>NC_134562.1:18432473-19127830 GCF_025594145.1 Primulina tabacum | reverse complement strand
AGTTGAAGATGGTATATAGGCTGGAAACCAATAACCTCCATGTGTGCGAAAGCCAATAGGGAAAAAATTTGGTAAAACAACGCCACGTATCAGATTCACTTTGATTCCAAGCCTCAGATGGTATCAGATCCATGGAAATAGTCTGGTTAATAATTTAGCACTTTTATTCAAATGAACATTTTCACTATGAAAGAAACTGTTCAAAACAGTTTAAATAAAGAATATGATTTACCTTAAAATTTGGATTTATTGAATAAATGGATTATACCTAAGATAGAATCTAAAATGATCTATAAATTAAGAACTTTTTGAAAAAATTGTTTTTAAACAAGTAGTAAAAACTAAAGAATCATCAGTACCATGAAGTGGTTATTAGATTAATAAATAATAAAGATATTTTTCCTTATAGGAAAAATTATAGATTTATTCATATATGTTTAATTCAAATTGCTTTTAGACCTTTAACTTTAGCATGTTTACCAGAAAGCTTTATAGCAGCTGTAAGAGATGGTAGAAATTTGAATTGGAAACAATGCCTTATGGGAATAATACAATCTAGCCTGGCACATGGTCCACCATCTGAGGCTTGGAATCAAAGTGAATCTGATACTTGGTGTTGTTTTATTAAATTTTTCCTTAGTGGCTTTCGCACACATGGAGGTTATTGGTTTCCAGCCTATATACCATTTTCAACTCATACTGAGCTAAGAAAAAGAAGAATTTAAATTCCAGAATAATAATAAATATAAGGTTCTTATTTGGAACTTTTACAAAACATAAAAGATTTATTAAAGATATACCAAAGAAATTAAACAACAAAGAATTTAACGAGGCCACCTTAGAATCATAAATTCATAAAAATCACCCATAGACGCCTTAAACGCAATTTCTCGGCTAAACAGGCTGAAGGGCTACAACATGAATTTATTTTTCCTGGTTAAACTCGAACCTTGTGTTTACCATTTCCTGGTTCATCTTTTTACCTTATGTTCTAACCAAAGACTCTTATATTACATTAAATTCCAAAAATTTAAATAAATCTTTTAATAATTCAGTTAGTAATTCTGAAAGTTTTGATAATCTTCAAGATATTTCATTTCAAGATCCAAATCAAAAACATTTTCTGATTGCCTATTATGCTCAAATTTTATTGAATTTATAATATCATCTTTTTGAGATTGATTCAAATAATTATCCCACCAACCTTTAAGTTGGCCAGTAAATCCTGCTATAATCATTCTAGCAATATTTTTATCAGTATTGTTAGAAGCTTTACACACAGTACTATACATAAGCATTCTGTGAGCAATATTATAAATTTGCTTATCAATAAAACCATCAATCTTTCATTCATAAATACTTTTCCCATTGTAACTATTAGCAAAAATGTATTCTTGTTCTTCAATAAAAACATCCATGGGAGTGGGTCTATTATAATAATATTTATTTTGAGTAGGTTTATCTGCCCATTTAATTTTATTAATTTCTTCTTCAGAATGATTATCAATATTTTCAAACTCTTCATTAAGAATATTTAAATTAAGATTTTTAAATTTTTTTCTAATAATTTTTCTATATCAGAAACAGAAGATTTAAATTTAAAATTTTTTATATCTGGAGGGGATTGAATAGAAGAAGTAGCAATAGAAACAATATTATTATCTTCTTTTGTTTGTATATGAACATCTGGTTTAATTTGTATAATAGATAAAATTATTTTATCAATACGATCTTTAAGAGAAACTATTTCTTCTCCTATTATTGTAAGATATAAATTTGTATAATTTTGTTTTTCAATTATCTGATTAATATGTTTTGTAAGGCCCTGTAAGTAATTATCCGGTAATTTGGCATAATTAGAATAATTATTGAGTTGTAAACTAAAATAATTATTTATGCCAAATAAATTTTAGAAGTGTGTTAAAAATATGTATTCTAGAATATCGAAGAATTTAACGATATAAAATACATATAGAGTTTAAAAAACACACGAGAGCAAAATAAATATAGACCGGGATAGATGGGCTTGAATTACTATTTTAGTAACCAAATACACAAGATATATATATATATATATATATATATGTGTGTGTATATACATATACATACACACAACTTACCAAATAAAAGAAGGAAGAATCGAGAGAAAAGAAAATAAGAAGAAAGAAGCTTTTCCCCAAACTTCATTCCCGTCACTTGTGTAGCGGCTGCGGGAAAATCGCGATATCTTCCTAACATCCTAAGCTTCGATTCAAATCAAAAATCGCGAAGTTTGAGCAAGGATTCGAGTAGATCAAAGCTGCTGTTCCGGTGCTCTATTTCTGCGCGAATCCTTCCGATTTTTGGGTGAGAGTTTTTGGGTTGCTGCGATTTTTGTAGTTTGAATTTGTAGAAATGACCTAAATAAACTTTCTAGTGGTTTAAGTTTTCTGTATATAGCCGCTAGAATCATCAAATTTCAATAAGAAACGGATTTGTTATGATTTTTCTACCAAATGTGCCAAAATCGAATTCTGCAAGTGTGTTGTGCTGGATACCTACTGTAATTCAAGTTTTTGTCAATTATGTGCTCGGATTCTGGACTTGTGATTCAAATAAGAGTTGTAAAGCAATGTGTTGTCTTCGTAATGATATAAGATTCGTTAAATTCCATTAATAATTGAGCAAGTTATACTAATTTTGCCGAAACTGCTCAGTACGAGATTCTGTCCGAAAATCTGTTGAGTGGCAGTGTGTTCTTGAAAATTCTGAGAATAATCTACTGAGATTCTGAAGATGGTTTCAACTAAAGAAACTTAGATAATTGAGTTATCTTTCATTTCAAATTGGCGGATATTAATTTGAGTTAATATTGAGCGAGATACGAATGTTATTATCTTTTGTGCCAAATCGGACATTGGTATGTAATGTAGTTTTCATGATAGGCTTGTTGTGGTTTTTTTTAGGCCGAGAGTCTTGAAGAGAAGTTGATATTGGAGCTTCATGTTGGTACAGGTATGTTACAGCTCGGTAACATACGACGGTAAAACATAAATTATGTTTAGTTGTCATTATGTGTTACATGAATCGTGTTTATGACTTGTTGACTGTTGTAAATTGTTAAATGCCTTCATTGTGATCTATGTTTATTATTGTGACATATTATTGGCATTTAGCATAGGGCATACTGTTATGACATTCATGTTGAGCCCTATCGTTCTTGTTAGCCCATTGTTGATATCCTTTGTAATCTCATACTGTTGTTTATCTCGGGATCATCGTGTGGCTGATAGGCCTATACACATGAGACCGTAGATGTGATTGAACAATCCTGTGGTTAGTGCAGCCTTTTGAGGTGAGCGTTGGAGTTGTGTCATCTAGTTCGTTCTGTTGTGTCATCCTGTTGTATCGTATCAGCTGTATGGAGGCCGAGCCAGGGGTGTTATTTCAGCACAGCTTGGCATACCTCGCATACTTGGCAGGGCGGTTTAGCTGCATGACGATGTAGCTCCCTATGTTGTTACTCGAGCATTATTCCAGTTGTTATCGTACCGTTTGTTGGCTCCTGTTATCCCGATTTTTTGTTGAGCCTTTCATGCGTTGCATATCACATTTCCTTATATGATTATGCATGATTTCTATTATTGTTGTTATTGTTGGACTGTTACATACAAGAATCCTAACCTCAGTTGTTTATTGGGGGGCTGCTGTGGTTGGTTTTGGGCACCATGGTAGATCTCCCGAGTCGTTTTGCAGCATCAAGCCGAGGTTCCGCCAGTGGAGCTCGGGATTGAGGTTGGATTGCTTGGTTCTGTTCAGTGGAGTCTCCCAGTTAATCTATATGTATGTCTTGAGTTGTTTCAGTATTGTATTGTAGTTTATTTGCCGGGGAGATGCCCCGTGTATCTGTAGTAGTATTTGGTTGTTTTGTGATGTTCTGAGTCGACTTTGTGATATGTATGATCTGGTGAGTATTTGGTAAGTTTTAATTTCTGCTTACTCCTGGCCAGTGCGGCTATAGGTTGTTTAACTTCGGTTTTTGATTTAATTACTCTAGTTGGAGTATATTTTGATATAAACTGCTGTTTGTATTTTCGGGATGTCCTACTTACGGGGAGGTCATGCCGAAATTTTTCTAGGTCCTGAGGTCCGTTTTAAAGTATTTTAAACCTTTTTCCGCTGCAGCTTTAAGTCAAACCATTATTGTTTTATCATTAATTGTCATTAGAGTAAATGGGCCTCACATCTTGGTCTAGGACACTTGAGTCTTGGCACTAAAATGGTTGTTGCGCCTGTGTATGCTACTTGACAACATACTTATGTGGTTATATGTTTTGTTTACTTCCATTATAATCGTTTTGATGTTTTATCGTATAGAATGGAGGGAGGTGGAGAAATTCCTGTTGATGAGATTCCTCTAGCTCGAGGTCCAGATCGTGGACGTGGTAGACCTCTTGTCCATGTTGTTGATGATACTTTTGTTGAGCAAGCTGCTGATCATCTAGACCAGCTTAGGATGGATGAATTAGTTGCGCGTTTCCATTCTATGCATCCACCTCGATTCAGTGGTTTGGAGGGAGCCGAGAAAGCTGAATTATGAATTTCTGAGATTGAGGAATTGTTTGATTTGATCGAGTATCCTCCAGAGTGTCGATTGAGATTAGCTGTGCATCAGTTGAAATATCGTGCTAAAATGTGGTGGTCTACTACATTGATGATTTTAGATGCTCAGAGGATTGTTTCATCGTGGGATATATTCAAGCTGAAGTTTAAGGAGAGTTATTGTCCTCCATCATTTTACAGTTCTAACCTTCGGAGTTTCATAACTTGAAGCAACGCGATATGTCAGTTGCGGAGTATGCGGATACTTTTTATGCTATGCTGAGATATGCTCCTCATGTTGCTGCGAGTCAGGTTGCTGTCGTTGAAAGTTTCATTGAAGGATTGAACGATCATCTGCACCCTTTTGTTTCTACCGGTAAGCCACTGAATTATCTTGAGGCAGTGGAAATAGCAAAAATGGCTGAAGCTACTCTTAAGAGGAGTGGCAATCGAGTGCCTACCAAACATCATCATTCGGGGAGACAACAATTCAGTTCATCTGGTTCTGAATCTCTTCGTCCACGTGGGAAGCAATTTAAGAAGCCTGGTTCTAGTTCTTCGAGTTCAGGGAACCGTCGTGGATATCGTTTTAGTGGACCTTATTGTGATCACTGTGGGGGCAAGCATTCCAGTAATCAGTGTGTTGGAGTGCAAGGGGTTTGTAATAATTGTGGTCGACCAGGTCATTTTGCTAGAGTCTGTCCTAGTAAGACGGGGAAATCAGCCCAGGCAGGTAGTGGAGCTCAAAGTAATAGAATTCCAGCAGCGTCCATGTCTTCCCATCAGCCAAGTCGCCATTCTCATCAAAGCAGAGGGCAAGATGGTCCACAGAATCAGTCATATGTTTATGTATTTTCCTTGACTGAGGATGAGGCTCAGGCAGCTCCAGGTACTGTCATTTCTTGTAACTATACCCTATGTGGTTTTATAGCACGAGTGTTATTTGATACCGGAGCATCTCATTCCTTTGTTTCTCATGCATTCGTTGTTTCTCATGATCTTCGCACAACTAGTATGAATTCCAACCTATCTGTTGCTACTCCGATGGGCAAAATGATTATCTGATAATGTGGTGTTCAATGCGGTTTTGTTTCACGATGAAAATGTTTTGTATCTGATATTCCTGATGTCCGTGAATTTCCTGATGTGTTTCCAGAAGAGATTCCTGGTTTTCCACCAGAACGAGAAGTTGAGTTCAGTATCGAATTAATGCCAGGAACGGAACCCATATCTCGAGCACCATATCGTTTAGCTCTTGTTGAGCTAAAAAAATTGAAAGAACAATTACAGGATTTGTTGAGTAAAGGTTATATTCGTCCGAGTTCTTCACCGTGGGATGCACCGATTCTATTTGTCAAGAAGAAAGATGGAACGATGCGGATGTGTACTGATTATCGGCAACTGAATAAGTCTACTGTCAAGAATAAATATCCACTCCCTAGGATTGATGACTTATTTGATCAGTTGCAAGTTACTTCGATGTACTCTAAGATTGATCTCCGTTCTGGGTACCATCAAGTGTGAGCTAGACAAGAAGATATGCCAAAAACAGCTTTTCGCACGAGATACGGACACTTCGAATTTTTGGTTATGCCTTTTGGTTTGACCAATGCTCCTGCTGTGTTTATGGACTTGATGAATCGATTATTTCGTAAATATCTCGATCATTTTATGATTGTATTCATCGATGATATTCTTGTTTATTCCAAGTCCGAGGAAGAGCATGCCAAACACTTGAGGATAGTTCTTCGAATTCTTCAAAAGAAGCAGTTGTACGGCAAGCTATCCAAGTGTGAGTTTTGGTTAGATAGAGTTGTGTTTTTGGGCCATGTCATATCCCAATATGGTATTTTTGTCGATCCAAGTAAAGTGGAAGCAGTTCTGAACTGGGCACGACCGACCAATGTGCCAGAGATTCGTAGTTTCATGGGTTTAGCTGGTTATTACCGGAGATTTATCGAAAATTTCTCAAAGATTGCTAGACCTATCACTCAACTGACTCAGAAAAATCAGAGATTCATTTGGTCTGATGAATGTGAGTCAAGTTTTGTCGAGTTGAAGAAGAGATTGACTTCTGCACCAGTTATTACCATCCCAAGTGGTTCTGGAGGATTCGTTGTTGTACCGATGCATCAAATCGAGGATTAGGTTGCGTACTGATGCAGCATGGCAGAGTTGTGGCCTATGGTTCTCGTCAGTTGAAATCGCATGAGTCTAAGTATCATGTTCATGACTTAGAATTGGCTGCTATCATTTTTGCTCTCAAGATTTGGAGACATTATTTGTTTGGGGAGCAATTTGTAATCTATTCTGATCACAAAAGCTTGAAGTATCTGTTCCCTCTGTCAGATCTGAATATGAGACAGAGACGTTGGATGGATCTTTTGAAAGATTATGATTGTGAAACCCAATATCAACCGGGAAAAGTGAATGTCATTGCCGATGCTTTGAGTCGTAAGATTGTTGATATTAATTTATCCTCGATTCATGATTCTAAGTTACGAGGGGATATTTGCACTTCTGGGTTGGATTTTCAAATCCAAGGTAATGTTGTTTGTGCGTCTGAGATTTCTATTGAGCCAGAGTTGATTCAGATTGTAAAGTCAGCTCAGAAAATTGATGATCGAGTTCTGAAATCTTATGAATTAGTATCTCAAGGACATCAATCTGGTTTCTCAATTCACTCAGATGATTCTCTTCTGTTGAATGGTAGATTGGTTGTCCCAGATATTCCTGAATTGTGTACAGCCATCCTTAAAAAATCTCATTGTATCCACCCAGGAGGAAGGAAAATATATCATATTCTACGGCCTCAGTTTTGGTGGAAGAATATGAAAAAGGATGTGGCTGAGTTTGTGTCTCGTTGTCTGATCTGTCAGCAAGTCAAAATAGAACGAATGAGACCCAGAGGATTACTGCATAGTCTTGAAGTTCCTCAGTGGAACTGGGAGCACGTGGCTATGGATTTTGTCATGCATTTGCCACGTACTTCTCATCATTTCTATGCCATTTGGGTGATTGTCGACAGATTATCTAAATCAGCACACTTTATTCCGTATGAGAAGACGTATTTGAAACGTCCTGCCCTTTTTATTGCTTTAAAAGTACTAGAAGTTTTTTTTTTAAACCTCACTTAGCATCGGCCGAACCATAAAATATTTTTGACATCATTTTAAAAATAACCATCCACTGCTATTTAAAAATCCAAAGGAAAATATTTTAAAGCATAAAATCGTCAAACATTTTACCAAACCTAAAAAGCAATAATTTGAAAAGAATAGAACATACTAAATCTCTCAAAAGCATAAATAAATAAACTTAAAAATCTTTAATCATAAAGCATGAGTCAAAAGTCATAATGCGGAAAAAGTAGAAGCGCTGGTCCTCGGGTTGTGTGCGCCTTCAGTCCAGTCAAATCACTCATCAAGTCCTCCCTCAATACCACATGCATCCATCACACCTAGTGAGTCTAAAGACTCAATACACCATAATCTTTATAACGAGTAATACGTAATACAGTCAACAAATAACGGTGAAAAATATTTGTACGTAAAATATCGTTTTCATGAAGATGCATAAACAAAAACATTTTCGTAAACATTTTCATGATGCATAAAACTTAAACATAAACATTTTCATGACATGCAAACATGAATTTCTTTTCCTCAACATGACATGACATAAAACCTTAAACATAATCATGAACATTTCCTTTTTTTTTTCCTTTGTTGAATTCAGATCGTTAATTGTGACTTTCCTCAACATGACATGACATGACGATGGATCCATCTACGTGAAACCTCAGTACTGGGCGGCGGCGGACACCAGCAACACTCTCACCGGTCAACTGGGCCCTGGCCTATCATGTTCGAATAGAAATACGATCGTCGGGGCTCCCTCTGGGGCCTTCTCCCATAAATGGGCTCCCTCTGGGCCTTCTCCCCTCACGATATTCCCATTCTTACCTCAAACCTCATAACCTCATAACCTCATATTCGTAATAATAGAAACACGATCGTCGGGCTCCCACTGGGACCATCACCCTCACGACATCGCCATCATTAACGAATTAGTCACAATCACTTCACTTCCTTCAACATTTACATTCTCATCACTTTATAAAAATCATGCATAACATAACATTTTGTTTTTGAAACCAAGCATGCAACATGTCTTTTAAATGTCTTCCTTAAATCATAAAAATCCCTTAGACATTTAAAAATCATAATTTAATCATGAACATTTCATAAACATTTAAAATGACATTTTATCCTCAAAACATGTAAAATAACATTTTTACATATTAAATCATAAACATATAGAATTCCTTCCTTAAACATTTAAAATATCATTTTAACATAAAAAAAAATTCCATAAACATCCATAACTATAGAAAATAATCATATTAGCACATAAAACAGCATTCAGGGCACTGCCATGACGTTTACTAATTTCTAGGTGTAAAATGACTGTTTTACCCCTGGACGTATAATTTCCCGTTTTTGACTTTTTCTTAACTTCTTTGACTCTAACATGTCCCAAATAATTATTTAAGCCTACATGAATTTTCTCATATTTTTACTTAGAATAAATCGAGGACTTTTGATTTAATTTTTAAATAAGACATATTAACACGTTTTAATCCCGAATTAAACCAAATCTTAATATAAAATTCTCAAATTTAAAACTTAGACTTATAATAATTATTTAAGCTTATACCTAATTTTTCATAATTTTATAAAGCATAAAACTAGGCGTTTCAATTAATAAGTTAATTAGTGTTTCGTGCGACGATTAAATTCCGAATAATTCCAAAACTCGTTATTTTGATCCCAAATTTTTAACATAACATTTTTATGATTTATTCTACCCTTCCAAGTCATGAGCCACCCCCGTACCCTTGGATTCATTTTTAGTTCTTTAATTTCGAAATATGACACCTAAGGGAACCACCCGAGCCATCTCCCAAAATACTCGAGCCACGCCCGAGCCACCTCGAACCAAAACCTAGCCAACCCACCTAGGGACCCTACTGTGCAAGCCCAGCCCAAAAACATGAACCTAACCCACTCAAAAAGCCTACTGAACTTGAACCAATTCTGCACTCCCCTTGAACTCACGCTAGAAGACTCCTAGTCCTCCTAGGTCACCTCCAGCCGAGCCACCCCCAAGCCCAGCCGACCCTGACTACCCCTGGAAAACGCCCAGACCAAGCCCAGACCAGCCCAGGCCCCTGGACCAGCGCACAAGCCAGCTGAAGGAGGAAACAGCCTGTGCGTGGCTCTATGATGCAACCCTCACGGTTTCCTTGTTTTGGTCGAGCCAGCAGCAAGCCAGCCGCACCAGCCCCTAGCCTGACCCCTGCCCATGACCCTTGGATCCTGATGAACCACCTAGCTTGCCCCCAGACCGAGCTGCAACTCTCTCTTCTCTCCCGAACCAATTCTACACATGAATATGGGAGGAGTCCCACTTCGGGTGGACTCCTTCCCCAAGCCTAGAACTTGAACCCTAGCCACCCTAGGACCCAACCCAGCCCTAGACCGAGACCACCCATGACCCTGACCCTGCCCTGATCGAGCCCCCAAACCCCATGCAAACAATCGAGTCCCTTGAACCACACATGCACATGAACTTTTAAAAAAACTCACGGCTCCTACTTAACTTCCTTGCCCACGGTTCCAGCATATTTATTTTTTCTTTGCAGCGTTTTCCATGTTTTCTAAGGCCCTAAACTTGTGTAAAAATTTCCCCTTAACATCCTATTTCATGGCAGCTCCTTTGACAACAATAAAACATGATTTTGGAATCAAAATTCATGGATTTCATACATGTAGGTGAAATATTCCAAAAATAATCAAAAGAATTTCATATTTTTCATGCACACGATATTTAAAACGATAATACGATGTGATAGATGAGAAAAGGAGATGTATGGCGTGCCTTTGCGTAATATACGCACGAAAATCCGTTGCCGACGAAGAACGGAGCGAGGAGACGAAGGCTATGAATTTTCCCTTGAAGTTTTCTCAATTTTTCTTGCTTCCTTCGTGTGGTGTGTGTGTTGTGGGGTTTTGAGTGGTTGGGAGAGAATTTCAGAATTATAAAAGTGAGTGGCCGAGAGTTTGTTTTGCAAAGTGAAGGGTTTTTGGTGATTTAAAACTTTAAATACTAATTAATTCACTAATTAGGACTTAGGCCTATTAAGCTAACCAATTAGGCCCATTAGTCTTAATTAGGATATAATTAAAATTTTAAAATAGTTTTGCTAAAAATAAGTTTGTGAATTTAATAGCCGGGTTACCAAAAAGTTCGAGTTTTAGTTGAAAAACCAACACTGATAAAATTTACGTCCCAACGTATAAAATCACCTCAAAACCCCTTATTTTCAAAAATATGAAAAACCATCAACCATATTTTAAATAATTAAAAATAATTATTTAATAAAAACATTTTCTAATTTTTCAGCCCTCGGACTCCGTTCCTCGATTGCAATTCGAATAACTTTTAAAAATACATTTTAATGCAAACATGTAGAAAAATATATTTTAAACACGCAAATATGCACCACATAATTAATTAATGCAGTTAAAACATTTTAATCAAAATACAAAGAATTTAATAATTTATATGCATGTGGTTCGCGTGGCCCTTTAAATTTTCGGGGTGTTACAGTATTCGTACAAGAAAATGGCTCGTCTGTATATTGAAATTGTTGTGAGACTTCATGGAGTTCCAGTTGCAATAGTCTCAGATCGTGACCCTAGATTCACATCAAAATTTTGGACTAGTTTCCAAAAAGAAATGGGTACACGGCTTGCGATGAGTACTGCTTACCATCCTTAGACAGATGGTCAGACAGAGCGTACAATCCAGACACTCGAGGATCTGATTCGAGCTGTAGTCATGGATTTTAAAGACAGTTGCAGGAAGCTTTACCACTGGTAGAATTTTCATATAACAACAGTTTCCAGGTGACTATTGGTATGGCTCCTTTTGAAGCTTTGTACGGCAGACGATGTCGATCACCTCTTTGTTGGGATGAATTTGGTGAGAAGCAATTGACTGGACCTGACATTGTTCAGGAAAAGCATGATAAAGTCCAGTTGATTCGTCAGAGAATGAAAGCTGCTCAAGATCGTCAAGCTAGTTATGCTAACAGACGTCGTCGACCTCTAGAATTTCAAGTTGGAGATTTTGTGTTTCTGAGGATCTCTCCGTTTAGAAGTGTTTTTCGTTTTGGCATGAGAGGTAAGTTGTCACCTCGTTTCATTGGTCCCTATGAGATTGTTGAACGTATAGGGACATGCGCTTATCGTTTGGATTTGCCCCAGTCATTGTCTGGCATCCACGGTGTTTTTCATGTTTCTATGTTGCGTAAGTATGAGCCCGATCCGTCTCATGTGATTCATCCTGATGAGGTTGAACTCGACCATTCTCTATCGTACACTGAGTATCCTGTTTGTATCTTGGATCGTAAAGATAAAGTTTTATGCAATAAAGTTATACCACTTGTACGTGTTCAGTGGTCGAGGCATGGTGTAGAAGAATCAACGTGGGAAACAGATGAGAAGATGAGAACGTCTTATCCATATCTGTTTGATTCTTAATATTGTATTCTTGATTTTGTATCGTGTGTAAGATGTATGTGTATAAACAGAAATTTCGAGGACGAAATTTTTTTTAAGGGTTGGAGAAGTGTAAGGCCCTGTAATTAATTATCCGGTAATTTGGCATAATTAGAATAATTATTGAGTTGTAAATTAAAATAATTATTTATGCCAAATAAATTTTATAAGTGTGTTAAAAATATGTATTTTAGAATATCGAAGAATTTAATGATATAAAATACATATAGAGTTTAAATAACACACGAGAGCAAAATAAATACAGACCGGGATAGACGGGCTTGAGTTACTATTTTAGTAACCAAATACACAAGTTATATATACATATACATACACAAAACTTACGAAATAAAAGAAGGAAGAATTGAGAGAAAAGGAAATAAGAAGAAAGAATCTTTTCCCCAAACTTCATTCCCGTCACTTGTGTAGCGGCTGCGGGAAAATCGCGATATCTCCTCCGTCCGGAATTCGAAATCTCGATCGGTCTAAAAGGGTGTCTTCCTAACACCCTAAGCTTCGATGTAAGTCAAAAATTACGAAGTTTGAGCAAGGATTCGAGTAGATCGAAGCTGCTGTTCTGGTGCTCTGTTTCTGCGCAAATCCTTCAGGTTTTTGGGTTGCTGCGATTTTTGTAGTTTGAATTTGTAGAAATGACCTAAATAAACTTTGTAGTGGTTTAAGTTTTCTGTATATAGCCGCTGGAATCATCAAATTTCGATAAGAAATGGATTTGTTATGATTTTTCTACCAAATGTGCCAAAATCGAATTCTGCAAGTGTGCTGTGCAGGACACCTACTGTAATTCGAGTTTTTGTCAATTATGTGCTCGGATTCTGGACTTGTGATTCAAATAAGAGTTGTAGAGCTATGTTTTGTCTTCATAATGATATAAGATTCGTTAAATTCCATTAATAATTGAGCAAGTTATAATCATTTTGCCGAATTCTGAGAATAATCTACTGAGATTCTGAAGATGGTTTCAACTAAAGAAACTTAGATAATTTAGTTATCTTTCATTTCCAATTGGTGGATATTAATTTGAGTTAATATTGAGCGAGATACGAATTTTATGCTCTTTTGTGCCAAATCGGACATGGTATGGAATGTAGTTTTCATGATAGAATTGTTGTGGTTTTGTTTAGGCCGAGAGTCTTGAAGAGAAGTTAATATTGGAGTTTCAAGTTGGTATAGGTATGTTACAACTCGGTAACATATGACGGTAAAACATAAATTATGTTTAATTGTCATTCTATGTTACATGGATCGTGTTTATGACTTGTTGACTGTTGTAAATTGTTAAATGCCTTCGTTGTGATATATGTTTATTATTGTGACATATTATTGGCATTTAGCATAGGGCATACTGTTATGACATTCATGTTGAGCCCTATCGTTCTTGTTAGCCCATTGTTGATATCCTTTATTATCTGGCACTGTTGTTTATCTCGGGATCATCGTGTGGCTGATAGGCCTATACACATGAGACCGTAGATGTGATTGAACAATCCCGTGGTTAGTGCAGCCTTTTGAGGTGAGCGCTTCCAGTTTGTTCTGTTGTGCCATCCTGTTATATCGTATCAGCTGTATGGAGGCCGAGTCAGGGGTGTTATTTCAGCACAGCTTGGCATACCTCGCATACTTGGCAGGGCGGTTTAGCTGCATGACGATGTAGCTCCCTGTGTTGTTGCTCGAGCATTATTCCAGTTGTTATCGTACCGTTTGTTGGCTCCTGTTATCCCGATTATTCGTCGAGCCTTTCGTGCATTGCATATCACATTTCCTTATATGATTATGCATGATTTCTGTTATTGTTGTTATTGTTGGACTGTTACATACCAGAATCCTAACCTCAGTTGTTTACTGGGAGGGGTGCTGTGGTTGCTTTTGGGTACCATGGTAGATCTCCCGAGTCGTTTTGCAGCATCAAGCCGAGGTTCCGCCAGTGGAGCTCGGGATTGAGGTCGGATTGCTTGGTTCTGTTCAGTGGAGTCTCCCAGTTAGTCTATATGTATGTCTTGAGTTGTTTCAGTATTGCATTGTAGTTTATTTGCTGGGGAGATGCCCCGTGTCTGTAGTAGTATTTGGTTGTTTTGTGATGTTCTGAGTCGACTTTGTGATATGTATGATCTTGTGAGTATTTTGTAAGTTTTAATTTCTGCTTAGTCATGGCCAGTGCGGCTATAGGTTGTTTAACTTCGATTTTTGATTTAATGACTCTAGTTGGAGTATATTTTGATATAAACTGTTGTTTGTGTTTTCGGGATGTCCTACTTACGGGGAGGTCATGCCGAAATATTTCTAGGCACTGAGGTCCGTTTTAAAGTATTTTAAACCTTTTTCCGCTGCAGCTTTAAGTCAAACCATTATTGTTTGATCATTAATTGTCATTAGAGTAAATAGGCCTCACATGTTTAACAGTTATTTGTAACATATCATTGTCAAATAATTTTGAAAAAGCAGTAAAATTTAAAATTTTATTATTTTTTTCTATAATAAAAGATTGTTGAGTAGGATAAATAGATTTTTGAATCAGTCCAGAAGAAAGTTTATAATTTCTTTCAAGAATAGAAATATAATCTATAATAAATGTTTTAAAAAACAAAGGAACAAAATGTATTAATTTATTTTGATTCTCACAATATTTATAAAATTATGAAACAATATACTCAAACTCTTCTTCAGAGAAACTTTTAAAGTACCAGTCTCTGAAAGATTCTCATTTGGGTAAATAAAACTCTGCATTGATCTTTGCTCTAGCAAGAGATCCTTTAGTAAAATCAATTTTTGGTTTACAATCCATTAAATACTAAAATTAATTTCTGAAACTGTATCAGTTTCTTTAACTTTTTGAAAATTACTTTTATGAATAATATTATTTTGATTAATTATTAATTCTTCTATTGTATCTTGTACAGAAGACGCTACATCTTCTCTTATCTTAGAAGTAGAAGCTCTAGAAGTTTGTGGTATATCTACCATATAATCTAAAGGTGAAATAAAAGAATGACTAGATCTTGATCTAGCATAGATAGAAGATGGTAATAATCTTCTTTGTTCATTATTGAACTGTATTTGAACAGATCCTTCATTATTTTGTGTAACCTGTTGTAAATATCTATTTATTATAGGATTTCAAGGAACAGCTTGTTTAATTATCCAGTTTTCTGGAAATTCAATTTCTTCCCATTTTATAGATCTGCTGGTTGTAATATTAGATCTATTAAAACTAGTTTCTATAAGAATAGTTTCATTTAATTTTTTATCTATTCTTTTACACATAGGATTTAATGTAAATAATGGTTTATAATAAATACGATAACAGATACATATGACTTCTGTTCCAGGAGTATAATTATAACCATGAGTTTTAACATTTAATGTTAAAGAATCTAATATATTTATATCAGACAGTGATAAAGATAAATTAGGATAAACATCAAAATAAACTGGACCATGTGCCAGACTAGATTGTATTATTCCAATAAGGGATTGTTTCCAATTCAAACTTCTACCATCTCTTAGAGCTGCTATAAAGCTTTATGGTAAACCGTCTAAAGTTAAAGGTCTAAAAGCAATTTGAATTAAACCTATATGAATAAATCTATAATTTTTCCTATAAGGCAAAATATCTTTATTATTTAATAATCTAAGAACCATTCATCATTATGAAGATGTATTGATGATTCTGTGGTTTTTACTACTTCTTAAAAACCAATTTTTTCAAAGGTTCCTAATTTATAGATCTATTTAGATTCTATCTTAGGTATAGTCCATTTATTCAATAAATCCAAATTTTAAGGTAAATGATATTCTTCATTTAAACTGTTTTGAACAGTTTCTTTCATACTGAAAATATTCATTTGAATAAAAGTGATAAATTATTAACCAGGCTATTTCATGGCTCTGGTACCATCTGAGACTTTGAATCAAAGTGAATCTGATACGTGACGTTGTTTTACCAAATTTTTTCCTTAGTGGCTTTCGCACACATGGAGGTTATTGGTTTCCAGCCTATATATCATCTTCAACTCATACTGAGCTAAGAAAAGGAAGAATTTAAATTCCAGAATAATAATGAATATAAGGTTCTTATTTGGAACTTTTACAAAATATAAAAGGATTTATTAAAGATATACCAAAGAAATTAAACAACATAGGATTTTACCGAGGCCACCTTAGAATCTTAAATTCATAAAAATCACCCATAAACGCCTTAAACGTAATTTATCGGCTAAACAGGCAGAAGGGCTACAACATGAATTTATTTTTCCAGATTACTCGAACCTTGTGTTTACCATTTCCTGATTCATCTTTTTACCTTATGTTCTAACCAAAGACTCTTATATTACATTAAATTCCAAAAATTTAAATAAATCTTTTATTATCTAAATTTAATTCCAAGGTACAAATAAATATATATCATGTCATAGTAAGGTAATAATTTAGCACGAATATTTTAGTCTGTCATTCAGGCTAATTTTATGAAATATAAAAATTTAAAACAGTAAATAAAAACAGAAAATAAAAACAATATAAACTTACAAAGTTGTTATCAGAACTTGAAACTTTTATTGATATACTTCAGAAGGGTTGTTTACAAGAGAGAATGGAGGGGAGCAAACTCGACCGTGTTCTTCTAAGAACACAGAACCCCGGATTGCATACAAAATATAAATAGTAAAATGCTTTATTAAAGCAAAAAGTAACATTGTTATAAAATTCAAAAAGTCTATAGTGATATGCCACCCACTTTTGTCACGATATACCATGATATGATATGTCACCAACTCTGAATAGGGATATTCCTATTTCCAACTATCTTAATCATCTTTAATATTGTCCTTTAGGGAATTCTTCAAATGTTCAAAAATATCATCAATTTGAGAGAGTTGAAGAATATCATCCTTTGGATCTTGTGCATCATGCATCTTCATTAGATGGATAAATTGATTTTCACTTGATTCAGATGCCATAGATTGATCAGATTTTGAATCGGAACATCCAATATTCTTATAAAGATCTTTCTTCATTTCTTCGATATATACTTCAATCATTTTCTCTTTTGAATATATCACAGAATATTTCTGAGTCAGAATCTTAAAAGGACTAATAGAGGCTTTTTCCTTTTCTTGTTGATTATAAAATTCTTTCTCGTATAACGAAATTATCTCCTCCATTTGATGAAGTGTACTATAACCATAAGTTTTTTCCAGTTTCTGGATCATCTCGCAATAATTTGTCCCAAAATTTAGTAGAATTGACTCGCCATATGCAAGGGATACCTTCATCAGTATATCCAAATTCTGGTTGCCATTTCCAGATCCAAGGAATTCTAAATTCCATGAAAAACAAACATAAAGTTTTTCCATCTATCCAATGTTAAGAAAATAATTTTTTAATACTTGGGGAAACATTTAACCAAGTATTCTTCGGTTTTATAAAACCTATGGCAAAATCTTGCAGATGGACCAAATATCTTCAACCAAATTAAAAACCAATTTGGAACAGGATGATGAAAAACATTTTCACAAATCTTTATAAACCATGTATGTTTCCTCTTTTCATTTTCATAGAATAAAGTTTTATTAAAACTTTCAATATAATCCCAAAAATTGAATTTGAAACTCATTTTATGACTTTCAGAATAAAATTCTTTTTCAACTAATGGAGATATATCCCATTCTTCAATAGATATTTATCTTTTTAATAATAAACTTAGAGAAGTTAAAACTTACTTTTTGCTGGGTATTACTGAAAAAGTGAGTTATATCAACACTTTTTGTAGATAAAATAAGATTTTCATAAAATCCTATTTGTTTGTAAGAACCATATACAAATGATGTATTGGTTAAGTATCTTTCCATGATAGTCCATGGAGTTTTCTCTCATTGAGTATCTTTTTCTTCTATAAGAAGAATTAATTCACGATGTTTTGTCTATGTATATAGAGCAAAATCATTACATCTTCTTTTATGATATTAGCATATGATGCTGAAGCCATGAAATCATGTAATACAATCATTTAATCATGCAACCATACCTTTAATCATCTAATATGCATCAAGTAAGAATTTAAAATCAATTAAATAAAATAATTATGAAATTTAAATAATTTGCATACATGTGATTTGCGTAGGTTGGTTTTTCGATCGTTACAAATCTCCGCCCCTTAAATAGAATTTTGTCCTCGAAATTTGTCTTGTCTTGATAATCGAAAAGTTTAGGCTCCTTCATTCACCTCATACTTAACCCACTTGGCTTAAGTTTTCCTCTTCATTTCGGTCCTTAAAATCTCGAAAATTGCATTTCTATCCCAATAATTTTCCAATGTCATCTCTTAAATCTAGCTCAAGTAGAGCATGCAACCTATTCTCCTCTAAGTTCTTCGTTATCCCAATCAATTACAATGCCCAATTTATCATTACATGCAATAAAAGCAATATAAAAACATTAAACAACAAGGTTACCAGTAATCAGGGTTGTGTCGGCTCTGCTTCAGCCACCTCATCATGCATCACATAGACCCTTCCAGTCATGGGTTGCTTGAGCTTCGGTCAATTTCCAGCCTTGTGTCCCATATCTTCACATTGGAAGCACTTGTAGATACACTTGTAGATACCCCACATGAACTTTCCATAATGGTAACGATTGCACTCCTTGCACTGTGGTTTCTCAGCAGTCTTCGGGACGTTTTGAGTGGGTGGTTGTCCTTGTGGTTCCGACGGTCCCGATCGCTTAGGTTGTCCCGTGAGTGGTTTCTTACTCTACTCACTCGATTGCTAATTAGCTTGCTGAGCCCGATTCCTTTTACGATGCATCTCCCAATCAATATCCTTGAGTGACTGTTCGGCTCTAAAAGCTTTGACAATGGCAATAGTATAATCAGCAGGATCAATGAGCATCACATCGCGATGGATCGTAGCCTCAGTCTGTCAAGGAAGTGTTGTAATTTCTCCGCCGCATCATTCGCAATCAAAGGCACTAAATGACAGCCCTTATCAAACTTCTGCACAAACTCAACAACAAAAAAGTCCCCCTGTTGGAGACTCATAAACTCTCTCTTCAGCCTCGAACGAACATTAGAAATGAAATATTTGTCGTAGAATATCCTCTTAAAGTCTTCCCAGGTCAGTGTCGCTAAGTTCACCCCTCGCTCCGCTCCATCCCACCTAAAGAAAGCGTCGCCCTTCAGTAGATAGATGGTACATCGAACTCGGTCAGCGTCCGCCATATCCATATAATGAAAAATAACCTCCAAAGATCAAATCCATCCTTCAGCAACGAATGGATTAGTAGTGCCATGAAAATCCTCGGGATTCATTCTCCTAAAACGCTCATATGCAGCCTTCGATCGGACCCTTGCACCATTTCCTACGTGCTGCTCTAGTAAACGAGCCATGCCGGCTAGTACACGGACACTAGCATCCTGGTTAGGTGGAGTCTATGGAATCTCCTCCTCATGTCTATCCTCATCATTGCCACGTAAAATCCTTTAGGAGGCATCACTGTATACGCCGTCCAAACCACGTAACCAACATGCAGTTAAATTTTTTTTTAAATATCGTGCACCTAACCTCTATATCATGCATAATGAAAGCATTTAAAGAATTTTAGCATATAAAATATAAAACAGTAAAAACTCACATACTTGAGGTGTGACTTCTTGAGATTCTCAGAGTACCAGTACACGACCCTTTGGGGATCCTTCGCTCTAATACTAACTAAAACGACCCTCCCTTTTTAACTTTGAAATTCTACTAAAATTTTTTTTTGAATTAGAAAATCAACAAATAAAAATAACTTGATATTTCCATAAATCACTATAAATTAACAATTTAAATCTCAAGTGCATAAAATCCCTAAAATCGACAATTACCAAAATTCGACTTCTACCTTTAATATGATCAGAAATTAAATTCAAAATAAAGCATAAAATCTCTAATAAAATTCTTAACAAAAATCCTTTAAATTTTGTCTAACAGTTTAGTGCGGAAAATAAATATCACTCGGAAGTATATGTTGTACTCGATACACTCAAGCGTCAGCGCCTCGCTCAATATCACCATCTCCTGCAGCATTCAAACCTAGTGAGTCTAATGACTCAGCACGCCCTAAACATGAGTAACGAGTAATACATATACAAGCACATGCATTAAAATCATACTTTTAATTAAAATAACTTTTAAGCATAAATAAATCATATATCGTAAAATCATAAAATCATAAAGCATACCATCTTTTATCATTTTGGGTGAAGTTTGATCTTTGAAAGTAACTAGCTTTTATCCTCTAGTCGACTGTTCGGTCTTATCTCCCATTGCGCAAGGGGACAGGCACTAGGCAGCATCATGGAAATACGATCGACAGACTCCCTCTGGGGCCTTGTCCCGTAAACAGGCTTCCTCTGGGCCTTTTCTCTCACGAAATTTCCATAAAATTGAAAGTTCACCGTTCTTTCTTAAAAAGGATCCTCCACATATCCTCTATCCATTTGTCATATTCAATTCACATCCCTAAAAACATTTTCATTTTTCATATTTTAAAGCATAAAATATCACGACTTTCCAAAAAATGCACAGCTTTACCATAAATAAAATATCATATTTTCATCAAAATCATCATTTTATATCATTTATCATGCATTATTATTCTACGTGACACTTCCAACCCTTTTCGTAATATCCAGGTGTAAAATGACCGTTTTGCCCCTAGACGTAAAATTTCTCGATTTTGACTTTTTCTTTCCTTTATTGACATGGGTTTATCCCTAATAATTACTTAAGCCTAAATCTAATTTTTAATAATTTTATTTAGCTTAAATTCAAAGAGTTCGATTTAATCTTTAATTACTAATTCGTGAAGCGTTTAATTTCCAAATCAATTCAAACTTTAGTATTTTCTTCCCAAATTTTAAACATAGACCTTTTATTACCTAGGCTACGTGGACCCATGGTTCGAACTTTTACCTTTAAATTTGAATTTTGACCCTTGCATGAACCCTCCGAGTCATCTCTCAATTTTACCGAACCACGCCCGAGCCACCTCGAGCCAAACCCCGACCAACCCACCTAGGGACCCAACTGACCAGCCCTATCCCAAGGAACCAGCCCCTAACTCGCGCAAATCACCATGCACGCAAGACCCTAGCCGCGCGTGTGAGCTTTCCAGTCTTCCTAGGATTCCTAATCGATTTAGGACCCAATCATCTACTTAACCATTGATCACCAACCTTCCCAAACTTCCTTAGACCATGCTCAGACCCAGCCTAACCAACCCCGAGCCCTTGAACCACGCTGCGAGTTGCTGCATCAGAAAAAGAGCAGCCGCGGGATCACCCTTGTGCGCATAGGAGTCCTGCTTCGTGTGGGACTCTTTGCACGAGCCACCATGGAGCCCTAGCCTTCCTGACTCTCTATGGACTCTCCCTGGACCACCCTTAGATCATCCCAACTGATCCGTGAGCCCCCCTTGCCTGTAGCTTCGTGATCGCGCATGGGGAAGAGTCCCAAGTCACGTGGACTCTTCCCTAGCCGTTGCACATGGCTAGGACTCTTCCCAACCTTTGACCATGTCCAGGCCAGCCCCCAGCCAAGCCCTGGCCTAGCCATACATGGTGCCGAGTTCTTCCAATCGAGTATGGCTTGAAACACTAAGGTTCTTCCCTTCCACGTGCACAGCCCCTTTCGGCTCGTGTCCCGCCCTTGTTTCAATCCTAGAAAGCCCATCTTCTGTCCATAAATTGTTCCTAGTTGGCAGCCTATCTCTTGGAATCATAACGTTTTCAAAACAAGCGTAAAATCGTCAAAACTTTGAAAATAATTGTTCTATCGTAAAAATTGTTAAAATCGGGAAAGAGTTTAGAGGGGGTGAATGAACTCTTTCAAAATTTGCTTTCTAAAACTGATTTTTCAAACGTTTTGAGGTGGTTGAGAATTCTTCTTAAACTTGTTAGAAATATAAACCATTGTGGAGTGCGGAAGACAGTTCAAGATTTCTAATGATAACTTAAAACTTGTTGGCAAGCTTCAATGAGATGTAGTGTGAGTGCTTGCTGGAAGTAAATACACAAGGTTTTTTATGGATATTCAGAAATAAATACTCCTACGTCACTCCTTCTTCCGTTTCAGGAAGGATTCCACTAAAAGATTTTGGCTTTACAAAAACTCTTTGTAACAGCCCACTCCAATCAGGACTTATCACACTGCATGTTTTGGAACTCGTAGTGATCACTTTATAGTTCTGGATTTTAAGAACACTCGGTTTACCAGACACCACAACTTAATCTAAATAACCAAAAGGTCACTGATACAAGTAAATTGATTTTGGTAGCACGTAGATGATCCTAGAATGATCAGATATCTTTTTGTTCAGTGCGTGCTTATGAGTGATGAAGTAAGTAAGCTTTCGAATGCGCTCTGAATCTTTGAAGTATGCAAGCTTGTGATGATTTTACTCCTGTGAATTTGATAATGTATTGCACACCCTTTCTTGCAGAATTCCTTCTCTGTTAATATAAGTGATAGTTCCAACGGTCAAAAAGATTGAGTAACGTTAACTTGTAATAGAGAAAGGTTGTGTAACCATCAGCTGAAACCGCATTTAATGTTCTTCAGATGAGCATTAAATGTTCTCTTTGCTGGCATTTTTCTTGAGTCCCGTTCTGAAGAGTTTGCTACAGAGTTACCTTTTATGGCAATTGTTTTTATCCATAGACCTTTTAAAGATAAATGATCTTTTCTTTCTGGGATAGTGATATAAATGCAAATCGTTCTCGGGACTGATGTAGGAATACGTTGATTTTGAAACGGTGAAAGCTCTTGAATGTCCTGAACCGGTCAGAGAATGTCTTTCATTAAGTAGGCAATAAATAACCTTCTTTAATGATGTCTTTCAATAAACCGGTTGAGAGTTTCATCTTCTTTTACTCTGATCAGATTGAATTACCGACGGTCTTACAGTCAGGCGGTCAGGTTTCTCTAGTTCATCCTTTGTTAGAGCGGTAAGAACTCTTTTGGCTTAAGCCGGTTGAGAAACAGTCCGATTGCAGAGCTGGGCGGTTGAGCTAATATCTATTACATAAAAGATATACAGCTTTTTCTTGAAATAGTGAAGTGCTATTTTGATTTTGTCGATCACCAAAACTTCTGGGTAATAATTTCCCCATTTTTGATGATAACAAAACCGAGCTGCAAAGCTATACAATTATTTACCTATAGTAATGGCAGGCTAGAATACATAATGTATAAAAAATTGTATTTCATTTAGCAAATGAAATTACAATCTCTAGCACAAATTAACAGTTTAAACATAAAAACAGATACTATTAATACTTTACTTTTAACCTGCTCGTTCAGCTTCGGCCCTTTCTCTAAGTTCTTTCATAATTGAAATTTCATCTTGTTGGATGACGTTTTGTCTTTCACTTTCCCCTTTTTTGACATCACCATAAGCCAGAAATTACATAATTTATGTGAGTTGATCTCGTTGGGCATTCATTCGTTGGTCAATATGATCTTGCAGACGATTTATTTGTCCTGAGAGCTCAATACACATGTTTAGATGTACGGAATTATGCTTATCTTGTTGTAGGGAGATACTTGTAGTAATGGTGGAAAAGTCTTTGCAAAGATCCGACTCCATCATTTGAAAAGCATCTTTTAGATCAAAATACTTGCGGTTAAGAGCAAGGATTGAGTGGTGTAATTGACAAGTCTTGTCAGAATCTTTTTTTTGCCATCTTCTTCTGACGGATCTTCATCTTCAAGGGCAGCTCGATCAGAAAGTAATCTGGCCTTGAAAGATGCCAGTTGAGAAAATGATGTTTTACCAATAATTTTCGATGGCTAAGGCTCATCTATATTTTGTCAATATCAGCAGTTGAGGCAGAGGGTATGTTGCTGGTGCCTACCTTTGCATCTGAAACGCAGATGTAGGACAATCTGCATGTATGCAAGTTATAGTTACCTCATCATTCCGGGGATCTTTGGTAGATGATATTGATGGTTCTCAGAGAGCATCTGGATGAATATCACTAACAGGGAGGGATTTTGGAGACAGGGATTTTGCTTTGTAGATTGCGATGTCATCAAAATCAGATAAAAATTGCGCTGCCTCCTCAACAGATAGAGGTTGAACTTCAGAGATGCTGACAAGGGTTTGTTGATTTGGTATATCTAACTCATAGATCGCGTGGGAAGCAGGCAGAGAGTCTAAGACATCCTGGGGGCAGGGTTGTTCAGTAATGAGATCATTCTCTGGCATGAGTATCTCAGTTGGGGGAAGAATGTTTTCTTCATTGTTCATTAGAGCAGTTTCGACCGGCAATTCTAACGAGGAAGGTTTAACAAGCTCACCGGATGATGAAGATGGATGATCCTGAACTGTGGATTGGTCTTCGAGCATCTCAGAGCTCAGTTCTTCATGTAGTTCCAGTGTAGAGTCAAGCTTACTCTGTTTTGCAACTGCTGGAATGAGAAGGTCCTCTCGCATTTGAGCAACATTCATAGCAAGCGATAAAGCATCCATTTCAAGTTGGAAGATAACGGTTGGGTCATCCTTTGTAGTAGGGCAGGTGGGATCAAAATTGTTCCGTCTCAATTGAACTCCGTGAAGGCTTTACAGAGAACTAGGCTCGGATGTTTCTGTCCATTACAAGATAGACCGTTCAAGTTTGGCAGCGGCTTTGATCTTACCCGTTTAAATCAATGAGTCAAAGGTTATGACGGTTCAAAATTAAACCCATTGATTAAACATTTCCATCTTCTTCTCAACAGTCTCATTGACTCGTCCGCTGGAAAGAACAATGGCGGTATGGACTGAGTTGGTTTTGGTGGAATTTTTATCATGACTTTTTTTCCCTTGTCTGTCGAAAGAATGATAGGAACTCCTGAGTAGGAAGACACAATTTTTCATTCAGTAATTTGGACTCCTTTGAAGGTTGTGGCAAGGATTGCGGGGATCGGAGGAGGGACTAGTGGCACAGAAAGATGTTTAATCAGCTTGATCTTCGTTGTTTTGGGTTTTTCGGACCGTTTCTTCTTAAAAACTTGAGAGACGGGGACATTGTCCGTAGATTCATCATTAGAGTTGGATTTTAAGACCAGCTTTCTCTTTGTGCCTTTGGGATTTGACTTAGGCTTCTTTTACAAATTCAACCCCAGCCTCTGTTTTTGATAGAGACTATTTCCTCATCAGTTAGTCGATTTTTCTTGATAAATTTTTCAACCGTCGGCCAGTTGAACAGCTTGGTCTTTCCAACTTCAATCATATCCACCGGTTGAGCTCCAGCATCAAATAACATATGACATATTTGAACCGCAAATCCTTGATATTGTTTTTCCTTCTTTATCATACCTATCAGTGTTTTGAACAGAATTTCGGACCAATTGACTTTCAAATTTGATGAAATGGTGGCCATGACAAGAAACTTTTCCAAACTTATCTTGTCATATGCACCATCCTTGGCGAGGATTCCTTTTTCAACGATATTGAACATCAATCTGAATTCGATCTTTAGATCGCGTTTTTGACATGTGAGAGAGGAAATTGGAAATTCAGTGATGGAGAATTTGCTTCTCCAAAGCTCAATATTGCCTTATGGAAGTGTAGTGAAGTTGGTGATTCCGGCTGCTGGTAGTTTAAAAAATTCAGCAAACATCTTCTGTGTGAAATGAAAATTTTTCCCTTGAAATAATTTCTCCGTTTTTCATGTATGTTGAATCGAGGAATTCCTTCACTAGATTCTCAGAGTACTTCTCACTACAACCCAAAAATGAACGAAGCCCAGACGATTCAAGAAATCAAAACATGGCCTTCATAGGCTTGTTGGTCATAGCAAGTACGGATGCGAAGTTGATGGCAATTGTGTTTTGAGCAATTGATGCAGCCATGTTCAAGTTCGTCTTAGAAAATTGGAAATGCACACCTGGAAGAGATTCTCAGAAACATTTTTTCAGAATAATTATGTATGATTACAACAAATGAAAGATAATAATGATATTGTATTTGTGTATGTATGTCCGGTTCGAAAAGTCACAACTCAGTCCACGTGGAGAACAGTTAGTGGAGGTTTTTTTTTTTAAAAAAAGATTTTGAAAAAATTTAGACGGCAGTAAAATGAGGGATTTTGAATTTTGAGAAAGTAGCCGTCACATCAAAATAGAGCATACACAATAGTTGAGTAATTTGTACGAAATGACGTGGAAAGCAGATTGTGCCCAATATGATGAAATGAACCGTTTCATATGATTAGAGAGGAGGCGGTTGAGTCATATTTATTGACTAAATCGATGTTCCCCCTAAACAAGTAAATTGAATAATCTTATCCTCGGGTAATTAAACGACAGCCGTTTGATAGGAAACTCTTCATATCCTCCTGACAGTAATTATGATGGTGACTTGTCGAATGGTTCTTATCTATAAATACAACCAGATGGGTTAGTCTCAAAATTATTTTCAAGTGCAGAGCAATATAAGAGAGAATGAATATCAGAGGTAGTTCAAGTGAGCCGGATCTCACTGAAGAATACATGCAGGAGATTGTCACGGCGAGGAAGACTGACATGGTTGATAGCGTCTTTAAAAATACGTTATAAACCTGGATGAAAGTCCATGATCTTCAGTCCTCCTTCGGGAGAGGACTTGTTGCCACACCCAAGGGGGTGGCAACACTGAAGAAGTATCAGGCGTCGCTAATACAAAAGACATCTTCTCTGATGAAGGTGTCTATCTCCTCATGCTCCTGAAGGAGCAGAGGGCTCTGAGAAGGATTTCCTTCTCGGAGGACTTTATGTGCACCTCTATTGGAGGGCTGACTACTTGGTTGGCCTTCTGGAGGAGAGCAGTGAAAAATGAAATTTATATTGTAAGGGCTCGCCTAAATTAATGAAGTATTATTATGTTTTTACCGCTTGTTTTTTGTCTATTTCCTTCATTTCCTGCAATATCAGCTTAGTAATAACTCAATCAACTAAGGGTGATAAATGAATGACTAAGATAAATCGTTTAAACCAAGTGTATTTCGAAAATAAGAAAATTTAGCCTCTGGTAATGGTTTTGTGAAAATATCATCCGCTTATTGATTTGTATGCTCATATTCAAGCCGAATCTCTTTCTTCATGATATGTTCTAGAATAAAATGGTGTATGATGTCAATATGCTTTGTCCGAGAGTGTATAATCGGATTATATATGATTACGATTGGACTAGTGTTGTCACAAAAGATGGGAGATTCAGTGGCTTGAATGCCATAATCTTTCAGCTGCTGTTGTGCCCATAGCATTTGTGCACAGCACTTCCAGCCGCAAGGTACTCCGCTTCACATCAAACATTCTATCTGACGACTGGCGGTTAGCTATAATAATGAACGATTAATCCTCTGTATATTTTTGTGTCCAAAGAGATTTCTCCTTCATCTTTGTCCAGTTTGATTGATGAGCTCATTGGGGTAATGGCTAGAGAGCAATTCTCCATTCCAAAATTTTTTTAACGTATCTCTTATATATTTGGCTTGATTGATGAATGTGTCATCCCTTTACTGCTTGACTTGCAGCCCTAGAAAGAAATTAAGCTCTCCCATCATGCTCATTTAAAACTGCTCCTGCATTATCTTAGAGAATCTCTCGTATAATTTAAGATTAGTTTATCCGAATATAATATCGTCCACATATATCTGCACAAATAGCGGTTTACCGTCCTTTGAAAATTTAAACAGAGTTTTGTCAACTGTTCTAGTTGAAAAGCCACGTTCAAGAAAGAATTTAGTTAACGTGTCATACCATGCTTTTGGGGCTTGTTTTAGTCCATACAAAACTTTATCTAGTTTGTAAACATGATTAGGACGAACGTGATTAGCAAAGCCAGATGGTTGCTTTACATAAACTTCTTCATTTAGCAAGCCATTTAAAAATGAAGATTTAACATCCATCTGGTATATCTTAAAATCTTTAAATGCAGCAAAGGCCAAAATAATTCTAATGGCTTCTAGCCTCGCTACAGGGGCAAAAGATTCATCAAATTCTGTTCATTCCTCCTGTCTAAAGCCTTAAGCCACTAATATAGCTTTATTTATGATTATCAAACCGTTTTCATCCATTTTGTTCCTAAACACAAATCTAGTACCAAGAACATGTACATTATCAGGACGAGGCACTAGATGCCAGACTTTGCTTCTTTCAAATTGATTGAGTTCCTCCAGCATAGCTTCTATCTAGTTGATATCATTCAGTGCATCATCAACCT
This sequence comes from Primulina tabacum, assembly GCF_025594145.1. Classification (NCBI taxonomy): domain Eukaryota; kingdom Viridiplantae; phylum Streptophyta; class Magnoliopsida; order Lamiales; family Gesneriaceae; genus Primulina; species Primulina tabacum. Next base: position 19,099,382 of record NC_134562.1, on the reverse strand, counting down.
TCTTAGGTTCTAACTGGGAGACAAAAGCAGCATGCATAAATTCATTAATAATTTGATTTCTAGGTCTAAGAGGAGCAGTGGGGTTACCGATGACCAGCTCGAGTCGACACCTGTTTCTCTCAAGTTTATTTCGTCATCATGAATGCTGCTATGCTGTTGTCGTGACATATAGATGATTCATCGAATACAATATGTATGGAATCTTCAAAATTGAGAGTTCTCTGATTATAAACTCTGTATACTTTGCTTACTGACGAATATCCCAAGAAGACACCATTATAAGATTTTACATCAAATGCGGTTAGATGTTTCTTACACTATTATGAATGAAATACTTACAACCAAAAATGCGGAAGTATCCCACGTCTGGCTGCATGCCGGTCCATATCTCATATGGAGTTTTTTCATGATTTTTATTGATCACCGGTTCTGAATGTAGCAGGCTGTATTGATAGCCTCCGCCCAAAATCGTTGTGAGATTCCGGATTCTGCCAGCATGGTTCTAGCTGCTTCCTTTAGTGTGTGGTTCCTTCTTTCAGCTACTCCGTTCTCTTGAGGTGATCTTGTAGCTGATAGCTCATGTTTTATGCCTTGAATCTTCAAGATAGGATGATAGGACTTGGTTCAGAAATTCAGTTCCTCTATCACTTCTGATTATGTCTACTGTTGTAGTTTTCTCATTTTGAAGTCTTTTGAGTAGCTTGATTAGTTGTGCCGCGGTTTGATTTTTGGAGCTTAAAAATATTACCCATGTGAATCTGGAGAAGTCATCAATTACCACCAGGGTATATTTCTTTCTCCCTAAGCTCATTACCGGTATAGGTCGAAACTAGTCCATGTGGAGAAGTCTCAAGTATCTTACTGATGAGTTTCGTCATTTGTTCTTGAAGGTAGAGCTAACTTGTTTTCATAGCTGACATGCATTGCATATTTTATCTTTGGCAAAACCATTGTTAGGCAATCCAGATACCAATTTAAGCTTCCTGATAGGAGCAATGGATTTGAATTTAAGATGATTAAGTCGTTTATGCCAGAGCCAATTTTTATTGCCATTTAAGGCAATGAAACAAGTAGGCACCTTTAGACAATCATCATTCCATTTTACCTTATATGTATTTTTCTCTCTATGACCGGTTAGCACCGAGATACCTGCAGCAGATTTAACAGTGCATATATGTTTGTGAAATTCAACGGTGTAACCGTTGTCGCATAATTTGCTTATGATAATCAGGTTATAGCACTGGTTTTCCACTAGGAGTACATCTTTGATAGTGATCTTTCCATGGATAATCTTACCTTTTCCCACAGCTTTACCTTTAGAATTATCATCAAATGTGATTGTTGGTCCTCTGTGGTTGACAACTTCTGATAAAAGGCTTTTATTCCCGGTCATGTGTCTGGAACAACCACTGTCTAGGAACCATATAGATTCTTCCAAGTTCTTTTTATTAGACACCTGAAATTATAAAAATGATAAATTGATACCCTTTCCTATGTGGGTCCTGAGCTGATTAGACCTTCAGGAATCCACACCTTAATTATCCTAAAGTATTTTCCATGGTGTGTCCCAAGGTGAGTCCGGTTAAGTGCATAATCAGGTGATGTATGCAATGTTCTTTCTTTTTCAGTATCTTGTCTAGGCCATCTGTCATTGTCAATCACTTTGTACCTCTTTTGAATAGGTCGGTTGTTATGATAGCGGTTAGGTCTTGATCTTGAGTAATATCCGGTTGATCTTGGCTTTCTGCGGAACCTATCTAAATCGTTGTGAACGATTGGATTTGGCCTGTGTCTTAGCCATGATCGGTTGGATTTAGTACTCTCAACTTCGACAAATCCTAGACCACGTCGCCTTCCATTGTTCTCAAGATTTACATTTTGAATGCCTTGGATTTCAGGCTTGTTATGTTCATATACCACACTAGATCTGAAAAATTTAATTGATTTTAAATAGTCTTTCTCTAGTAGTGGTTGAGTTAATGCTTCTGAAGTACTGCATTCATTGATGCTTTAACCTAGCCCATTTCTGTATCCGGCCGGTTTTTGCATCTCATGCATCTTACTAAGAATGCAGAAGACTTGTTCCATGTGTTGACTATATTCATCAACCGCTTGTTCTCTTTTAGCGTGGCATGAAACAATATTCGCAGATCATCGTTCTCAGCCGCTAACAGACTTAACTTTACTTGTAAAATGTCAACTTCCTTTTGCTGTGAGCAGCTAGAGAGAGTAAACTTGTTTTTCAAGTCCTGTTTTTCTATTTTGGCTTCATCGAATAGCTGCGATAGTCCTTTAAACTCATTTATCATATCGTGAATTGCTGTGACCATGTCTTCTCACGTGAATTCAATAGAATCAAAATCAAATATCATTTCATTTGTGGATTTAACTCTTCATTAGCCATGAGACATTTTACCGTTTCATCTTCACTTTCACTCGAAGATTCTTCAGAGATGGATTTTATTGAATCTGAGTCAACCTTTTTGCTTTTGTCCTCTTCTGCTACCAGAACTCGTTGACTTTTCTTTTTAGTGAACTTTTTCTCGTCTTTAGACCGTCTTCTGTCAACTGGTTTCTTTTCATCCTTTCTTGGTGTGGGGACCCGGACGCTAATTCATTTCTTCAATCTTCTTTGAGATTAAGTGGATCAATTAACTAAACTAGGTTGAATTTTTTTTTTTTTAAAGTTGAACACTTTATAATCAAGTGTACAAAATACTACAACAAGTTATGCATTATCTTATTGAATTCCAAAGTAAAGTGTGATATCTACAACAAGATCAAAATTACAAGTCTTGTACAATATACAATCACCACAAACTAGGGTTCAACAACTACATATCAAGTGTTGGAAGCCCAATCTACTTCTAGGCCCGGATCTCCACTCCAATCTCGATTGTTCATCCTCTTCTCGACCCTGATCCTGCCCCACCTGTTGTCATGCACACATACAAACACAACAACAGCCGGATAACTCCGTTGAGAAATATATTTCCCATCATAAACAACGTATACATGCATCTCATACAAACATATATAAAAGCATATAACATTTGTAAACAACATGTATCATAATCAAATAAAACATAAAGCAATATCAAGCTTTAAATCAAACTTTTAAACTCTTAATCTTGAATCGACTCTTATCTAGGGATCCCGATTTGAATAAAAACGTAACAAGTCTCCCACCTACTCTTCCCAGCTAGATGGTGGTACGTTCTTATTCCTAGACATTGCCCTTCTATATCCAATCTCTACAATAGGAGTCGATCTTCTCCTAAGCACATCGATATACACCAAATGTCCAGTGACCTGGCACCTCTGCCAAAGACTCATTGCATGCTTTGCTATAACTCAATAGACTAAGCATATCAATCTCAAGAATTGCAAATACATCAAAGCAATTACAATAAAGTATGTGGTTTTGGGAAACTCAAGCTATCTCTTACTCGAGTTGTATCTTCCAGGTTTAACATTGATTTATACCTTTCTTTTCGTAGTTCTCGGTTGATTCAAACCTCAATCTGGCTTTGATTGTTCTTCGAAGTCTTCAATACCAATCTGGAATGACATTTCGAGAAGTACAATATCACATACAACTCAAGGCAATACTGGATATGATCATAACTCACTCTAATTCTGTTTCGACGGCATAACAGCACAATCTCGAGATACCGGCAACTCAATATCAATAGATACCAATCTCAACAACTCAAAATCATAACAAACACAAGCTGATATTCTCAAAATATGCATAATCTCAATCAAAGAAAATCTGGAAAATGATAACAATTGCATACGGTGTCCGTTCTTCGATCCGGTTTCGATTACAGGCTTATCATAATCTCTAGAACACATAATAACAATCATATCATGATTTCTTCAATACCATATTTTCAACCATACAAGAAAGTAATAAAACTTACATCCCATTGAAGCTCTTGACAAGAGAAGCACAGAACTCAACTCGGATCGAAAATCAGACGGCCGGATCTTGCACAATCAACAATTTAAATTTCAGAACTTGAGAATTTTCCCTGGACTCTCGGTTCTTGTTTCTGAAGAAATGAAAGATTAATTTCATTTTTAAATGCATGGCAAGACATGTGGCTTAATCTTCATACTGCACGTCTCGCGCATATGCGCGTCCATCACCGGCGCATATGCGCGAGACCTACTGTCTCGACGCATAACAATTCATCTGCTCGCGCATATGCGCGCAATGTCCTCGCGCATATGCGCGAGACCTACTGTCTCGGCACTTAGATATTTCAGCTGCTCGCGCATATGTGCGCCTCATCTCGTGCATATGCGCGAGACTTACTGTCTCGGCATATAGCAGCTCGCGCATATGCACGCCTCGTCTCCGCGCATATGCGTGAGACCTTCTGGTCGCAAACCTATAATCATGTCTTTTCCTAATCTTGTCTCGGGGTGATCCTTCTATAATCACATCAATTTATCAATTAATAATCTCGGATTAACAGGATAAAATCTCGGGAATTACAGTTCTCCCCATCTGAGACATGATTTCGTCCCCGAAATCGCAGGCAATCAAATCACATAAAACAAGCTATAACAGAAGCTAAATAAGAAATTAACATTAATGAAATATTTCTGGAAATTTCTTTCTCATATCTGATTCAGTTTCTCAAGTAGCTTCTTCAATGCCATGATGACTCCACTCCACCTTCACAAGCAGAATAGTCTTCGTTCTGAGCTGCTTTTCTTTACGATCTAGAATCTGGATCGATTTTTCAAAATAACTCAGAGTTTCATCAAGTTCGGCCTCGTCAGGCTGAAGAACATGAGAAGCATCAGGAAGATATTTCCGCAGGATAGATACATGAAAGACGTCATGTATACCAGATAGAGAAAAAAGAATAGCGAGTCGATAGGCACGAGTACCTATCTTCTCCAGAATCTCATACGGCCCAATATAGCGTGGAGATAATTTTCCTTTCTTGCCAAATCTGACAATGCCTCTGAAAGGAGAAAACTTCAAAAATACTCTGTCTCCTTTCTCAAATTCTAATGGTCGACCTGGAATAACTGCATATTTGGCCTGTCTATCCTGAGCTGTCTTCATTCTCTGCTGAATCAGCTTTACTTTCTCAGTCATATCTCGAATCATCTCAGGCCCAAGTTGAGGTACCTCAGATATTTCATCTCAGTAGAGAGGGGATCTGCACTTCTTGCCGTACAACGCTTCAAATGGAGCCATCTCTATACTCGTCTGATAGTTGTTGTTGTACGAAAATTCACAAAGTGGTAAAGAATCTTGCCAACTAGTGCCAAAGTCTAGCACTAGAGCTCTCAGCATATCTTCCAATGTCTGGATAGTCCGCTCTGACTGTCCGTCGGTCTGAGGATGATATGCAGTACTCAAATGTAATTTCGTACCTAGAGCTTGTTGCAAACTGTGCCAAAAGTGTGAAGTAAATCGAAGATCACGATCTGATACGATGGACTTCGGCACACCATGCAATCTGACCACTTCTCTTACGTAAATCTCTGCCATCTGGTCGTGTCTGTATGTCATTCTGTAAGGAATAAAGCATGCTGATTTGGTCAATCTGTCAATAACGACCCAAATCGCATCGCAACCTCGGGAGGATCGTGGTAGCTTCGTAACAAAATCCATGGAAATATGATCCCATTTCCATTCTGGAATAGATAAGCTATGTAACAGACCTCCTGGTTTCTTCCTTTCTGCTTTCACCTGTTGGCAATTCAAACATTTGGATACAAACTCTGCAATGTCTGCTTTCATCTGTTTCAACCAAAACTTTTTCTTCAGATCATTGTACATTTTTCTGCCACCAGGATGAATATTCAAATGACTACAGTGCGCTTCTGTAAAAATCTATTGTTTCAAGTCTGAAACATCTAGCACAACAAGTTGATTATTCACATATAATATATCATCACGAACCTGATATTCTGATTGATGCCCTGATCTGACCAACAAAATCGAGTTCTGAACATTCTGATCAACTTTCTGTGCTTCTTTAATTCGAACAATCAACTCTGGTTCAACTTGAATAGCATACAATCTCCGATGTTGATAATCTGTCTCAAATACTAATCCAGAAAGACAGCAATCTTCAATCAAATCCGAAACACCAATCATCGATAGGGATAAAGAACATACCTTTCGACTCAGTGCATCAGCTGCTGCATTTGATTTCCCCGGATAGTATTTGATTTCACAATCAAAATCTTTCAATAAATCAAGCCATCTACGTTGCCTCATATTCAATTCTGACTGTGAAAATAAATATTTCACTCTTGTGATCAGAATAAATTTCGAATTTCTCACCATATAGGTAGTGTCGTCAGATCTTCAATGCAAAAACGATGGCAGCCAATTCAAGATCATGAATCGGGTAGCAAGTCTCATGTGATTTCAATTGTCTCGAGGCATAAGCAATAACATGTCCTCGCTGCATCAAAACACAACCTATTCCTCTGTGAGAAGCATCACAATAAACAACAAATCACCAGTACCTGACGGAATAGTTAACACAGGAGCGCTGGTTAATCTCTTCTTCAATTCCAGAAAACAAGATTCACAAGCTTCTGACCAAACAAACAGGGCATTCTTCTGAGTCAGCTGGGTAATCGGCTTAGAAATACTGGAAAAATCTTTAATGAATCGACGATAGTATCCTGCTAAACCCATAAAACTGCGTATCTCTGGCACTGATGTCGGTCTAGGCCAACTGATCCAGCCTCGACTTTGCTAGGATCAACAGAAATACCATCCCATATATAATGTGTCCCAAAAATATCACTTGTTTCAGCCAAAACTCACATTTAGACAACTTTGCATACAATTTCTCAGTTATCAGATTTTTCAATACAGTTCTAAGATGCTCAGCATGATCAATCATATTCTTGGAATAAATCAGAATATCATCAATAAAGATAATCACAAAATCATCAAGATACTTCTGAAATATATGGTTCATCAAACCCATAAATACAGCTGGAGCATTTGTTAAACCAAACGGCATGACTATAAATTCATAGTGGCCATACCTGGTTCTGAAATCTGTTTTCGATATATCAGAATCTGACTCTCAGCTGATGATACCCAGATCCCATATCAATCTTGGAATAAACAGAAGAACCCTGCAACTGATCAAATAGGTCGTCAATACGAGGCAAAGGATATTTATTCTTTATCGTAGCTTTGTTCAGTTGCCGATAGTCAATGCAGAGTCTCATAGAACCGTCTTTCTTTCTGACAAATAATACTGGAGCGCCCCAAGGAGAAACACTCGGTCTAATGTACCCCTTAGCTAGTAAATCTTCTAGATGCTCTTTCAATTCTTTCAGTTCAATCGGTGCCATTTTGTATGGAGTTTTAGAAATAGGTACTGTACCTGGTATCAATTCAATACTGAAGTCTATTTCTCGGATTGGAGGCAAACCCGGAATCTCATCTGGAAAGACATCAGCAAACTCACATACCACTGGCAAATCTGCCAATGAAGGGCTCGATTTCAGTACATCTACTGAATACACACAAAATCTCTCTCCTCCTATAACGCCCCGAAAATTAAAAAGTCCACGCGAACCACATGCATGAAATTATTAAATTCTTTGTGTATTTTAATTAAATGTTTTAATTGCATAAATTAATTATATGGTGCATATTTGCATTTTTAAAATATATTTTTTTACATGATTGCATTAAAATATATTTTTAAAGGTTATTCGAGTTGCGATCGAGGAACGGAGACCGGGGGCTGAAAAACGGAAAATGTTTTTATTAAATAATTGTTTTTAATTATTTAAAATATAGTTGATGGTTTTTCATATTTTTGAAAATAAGGCGTTTTGAGGTGATTTTATACGCCGGAACGTAAATTTTATCGGTGTTGGTTTTTCAATAAAAATGCGAGCTTTTTGGCAATCTGACTAATAAATTCACAAATTTATTTAAACAAAAACTTTGAAAATATTGTATTAAATTCTAATTAAGACTAATGGGCTTGATTTAGAGGCTTAATAGGCCTAAGCCCTATTAATAGAATGATTTAATATATAATATGTTAAAACCCTTCTCCCCATCACACAACTACATGCCTCCCACTTTCAAACTTCAGAAACTCTCCCCAAAATTCCATCAACATACACGGCACACACACATCACAAAGTTGAACGAGTTTTTGAAGGGATCAAGGTAGAACAAGCCAAGGTTTCGTCCCGTTCTTCGTCGCCAACGATTTTTCGTGCGTATATAACGCAAAGGCATGCCATATTCTTCTTTTTCTCATCATTCACACCATAGTTATTATTTAAAATCATTTTGTATGAAAAACAAGCCACACATCATAATATTTTCGCAACTATGCATACCCATGTTTTGAACTCATGATTTTTCATCCAAAAAACTTGTTTAACATGTGTTAAAGGGCTGCCATGACTAGGGTATTGATCAAGGACGTTTTTCACAAGTTTTAGGGTCCTAATAGCACACACAAAATGCTGAATTCATGATAGGAAACAAGCTGAAACCGTAGGATGAATTTCAGAAAGTCTTGGTTGGCTTGTCCAATGTTCAAGGCTTGTTTGTGTTGCATGGGGGTTTGGGGCTCGACCAGGTCTGGGTGTTGGGTCCTAAGGGTCGTTTATAGGTCCTAGGAAGAGTCCTAGCATGGCTAGGACTCGTGGTTCAGGCTGGGGAAGAGTCCACGAAAGTTGGGGACTCTTCCCAAGCAACTCACGATCAGCTGCTGTTCTGGGGGCTGCGGCTCGGGTTGGGGGCTGGGCTAGGTGGTCCATCAGAGTCCTAAGAGGATGGGAAGGGGTTGGGCTAGGGGCTGGAGTGGTGGGCTCGCAGCTGGCTTGAGCAAAACGTGGAGACAGCAGGGTAGCAAGGGAACGCGCAGCCTTGCCTCTTCCTGCAGCAGGCTTGCAGCGCTTCGTACGTGGGTTCAAGGACTTGGGATGGTCTGGGGTTGGCCTGGTCATGGTCCAGGGAAGGTTAGGGACAGGTGGGCTGGGTGGTGGCTTGGCTGGGAGAGTCCTAGTTGGGTTAGGAGTCCTAGACATACAAGGAAGCACACACACACACATGCAGAAACATGGGTCGAGTTCCAACAAGTTTTTGAGCGGGTTAGGTTCATGTTCTTTGGGCTGGGCTTAGTCAGGAGGGTGCCTAGATAGGTTGGATAGGTTTTGGCTCAAGGTGGCTCGGGCGTGGTTCGAGTAAATTAGGAGATGGCTCGGTGTGTTCGATAATGTGTCTATTTCGAAAATTAAATGGCTAAAAATGAATCCATGGGTCCACAGGTGTGGCTCATGACTTGTAAGGGTAGAATAAATCTTAAAAATATTATTTTAAAAATTTGGGATCAAAATAACGAGTTTTGGATTTATTCGGGATTTCATCGCCACACGAAACGCTAATTAACGAGTTAATTGAAAAGTCTAGTTTTAAGCTTTATAAAATTATGAAAAAATAGTTTTAAGCTCAAATAATTATTAAAAGTCTAAGTTTTAAATTTGGGAAATTTATATCAAGGTTTGGTTTAATTCGGGATTAAAACGCATTAATACATCACATTTAAATATTAATTTAAAGTTCTCGATTTAAGCTAAATAAAAATATGAGAAAATTCATGTAAGCTTAAATAATTATTTGGGGCATGTTAGATTCAATGAATTCAAGAAAAAGGCATAATCGAGGAATTTTACGTCCAGGGGTAAAACGGTTTTTTTACACCTAGGAATTAATAAACGTCATTGCAGTGCTCTATATGCTATTTTTATGATATTATTATTATTTTTAAATGTTTATGAAATGTTCATGATTAAATCATGATTATTAAATGTCTGTTGGATTTTTATGATTTAAGGAAGACATTTAAAAGACATGTTGCAGGCTTGGTTTCGAAAACAAAAAATGTTATGTTATGCATGATTTTATAAAGTTATGTGAATGTAAAGCATTGAAGAAAGAGAAGTAATTGTGACTAATTCGATAATGTTGGAGATATTGTGAGGGCGACAGTCCCAGTGGGAGCCCGACGATCGTATTTTCATTATTACGAATATGAGGTAACGGTATGAGGTAACGGTAAGAATGGGAATGTCGTGAGGGGAAAAGGCCCCAGAGGGAGCCCATTTAAGGGAAAAGGCCTCAGAGGGAGCCCCGACAATCATATTCTATTCGAAAGAGGATAGGCCAGGGCCCAGTTGACCGATGAGAGTGTTGTTGGTGTCCCCCGCCGCAGTACTGCGGTTTCATGTAGATGGATCCATCGACTTTTGAGGTTTGAGAAAAGTCACAATTAACGATCTGAATTCAACAAAGGAAAAGGAAAAGGAAAATGTTATGATCATGGTAAAAGGTTTTATGTTATGTTTTGAGGAAAAGGAAAAAGGTTAAGGTTTATGTTATGCATGTCATGAAAATGTTTATGCTTAAAGTTGATGCATCATTATGAAAATGTTTCTGTTTAAAGTTCATGCATCATAAAAAGGTTTACGAAAATGTTCATGTTTGAAGTTTATGCATCTTCATGAAAATGCTATTTTAAGTACAAGTATTTTTCACTGTTGCTTGTGGTTTTATACATATTAATCGTTATCAGGAATATGACGTGTTGAGTCTTTAGACTCACTAGGTGTGATTGATGCAGGTGATTATGATAATTATGATAATGGAGGTCTTGATGGTTGACTTTGCTGGACTGAAGGTGCACATAACCCGAGGACCGATGCTAGTTTTCCGCACTAGTTATGATTTATGATTTCAAGTTATGTTAAAAATATTTTAAGACTTTTTATTCATGTTTTGAGAGGTTTTTGAGAGATTATAGTATGGGCTGTATTTCTCAATTATAAAGTTGGTTGTTTTATTTTGAGATGAGGTCCAAAATATTTTATGTAATTTTTGGTGGTTCGGCCGATGCTATGGAGGTTAAAAAAAAATTCTAGTACTTTTAAAGCAATAAAAAGGGCCGACGTTTCAGTTGGTATCAGAGCAAAGGTCCTGTAAAGGGTTGTGCCACCATCAGCACCGGGAAGATCAGTCGTCAAGCCTCAAAAGTACTTTTAAAAAGGGCCGATGTTTCAGTTGGTATCAGAGCAAAGGTCCTGTAAAGGGTTGTGTCACCACCATCAATCTTATTGAATTCCAAAGTAAAGTGTAATATCTACAACAAGATCAAAAGTACAAGTCTTGTACAATATACAATCACCACAAACTAGGCTTCAACAACTACATATCAAGTGTTGGAAGCCCAATCTACTTCTAGGCCCGGATCTCCACTCTAATCTCGATTGTTCATCCTCTTCTCGACCCTGATCCTGCCCCACCTGTTGTCATGCACACATACAAACACAACAACAGCCGGATAACTCCGGTGAGAAATATATTTCCCAATATAAACAACGTATACATTCATCTCATACAAACATATATAAAAGCATATAACATTTGTAAACATCATGTATCATAATCGAATAAAACATAAAGCAATATCAAGCTTTAAATCAAACTTTTAAACTCTTAATCTTGAATCGACTCTTATCTAGGGATCCCGATTTGAATAAAAACGTAACAAGTCTCCCACCTACTCTTCCCAGCTAGATGGTGGTACGTTCTTATTCCTAGACATTGCCCTTCTATATCCAATCTCTACAATAGGAGTCGATCTTCTCCTAAGCACATCGATATACACCAAATGTCCAGTGACCTGGCACCTCTGCCAAAGACTCATTGCATGCTTTGCTATAACTCAATAGACTAAGCATATCAATCTCAAGAATTGCAAATACATCAAAGCAATTACAATAAAGTATGTGGTTTTGGGAAATTCAAGCTATCTCTTACTCGAGTTGTATCTTCCAGGTTTAACATTGATTTATACCTTTCTTTTCGTAGTTCTCGGTTGATTCAAACCTCAATCTGGCTTTGATTGTTCTTCGAAGTCTTCAATACCAATCTGGAATGACATTTCGAGAAGTACAATATCACATACAACTCAAGGCAATACTGGATATGATCATAACTCACTCTAATTCTGTTTCGACGGCATAACAGCACAATCTCGAGATACCGGCAACTCAATATCAATAGACACCAATCTCAACAACTCAAAATCATAACAAACACAAGCTGATATTCTCAAAATATGCATAATCTCAATCAAAGAAAATCTGGAAAATGATAACAATTGCATACGGTGTCTGTTCTTCGATCCGGTTTCGTTTACAGGCTTATCATAATCTCAAGAACACATAATAACAATCATATCATGATTTTTTCAATACCATATTTTCAACCATACAAGAAAATAATAAAACTTACATCTCGTTGAAGCTCTTGACAAGAGAAGCACAGAACTCAACTCGGATCGAAAATAAGACGGCCGGATCTTGTACAATCAACAATTTAAATTTCAGAACTTGAGAATTTTCCCTGGACTCTCGGTTCTTGTTTCTGAAGAAATGAAAGATTAATTTCATTTTTAAATGCATGGCAAGACATGTGGCTCAATCTTCATACTGCACGTCTCGCGCATATGCGCGTCCATCACCGGCGTATATGCACGAGACCTACTGTCTCGACGCATAACAATTCATCTGCTCGCGCATATGCGCGCAATGTCCTCGCGCATATGCGCGAGACCTACTATCTCGGCACTTAGATATTTCAGCTGCTCGCGCATATGCGCGCCTCATATCGTGCATATGCGCGAGACCTTCTGTCTCTGCGCTTGTACATACATCTTGCTGGTGCATATTCGCGCCCTGTCTCGCGCATATGCGCGAGACTTACTGTCTCGGCATATAGCAGCTCGCGCATATGCGTGCCTCGTCTCCGCGCATATGCGCGAGACCTTCTGGTCTCACACCTATAATCAAGTCTTTTCCAAATCTTGTCTCGGGATGATGCTTCTATAATCACATCAATTTATAAATTAATAATCTCGGATTAATAGGATAAAATCTCAGGCATTACACTTGGCCTGTTGCATTCTGCAATAAAATGCCCATTTTTCCCACAGTTAAAACAGGTTTGACCATCATCAGTATGGTCCATTTTGAAGTAAGGTTTATTTGTCAGAGATTGATTCTTACGCATGAATTTACTAAATTTTTTAACAAATAGGGACATGGCTTCATTGCTTAGTTGCTCAGCCGATTTCTTACTTGTGGACTCTTTGATCGGAAAAGTCCCCGTGATGACTGCCAAGGCCTTTGTTTGTTGAGAATTTGATGGTTCCTCTTCAGTTCGTATCCCAAGTTCAAACTCATATGCTTTAAGGTCAGCGAAAAGATCATTGAGTTCTAGTTTATTTAGATCCTTTGACTCTGGCATTGCTATGGTTTTTACGTCCCGTTCTCTGGGAAGAGCTTGCATAACTCTCAGAGCAATTTCACGATTGGAGTAATCTTTTCCCAAAGAAATGAGTTTGATGATAATACTGCTGAATCGTTCGTCAAATTCTGCAAGAGTTTTTCCTGGCTTCATTTTTGCATTATCAAACTTCTGGATAGCAACCGTCAACTTATTTTCTTTAGTCTGATCGTTGCCTTCACACAGTTCTGTGAGTTTTTCCCAGATTTCCTTTGTTGTGGTGCAGGTCTTGATTTTGGTAAACATATTTTTGTCCAAGGTCTTGTAAAGAATATCTTTTGCTAGATTGTCGAGATTTGCCTTCTTCTTATCCTCAGTTGTCCATTCAGAGCGGTGTTTTTCCACCATCTAGGGAGCACCTTTAGTATTAATTGCAGCTGTATTCACTTTAAAGATCTTCATTGGCCCGTCAGTGATAACGTTCCACATGTCGTTCTCCTGGGCTGCTAGATGAGCATGCATACGAATTTTCCAGTCGTCATAATCTTCGTTTGAAAACATAGGGATTTTGTTAAAAGACCATAAGTGATTTTTTAGTTTCGATGTTTGAGAAGCCCCCGCTCTGATACCACTTGTTAGGATCGAGAAAGGGTTTAGAGGGGGCGAATGAACTCTTTCAAAATTTGCTTTCTAAAACTGATTTTTCAACCGTTTTGAGGCGGTTGAGAATTCTTCTCAAATTTGTTAAAAATATGAACCACTGTGGAGTGCGGAAGACGGTTCAAAATTTCTAATGATAAATTAAAACTTGTTGGCAAGCTTATCAATGAGATGTAGTCTAAAAGATAAGTGCTTACTGGAAGTAAAGACACAAGGTATTTTATAGATGTTCAGAGATAAATACTCATACGTCACCCCTTCTTCCTTTTCAGGAAGGATTCCAGTAAAAGACTTTATCTTTACAAAAACTCTTTGTAACAGCTAACTCCAATCAGGACTTATCACACTGCCTGTTTTAGAACTCTTAGTGATAACTTTACAGTTTTGGATTTTAAGAACACTCGGTTCACCAGACACCACAACTTAATCTAAATAACCAAAAGGTTACTGATACAACAAAATTGATTTTGGTAGCACGAAGATGATCCTAGAATGATGAGATATCTTTTTTGTTCAGTGCGTGCATATGAGCGATGAAGTAAGTATGCTTTTGAGTGCACTCTGAATCTTTGAAATATGCAAGCTTGTCATGATTTTACTCCTGTGAATTTGATAATGTATTGCACACTCTTTCTTGCAGACTTCCTTCTCTGTTAATATAGGCGATAGTTCCAACGGTCGAAAAGATTGACTAATGTTAACTTGTAATAGAGAAAGGTTGTGTCACCATTAGCTGCAACCGCATTTAATGTTATTCAGATGAGCATTAAATGTTCTCTTTGCTGGCATTTGCCTTTAGTCCCGTTCTGAAGAGTTTGCTATAGAGTTACCTTTTATGGTAACTGTTTTTATCCATAGACCTTTTAAAGATAAATGATCTTTCCTTTCTGGGATAGTGATATAAATGCAGATCGTTCTCGCGACTGATGTAGGAATATGTTGATTTTGAAAGCATGATGTAGGAATACGTTGTTTTTGAAACGGTGCAAGCTCTTGAATGTCCTGAACCGATCAGAGAATTTCTTTCATTAAGTAGACAATAAATAACCTTCTTTAATGATGTCTTTCAATCAACTGGTTGAGAGTTTCATCTTTTTTTACTCTAGGCAGTTTGAATTAATGACGGTCTTAAAGTCAGGAGGTCGGGGTTCTCTAGTTCATCCTTTGTTAGAGCGGTTAGAACTCTTTTGGCTTAAGCCGGTTGAGAAACAGTCCGATTGCAGAGCTGGGCGGTTGAGCTAATATCTGTTACATAAAATATATGCAGCTGTTTCTTGAAATAGTGAAGTGCTATTTTGATTTTGTCGATCACCAAAACTTTTGGGTAATAATTTCTTTAACAAAAAGAATCGAGCGTCGATATTTTTCATGTAAAAATAAACAAAACATGAATATTTTGGTTTGAATGATGCTTCAAAGTGTTTAGAAAACATTCCTTTGCGTTTTAGAATGCTCGAATACGCGATCGTCGGCGAGGGGTGCGAAGGAGGATGAACAGCGACAAAAACTCCTAGTTTTCTTCCTCTCCCTTATTTCGAATTTTTTGTGTGAAAATTGTATGAGTATCGGCTGATATGTGTCTCCAAAACACCTAGGAATCCATTTTATAATTTTTAATTTGCATGTTAATGGGCTTGCGTTTTGGGCTTTCAAGTGTAGGAGCAATTGAGCCTACTCAATTTAGTTAAATTGGGCCCAATAAAACTTATTTAATTGAAAATAAAAGTTTATAAAAATTATTTTTTTAAAATAATGCATTTGATATTTTAAAAGACCATCGTTTACCCAAAACCGGCTTCCAAAATAAAATCCTGTTCGTCTAGTAAAATAATTTGAATTTATATCATTTTTAGAAAAAAAATTAATCATTTTTAATAATATTGAGAAGCCTTGAAAATATTTAATGAAAAAAATTATTTTATCTCCGTTGTCCCCAGTCTCATTTCCCCCAGTCTATTATCGAATATTCGGATAAAATCTATAATTTAATGAAATCATGTCATAAAATCATTTAATCATGTAATCTGTAGAACCCGTTAAATCAGACTACATATAAGCCATGCATAATTACTATTATTTAAATTAAAATGATCTTTTTATGCATGAGGATTTATATTTATTCATATAAAATTGATTGAGTTATGATCATTTGTTTTAAATCGTTGAAGTTTAGTTTTTGTCTTTTCGGTTAAATAAGCGAGGCCGGACCGGAGTTGGAGTATTGAGATAAAATTTAATGATAAGAAAATATTCCTAGAATTTATTTAAGATAAAGAATAATTTATTTTATTGTAATGGAATGTTTAAGGATCTATTTAATTAATTAGAGATAAGTAGTAAATAAGTTCTTTTATGTCCAATAATTTAATTAAAAGCCTAAATTAAAATATGTGACCAATTGAGACAAGTTAATATAGGCTTATTTTATTTAAGAAATTGTAACTTAACATGTTAGTAATTTAATTTAAGAATTAGCCATGAATGCAAGATAATTACTATCCTAGACTAATTAATTATTTAATTCACTAAAATACTTAATAGGTAGATAAAACTTTAAATATTTAAAATACAAGATTAAACAATATTTCCCTCCATTTTATTTCTAGATTTCGGCCACCCCACTTTAAAAGATTTAAATTTTTTGGCAACTCACCATTTTGATTCATTTCCTTATCCCTTCTTGGGAAGATAATTCCCTTCTTTTTTAATCCTCAATAATCATTAAATAATCAATATTTCTACCTTGTTTTGATATATAATGTTCGGCCAACACACCTCTAATATATCCCTCAAATCCCTTGATATCATAGCAACTTCCTTATCTCTCAAACAACTAGGATAGAAAGATTTTTACCATGCCTTTCAAATTCCATTTAATTAGTAAACTTCTCATTCATTTCCTAGACTTCCTCCCACTCCATATTCTCAAAAATTTCAGAGCTTAATCAGTAGAAAAATCGTGAGGTTCTTGAGAGAAACAAGAGAGAAAAGTAGAAAAGAAAAGGAACTCCGTCTCTGCCGCGCCATGTCGTCTAATTAATTTGTTTTCGTTTCAAACAAATTTCAGGCATGTCTATATCATTCTTTTCTCTTCAATCAAGTCATATACATATTTTTAAACCATGTTATGTTCACAATTCATGAAGCAAAAACCGAAACTTGTAACAATTTTCAAAATCAAAACATGCCGAATATTTTCGGCTTTCATCCATGCCTCACGGTTTTTGTTGATTTTGTGGATTCAGAGTTTGGCTCGATTTTCAGGGACTCAAGGCTGCATCTAGGATTGTTATAGGGTGTGTTAGGAAGAGATTGGTCAATTGGTTCGAGTTCATTCGCCACAGAAACACGCATTTGACAGCAACCTTTCATAGCTGCCATTTCGAGTCTCAATTTCCATGATTAGAACTCTTCCCTAGTATGTCTTAGACGTGACCAAGTCGGCCTTTCAAGGCTTGGTCCATAATTCTATCGGTTTTCAAAACAAAACAAGCCAAGTACCCCTTCGATTTTTCTTGTTCCTGCGTGAGTAAGGTTTCGAGTTTATGGTGTTGGGTGGATCTTGGTTGGCTTCTAGCCCTTAGCCATGGTTCACACAATACCTCATGATGTCTAGATCATGCCACGGTTGATCATATAGCCATTGGAGTGACCAAGACAGCAAGAGAAGCGCTGCACCCCACGCGTGCACAGCGTGGCTCTCGGGTGGGAGTGTGGCGTTGTTTCGGGTGTTGCTTATTTTGTGGCTGGCCTAGGACCCTTAGCCATGGTTCAAGCCATACCTTAGGATGTTGGAAAGAGGCTCTGGTTGGTGGTTCAAGCCCCAATGACCATTAGCCTTGTAATCGAAGCGAAGCAAGCACAGCTGCTGCCGCTGGAATTTTACAGCAGCTTTGCTGCGGTTCAGAGGTCACGTACGAGTTATTGGTTGGCTTTTAGCCTATGGCCTTGGAGTGGACAGTACCTTATTGAGTTAGGAAGGTCATGTTTTTGGCCGTTCATGATTTGGTTAAGTTTAGAGATCATACGAGAATTTACGGTGCAATGTGCCAAAGTGACTCTCGAAAGAGCGTTTCATGATTTTGGCCTCCATGCACAATTTTCTTGTACTACAGCCCTTGGTATTTATTTTCCAGTATTTTAGGTGTATTTTAATCATGACTAAACGATGGTTTAATGTTGGTTCGGGTTAGTACGAAGCCATGGTTGAATATTAAGTTTGTTGGGCATAATAGTCTCGTTTTTAGTTCGATTTTGAAGTGTTGGTCAAGTTAAGTTATTTGCATGTTTCTCATGTTAGAATTAGGTCGCATCGAGCCTGGGAACGATCCAACCCATTTGGAAAAGACAGGATTATAATTATATTATGTGCATAAAAATATAAAATGTTTATTTTTTAGATATATGCGATATGTCTTGTGGCCACCTCACGCTTATGGGATTCAGCTTATGGGATTATTACTTCACCCGGTGACTTACGACCGGTTCATGTTCATGTATGGGTACGGATATCCAGTCCAAGGGCTGTGATGATCTCTACCGCCCAGTATACTGTGGTTTAGTCTGATCAGACGTGCATGTTATGTTATGTTACGTTATGTGCCACTTGCGTAGAACATTATCTCAACAGAAAATTATGATATGCTATTTTATGATAGGGCTCTATCGAGCAAACATTTTTACGTACGATTTTTAGTTATGCACGTATTTATAATTATTCATGACACGATTTTCACGTTATGTTTCACGATACGATATTTTTACAATTTTATGAGATATTTACTTGTTATCCATGATATATGCATGCTGAGTATTTAGACTCACTAGACTTGATTGTTGTAGGTACTGATGAGGTCGGGACCGAGGGCGGGGACCAGTGAGCTAGCTTGGGTCGGCAGTAGTAGGAACCCGAGGACCTCATGTTTATCGTTTACTATTTTTGTTCAAACTCAGTTTTTACTTTGAAGAATTATTTTAAGTTGTGGTTTTGAAAACATTATTTACTTCCGCTGCTACTTTAAACATTAAATCTTTTATCAGTTTATTTATAAATGAGGCATATTATTTATTTAAAGAGAAAAAATTTAAATTATTCCACAAATTTTCAAATACGAAATACGGGCCTCTACATAATCATACCTTTAATCATATAATATTAATCAAGTAAGAATTTACAATCAATTAAATAAAACAATTAAACAATTTAAATAATTTACATGCATGTGGCTTACGTAGGTTGGTTTTTCGGGTGTTACAGTTTCAATAAATTATTTGGAGTACTAATTGGGAAAATAACCTGATAAGAATCTTAGTAGGATTCTGAGACCCATATAGCTTTATATAATTGAAGGAACAGTAAGAGAAAGAGAAACATAACAAGTACTCGGGATAATAAGAAAGAACATTGACAATATTTAAGTTTCATTTTCGTTGTCAATTTATTTCAAGTTGTATGCTTTTGCATCATAGTTAATATTTTACATTCCGATTATGTGAAACATTATATGATTATTTCATAGTTGTAAACAATGTTTTCTACTTATTCTCCAGATTTAATCCATTCCCGATCACTATTTCTTCCACTCCCGCTGACTTAATTTTTTAATCTTCTTTTTTATTTTATTTTTCATTTATTTATTTGGGTTACGCAACTATTTCAACAGATTAATTTTAAAGTAAAATATCATATCTTATGAAACACAAAAATATTTAATAATCTTTTAGAGCTTATAATATATTTTACGCTAACGAGAAATTTAAGATATAATAAGTTTAGCCAAATAGATTCTTAGGCACTTGTTTCGCGAGATGATAAAATGTCTTTTTATGATTTTAATAAGCTTTATACAAAATACCCGTGCTAGATTTTTTGTAATACGATAGGTGGGTTTGGAACGCCCGACGAGACGTGCTATGTTTTATAATCACAATCAATTTTAATCCAAGGGCCTTAGAGGACATGAACAAACACGTGAGGAAAAGGCGTTG
This sequence comes from Primulina tabacum, assembly GCF_025594145.1. Taxonomy (NCBI): domain Eukaryota; kingdom Viridiplantae; phylum Streptophyta; class Magnoliopsida; order Lamiales; family Gesneriaceae; genus Primulina; species Primulina tabacum. Next base: position 19,079,410 of record NC_134562.1, on the reverse strand, counting down.
CAATTTGGGGTTTTTTAATAATTAATTTAAAAATAAAAATTTATTTCAAAATTAATTTTTTTTTTACAGAAATACTGTAATCTGTGCTTACAAAGCACGGATGCTCCAATGTGGAGCATGATCCAAAAAGCATGTGCTTACCAAGCACGGATCATGCTCCACATTGGAGCGTCCGTGCTTACAACGTGGAGCAGTGTCCATGCTTACAATGTGGAGCGTTCATGCTTATGAAGCACGGAAGCTCCACGTGTCGCATCTCCATTCCTCCCACCCTTATCCTCCGCCCATCCCTATCTCTTCTCTTCTCTTTTCATTATCCTCTCGTTCTTCCTCCTTCCTTTACCCTTTCATTTTCATTTCTGCATCTCTGTATATCGCAATTCTCCCTTCGTCATTGAACAACTTTTGAGATCGTTACTTGCCGTAGAACGAAGTTTAGAAGATCGAAAACTTATTTCAAAATGACAAATAATCGAGGTCCAGAAGATCCCAGTGTCCTCTATTTACAAGCAACAAATATGTCATCAAAAGTTTCTTCCTTAACCGTTGATGATATTGTCAAAGTGAAGAGGTCAGACAATTTGATTTTGAAGTTATACTGATACGAATCCTCGTACGAATGGAAGCAAACACGATTATTAGAATCGCGCCCTCAATTCAATATCGAACAAGGATCGATTGTGTTGTCCCGATCTTTTGAAACAAGCAAAGATTTGTGATATTCACCTCTAAGTGATTAAAACTTAGCAACAAATATCAACGATAATAACAATCGAATTTCAAACGAACCTTCAAAGAACTTGTTTTGACAATCCGTACAAAAAACAATCGACAAACGCCACAAAGATGCAATCTTTGATAAGTTTGATTTGATTTTGAACAAAGCTTTAAAAGCCTTGAGAATTGAGAGAAACTCCTCAAAAAATTTTTATCAATTTGAATTGGTTCGTTCATGTCTATTACAATCATTATATAACCAATAAAACATGCAAAAAGTAGTGTAAAAAGTCATAAAGAAAGTTGTGAACAATTTCTACATGACAGGTCGCGCGGTGGCACTAAATTTAGACACCCAATTTGTAATCCCTCCTTGGTAAATCAACATGAATCCTTGAAGTGCTTCTTTAAACTTAATGATACGTCCCCTCATTATAGGTCCTTTGTTATATTCTTTGTTGAACTCCACAACTTGCTTGAATATGCTTGATTCATCATCTTTAATCACAATCAAGCTTGAAAGTCCGAGGCAACAACGCATCTTAAATCTCCTTTCAACCATTAGCACGTAACACCCGGTCAGATTCGTATCATATACACATCTACATACACAATCGTGTACTTGCGTATTTAAATAATATGGGTTTCTATGGAGTTTTAGAATGTGGCTCACAAGTTTTTGATAATCATTTGATTACTGCTCTTGTTGAACGTTGGCGACGCTAGACACACATATTTTATTTTACATGTGGTGAAGCAACGGTCACGTTACGAGATGTTTCAATCATTTGGGGTCTAACAATTGATGGTGTAGCAGTCACTGGAATAGATGTGTCATATAAAGTTGAGGAATGACAACACATCTGTTTGGATTTTTTGGGATTTTTGCCATCATCAAAACATTTGAAAGGTGGTCATATGTCTATGACTGCACTATACGATCATTGCATGTCTAACCTTGTTAATGATGATACTTCAGAAGTAGATGTTGTGAAATATACCCGTTGTGTAGCGTTAATTATTATTGGATGAATAATGTTCCCTAGCTATTAAGGATGGTCTGCTAGACTAATATTTTTGCAACTACTACGTCATATTGATAACGTAAAGTCTTATAATTGGGGTAGTGCAGTTTTAGCATTTCTATACCGTGAGTTGTGTAACGCGTCACATATAGAGAAGACTACAATGGCTGGACCTTTATATATCTTGCAGGTATAACTAATGTAATGTGATTATTTTAACATAATTTTTTTGTTAATTTTGTTGAACTATTTTTATTATTATAAGCATATATGGTCATGGAGCATGATTAAATGTGTTAACCCCGACCGAGATGGGTTAACATTAGTTGTACCTCCCATTGATCCAGATACTATTATACCAGTTTCTCCATATGGTGCACGGTAATATTTAAAAATTATTGTGGTAATATCACGCATATCTATTTTAATGTTTTTATATGTAATTGCATTTGTTAAATTGTAGGTGGAAAATTGGATTTAGTTACACACATTCGCCCACACATTCTGTGAGAATTATAAGGGATTCTCTAGATCGTATGAATAATAATGAGGTATTACTGAATGTTTAATATTTTATTCTGATTTAATGAATATTAAAGTTTTTTATGATTAAATGTATGTTAATTTTTAACATATATATTTTTCACAGTTTATTGGATAGTTTAGCGAAAGATGACATAGATGTGAAGACGATCATTGATTCATACGACAACAAAATTTGGCGATGTGTTTGTCCCCTTATTTGCTTTGATATCGTGGAGATGCATCGTCCTAATCGGGTGACGCGACAATTTAGAAGACGACAATCAATTCCAGGATCTGCCAACCACCGTTAAACACTCCGACATATTGGTTGTCATACCCCCACACTATTTAAATACTCCGACATATTGGTTGTCATCACCCCACGACGCCAACCACCGTCATGAGCCAAACTTCATTTTTCTTTCGCAATTCCAGCCAAATATCGGTGCGCCAAATTTTTTTTTGCTGGATTGCCTCCATTATTGATTCAAACCTACAGATTTGATTTTGTGTGCCTGCCGACCAGCATAAATCTTTCAAATGCACGTCTTTGAATTTGTTTGAACACACATTTCTCAAACAAAAATGATGCACACCATAAGGAGGTTGAAAATATGGTAGATCTTCGGTTGATCGCACGATTCCCTTATGCCTATCAGAAATAAGACACACACCATTTTCACCACGAACAATATGTCTTCCTAGGTTCTCCAAGAACCATTTCCAAGAATCTGATGTTTCTTCATCCATAATAGCAAATGCTAGCGGTAGAACCTGATTGTTCACATCCAGAGTGATAGCGATCAACATTTTTTGCTTGTATTTGGTATACAAGTGCGTACCATCGACACTAATTATTTTTCGACAATGCGGAAAGCCATAAACACACTGCCTGAATGCCCAGAAAACATAGTTCAGTGTCTTACTCATTTCAATGTTTGCTATGAGATGCTTCCACTCCACAGCGGTTCTCGGATTATATTTGGACAAAGCACACATATATTTTGGAAGTGATTGAACGGAGCTCTCCCATGTACCATAAGCAATCTCCATAGCACGTTTCAAACTTCGCCATGCCTTCGTATACGAGCTTTGATATCCATATTTATCTTTCACTTTTTCGATGATATACTTAATCTCGTATGAAGGATCACAACGAACAACTCCCAATAGCGTATGTGCGACCATATCACTATTCAAATTCTTATGGTCTATACCAACAGAGGTAGATATACATGTGTGAGGCCCACCATAGTTTTTTATTTTCAAATAACCAGTTTTGTCCTTCAAAGAAGCTCGAAGTCCCCATCGACAAATGACCATAAGAATGATTTTTGCAACGTAATTTCCACAAACTGCGTGTGCTATCCACGACACGGTACTCACGTATGACAACTCTAACTGAATAATCCTTCACAGATGCAATAAGATCATTCTTATCTTTAAATAAAATATTAACGCATAATTCACCTCTTTCCGGATTATAATATCTTGTTTGCATTCCAGAAGGTACATCGACAGAATAAGGAGGCTCTTCCCCATAAAATTTATTTAAAAATGATGGCATTTCAAAAGTGTATGACAGAAATGGTACGGTCTGCCTCTGTAAAGTGTCACGAGGTCATTGCTGAGATGATGTCCCCTCATCAGGATTTGAAAATGTATTCACTTCATCATCATCATTCACTTCTTGTTCTACAGACTCGCTATATGACATATCGGGTTCAGAATCACTCCTCCAAATATCATCATTAGTGGCCAGATCCGAACAACGAGCACTCGTAACTAATGTTGGATTCGACCAATATGGAGTAGGATTTTGTTCCGACGAGACATTGATATATTGATCCCAAGACCCACTTACATCATCGAAATTTATATTACAGAGTCCTTCAGTAACCTGTGGAACTTAAGATTCTAGATCCTGAAAACCACCATATATAGAAGTACCGGGTTGGTTATTGAACCCTGAATCGGATGCATGTGGAACGTAGGATTCAGGATCATCAAATCCAACATGATGCTCAATTGAATTTGATTCCACGTATAAATGCAACATATGCATATTGTCACATTGCATTATAAACTGTAGAGCATCATCATCAACGAGATTGACTTGAATTTCATGCCAATGTGATCTCTCCATGAATGAATATTTGGTTGAAAACTTCAGAGAAAACTTCATTGGATCGATTCCTAACATTTTATGCACAACTTCAATCAACTTCAACAGATTAATAGATCTTGATACTCGTATCGATCTAACAAATGGAATATTATATTCAATCGATTCTTTATCGATAACTACATGACCACCAAAATATATGAGTACATCGATATTAGACATTTTGACGAGGAAATTTGAGATAACAATTTAATATGAATGCCCGAATAACATATAGAAGGATACTGAAAATATTTTTAAAACAACGAGAGAATTTATACAACATATTTTGAACTTCAAAGCATTGTATAGATTACAAAAGGAGTATAAAAAAATCAAAAAAAATATGTAATCTTATAAATAATTTAACCGACATATTTCAGAAATCAGAATTCACGTGAAAGTTTTGTAAAAATGAGATATCAGAAGTCACGTGAAAGTTTTGAAGTGAGATACAGTAAAACTTTTTCAAAAAACACGTCCACGTGGTGGAGCATCCGTGCTTACTAAGCACGGATATTGCTCCACCGTGGAGCATTCGTGCTTCGTAAGCACGGACGCTCCACGAAGCACGAATGCTCCACGATGGAGCATCCGTGCTTCGTAAGAACGGATGCTCCGCCACGATGGAGAATCCATGCTTACGAAGCACGGATGCTCCCCCACGTGGATTATCCGTGCTTACGAAGCGCGGATAATGCTCATGTGGACCGAGCACCCGTGCTTCGTAAGCACGGATTACACTATTTCTGCAAATACTTTTTTTAAAATTAATTTTGAAATAAATTTTTATTTTTAAATTATTTATAAAAAAAACCCTGGAATTTGTCTATCTGACAATCAAGTAAGGAACAGGAAAATATGGAGGAGAAAAAAGAATGTAAAACTAAGTGTTGTGTTTTATCAGTAGCATGACTGAGGTATTTATAGATATGGAATTTTATTTTTTTTCAATTATTCACAATTTGTGATGTCTACAAGATCTGAGAAACCTAACCGTATTGAAAAAACAAACAAACCAAATTGAAAACAGTTCAGATATCATACAACATGTCGCATTTAAATTAATAAGTTTGACATATGCATCTTATTACACATATTATAAAATATATAAATAGCTAATATTTTTCTTATTTTAATATGCATTTGGTAAAAAATAAATTAACTAATATAGTAGTATAAATAAAAGAACTTAAAACATTACATTCAAGATAAATCTGGAACTCTTTTAGTTAAAGCATGAGAATGATGCCTTCATCCCAATGAAATGAATTTGATGTGACACAAGTCCGTATGATATCACATCAATCAATATTAACAATAAAAATAAGGGTAATTTGGAGAAAAATACATTTGTCATAGATTTATTTAAGATTCAGTACCCTTTATTTTTTTTTTTTTTTTTGTTTTAATACCTGAAAAAAGTTCAACTTACTTTCTACTCCATATTTCATGCATTTGTACATTTTTACCCTTTTAATTAATAAAAAATTGTATAAATTCCTATTTTTGTTGGTCATTTTCTTTTTCCAGTCCTCATTTCCCATGCATTTGGATTACATAAATATTTTTTTATTTAAAAAAAATTCGCAACTAAGCATTGAACTTTTTGAAGTACTTAGTTTTACTTGAGAAAAACTTAATTTCAATTTTAAAATACTTGATTTAGTAAATGAGATACTCAGAATGAGTATTAAAATACTGGATATTCGAAAATGTTACGCACGTTCACCAAGTGTTTGCATTTCCATCCAAAATCCATTAAGATGACATGTTCATTTCATTTAATTATTTTTTTATTGTTAAAAAAAAAAAACAAATTCGCAACTAAGCTTTGAACTTTTTCAAGTATTATTTTTACTTGCGAAATACCTAATTTCAGTTTTAAAATACTTGATTTGGTAAATGAGATATTCAGAATGAGTGTTAAAATATTGGATATTTGAATATGCAACGTAAGTTCACCAAGTGCTTGCATTTCCATCCAAGATGCATTTGAACGACATGTTCATTTCATTTAATTATTTTATTTATTTAAAAAAAAAAAACAAATTCGCAACTAAGCATGGAACATTTTGAAGTACTTACTTTGATTTGCGAAATACCTAATTTCAATTGTAAAATACTGATTTGGTAATTGAGATACTCATAAAAGTTGATAAAATACTGGATATTCTAGTAGGCAATTTAAGTTCACCAAGTACTCGCATTTCCATCCAAGATGCATTTGGATGACATGTATATTTTAGTTAAATATTTTTGTATTTTAAAAGAAAAACAAATTCGCAACTAAGCATTGAACCTTTTGAAGTACTTAGTTTTACTTGCGAAATACCTAATTTAAATTTTAAAATACTTGATTTGGTAAATGAGATACTCAGAAGGAGTATTAAAGTATTGGATATTCGAATATGCAACGTAAGTTCACCAAGTGCTCGCATTTCCATCCAAGATGAATTTGTATGACATGTTCATTTCATGTAATTATTATTTTATTTTTTTTACATTATTTTTTAAAAAAAAAATTCGCAACTAAGCATTGAACTTTTTCAAGTATTTAGCGTTACTTGCGAAATACCTAATTTCAGTTTTAAAATACTTGATTTGGTAAATGAGATACTCAGAATGTGTATTAAAATATTGGATATTCGAATATGCAACGTAAGTTCACCAAGTGTTTGTCTTTTCTTGAAAGATGCATTTGGATGACATAATTTTCTCATGTGATATCTTTTTTGTAAAAAAAATATCAAATTCTCAACTAAGCATGAAACTTTTAAAGTACTTAGTTTACTTGATAAGTATCTAATTTCAGTTTCGAAATACTTGATTTCATAAATGTGATACTCGGAATGAGTAATAAAATACTGGATATTCGAATATGAATTATGATGCAATTTCAATGTAACAAATACATTGTTAATCACTTTTCATGAAACAAAAATAACAATTTATTTTGGTACGCAAAGAAAGAACTTACTTTTACTCCGGGACAAGTATGCTACTATATTTTTGTTAAAAGTATGTGTTTATTTTGATCTACAAACAACTTACTCTTACTCCATGATCAGTAATGAACTGTGTTCATTTTTTTAAATGACAAGAATAATTATCCTAATGAATCTTAGTTGGAAAAACCAATCATGACTGAATTTACGTTGCATATTGGAATATCCAGTATTCTATCACATATTATGAGTATCTCATTTACCAAATCATGTATTTTAAAATTAAGATTGGGTCTTTCGCAAGTAAAAGTAAGTACTTTTTTATGCTTAGTGATCGAACAAAACTTGCACTGTAAAATCCTTAGTAAAAATTAATAATATTCAAGCTCGAAATAATCGCAAGTGAACGATGTCAAGTAATAATATAGTGTACAAGAGTACGAGAATCGTTCCTTTAGGGACTGTATTTCTCAATTATTATTCTCATGTATTCAATCTTTAGCAGCGATACTTCAGATGATTGTTTACTACTACGATTATTAAATAAAAACTCAATGAAATGGTTCAAGGATTAAATGATGAAATAAATAAGCTAGAATAATTGATTAAAGTTCAATGAGAAATGAATTTGTTGAGCATCTCGGTTCACCTACCCTTCGCTAATCTACTTAATTCATTCGACAATGATCTATGCTTTCGACGGGATTTCTTATCCAATTGAACACGGCCTCTCAAGTCATGCCAAACTAATTCTGTAACGCCCCCGAAAATTAAAAGGTCCACGCGAACCACATACATATAAATTATTAAATTCTCCTGTATTTTTAATTAAATGTTTTAGTTGCATGAATTAATTATGCTGTACATAATGGTATGTTAAAAATATATTTTCTACATTGTTGCATTAAAATGTATTTTTAAAGGTTATTCAAGTTGCGATCGAGAAACGGAGACCGAGGGCTGAAAAATAGAAAATGTTTTTATTAAATAATTGTTTTTAATTATTTAAAATATGGGTGATGCTGTTTATTATTTTTGAAAATAAGGGGTTTTGAGGTGATTTTATACGCCGAGACGTAATTTTAATCTGTGGTGGATTTTCAACAAAAATACGAATGCAATGGCAACCCGGCTAATAAATTCACAAACTTATTTAAGCAAAAATTAATTTTAATATTTTAATTGAGCACTAATGGGCTATTTGGGCCTAATTTATTTTTCTAATGGGCCTAAACTTTGATTAGTGTTTTATTTAGTATTTAAAAGTGCAAAACCCCACCCTAAACCCTTGCATATGCACGCCTCAATCACCTACACACTTCAAACTCTTATTTCCTCCCAAGACACACGCACACAGCAATTTGAAAGAAAAAAATTTGAAAGCTTTAGGGGTTCAAGCCATCGTCTTTGTGCCACCGTTCTTCGCAATCGCCAACAAGTTTTTCGTGCGTTTAATACGCAAAGGCACGCCTATATTTCTTTCTTTCAAACATCTATCACACCATAATATTTATTTGATCATGATTTGAAAGAAAACTTGACACACAAATTTATTTTCGTAACTATGTGTATATAAGTGTTAAACTTGTGTTATTTGATTCCAAAATCATGTTTTTATATGTGTTAGAGGGCTGCCATGATTAGGACTTGAACAAGCATGAATTCACGTGAGTTTAGAGCCCTAAGAACACACCAAAACACTGCACAACCACAGCACACACAAGCTGGAACCAAAATTCTGTCATGGTATATGTAGGGCTCGGTTGTGAGGGGCTGTGATGCATGGCTTGGATTGGGCCACGACAGGGGCTTGGCTTGGGTCGGGGGAAGAGTCCTAGCCACGCTAGGACTCGAGACCAAGGGTTGGGGAGGAGTCCTAGCAAGCTAGGACTCCACCCGAGATTGATGATCAAGGTGTGCGCAGGTTTTAGAAGAAGGTGCAGGGAGGAGGGGCTCTGCCAGGGGGCTTGGGCTGGGTTAGGTTAGGTCCTTAGGGTCCTAGAAGGGTGCTAGAGAGGTTGGTTCAGGTCCTGGTGTGGCTGGCTGAGTCCTAGCAACAGAAACGTAGAGGCCATGGTAGGTGGGTTCTCGGCCAGAAATTGCTACTGGTGTAGAGCCTCGGTTTTGGGGCTAGGGTCGAGTCCTATGGGTTCTAAGGGTGCATGAGGGTCCCTAGATAGGCTGGTCATGAGTTGGGACAGGGTGGCTCGATGTGGCTCGAGCCAAACACAGAAAAACGTGGAGTACACTTTCAAGGGGCACAGGTTGCTGTCTGAATTCAGTGGCTTTGCTGCTGGGTTGTAGGGATTGAGTTGGTCTAATCTTGGGCTGGGCGTGGTCCAGGGATGGTGAGGGTCGTGTGGGCTCGGTGGTGGCTCGATTGGGAGAGTCCTAGACTAGTTAGGAGTCGTAACACCAAAGGAAACACACCCCACACACATGCAGAATTTGGTTCTTCTGTCCAGGGGAGTTTGAGCGACTTAGGGTCTTGTTCTTTGGGCTGGGCTTGCTTAGTAGGGTCCCTAGGTGGGTTGGCTAGGGTTTGGCTTGAGGTGGCTCGGGCGTGGCTCGGGTAAATTGAGAGATGGCTCGGTGTGTTCGTCGGAGGGTCAAAAACGAAAATTAAAGAAGGGAAAATTGATCCAAGGGTCCAAGGGGGTGGCTCATGACTTGGAAGGGTAGAATAAATCATAAAAAGGTTATGTTAAAAATTTGGGATCAAAATAACGAGTTTTGGATTTATCCGGGATTTAATCGCCGCACGAAACGCTAATTAACGAGTTAATTGAAACGTCTAGTTTTAAGCTTTATAAAATAATGAAAATTTATATTTAAGCTTAAATAATTATTATAAGTCTAAGTTTAAAGTTTAGGAATTTATAATAAAGTTTTGGATTTTTCGGGATTAAAACACCGTCAAAACAATTAATTAAAGATAAATGAAAAAGTTTAATATTTAGGCTAAATAAAATTATGAAAAAATTAATTTAGGCTTAAATAATTATTTGGGACATGTTAGAGTCAATGAATTTAAGAAAAAAACAAAAACGTAAAATGTTACGTCCAGGGGTAAAACGGTCTTTTTACACCTAAAAATTAGTAAACGTCATGGCAGTGCCTTGAATGCTGTTTTATGTGCTAATATGATTATTTTTTTATATTTATGGATGTTTGTGGAGATTTTATATGTTAAAATGATATTTTAAATGTTTAAGGAATTTTAGATGGTTATGATTTAATATGTAAAAATGTTATTATACATGTTTTGAGGTTAAAATGCCATTTTAAATGTTTATGAATTGTTCATGATTAAATTATGATTTTTAAATGTATATTTTGATTTTTATGATTTAAGGAAGACATTTAAAATACATGTTGCATGCTTGGTTTCAAAATTGAAAATGCAAATATTATTCATGATTTTTCTAAAGTGATGGGAATGAAAAACGTTGAAGGAAGTGAAGTGATTGTGACTAATTCGTTAATGATGGCGATTTCGTGAGGGTGATAGGTCCAAGTGGGAGCCCGACGATCGTGTTTCCATTATTGCGAATATGAGGTTATGAGCATATGAGGTTTGAGGTAAGAATGAGAATATCGTGAGGGGAGAAGGCCCCAGAGGGAGCCCATTTATGAGAGAAGGCCCCAGAGGGAGCCCCGACGATCGTATTTCTATTCGATCATGATAGGCCAGGGCCCAGTTGACCGGTGAGAGTGTTGCTGGTGTCCCCCGCCGCCCAGCACAGTGGTTACATGTAGATGGATCCATCGACTTTTGTGGTTTGAGGAAAGTCACAATTAACGATCTGAATTCAACAAAGGAAAAGGAAAAATGTTTATGATCATGTTAAAAAGGTTTTATGTCATGTCATGTTGAGGAAAAAGGAAAAGGTTAAGGTTTATGTTATGCATGTCACGAAAATGTTTATGCTTAAAGTTGATGCATCATTATGAAAATGTTTCTATTTAAAGTTCATGCATCATAAAAAGGATTATGAAAATGTTCATGTTTGAAGTTTATGCATTTTCATGAAAACGATATTTTAAGTACAAATATTTTTCACTGTTATATGTTGACTGTATTACGTATTACTTGCTATAAAGATGATGGTGTGTTGAGTCTTTAGACTCACTAGGTGTGATGGATGCAGGTGAGGTTGAGGGTGAGCTTGACGGATGATTTGACTGGACTGAAGGCGCACACAACCCGAGGACCAGCGTTTCTACTTTTTCCGCAGTATGGTTTATGACTCATGATTTATGTTAAAGATTTTAAGACTATTTATTTATGCTTTGAGAGATTTTTGAGAGGTTTAGTATGGGCTATACTTTTCAAATTTATTGCTTTTTAGGTTTGGTACATGCGACGATTTCATTTTTATGACCTTTTCACTTGATTTTTAAAATGCTAGTTGGATGATGTTTTATTTTAAAGGGTAAAATAATATTTTCATGAGATTTATGTATATGGCCGAAAATTCAGTGTTTAAAAAAAAAATTCTAGTACTTTTAAAGCAATAAAAAGGCCAGACGTTTCAAATTCAACTAAGTGAAGTAATTAAATCTCTTTAATTATTTATCAAGGGTGAATTGTATGTCGTTTTATGAAATCCCCTAGCTTTTGACCTACTGGACTATGACTATCGACGTGTATCCGACTTCATATTTCTATGTAAATCTACGTATTATGCTACTCGTTCCTATCACGAGCTATTCTCTCGAAGAACATGTCCAGAAATCTTCAAATCTTCGCTCCAAGACTTTTTTTCTCTTTCAAAGCTTTGTGGCCGCTGAAAAGTCCTTGAACATGTCATCCAAATGCATCTTGGATAAAAATGCGAGTACTTGGTGAATTTACGTTGCATATTCGAATGTCCAGTATTTTAATACTCATTCTGAATATCTCATTTACCAAATCAGGTATTTTAAAACTGAAATTAGGTATTTCACAAGTAAAACTAAAACTTGAAAAATTTCAATGCTTAGCTGTGAATTTGTTTTTTTAAACAATAAAAAAATAATTAAATGAAATGAATATGTAATCCAAATGCATCTTGGATAGAAATGCGATCATTTGGTGAACTTACGTTGCAAATTCGAATATCAAGTATTTTAATACTCATTCTGAGTATCTCATTTACCAAATCAAGTATTTTAAAACTGAAATTAGGTATTTCGCAATTAAAACTAAGCATTTGAAAAAGTTCAATGCATAGTTGCGAATTTTTTTTTTAATAATTAAATGAAATGAACATGTCATCCAAATGCATCTTGGATGAAAATGCGAGCACTTGGTGAACTTACGTTGCATATTCGAATATCCAGTATTTTAATATACATTTTGGGTATCTCATTTACCAAATCAATTATTTTAAAACTGAAATTAGATAATTCGCAATTAAAAATAAATGCTTGAAAAAGTTCAATGTTTAGTTGCGAATTTGTTGTTGTTTTTTTTAAATAAAAAATAATTAAATGAAATGAACATGTCATCCAAATGCATCTTAGATGGAAATGGGAGCACTTGGTGAACTTACATTGCATATTCGAATATCTAGTATTTTAATACACATTTTGAGTATCTCATTTACCAAATCAAGTATTTTAAAATTGAAATTAGGTATTTTCCAAGTAAAAAATAAGTACTTGAAAATTTTCAATGCTTAGTTGCGAATTTGTTTTTTTAACAATAAAAAAATAATTAAATAAAATGAACATGTCATCCAAATGCATCTTGGATGGAAATGCAAGCACTTGGTGAACTTGCGTTGTATTTTCGAATATCTATTATTTTAATATACATTCTGAGTATCTTATTTACCAATTATTTTAAAACTGAAATCAGGTATTTCACAATTAAAACTAAGTGCTTGAAAAGTTTAATGTATAGTTGCGAAATTGTTTTTTTTATAAATAAAAATAAAAAATAATTAAATGAAATAAACATGTCATCCAAATACACCTTAGATGGAAATGCGAGCATTTAGTGAACTTACGTTGCATATTCGAATATCCAGTATTTTAAATTGAAATTAAGTATTTCGCAAGTAAAACTACGTGCTTGAAAAATTTCAATACTTAGTTGCGAATTTATTTTTTTAACAATAAAAAAATAATTAAATGAAATAAATATGTCATCCAAATGTATTTTAAATGGGAATGCGAGCACTTGTTGAACTTACGTTGCATATTCGAATATCCAATATTTTAATATACATTCTGAGTATCTCAATTACCAAATCAATTATTTTAAAACTGAAATTAGATAATTCGCAATTAAAAATAAATGCTTGAAAAAGTTCAATGTTTAGTTGCGAATTTGTTGTTGTTTTTTTAAATAAAAAAATAATTAAATGAAATGAATATGTCATCCAAATGCATCTTAGATGAAAATGTGAGCACTTGGTGAACTTACATTACATATTTCGAATATCTAGTATTTTAATACACATTTTGAGTATCTCATTTACCAAATCAAGTATTTTAAAATTGAAATTATGTATTTCCCAAGTAAAAATAAGTACTTGAAAATTTTCAATGCTTAGTTGCGAATTTGTTTTTTTAACAATAAAAAAATAATTAAATAAAATGAACATGTCATCCAAATGCATCTTGGATGGAAATGCAAGCACTTGGTGAACTTGCGTTACATTTTCGAATATCTATTATTTTAATATACATTCTGAGTATCTCATTTACTAAATCAAGTATTTTAAAATTGAAATTAAGTATTTCTATAACGCCCCAGATTTGACGATTGTCCTCATTGTACCAAGACGAGTCTTTCTAGCGTGCTTATGTCCTCACTCACACTCACCCTGGGAAACTTCCCAGGAGGTCACCCATCCCAAATTTGCCCCAAGTCAAGCACGCTTAACTTTGGGGTTCCTATGTGATGAGCTATCGAAAAGAAGATGCACCTTCGTGATATGAGTAGTACATTTCAAATCTTTTTAAGCTCTCTTCAACTGTACAGTCCATTACATTGAACAGTCTCGGAATCCCTCTCATTCCCGTGTGGGTCGGTTCATTCATGTTCCCTCCACCTAGAAGCCTGCCAGGAGCCGCTCATTGTTCGTGCAACTGATGGCACCGGCGATCACCCCCCGCCCTCTTCGGCCCCGGGCCTCACATGCCCACCAGCTTCCGCTTGGTTCGTCCCCGAACCACACCGTACTAAGAGAGGTCGGCTCTGATACCAACTGTAACGCCCCAGATTTGACGACTGTCCACACTGTACCAAGACGATTCTTTCTAGCGTGCTTATGTCCTCACTCACACGCACCCTGGGAAACTTCCCAGGAGGTCACCCATCCCAAATTTGCCCAAAGTCAAGCACGCTTAACCTTGGGGTTCCTATGTGATGAGCTATCGAAAAGAAGATGCACCTTCGTGATATGAGTAGTACATTTCAAATCTTTTTAAGCCCTCTTCAACTGTACAGTCCATTACATTGAACAGTCTCGGAATCCCTCTCATTCCTGTGTGGGTCGGTTCATTCATGTTCCCTCCACCTAGAAGCCTGCCAGGAGCCGCTCATTGTCAGTGCACGGCGATCACCCTCCGCCCTCTTCGGCCCCGGGCCTCACAATTTCACAAGTAAAACTAAGTATTTAAAAAAGGTCAATGCTTAATTGCAAATTTGTTTTTTTTTTAAATAAAAAAATATTTAAATTAAATGTACGGAGAAGTGGAAAGAGAAGATGACCAACACAAATAGGGATTTATACAATTTTTTATTAATTATAAAGGGTAAAAAGGCAAAAATGCATGAAACATGGAGTAAAAAATAAGTTGGACTTTTGTTAGGTATTAAACACTAAAAAAAAAAAAAACTGATGGTTACTTAATCTTAAATAAATCAATGACAGATGTATTTTTTCCAAATTACCCTAAAATAATTAAATTCCGGTTCTTTTCTAGAATCAGGTCAAGCTTGTCAACCGAATTGACTTCGTACACACAAGTTTGTCAAAGCGGATGGATTTGATGCAGGAACAGATGCTGAATGATATATACCAAGTCAGCTCTAAAGTCGTCTTCTTTCTAAACTCGCAGGTGTTGACAAAACAGAGGAAGAAGAGCGGCAAGATATGTCAAAGAAAAGAACTAGTCAACCAACTGATCAAGAACCTGCTGACAAAATAGCTAAGAAATGAAAAGCAGTCAGTTCAGTTAGACCTTATCTTATTCTTAGTTTATACACAAATATGTACATTTGAAGATTATTTTATCTACAATGAAGTCTATCAGTTTTTGTATTCTATGCTTTGTCAAATAACAAAAAAAAGGGAGAAATTGTTAGAATTAAAGGTTTCCGGAGTTTGACAAATTTGCAGAACTAATTAGCTAAACTGAAGCCAACTGAATTGAGGTCATATAACTGAACCTACTCGAACTGAAGTAATTCAAACTGAAGTCGTCCGAATTGAATATTAACAAATTAAATAATCGGATGAAATCGAACTGAACAAAGATAACTGAGTCAGTAGGACGCATTAAGTCAGTTCAACTGATAAGTCATAAATCGAACAAAAGATATCATTTTGACACGTCATCAGCTGGCTCAGCTATCAACCGGCAAATCGTATACAGCATACTGCAACTTACAGAAGGAGCACTGCATTAGCAGATTGCAATATTGTACTATTGTCAGAAGAATGTTGACACATTCAGAAAGGACAAATCAATTGACAAGTATTAATTAATGCATTCAATGTTACCGTTGGAAGCAAAGCCTATAAATAGCTGAAGAATTCAGCACAAAGAAGATTGATTTTCGAGGTTAACATCGATTTTGAGAACACTTGAGAAATTCAGTTATACACGATCAGTTGCGATATTCATACAGAGAAGCTCACACTTCAAAGATATATTCATATTTTTCAAGCTATCATTTGAGCTAAGATTACTATCACATTACATCAAATATTCGATCTTCTAAAGATCAGTTGTACTACGAAAATTAAATCAGTTGTGTACTGATAATCTGTAAGAAAATAAGATTTTCAGTTTGGCAGTGTTTAAGTCCAAACTGAAGTAGGTTATTCCGCTTCTATAATTAATCAAAGTCTTTTAGTGAAAATCTATTATTGTGATAGAAGGGGTGACGTAGGAGTAATTGAAGTCTCCGAACATCTATAAAATCTTTGTATTCATTATTTCAATTATTCTTTGAGTATTCAATCAATCAGTTAGTTTATTTCCGCATTTAAACTAGTTAACTGACTGATATCGACAGTAAGATTTCTGAAATCAATTTGTTACTAAACTGATTCATTATTTTTAAAAAGAGCCAAAAATCTTAAAATATTAATTCAACCTCCAATTCTAAACACTTTGACCCTTCAACCGATCCTAATACGATACGAATTAGCCATTACAATAATATTAAATTACATATGAATTAACTAATGTAGAGAAAAAGTTATTAGAAAATTATAAATAATTTTATTTAAATGAATGATATTATTAAACTCACAATTTGACTTGACCAGATATTTGATAGTAAAATATGCATATATTTGAATAAAAAAATATTTTATTAATAATGTGAATGGCAGGATCTACATCTATTAAAGATAAATATATATTTTTCTTATCGCGAATATAAAACATCATAATTATAACCTTTCCATATAATTACAACAAAAAATAAATCAAATCAAAGTTTTACTAACTAAAGCAAACATACAACACCACGATTTTAACTTTTTCCATATGCTCAAATAAAATTTGTAGTGAATAACTTTCTTTCAGGACACATTTAATTTTCCATTTAAGAATAAATTTGGGTATTCACAAATGATTTATTCAATTATACTCGATCGATCGATCGATCGTATGATAAATCTCTCAATTCTCGGATCCCATCACATGACAATTCTCTTCACTCTGCGTTAACCTACACCCCCTACCTCTTCGATTCGAGGAAGAAGGCTCGATTCATCACAGATACGAATCGATTTCAGATCGTGAATCTCAACCGGGGTTTCGAATTTTTCAATTGGATTCGGATCTTGTTTCGGCGTGTGAATTTTTTTCTAGGACAAGGATTGTACAGAGAAAATGCTGACGAAGTTCGAGACGAAGAGTAATAGAGTGAAGGGTCTGAGTTTCCACACCAAGAGGCCATGGATCTTGGCGAGTCTTCACAGCGGAGTGATCCAGCTCTGGGATTACCGGATGGGCACGCTCATTGATCGGTTCGACGAGCACGATGGACCCGTTCGCGGCGTCCATTTTCATAAGACGCAGCCGCTTTTCGTGTCCGGAGGTCTGATTTATCGGAATTTGTATTTTCACTCTGAATTCTGCTTGGTTTGGTGTAATTATGTGTCTTGGTGGAATTGACACTGTTTTATGAGCTGGTCCTGCCGTTTTTATTTAGTTGGTTACTATTAGATTTGTGGTCAGTGTTTATTAGAATTTTGAATATGGGTAGTATTAATTTGTATGTAATTCTCTAAGTGCATTTGATATTCAATTATTTCTAAATTTATTTTTGAAAGCTACGTTTAGTTGTTTTCGTGATCGACCATGATCCTTAAAGATTGGAATTTTATCAATTCCCTAGTTACCATACAAGGACTTGTAATGTGGAAGCACTGCAATATGCAGCTTAGATAACTCAGATTATTGATCGATCTTGGTTTAACTTTAGGCAATTTGGCTCGCCTGAAAAGGAGAATCTTGATTTAGGTAGATCTGATCATCTTGTTCTTGTTGTTAGGCAAAGTTTTAAGTTTAACTGTCTTCAGCACATGATATGACCCCGGGGTATGGGTAGAGTTTTGATAGCCAAAAAATTCAATCTGCGTCACTTTGTTGATATCTGATGTATTTTTGTTACATTGGATATATCTTTCTTATTTTCAATTTGCTCTCTCTGTTGATTGATATTGAACCCGTTTTCGAACTTAATCATCCTCTGTTTATTTTAAAACATTGAATTGCATGTTACATTTGATTTGGAAAAATGGCCTTTTGATCTTTCAAGAACAAAATTTGTTGATCTGTCCCTTTTGGAAAGCGATAGGCTATGTTTCATGTAGCTTGGTTTATGTGTTGGAATTAAGATGCATATATCTTTGCAGGTGATGATTACAAGATAAAGGTGTGGAATTATAAATCGCATAGGTGTCTATTTACCCTTTTGGGTCATCTTGACTATATCCGGACAGTTCAATTTCATCACGAGTGTCCCTGGATTGTAAGCGCAAGTGATGATCAAACAATTAGAATATGGAATTGGCAGTCACGAACTTGCATTTCTGTGTTGACTGGGCACAATCATTATGTAATGTGCGCATCATTTCACCCCAAAGAAGACTTGGTTGTGTCAGCTTCCTTGGATCAGACAGTACGCGTTTGGGATATCGGTGCCTTGAGGAAAAAAACAGTATCTCCTGCTGATGACATATTGCGATTGTCTCAAATAAACAAAGATTTCTTTGGTGGGGTTGATTCTGTTGTCAAGTATGTCTTGGAAGGCCATGATAGAGGGGTAAACTGGGCTTCCTTCCATCCCACTCTCCCTCTGATAGTTTCCGGAGCAGACGACCGCCAGGTGAAAATCTGGCGCATGAATGGTATGCTAAACTGATTTTCCTTGATATAGCTTTTGGACTATTTAGAAAGATATTTGTTATTTTCGGAAATTCATACAAAATTTATGTATTATTGCATAAAATTATATTTAACTGTGATGATGGGTGAATACTTTTATTATATTATACAAAGGTTGGATCAAAATATCTGTTTTTGCATGCCACAAATTTTTTTCCTTCCACTACAAAACAATGTTTAGGTTTCTGATCTCTGCAGCTTCCTTTTTGTCATTTTAGTAGTTGTAGGCTGATTTGTAATCGTGAAGATCTGAATGAAGCGTTATTTATTTTCTAAAGTTGGTTAAAGACCTATTTTCAATTACCTAAATGTTGCCAATTTCACGAGAGACATGGGGAAAGCGGTAAGGGAGATTAGTTGGGACTAGTGGATGATATAAGCTCAAGTAAGCAACTAATTTAGCTTCTGTCCAATTGGAAAGACTCGGATGATTGAAATGCATAATGTAGTTTATTATCTGGTCAGATGATTCTGATAATCCAAATCAACCCTCAAAATATTATTTGTAGATCATGAGATTTTTATTCCTTCCTCAGGGATCAAGAAATTGAATGTAGCTTTTCTTGAGTGTAATGGCATGTGAATGTGAACTTTCTCTTTTCAGTTATGGTCGGTATGACATGGAATTTTATTAAAGTATTGTATACTGCCTTCTAGTTGTATGGATATTTGAGTTTGTCAATATTCAGTAGCTGATATTTGATTTATTTTGTCTGCAGATAATAAAGCTTGGGAGGTTGATACATTGAGAGGCCACATGAACAATGTGTCATGTGTTTTGTTCCATACAAAACAAGATATCATTGTTTCGAATTCAGAGGACAAGAGTATCAGAATTTGGGATGCTACAAAAAGAACTGGTCTGCAGACTTTTCGTAGGGAGCATGATAGATTCTGGATTCTTTCAGCCCATCCTGAGATGAATCTTCTGGCTGCTGGTCATGACAGTGGCATGATTGTTTTTAAGTTGGAGAGAGAGCGCCCTGCCTTTTCGGTTAGTGGTGATTCAGTCTTCTATGTCAAGGATCGGTTTCTACGGTCCTTTGAATATTCATCTCAGAAAGATACTCAGCTGATACCAATTCGTCGCGCTGGTTCTAATAGTTTAAATCAAGGGCCTCGAACCTTTTCTTACAGTCCTACTGAGAATGCTGTATTGGTCTGCTCTGATGTGGATGGGGGATCATATGAACTCTATGTTGTTCCTAAAGACAGCTCCGGAAGAGGTGACACAGGTCAAGAGGCAAAAAGAGGTGTTGGAGGATCAGCAGTTTTTGTGGCTCGAAATAGGTTTGCTGTGCTGGAAAAGAGCAGCAATCAGGTCTTGGTCAAGAACCTGAAAAATGAAATAGTGAAAAAGAGTGTTCTACCTATTGCCGCTGATGCTTTATTCTATGCGGGTACTGGAAATCTGCTCTGCAGGGCTGAGGACAGGGTTGTGATCTTTGATCTACAACAAAGGAATATTCTTGGAGATCTTCAAACTCCATTTGTTAGGTATGTGGCCTGGTCTCCTGATATGGACTCTGTTGCTTTATTGAGCAAGCACTCTATTATTGTTGCTGATAAAAAGCTTGTGCACCGCTGCACTCTTCATGAGACTATTCGTGTCAAGAGTGGAGCATGGGATGATAATGGTGTCTTCATCTATACTACACTCACACACATCAAGTATTGTCTTCCAAATGGGGACAGTGGAATTATTAAGACATTGGATGTCCCTGTATATGTTACAAAAATATATGGGAACACAATATTTTGCCTGGACAGAGAGGGGAAGAACCGTCCTATAATTATCGATTCAACAGAATATATCTTTAAGTTATCTCTGCTTGGGAAGAGATATGATCAAGTGATGAGCATGATAAAAAAATCTGAACTCTGTGGACAGGCCATGATTGCTTATCTGCAGCAAAAGGGCTTCCCACAAGTTGCCCTTTACTTTGTGAAGGATGAAAGAACTCGCTTTAATTTAGCCCTTGAAAGTGGTAACATCGAGAAAGCCCTTGAATCTGCTAAGAAGATTGATGAGAAAGACCACTGGTATAGGCTAGGAGTGGAGGCCCTTCGTCAGGGAAATGCTGGGATTGTTGAATATGCATACCAGAAGACCAAAAACTTTGGGAGGCTGTCCTTTCATTATCTGATAACTGGTAATCATGAGAAATTGTCTAAAATGATGAGGATTGCTGAGGTCAAGAACGATGTTATGGGCCAGTTCCACGATGCACTGTATCTTGGTGATGTCCAGGAGAGAGTAAAGATTCTGGAAAATGCAGGTCATCTGCCTCTTGCCTACGTCACGGCGAAAATCCATGGGCTCAATGACATTGCCAAGCGTATAGCTGGGGAACTTGGGGATAATGTTCCTTCTTTACCGAGGAAGAAAGCTAACCTATTAACACCCCCGAATCCGGTCTTATGTGCTGGCGATTGGCCATTGTTAATGGTCAGTAAAGGAATTTTTGAAGGTGGCCTTGATGATACTGTCCGAGACGGACATGAGGATTATGCAGAGGCTGCAGATGCTTATTGGGGCGAGGGCTTGGATATCAGTGAGGTGGACAATATGCAGAATGGGTACATTAAGGCATTGCTAGAGGATGAGGATGATCAAGGGGAGAATGAAGAGGGAGGATGGGGTCTGGAGGACTTGGATCTGCCCCCTGATGCTGACTCTCCAAGGACAGCTCCACACACACGTTCTTCCGTATTTGTTACCCCGACCCCTGGTATGCCCGTAAGCCAGATTTGGGTTCAAAGATCGTCTCTCGCCGCTGAACATGTTGCTGCTGGAGATTTTGACACAGCAATGCGCCTATTGAGCCGTCAGTTAGGGATAAAGAATTTCTCTCCTTTGAAGTCTCTTTTCATTGACATTCACACGGGCAGTCACACTTACCTACGGGCCTTCTCCTCGGCCCCGGTGATATCAGTGGCAGTGGAAAGGGGTTGGAACGAGTTAGCGAGTCCCAATGTGCGGTCCCCCCCTGCGCTTGTGTTTAATTTCTCTCAATTAGATGAGAAGCTCAAGGCTGGTTACAGGTCTACGACTGCTGGAAAGTTTTCCGAAGCTCTTAGAGTTTTTCAATCTATTCTTCATGCAATCCCACTGATTGTGGTTGAAACGCGTAGAGAAGTGGACGAAGTTAAGGAGTTGATTGTCATAGTAAAGGAGTATGTTTTGGGTCTGAAGATGGAGCTTCAGAGGAGGGAATTGAGGGACAACCCGGTTCGTCAGCTGGAACTTGCTGCCTATTTCACCCACTGCAACCTCCAGCTTCCTCACACTCGACTTGCATTATTGAATGCCATGACTGTTTGCTACAAGGCCCAAAATCTGAGCACTGCTGCCAACTTTGCCAATCGACTTCTGGAAACCAACCCAAGTAATGAAAATCAAGCCCGAACGGCTCGACAGGTTCTGCAGGCTGCCGGAAGGAATATGACAGATGCTACACGGTTGAATTATGATTTCAGAAACCCATTTTTGTTGTGTGGAGCCACGTATGTCCCCATATACCGAGGGCAGAGAGACGTAACTTGCCCCTACTGCAGCACACACTTTGTCCCATCTCAGGAAGGTCAGCTTTGCACCGTTTGTGACCTTTCCGTGGTTGGATCCGATGCATCTGGCTTGCGTTGTTCTCCTACACAAAGATGATTAGACATTCATTGCGATTTTTCGTTGCAGTTACAAAAACATTCTCGGCCTGGAGCTATAAGGACAAACGAAGAGGTAGGAATTGCAGATTCGGATTTATATATGTTTTATACTTGTTTTCATCCATGTAATCACTTTGATCAACAACCCCTCCTTTCACGCCTTTTTGTTTTTATGATTACAATTTTCATTGTAATAATGTTAAGCAAGGTTTTTTTTTTTTTTTTTAAACACCTTTTTTAAGCCGTGTGGGAATTTAGTGTGCTGCCTAAACGTGGGAAACTGTACTTCTGCCCCTGTCTAGTATGTTGGGTCTCATTGCTATTTTTGAAGATGTAATAGACATATTTTTGTTGTTGTCCCAATTCATTCTCTATGCCTTTTAATCTGATTTACCTTGGCCTGATTTATTAGAATTTAGACGTGCTCTGCAGATGTAATTATAAAAATATCAACACCTCAATTTTAGTTGTTATACCAAAATGTTAGATCAGTAACAAAACTTACTTTTTTTTTAAACACAGTAGTTGCATTCAATTTAATTCTTCGTTGTTTTTCTTAATGTTTTTGTTATCATCATACAATCTTTTTTTAATAAACATACCTTAAGTCTTGAACATTAGAATTTTAAATTATCTCGCTCTAGTCGTCCTGCAAAAAATATCAATACAAGTATAATAATTTAATAACACTTTTCGAATAAATAATTTTTTTTATTTAAACTCACTGGACAGTTGTTCTTTGTATATTAATTTTTAATATAATATTAGTATTTATCGTTAGGGTCTCAATTCATTTAGTGAAGAGATTAAATTTGTTCATTTGAGTACAATTTAGATGATAATTTTTTGAAGTGAAAAATAAATTATTTGCGTGTTTTTTGTCCTGTACAAGGAGGTTTTTTTTTTATAATTAATGTAAAAAAAAAATTTAATTTCAAAAATAATTTTAAAAATTTTTTTTTGCAAAATTAATTTAAGCTAATCCGCGTTTACAAAGCGCGGACGCTCCATGTGGACGAGCGTCCGTGCTTTGTTCGTCCACGTAGATATATTATTATTTTATTATTATTATTTAATATTATTTATTATTATATTATTATTATTATTATTATATTATTAATATAAAATATAAATATTTATAATATAGGTTAATTATTAAATATTTTGTATTATTTGGTTGGGTGATTGAAAAATTAGAGATATGAGAAGATCGAAATGAGAAAATTAAAAAGATATGAGAGGATTGAAGGGAGAAAATTAAGGATAATAAAAATAATAGTCTTTCACCAATACACCAATAAAAGGTTTAATTTTAGCATATAGTATCGATGAAACTTACGCTTTATTATAATATTTTCATTCTATTATTAAATTTACATTATTTATTTTCTATTTAAGTTATTATTATTAATTTAATTTCAATCGCAACATAAAAACTCAAACGACGTGAAAGTATATTTATAAATATATGATAATAAAATAATAATAATAATAATAATAATATTTATAATATTATGTTAATTATTAAATATTTTGTATGAAAAATAAATTTATTATTATTATTATTATTATTAATAAATTTAATTCGAATGAAAAAATATATATAAATATTTATATATATGTTAATTATTAAATATTTTGTATTATTTGGTTTGGTGATTGAAAAATTAGAGTTATTAGAGGATTGAAGGGAGAAAATTAAGGAGAATAAAAATAGTAGTGTTTCATCAATACACCTAATAAGATGTTTAATTTTAGCATATATTATCGATAAAACTTACATTGAATTACAATATTTTCATTCTATTTGTAAATGTACATTGTTTATTTTCTATTTAAGCTCTTATTATTAATTGAATTTCAATCAAAACATTAAAATAAAATATTAATCACAACATAAAAATACAATATTAATATATTATACAAGTAATTATTAATGGTTGCTTGCTTCCTTCACTTTTGGCCTTCTTATTTTTATAGATTGATTTATTTAATAAATCTATTAATAATAATAAACCGATTATATATAATTATATGTTTTACAATTAATTTTTTTTATGAAATATGTGCTTATATAATTTTGAGAGAATTCGAAATAGGTCTTCCTAAAATATCCTTTTGATCAATTGATTTTATGTACTTTTTCTTGAAATAATAATTTAAAAATAAAAAAATATTTTTCAATTCTCTCATATTTTTAATTATCTCATATTTTTAAATTGGAACAACAATTTAAAATGAAACAATAAATATTTTTTTAATCCTCTCAAATTTTAAAAATATTGATTTTATGTACGTTTTCAATCATCTCATATCTCTTATTTTTCAATCACCCAACCAAATAATACAAAATATTTAATAATTAACATATATTATAAATATTTATATTTTATATTAATAATAATATTAAATAATAATAAAATAATTGAATAATAATAAAATAATAATATAATAGTAAATAATAATAATAAAATAATAATAAATAATAATATATGTACGTGTACGAGCATATATAATTAACATATATTATAAATATTTATATTTTATATTAATAATAATATTAAATAATAATAATAAAATAATAATAAATAAAAATATATCTACGTGGACGAGCGTCCGCGCTTTGTAAGCCGGACGCTCGTCCACGTAAGCGAGCGTCCGCGCTTTGTCGTCCACGTGGAGCGTCTGCGCTTTATAAGCTTCGGATTAAATTAGTTTTGCAAATATTTTTTTTTAAAATTATTTTTGAAATTATTTTTTTTTACATTAATTATAAAAAAAAACCCGTTACAAGGATAGTTGGCTTAGACTTTTGGGAAAATTACGGTTTAGAATCACGTGAATAAATCATTCTTTTTTTAAAAAAAAAAATCGTTTTAAAAATTGATTTTTTTCTCAAATTTTTTATGAGTCGATTTTACTTGAACAACAAATACGTGTGCGAACGATTTAAAAAATTATGATAGAACGACAAAATGAACATATATAGGTGCCCAGTGATATAAAATTTGAAACGATCACTATTTTTTTTCTAATCTTAAATCATAAATTCTAAAATACTAAACTAAATAAAATAATTTAACATTTCTAACAATCAAAATAAATTAATAATTTATTTCTCAAGTGCATAAAATAAATCATAAATCATCCCCTAACCAAAACTTCCTAAATTGATCTTTGAAAATATCACTAACAATAAAAATAAAGCATAAGAATATCTCTAATAAAAATCATTAACATAATCTTTAAATCTTTAATCTATCAATCGTCATCACCTCCAAAAATCATCAAATCCTTCATCATACAAACCTAGTGAGTCTAAAGACTCAGCACGTTCTAAACATGGATAACAAATAATATGTATATATTCACATGTATTAAAATCATATTTTTATTTAAAATAGCTTTTGGACATAAATAAACCTTTTAAAAATCATTTAATCATAATTAAATCATAAATAATAAAATCATCTTAAAATAACTTTAAGCATAAATAAATCCTTCAAAAATCATTTAAAATAAGCTTTGAGCATAAATAATTCATTTTAAAAATAGCTTTAATCATCATCATGAATTATATATCATAAAATCATTTTAATTATAAGCTTTTCAATCATATATCATTTTGAGGTGAAGTGTGATGCCTTGAAAATGACTAGCTTTTATCCTTTGGTCGACTGCAGTCTTAGCTCCACATGATCCATTGGGGTGTGCACTAGGCTCCACCGTGGAAATATGATCGTCGGGGTCTCACTGGGGCCTTTTCCCATACACAGGGTCCCTCTAGGGCCTTGGCCCGTATATGAGCTCCCTCTATGGGCCTTGGCCCTCACCTCATCCTCACAAAATCATATATCATATCTTTCGTCACAGTCAATTCACATCCTTCAAAATTTTTTTAGTTTTCTTTAAAAATCATAAAATAAGACAGCTTTCCAAAAATAGCATTTTAAACCATATAAATTGCACAACTTTACCATAAATCGTAAAAATACATATTATCATCAAAATCATCATAATAAATCATAAAATATCATTTAACATGCGTTATGATCATTCGGGACGCTGTCAAGCTTTTTCGTATTTTCCTAAGTGTAAAATTACCGTTTTGACCCTAGACGTAAAAATTCTGGAATTTATATTTTCTCACTTTTATTGACATATAATTATTTTAAATAATTATTTAAGCTTAAATATAATTTTCCATAATTTTATAAAGCCTAAAACTAGGTTTTTCAATTAATTTTTTATTTAGCGTTTCGTGCGGCGATAAAATATCGGATAAATTCAAAACTCAATATTTTGATCTCAAATTTTAAACATAGCATTTTTATTATTTATTCTACTCTTGAGAGCCATGAACCACGCCCGTGGACCCATGGTTCCAATTTTTAGCCTTTAATTTTTGTTTTTGACACACAATCGAACACACTGAGCCATCTCTCAATTTACTCGAGCCACGCCCAAGCCACCTCAAGCCAAACCCTAGCCAACCCACCTAGGAACCCTCATGACCAAGCACAGCCCCTAGAACCAGACCCTAGCTCGCTCAAACCCTGCTGGAAACTAACTACAGAACCTGCGCCTGTGGTGAAACTCACGCCCAAGTCTCCTAGTGCCCCTAGGCCTCTTCCAGCCGAGCCACCACCAAGCCCACTTGACCTTGAACATCCCTGGACCATGCCCAGACCCATCCCGGACCAGCATAACCCCTGGAACCCAAGCACGAAGCACCTGAATCTGGAAAACAACCTGCGCGTCCCCTCCCCTGCGCTCCCACGTTTTTGCTCTGCCCTCGCTGGACCAAGCCACTCCCCTGACCCAGCCCTTCCTAACCCTCACTGGACCATCCTAAGCCATTGTCCAGATCACCTAGCCAAGCCCCAAACCAAGCCGCAGCTCCCCGTACAGCAGCCTAACGCGAGAAGAGCTTGGGGAGAGTCCTAGCTTTCGTGGACTCTTCCCCAGCCTGAACCACGAGTCCTAGCCATGCTATGACTCTTCTTAGGACCTAGCCACAACCATTAGGATCCAACCCCCAACCCTGGTCGGGCCCCAAGACCCCATGCAAACAAGCCGACTCCTACATCAAGACATGCATGAAATTGTTCTTAAAAGACCCTCGGCCCTCTCCTGTAATTCTTCCCCTTCGGTTCCAGCTTGTTTTTCTTTTATTTTATCATGTTTTGTCCCTAATTCATTCAGTATCTGATCTTGTTTTGGCAGCGTGTCCGTTGGTTTCAACAACGATTTCAAAACAAGCGTAAAATTGTTAAAACTTTGAAAATACGTAACGTACCGTAAAATAATTGAACTCATGTATTTTTCATGCATAATCAAATAAAAAACACATAATATGATTTGTATGATGTTTTAAAAGGGTTTAGGAACGTGCCTTTGCGTTTATAACGCTCGAATTTTCAATCGTCGGCTAGGAAGGACGAACGGGCGACGAAGAACACAAGCTTTCCTTCTCCTTATTTTTCGAAATTATGGTGTGTGCTTTGATGTGTTTCACGGTTGATGGAGGTTGATTTGTGGTGATTAAAAGACCTTGGTTGCATATTTATAATTTAATTAACAAGTTAAATGTGCTTTGGTTTTGGGCTTGCATGCTTAAGGGTACTCGAGCCTACTTAAATTAATTAAATTGAGCCCAATAACACTTAATTAATTAAATAATAAAAGTTTATATAATTAGTTTCCATAAAATAATATTTTTGATCTTTTAAAACTCCTTGTTTGCCCAAAACCGGCTTTCCGGGAAATATCGAGCTCGACTCGTAAAATAAATTCGAACTCCAGCATTTTTAGAAAAATTAAATCATTTTTAAATCATATTAGGAAGCCTTGCCATTATTTAAATAAAAATATATATTCTTGTCTTGGTCGTCTCCAGTCTCCTTCCCCTGCCTATTATCGAATATTCGGGTAAAATTCTTAATTTTCATGTAATCATGTCATATTATCATTTAATCATGCAACTATACATTTAATCATATAATAAATATCATGCTAGCATTTAAAATCAATTAAATAAAACAATTAAGCAATTAAAATAATTTTGCATGCATGTGGTTTACGTAGGTTGATTTTTCGGACGTTACAATTCTCCCCCCCTTAAATAGAATTTCGTCCTCAAAATTTTTCCTTGACTTGATGATTGCAAAGCTTAGGTTCTCTTATCCACCCCAAACTTAACATCTAGCTTAAATCTTATTCTTCAATTCGGTCCTCAAAATCTTGAAAATTGCAATTCTTACCCAAAATTTCCCAAAGTCGACTTCTAAATTTTGCTCAAGTAGTGCATGCAGCCTATTTTTCTAAGTTTCACTACCCAACATGCATTTAATCATTTTCCATGCAGCATGCAACTAACATTTATATCATGCATCGTATAAGCATTTAAAAGAATTTTAAGCATATAAAATATAAAGCAGTAAAAACTCACAAAATTGAGGCGCGACTTCTTGAGCTTCTCGAAGTGACAGTACACAACCCTTGGGGAAAATGAACATATATAGGTGCCCAGTGATATAAAATTTGTTAACAAAACAAAGAATTATATAGAAACTTGAATGGAAGAAATCCATTAAAAGGCTTGATTCTTCCGATTTAGTATCATTGTCGACCTCATTAGACTATAACACCTAATCGCAAATTTAGACTTCACTTATGAATAAGCTAAGACGAGTATACTCTGAACTTCACTCAAATCATGTAAAGTATAATATTTTTTTTTGTTAAACAAAAAGTATGTAGCTTCACTCATAAATCATTCAAATTTGGAAACACTGCGAAAATACAAATGATAATAGTAAAATTTTCTGCCTATAATTACTATTTTTTACCCACTCACATTTTTAAGAGTGAAACACTCACATTTTTTAATAGCTTGACTGGGACTCTTCCCTCGACTGAACCATCCCCTGACCGAGCCCTAGCCCAAGCCGTGACCCTCCAGCCCCCTTCCAAAAGGAACCCGATCACTCAATAACCCATGACAGCACTTTCCATTACCAGCTAGCTTTTTTGTGTTATCAGCTTGTATGGTGGACGTTTTAGGAATCTAAATCATGAAAAACTTTATTTGATCATTATTAAACATCATGGCAGCCCCTTAGTACTTGAAAAACATGAATCGTAACATAAAACCGATAGTTTATATCATGCATATGAGTAAATCCGAAAATAACAATAAGAACACCATGTTTTCATACAATCATAATTAAAAACGTTAGTACGATGTGATAGACGAGAAAAGATATATAAGGCCCGCCTTTGCGTTTTAAACGCACGAATAAACGTTGACGACGAAGAACGAGCAAGAACCTTGGCTTTGAAACTTCTTGAACTTTACGAAAATCCTTCCCCAATTGTGGTGTGTGTGTACCGTAACTTTGAAGAATTTTGGTGTGTGCAAGAGGCCAAAAGTGGCGTGTGATTTGTGGTGTAGGGTTTTAGGTGTTTAACATATTATATATTTAATTACATATTAACAAGGCTTTAGGCCTATTAAGCTCATAATTAGGCCCACTAGTCTTAATTAGGATTTATTTAAAATATTAAAATAGTTTTGTTTAAATAAGTTTGTGAATTTATTAGCCGGGTTGCCAAAAAGTTCATATTTTTGTTGAAAAACCAAAACCGATAAAATTTACGTCCCGACGTATAAAATCACCTAAAAACCCCTTATTTTCAAAAATATGAAAAACCATCAACCCTATTTTAAATAATTAAAAATAATTATTTAATAAAACCATTTTACGTTTTTCAGCCCTCGGTCTCCGTTCTCCGATCGCAACTTGAATAATCCTTAGAAATACAGTTTTATGCATAATGATAATAAAATCCTATATAACATATAATCATGTATGTCGCATAATCAATTAAGCAATTAAATCCATTAATTACTTATTTTATCATATTTCTTATATTTGCATGTAGTTGAGTTTACATCGTCTTAATTTTGGACCTTACAGGTATTGACAGCGGACAATGCTTGCTGCGAATAATTGTATTGACAGCGTGCACTGCACGTCGTGGATACGAGAATCGACAGCACACAACGCAGGCTGCAAAAAATAAGAATCGACGGCGTGCAGTGTTAACATGCCGTTTATAGTACAACTCGTGCGTTTATTAACAGCGTTCAAAGAATGCACGCCGTTATTTATGTCAAGCGCAACAATATTAACATCGCACATATGGGTGCTTGCTGTTAAAAAGTAATATTCGCAGCGTGCTTTTAATGCACGCTGTTGATGACGTGCTGCGAAAAATCATTTTTCTTATAAGAATGGATCTGGTTCTTGACTAAATCCTTGCAGTAAATCAATAAGTTCTCCTTCACTTGTAGCAGAAACTAACATCCTTCGTGAAGCTAGCTAATGAAATAAATCCATGTTCCACAACATCATCAAGAAACGATAACAGTTTATCATAATAGTTGTTAATTGTTAACATTTAACAAACCAATTGGATTATGATGGATATTTAATTGTGCCCAGCAAACAGTATAAAATATTTCCTCTAAAGTACCGAAACCTCCTGGCAAAGAAATGAAAGCATCTGAATGTTCAATCATTTGAGTAATTCGTTCATAAACGTTGTCCACTCTCATTTCTTCTCCTATTGTTGGTCCAGTAAGACTGGCTAAAGTAATCAGAATAATGCCTAAGACTTCACTTCCACCTGCATGCACAGCTTTTGCAATTTTTCCCATGAGACCAACTTCACCACCACCATATACCAAATGAATCTTTTTTTGACAAGTGTTATGCCAAGCTTTTCTGCTACTTCTTCATAAATTGAATCTTTTCCTACACTAGATCCACAAAATACACAAATATTTTTTATTTTACTTACCGTGGATGTTGACATGTTTAGAAATATGTTTTCTGTAATTGTTAGATTACAACATATGAATTTATAAGCGTAACATGTCAAAAGTCAATATTTGAACATGAAATTATTATTAATAAAAGAAAATAAAAAAGGCATAAAATTAAAACACATATATACAGCGTAGTTGTGATTGTGGCTCACATCTTTTTTTGATTTTACGTTCAGTAACGGCTTCAACGCCTTCTATGAGTCGAGGATATGCTTCCCATACAAATTTCTTATAAATTGGCAAACATGGTCTTTTAACGTCAGATTCTCAAGACGAAATTGTATATATATATTTACTTATCTAAATAGATATGCGTTACTACAGTAGGATATTTTTAAAGCTGATTCCACCATCCATATTGATATTCCTCATGTTGAAATTGTCACCATAGTTTAAGAAGTTCATTTTGAACGTACCCACTAGAATGCGTATCAAGTACCTCTAGAAAATTATCCAAATGCTCTTTACTCAGACCATTCTTAATGAATAAAATTTTATCTTCTCTATTCATTGATGTCATTCCAACATTTTTGCATTTACCTTTACAATTCCACCTTACACATTTATGACATCCACCTATACGTTAGCTATTCGCTTTTTGGCATATGTGCTGTTACCAAATCCTGGCATATGTCTTATTATTATTTCACTTGCTTCCCCAACCAATCAGACTTTTGCTTCAATTATCAAACGGACATCATTCGGTATGCCATATGTCATCATCAACCTTAGTCGCTCACATCTAGCTTTATAAATTTTTTTCAAAGCATTATCAGGTAAACAAGCAAAATATTTACGAAGATTCACAATACATGCATCCATATTATTATTATTATTATTATATATTTCAATTATTTTGGGGAAACTGAAGAAATCGACTTAAACAGTCACGGAGTACCGTTATCCGCCACTTAACTGAGAAATGAACTAGAAACTGCAAAAAAAAAAAATAAATTAAACAACTATCGTGGATCATATAATGGCATAAACTCGTCATTAAGAATTTCACTTTCTATAAAAGGCTTAAGTCTTTGCCCATTAACTTTAAATACATCATTATTTTTAGGATTTTCAATATCAACAGCACCATGAGGATAAACAAATTTAACTATAAATGGTCCTGACCACCTCGATCTTAGTTTTCCTGGAAATAAATGCAAACGAGAATTATAAAGTAGAACTTTTTTTCCAATTTCAAATGACTTTCTCATAATATTTTTTTATCATGAAAGGCTTTAGTTCTATCTTTATAAATATTTGAATTTTCATATGCATTATTTCTTAATTCTTCAAGTTCGTTTAATTGCAATTTTCTTAATTTAGATGCATCATCTAGATTATTATTAAATTCTTTAATTGCCCAATAAGCTTTATGTTCAAGTTCAACTGGTAAATGAAAATGCTTACCAAAAACTAACTTATATAGTGACATCCCTAATGATGTTTTAAATGCAATTCTATATGCCCATAATGCATCAGTTAATCTTAAAGACCAATTTTTTCGAGTTGGATTAACTGTTTTTTTCTAAAATTTGTTTCATTTCTCTATTTGCTAGTTCAACTTGACCATTACTTTGAGGATGATATGGAGTAGAAACTTTATGTGTAATGCCATATTTTCTTAACAAAGAAGAAAATGATTTATTTATAAAATGACTCCTCCATCACTAATTATTGCTCTAAGTATTCCAAATCGGCTAAAAATATTTTCTTTTAAAAATTTTATAACAACTTTATGATCACTATTTCTACATGCAATTCATTCAATCCATTTTGAAACATAATCAACAGCGACTAAAATGTAGGTAAATCCAAAAGATAATGGAAATGGACCCATAAAATCTATCCCCCAACTATCAAATATTTCAATAATTATGATTGGATTTAAAGGCATCATGTTTCGTTTTGAAATTGATCCCATATTCTGACAGTTTTCACAAGATTTGCAAAATAAATGCGTATATTTGAATAAAGACGGCCAATAAAATTCACATTGTAAGATTTTTGTAGCTGTTATATTGGTTGAAAAATAACCTCCACATGCTTCAGAATGACAAAATTTAATAACATTACTTACTTCATTGTTGGGTATGCATCGTCGAAAAATTTGGTCAGGAGAATACTTAAACAAGTAAGGATCATCCCAATAAAATTTTTTAACTTCTATCAAGAATTTATTCTTATCCTGTGAATTTCTATGAGAAGGCATTTTATTTGTCACAAGAAAATTTACAATGTTAGCAAATCATGGCATAATAGTAGCATAAGACAACTGATCATCTGGAAAATTTTCGTTTATTGGTATTTCATTATGAGATGATTTAGTCATTATTCTAGATAAATGATCGGCTACAACATTTTCTTTTCCTTTTTTATCTTTAATTATAATATCAAATTCTTGTAACAATAAAATCACTGTATTAATCTTGGCTTAGCATATTGGAAAGAATTAAAGAAAAAATATACAAATTATAAATAATCTTATTTCACCAAGAATTCATCCTCTTCACATTGAAATAATAGATTTAGATTGCCATGAGCTTACTTTTGATCAACACTAAAATCATCACTCATAGTTGGGAAAATGAAAAATATATTGCAACTTAGAACTTTTATACACACACACACACACTATATTTTACAATGGGATAGAATGATTCTCAAGCTAGTACAAGGCCTATATTTATAGGCCAAATGAGAGAAAGGGTCAAAAAATGTATTAATGCCATGTAGTTGTAATAGTAGTTTTTATCTCCTCCAACTTTAATTCCATGGCCCTTCTTTCAGTGCTATGTTTCATGAATTTAATCTTCGAATTTGACTTTGCTCAAAACAGAAAACATGTAGGGTGCTATGTTAATCTTTCAGTGCTATGTTTCATGAATTATTAATTTTAAGTTTCATCAGAGACCTTGCTGCGTTTTTATTCTTCAAACTCATGTGAATAGCCTTGAAAATGTGGGGTGTGTGTGGCCGTGTGTTTGGAGAGAAAAACCCTATGACTCTTCTAGATCTTGAGGCGTGTGGTTTGTTGGGGATCGATATGAAGTTTAGAGGGGGGGGGGGGGGGGGGGTGTGAATAAACTCTATTCCTTTGACGGTCATTTTTGCAAAGAGGTGCTAGAATCCTGTTAGAGATTATAGCAAATTTTGTTCAAGTGTATAACCAGCAGACCACAATATAGTGCGAAAACGATCTGATGGTTTAAGGGTGAATAATGATAAAACAGTAAGCAGTAGGCAATGGTTTTTTATGGAAGTTTGAAGATGAAATCTTCTATGTCTCCCATTCTTCTGTTTCCAGAAGGTATCACTAAAAGACTTCGGTTTTACAGTACAACACTTGTACACACTCACTTCAGCAGGACTTATCCTTCGCCTACTGAAACTCTTAGTTTCTCAACACAATAAAATTGATACAACAAGGTTCTAGAAAAGACTCTTTTCCAGTTTACAAACTCTTTTCAAATATGTAATAACGCGATAATGATTGTAGAGAGAGTAAGAAACAGTCAGCACAATATGATCTCAAAAGATCACATAACTTAAGTGAAGCGTGTGCTGCTTTTCTGTATGTTGAGCTTTTAAAGATGATAAGAAAGTCTAAGTGCTCAAATCAACGTTCGTATGTTAGAGAATAAGCTCGTAGTTTTTGGTAACTTGTAAACGTCATTGATCTCGTGTATTTATAGAAGTCTTGAATCCAACGTCTATAAATAAAAACGGCTTCTTTGACTTATGATAAAATCAGATTTATTGCCTAAAAGAGTTCCTGCAAAAAGGCTTTAAAACAATCAGTCTTGTTTTATACCAAAATAGGTAAGACGTATTAAATGACTTTATTCAGCATTAATGAAGCATTTAATACTCGTATTTGATAGAGTAACGGTAACATTTAATATAAGATCGATTGGTTCTGATTCAGTTAAAGTCAAGTTCTGCTTCTGTTTCTCTAAGTGGATAAGTACTCGAAGAGTACTGATTTTGTAAAAGCGATAGGGGAACTACTGGTTTTATACTAAGTACTGCTTTAAACTATCTTCACGTTTTTATTCACGCGATCTACTGGTTTTGACTATCATCACCACAATTAAATTAAGTCTATCCGTTTCCCCCTTTGCGGTGATGCCAAAACCTAGAAGTTAGTAAAGTTGAATATAAAAGCAGATAGCTTTTAAAATCAATTGATAAGAAAATAAACAGTAAATCAAAGTTCAAAAAGCGTTAAGGAGTTTTAATCATCTGTTCCAATGTCTCGGAACAAGGTATCCTCATCCTGAGGATCTTGGTTTCTAAAAGATGATTCTGCATGATGTCCTCCTTTTGTTATTCTTCCTTCTGCTTCTGGTCTGCCTTCTATTTCCCCCATTTTGGCATCAAACCCCTGAACTCGAGTAAGTAAGAAATCCACTCGTCCAGTAAGAGTTATAAGGCCATTTTGCAGTATCTCCAAAATTGGCGTTTGCGGAAAAAAGTCGGTGGCACTGACCTCACCAGCACGATCGAAAGATAACTGCTTGAAGATTTCGGAAATCCTATCAATAGATTGCCTTAGTGCATCGATCTCAAACTCAAGATTGAATTGCTCTTCTTCTGGGGAGGGGCTTCTGGCCAGAAAACGTTGCTTGATTTCAGCAAGATGAGAAACGTGAGCAATACGAGTCGGCGAGTCATCAGGATGGACAATCAGTGCAGTAGAAGGGACAAGTTCGGTAGGAGCAGTAGCAATTGCAACGGGCTGTTCAAAAGAGGTTCCTGCAGCAGCAGTAGATGATTTAGGTGCTGAAATTCCTTGTGGTTCTATAGCTTCCAAAGCTTCTATTTGTTTGGTGGATGGAATGGATATAGATGGATCATTCAAAATAGCTTCCATTTCCACTCGATGTTCAGCAGAAAAAATCTCTAGATTTGGCAATGATTGAGATTGAGTAGCATCTGATACTGCCATGGGTAGATCTGCGGGTGGAACTGTTGGTTGGACTGCTGGTTGGACCGCTGGTGGGACCACTTCTTCAGCCTGAACTGCTTTTGGTGTAGTGGAGGCAGTAATAACAATGGATTCAATGACTTCGTCCACCGAAGCCAAATCTCGAACAGAAATAAGAGACGAAGATTGAGTAGGTCGCGTAGGTAATGCAAGAGTACTAGAGACCTTTGCTTTTGGTGAAGCTGTAGTTCGTTCCTCAACTGGCTCAATCTGAGTAAAGATTGGAACGAAACCTACTGAATATTGTGCAGGTTCTCCAAAGGCCTATTCTTGCGCAAGAAGTTGCTCATCCATTATTCTCAATCGATCAGTCAGAATGCGAATGACATGCTGATCTTGAGCAGCAGTAGGAATCATAGAGTCGAAATGAGATTGAAGAGTCTTTAAGACAAATTTCATCTTCTGTTGCTTCAGTTGCTCAAGAATAAAGCTTCGCCTGCTCATTGTTTCAATCAAATTATCAGTTATGGCAAGTTCAAAAACTTTCTCCTCATACTTCACTATTCTTCCAAAGGTACCTTTTGTCCTGAAATATGAGAGATGATGAAAAACCAGAACCTTATGCCATTCGTTGAAAAACTTCATGCCTTCATTGGCAGTTCTCTCAATTTCCTCTATGTGAAGATCAACACCAGTGAAAACAGATGATTTGGTGCCAAGAGATTGTGATTCTTCAGCAAGTTTTCCTTTGCCTTTATCAGAGGATGATATAGGCAACACTGGTCTAAATGCAGAAGACCCAGCGGTGGATTCTCGAATGACAACTCCAGGAGTTGGTCTGAAGAACGGAGCAGTAGAGGAAGTGGTTGCAGTAGAAGTAGCTGCTGGTCTAGGGCCAGGGACTGATTCTGGCACAGAAGAGATGGCTTCTTGAAACACTTGTCTCAAGGGGACAGTGTCTAAATCAGTGATTGCAACTGTTTTCTTGATGCGAACAACAGTGCGAGCTTTCTTCTTGCTAGGAGTTGCAGGTAGAGATGCCTTGGTAGGAGCAGCTGACTCCTCAGATACTGTTTTGTCAGAATCACTGGAGATAACCACTCTTTTTCTCTTTATCTTCTTCTGAGGTCCTCGAGCCTCAGTTTGAGCATCTCTGTGGGGACCCGGACGCTAATAATGTTCTTAATCATCATTGAGACAATTTAATCGATTATAATAAACATGGTCTACTTTTTTTTAAAATACAGTATTAAATGCGGAACGTAATGGAATACATCCTAATATACATGTCAGTATTAGAGTACAAGTCTTGTACTATATACAATCATTCAAACTAAGGTTTAACATCTAAATATCAAGT
The DNA here is from genome assembly GCF_025594145.1 of Primulina tabacum. NCBI lineage: Eukaryota > Viridiplantae > Streptophyta > Magnoliopsida > Lamiales > Gesneriaceae > Primulina > Primulina tabacum. The sequence goes on along the minus strand of NC_134562.1, from coordinate 19,041,554 downwards.
GTCCAAACCCTATCTCTAATCATGGTCCGTAGTCTCCACTCTAATCACGATCTCTCTTCATCTCCTCGACTCCGATCCTGTCCCACCTGTTGCCATGCACACATACAAACACGACAACAGCTGGATAACTCCGGTGAGAAATATATCCCAGGTATAAATCAACGAAACATGCAATCATATAAACAATGTAAAAGCATGTAACAGATATCAGTAACATGTATCAGAATCTGAAACATAACCAATATAAAATCGTCAATCAGACTCGTGACTCTACGTCTCAGACTAGACTCAATCCTAGTCTAGGGATCCCGGTTTCCAGACGTTGGTATTCCATATCGAATATCAGTAATAGAAGAAACTCCAATTCTATTCAACATCGATATAATCAAACATCCGGTGTCTTGACCTATCTGTCACAGACTTTGGCACTTTCTCCAAATCACTATCCTGTGACAATGTGCAATGTGCCAGTGACGATTCCATCACTATCTAACACCTATGTCACAAGATCACTCGTCTAATATTCGTCTAATACATGCTTTCTATAAATCAATAGAACAATCATATCAATTCAAATCAATGCACACAATAACAATAATTATGTGATTTAGGGAAACTTAAGTATATCATACTCGAGTCGTTCTCCCGGTACCACATTAACTTATACCTTTCTTTCCTGTAGATCTTATTCCGTCGAAGTCTTTGATCCGAATATGTCAATACTCAATCTGGCAATGACAATATCAATGAGTATAATATCAATACTCTACTTAATCAATACTGGATATAATCAGAACTCAATCAAATTCTGTTTCAACGGCATAACGCGCAGTCTCAATATACCCAGTGATACAACATCAATCAGATATCAATCCCAACATCTCATAATCGATAATAATACAATTCTGATATTAATTCTCAATCAATTCAACTATGAAAATCATAACAATTTCATAATCAATCTGTTTCTCAATCTGACTTCGATTCTACGATGTCTAACATGTCAAAAACATCATATATGAATCATATTCGATTCTGGAAATATCATAATTTCAAGACATATCAAAACGTAGTAAAACTTACGTCCAGTTGAAGCCTGCGTCGATAGGAACACAGTACTGAAGTCGGATTGACAATCTAACAGACGGATCGAAATATAAAGGCGTAAGGATTTTTCACAATTCTCTGAAGCCTTCTTCCAGCAATTCTCTCGTTTTTTCTCCTTCTGAATCGTTGAAGGGAAATAAGCAATTTCATATATATATATATTGCATGTTCAAGCCATGTTGCTAAGTCCTTGTGCAGCACGTCTCGCGCATATGCGCGACCTTCATCGGTGCATATGCAGCGAGACAATATGTCTCGGCGCGTTCCAAGCACGGCAGCTCGCGCATATGCACGAGGTCCTTCACCATTCTTCACAACTCTCGGGTACCCTCGCGCACATGCGCGGATACACGTCGCGCATATGCGCGAGCTGTTCTGCCTGCCTCGCGCATATGCGCCCGGTCTGGTCGCGCATATTCGCGAGGTATTCTGTCCTCGCACATAATTCGATCTTATTTCCGCCTATCCAGGTATAACCTGTTCCATCTATAATTACATCAATTAATCAATGAATCATTTCAGATTAACAACACCGCAAATCTCGGGAATTACATCCTCCCCCCCCTCAGATACGATTTCGTCCCCGAAATAACAGGACAATCAATCATATCAATAAGGAGTATATAACAGAATACTGAATATAAAACTCACATCAATGAAATAACTTTGGGAATCTCTGTCTCATATCTGACTCAGTCTCCCAGGTAGCTTCCTCGATGCCATGACGACTCCACTGGACTTTCACAAGCGGAATTGTCTTTTTTTTTGAGCTATTTTTCCTTGCGATCAAGAATCTGAATCGGCTTTTCAAAATAGCTCAATGTCTCGTCAAGTTCGGCCTCGGCTGGCTGAATAACATGTGAAGCATCAGACAGGTATTTCCGCAATAATGATACATGAAAGACATCATGTATCCCAGATAGAGAAGGCGGTAAGGTGAGTCGATAGGCACGATCTCCTATCTTCTCGAGAATCTCATACGGCCCAATATATCGTGGAGACAGCTTCCCTTTCTTGCCAAATCTGACAACTCCTCTGAAAGGTGAAATCTTCAAAAATACTCGGTCTCCTGCCTCAAATACCAACGGTCGTCGTCTGATGTTGGCATATTTGGCTTATCTATCTTGAGTTTCCTTCATTCTTTTCTGTATCAGCTTCACTTTCTCAGTCATATCTCTGATCATGTCAGGTCCAATCTCAAGAACCTCAGAGATATCATCCCAATACAGAGGGGATCTGCATTTCTTACCGTACAACGCTTCAAATGGTGCCATTTCAATACTCGTCTGATAGCTGTTGTTGTAGGAAAATTCACAAAGCGGCAAGGCATCTTGCCAGTTAGTGCTAAAATCAAGCACTACAGCTCTAAGCATATCTTCTAGTGTCTGGATAGTCCGCTCTGACTGTCCCATCGGTCTGGGGATGATATGCGGTACTCAGATGTAACTTCGTATTAGAGCCTGCTGTAAACTCTGCCAGAAGTGCGAAGTAAACCAAGGATCACGGTCTGATACAATCGACTTCGGCACTCCATGCAATCTGACCACTTCTTTGACATAAATATCGGCCATCTGGTCATGTCTGTACGTCATCTTGTATGGAATAAAACATGCGGATTTGGTCAATCTGTCAATCACAACCCAAATCACATCACAACCTCTGGAGGATCTCGGTAACTACGTCACAAAATCCATGGAAATGTGATTCCATTTCCATTCAGGAATAAATAAACTATGCAGTAGACCTCCTGGTTTCTTTCTTTCTGCTTTCACCTGTTGGCAATTCAGACATTTGGATACAAATGTAGCGATATCAGCTTTCATCTGTTTCCACCAGTATTGTGTCTTCAAATCATTGTACATCTTCCTGCCACCAGGATGAATGCTAAAACGACTGCTGTGCGCTTCTGCTAGTATCCGCTGTCTCAAATCTGAAACATTCGGCACAACAATACGATTATTCACATACAAAACACCGTCACGAACCTGATATTCCGATCGATGTCCAGCTCTGACCATAGCAATCGAATTCTGTACATTCTGATCAATTTTCTGTGCTTCTTTGATTCTCACTATCAATTCTGGTTCGACCCGAATAGCACATAATCTCAGAGGCTGACAATCTGTTTCAAAGGCTAATCCAGACAAACAGCAGTCTTCTATCAAATTCGAGACACCAATCGTCGATAAGGATAAAGAACATACCTTTCGACTTAGTGCATCAGCTGCTGCAATGGACTTTCCCGGATAATATTTGATTTCACAATCGAAATCCTTCAATAAATCAAGTCATCTTCGCTGCCTCATATTCAGCTCCGACTGGGAAAACAGATATTTCAGACTTTTATGATCAGAATAGATTTCGAACTTCTCACCATATAGGTAGTGTCGCCATATCTTCAATGCAATGACGATGGCTGCCAATTCAAGATCGGTAGCAAGTCTCGTGTGGCTTCAGCTGTCTCGAGGCATAAGCAATAACATGTCCTTGCTGCATCAGAACACACCCAATCCTCGGTGAGATGCATCACAATAAACCACAAAATCACCAGTACCTGATGGAATCGTCAAGATCGGTGCACTGGTCAGTCTTTTCTTTAATTCAAGAAAGCTGGTCTCACATTCTTCAGACCAAACAAATGGAGCATTCTTCTGAGTCAACTGAGTAATTGGCTTGGCAATGCTAGAAAAATCTTTAATAAATCGCCGGTAATATCCTGCCAAACCCATAAAACTGCGAATCTCGGGTACTGAAGTAGGTCTCGGCCAATTGATCACAGCCTCAACCTTGCTAGGATCAATAGAAATCCCGTCTCCAGATATAATGTGACCCAAGAATACAACCTGTCTCAACCAAAACTCGTATTTCGACAGTTTAGCATATAATTTCTCAGCCATCAGAATTTTCAATATAGTTCTCAAATGCTCGGCATGATCAATTATATTCTTCGAATAAATCAAGATATCGTCAATGAATATAATAAAAAATTCATCAAGATACCTCTGGAATATGCGGTTCATCAGACCCATAAATACAGCTGGAGCATTCGTCAACCCAAACGGCATGACAATAAACTCATAATGTCCATACCTGGTTCTGAATGCTGTCTTCGAGATATCGGAATCCCTGACTCTCAGCTGATGATATCCAGATCTCAGATCGATCTTGGAATATACTGAAGAACCCTGCAACTGATCAAATAAATCATCAATACGAGGAAAGGGATATTTATTCTTTATCGTTGCTTTGTTCAGTTGCCGGTAGTCGATACAGAGTCTCATCGAACCGTCTTTCTTTCGAACAAACAATACTGGAGCACCCCAAGGAGACACGCTCGGTCTGATATACCCCTTGGCCAGTAAATCCTCCAACTGTTCTTTCAACTCTTTCAACTCAATCGGTGCCATTCTGTACGGAGCTCTCGAAATCGGAACTGTACCTGGCATCAACTCAATACTGAAGTCTATCTCTCGAATCGGAGGCAAACCAGGAATCTCATCTGGGAAGACATCAGCGAACTCACACACCACTGGAAAATCAGTCAATGATGGACTCGATTTCAGTAAATCAACTGAATAGACAAGGAATCCCTCCGCTCCTTTCTGTAACAATCGAGTCATAGACAATACGGATATCAAAGGAATTCTAGATCGAGAACCCTTACCGTAGAATTTCCACTCATCAGCCATATCCGGTCTGAATCTCACAATCTTGTGGAAACAATCGACAGTAGCTCTGTCTTGGTCAATATATCGATACCGATAATACAGTCAAAATAAGACAAACCAAGTACAATACAATCTAACTCGATCTCATGTTCATCATACTACAGTATACAAGATTTAACAGATTTCACTGATATCAAACCTGTCTCCAACGGAGAAGAGACAGACACTACCGCAGATAATGACTCAATAGGCAATGCATGACTCAATGCAAATCGCTTAGATATAAATATATGCGATGCACCAGTATCTATCAATACATATGCAGGATAACCAGAAATAAAATAGTTACCTACCACAACATCGTCTGGTGCATCCTGAGTCTGCTCCTCAGTCAAAGCGAACACTCTGGCCTGCTGTCTAGGAGGCTGGCTAACTGTCTGGCTTCCTCCTTGCCTCTGCTGTGACTGAGATGGTGCTGGCTGGAACAAATGAACAGCAGCTGATCGTCTATCAGTCTGTGCCGCTGATCTAGATGATTCGACACCCTGTGATCTCTGAGAATCTCTCTGGGACAGACTCTAGCGAAATGTCCCTGCTGTTTACAAATACGGCAAGTGCCAAACACTCCTCGGCACTGCTATGTGGAATGCTTCCCTCCACAAGTGCTGCTATAAGGTCCTGTTGTAATGCCCAAGATTGTAGGTTGGTTACATGAAATTATGAAGGGTTGCATGGAAAGGAGACCGCACCTGCGCCTGTATTTATACCGCCCTTGCGGTATAAGGGCAGAAAGTTGGGTTTTGAGTACAAGTACTACTGCACACGCACCACATTATCGACCGCACCCGCGGTAGGTAGGCAGTAAGGTATGATGTTGCTACAGTAGGGTGAGCGCACCCGCGGTCGTTTATTATGGAAAATTGGAAGGGGATGCCGTGAGTTGACAGCGCCTGCGGTCTAGAGAGAGCGCACCCGCGGTGCCTCGGTGCGAGAAATCTAGCAACACTGTTACATCGACACATGGCATATGAGGTATATGTGTATCCTTCTCCTTCAATTCTTTACTTCCAGCAGCTAAGAACCGAGAGCAAGTTTAGGAATTCCCTCAAGATTTCTTCATAGTAGACTTTGAGTTGTGCAAGAATTACATATCCGAATTTCGATCCGAGACAAGATTCTTGTTCCTCTTGACAAGGGTTTAAAAAGGGTATACTTTTTATATCTTTCCAGCATGTTTTGATATTTATGTGTTGGAAGAATTATGATGTGAGCTCTATGATATGTGCTTGAGATCCTAACCATTGAAGAAATGCAACCGGATCGATGAAATAATATCCTATGCTATTGTTATGAAATTCCAGACTAGATTGATGGAGATTATACAGAATTTTAACGGTTATGCGATGTATATGATTGTGTTATGAATTGTGTTATGGAGTATTGTTGTTGAATTAGTCGGTATCGCGAGAGTACGTCGTTATGCCATCAAATCAGTAGATTGATATTGATCAGATTCAGTATTGATTGAGATTGTACTGTTATGTTATTGACATTGATCAGATTATGTGTTGATTTGAGTATTGATCAGAACATGTATTGAATTGAGTTGTTTACTGATATTATACCTATTCGATTGTCATTGCCAGATTGGGAATGGACAGATTTGAATCCGAAACTTCGACTTCGTCAGATCGAGAAGAGAAAGGTATAAATCGATGTTAACTGGGAGATCGACTTGAGTTAGATTTAACTCGAGTTTCCCTAAACCACATACTTGTATGGTATTGATTTTATACCTTTGTCTTTTGTTGATTATGTTTATTCTATTGAATTAGAAAGTAGAAAGCAGAGAGCTATTGAGTGAGAGTCACTGACAGAAGGGCTAGACTATGACAGAGGAGTCACTGGCCCATTGCACATTGTCAGAATAGGGTTAGTCTTGGACAGACATGCCAAAACAATGGACGTTTGGTATATCGAGATGCTTCAGATACAGATAGCATCCTTATTACAGATTATTCGATATAGACTAGACCAAAGTCCAGAAATAAGAACGTACCGCCACCGCGACCGGTAGTAGTAGGTGGGAGACCTGTTACGTTCTTATTCACCGGGATCCCTAGATTAGATGAGAGATGAGTCGAGTCTGAGATGCCGAGTCATGAGTTGAATTACAGATTGTATAAATTATGTTTCGTAGATTACAATTCATGTTTTATTTACAATTTGATTTCGATTTGCAATGTCATATTATGATACATGTAGTGATATCTGTTTCATGTTTTACTATACCATGGCATGTACACATTGTTTATACTGAGATTTATTCTCACCGGAGTTATCCGGCTGTTGTCTTGTTTGTATGTGTGCATGACAACAGGTGGGACATGATCGGGGTCAAGAAGATGATGAGAGAGGACAAGTTTAGTGTGGTGATTCCGGACTTGTTGTAGATATGGTTCTAACACTTGAAATCTAGTAGTTGAACCTTAGTCTAGTCTGAATGTTTACTGTACAGAATTGTATTTTTATACTGATATGTATATTAATTAAATTCCATTACGTTCCGCCTTGTATTGTAAAAGAAAAAAATTTAGACCCTGTTTATCTTAATTGATAATTAAATCCCAAAAATAATTAAGAAGATGATTAGCGTCCGGGTCCCCACACCTGTATAACTCTGGCCCTGACCGGTCTGTCTCGAGCCACTAGAACTGGATGAACCGCTTCCAGATCTCTTGAACTGTTTCCCTTTAGCTTTCAGGAATTCTTTCTTTCCACCACTACTGCTGCCACTCTCAAATCGGGGAGGTGGTTGCTGTGGTCTCGGTGCTGGAGGCACAAACGAAGCTTCTCTCTGTCTCATCAGACCGGCTTCGGCTCCCTTGGCTCTATTCAAGGCATCAATAAAATTATTCGATCGCCCCGTATTCACTAGTGTAATATTTCAGGATTCAGGGCCATTAATAAACTGATCTGCAACGGCTTCGTCGTTTTCAGCCACATGTGTTGCAAATCTCAACAAGGTAGAGAACTTGGACACATACTCTTCAATGTTCAGCTGACCCTGTCTCAAATTTGCAAACTCTGCTCCCTTGTCCTTTCTATACGACACTGGAAAGAATCTCTGATAAACTCAGCTTTAAATACATTCCAAGTAATAGTCGTACCTCGATGCTCCAACTCTTTCTTCTTCGTAATCCACCAGTTCTTTGCAACCTCATGCAACTGGTGCCCTATCAGTTTCACTCTCCGCTCATCGGTGTAATCAAAGGACTCAAACAACATTTCAATGTCATCTAGCCAACTCTCACAATCCACTGAAGTCTCAGTACCCTTCAGAGTCGGTGGATGGAACGACTGAAATCTCTTCAGCAATGTTTCCATCGGTGTTGCTGTCACATCCATTGGAGGATTCGAAGTACTACCCTGTTCTGGTATTCTTCGAGTAGGCATATCTGATTACTAAAAGGGTTAGCAACCAAATAAAACAAATCTGTTTCAGTCCTCCTCCGATCATCTTACTGCTGATCAAGAATCGGTTCTGATTCATTCTCAATAACACATGTTTCCAAATCAAGTCAGATAAACATGTAAACATGCATTTAAAAGCAGTAAATCATAATATATTGCTAGCATGTAAAAGCAAGGAAGAAAACTCAAGCTACCCCGCTCACTAGCTCCTATCTCAATCTAAAGGATCTATCACTCTGATACCAACTGTTGTGGGGACCCGGACGCTAATCATGTTCTTAATCATCATTGGGACAATTTAATCGATTATAATAAACAGGTTCTAAATTTTTTTTTAAATACAGTATTAAATGCGGAACGTAATGGAATACATCATAATATACATGTCAGTATTAAAGTACAAGTCTTGTACTATATACAATCATTCAAACTAAGGTTTAAGAACTAAATATCAAGTTTCCAAACCCTATCTCTAATAATGGTCCGTAGTCTCCACTCTAATCACGATCTCTCTTCATCTCCTCGACCCCGATCCTGTCCCACCTGTTGCCATGCACACATACAAACACGACAACAGCCGGATAACACCGGTGAGAAATATATCCCAGTATAAATCAACGAAACATGCAATCATATAAACAATGTAAAAGCATGTAACAGATATCAGTAAGTATCAAAATATGAAACATAACCAATATAAAATCGTCAATCAGACTCGTGACTCTACGTCTCAGACTAGACTCAATCCTAGTCTAGGGATCCCGGTTTCCAGACGTTGGTATTCCATATCGAATATCAGTAATAGAAGACACTCCAATTCTATTCAACATCGATATAACCAAACATCCGGTGTCTTGAACTATCCGTCACAGACTTTGGCACTTTCGCCAAATCACTATCCTGTGACGATATGCAATGTGTCAGTGACGATTCCATCACTATCTGACACTTATGTCACAAGATCACTCGTCTAATACTCGTCTAATACATGCTTTCTATAAATCAATAGAACAAGCATATCAAGTCAAATCAATGCACACAATAACAATACGTATGTGATTTAAGGAAACTCAAGTATATCATACTCAAGTCGTTCTCCCGGTACCACATTGACTTATACATTTTTTGCCTGTAGATCTAATTCTGTCGAAGTCTCTGATCCGAATATGTCAATACTCAATCTGGCAATGACAATATCAAGGAGTATAATATCAATACATTACTCAATAAATACTGGATATAATCAGAACTCAATCAAATTCTGTTTCAACGGCATAACGCGCAGTCTCAATATACCCAGCGATACAACATCAATCAGATATCAATCCTAACATCTCATAATCGATAATAATACAATTTTGATATTAATTCTCAATCAATTCAACTCTGAAAATCATAACAATTTCATAATCAATCTGTTTCTCAATCTGACTTCGATTCTACGATGTCTAACATGTCAAGAACATCATATATGAATCATATTCGATTCTGGCAATATCATAATTTCAAGACATATCAAAACGTAGTAAAACTTACGTCCAGTTGAAGCCTGCGTCGATAGAAACACAGTACTGAAGTCGGATTGACATTCTAACGGACGGATCAAAATATAAAGGCGTAAGGATTTTTCATAATTCTCTGAAGCCTTCTTCCAAAAATTCTCTCGTTTTTTTCCTTCTGAATCGTTGAAGGGAAATAAGCAATTTCACATATATATTGCATGTTCAAGCCATGTGGCTAAGTCCTTGTGCAGCACGTCTCGCGCATATGTGCGACCTTGCGCATATGCGCGAGACAATATGTCTCGGTGCGTTCCAAACACGGCAGCTCGCGCATATGCGCGCCCTCATTTGGCGCCTATGCGCGAGGTGCTTCACCATTCTTCACAACTATCGGGTACCCTCGCGCACATGCGCGGATACACGTCGCGCATATGCGCGAGGTGTTCTGCCTGCCTCGCTCATATGCGCCCGGTCTGGTCGCGCATATGCGCGAGGTATTCTGTCCTCGCACATAATTCGATCTTATTTCCGCCTATCCCGGTCTAACCTGTTCCATCTATAATCACATCAATTAATCAATGAATCATTTCAGATTAACAACACCGCAAATCTCGGGCATTACAATCTCCCACTTCCTTCTTCAAGGAAATGAACTCAGCAACATATGGCTTTGGCCTCAAGGCGAGTACATTGTCAGCATCAGCCATAGTGACGTAAGAAACGTCCTGATCAGTAGTAAGAGGAAAAACATCTTTAAGCATCTTGCTGATTTGAACAGCAAAGCCAGAACTCTTCCTTACCACCATATCATTCAAGATTCGAAACAAGAATGAACTCCAATCGACTTTGAATTCAGAGGTGATGGCCAGCATCACTTGGACTTTCTCCTTGGTCAGTTTGTCAAAAGTACCGGCTTTGACCAACAGTGCTTTAGCAACAATATCAGAAAGCACCTGGTACTCCATCTTGAGTTGATTCTTGAAGCAAGAAGGAGAGAGTACCACTCCAGAAGCTGAGCACGTAACGAGGACAGCTGACATCTCCTCCTTAGATGTATCAGAAAAATCTGAAATCCCTGAGCAAGGGAGGAAGAAGGTCGATCCCAGAAGAGCAGCATCAATTGTGATAGATACATCTCCTTGGGAATAGACAATTTTCCCTTCGACAACCTTTGCTCTGACATAGAAATCCAGGAGAGCAGTTTTGTAAATAACAGCAGGTGCCTCCAAGAACCATCTTAGGCCAGTTTTCTCAAGATCTTGAAACATCTTCACGAGATTTTCTTCGTTGATTGTTAAGACTGATGAGAAGTTAACTTGATAAGCGTTCAGTGCATATGCTCCGGCCATATCTGCAATCAGGATAAAAAATAAAGTAGAATATGTAGAAGAGATGAAAGCAAGAGAAAACAGTAGGCTAGAGATCAAAATTCTGAAAGCGTAAAAGTGAAATGAGAGGAAAGAGGCGGTTAATATTCAAATATGTACAGCCGTCAGTGAAACATAAGGACACGTGTTAATATGTTTACGGTTGAATTTGAAAAGTTGAGCAGAGAGTGTCAGATACGCCAAAATTTTTGAAAAGTAAAAACAACAGGCGGGCTGTCCAAAGCGGTTACTAAAAAATCAAAAGAGAGTTTGTCGTCTTTTGATACTATCTACTGGAAGTTATGAAGTGCTGAAATATTTTCAGCATCTGAATAAAAACCAGTAGACATGCTATTTTATCGAAAAGACAAACCGTCTTCTGCTTCTGATAAAGCACGGAAAAGGAAAAGACAGAATAAATAAATATTCCCCCTCAATTAATGCAAGTAATAATGCAAAAGATACGATATCTGAGAGAGTGATAAATGACTCTTGATATACGTGCAAGATGTGACCGGTAGGGCGTCTATTTAGCTTCCCAAAGACTCTATATAAATACATGCAATCTTACAAGTTAAAATAAGTACTTAAATAGTAACAAAACGAAAAATGGATGATGCAAGTATGCTCTCGGAGTCTTCTCCAGAGACTGTTTCAGCAGAGGAGTTCCAAGGACCATTTCCAGCTTCTCGTAATATGATGTCTGAAGAAATCCTTTTTCAAGTTATGAAGTTTTGGAAGAAATTCCTTGGCCTGTAATATGAACAATCAGTTAGATTGTTTGTTTTTGTGAGAAGGACTAAGCTGCGGAATAATCCCTTTCACGAACTATGATCACGCGAAAAGAGGGGATTCCAGCAGAGCTTAGTTATGTTCCTGCTGAAGTACTTTGCAGTACTTCAAACTGCTGATATCAACACAATGTAATAGATAGAACAATGTAATGCATCTGGTTTTATGAATGAAATATTCCATTTTGTCATATTTATGTTTATCTACTCCTTTTACTTAATGCAAATAAGCAAATAAACAAATAACAAGAAATAAACAGAAGGAAGAGTGAGAAGAACTTAGTCTGAGAGAATTTAATGCTCGATGACTCCTTGTCTTCCTCAAATCTTATCTATAAAAGACAGATGACTTCTGCTTATAATGATAATAGTATTGTATTCCGATGGATTGTAAAAACAGCACTCATGTTCCTCATCCTTCATGAACACCCCAATTTCTGCAAAAATTAAAGCAAGGTGCAGAAGACTTCATTTTTGACGAGGTTGTGTCCATTTGGACTATTGTTCATGCCTCCAAACAGTCAATACTGGAGAGTTTCCTGATTCTGCTAAACAGAGGCCACTTGCAAGAAGATTCAAGAGTCTTGCTCGAGTTGATGACATATCCGATCTGGTCAAAGATGATGTGCTGAATCATTTGCTGCTGTCAAGAGATTGGGAGTGGCTTGACCTTTTCATCAATTCTGAAAACTTACGGAATATCAGTAGTCATGATTTAAACAACTGGTTTAGAATGTGGCAATATGCTGTAGAAAGAACTTTGAATCAAGTTGTTGTCGATTCCATTCTTAATAAAATAACAGTAGTTACCACAAATTGTCTCTTTTTCTTATGAACTTACTGATATTAGACAAATAACTAACATCAATTATCAAACTGACTAGCAACAATATACTCAATTTAAGTCAATTAAACTAAGAACAATTCGAAAATCAGAAAACTTATTCTCAGGCAGAGGCTTTGTAAAGATGTCTGCTGCTTGTTGATCACTAGAAACATATTCCAGACGAATGTTTTTCTTCTGCACATGATCTCTAATGAAATGGTATCTAATATCTATTTGCTTTGTTATGGAATGACGTACTGGATTTTGCGTGATTGCTATAGCACTGGTATTGTCACAGAATATGGGTGATTCAGAAGCATGAACTCCATAGTCTTTAAGATGTTGTTGCATCCACAATATTTGAGAACAACAGCTTCTAGCAGCGAGGTATTCTGCTTCTGCAGTAGACGTATCTATGGAAGTCATCTTTTTACTAAACCAGGAGATCAGCCTATCACCATGAAATTGACAAAAACCACTAGTGCTTTTCAGTCTATTTTGCAACCTGCATAATCAGCATCTGAATATCCAATAAGATTAAAAGATAAATCATTAGGATACCATAAGCCGACATTTTGAGTTCCCTTTAAGTACTTCAGGATACGTTTAGCAGCAATATAATGTAACTGCTTAGGGTTAGATAGAAATCTTGCACAAATGCAAACAACAAACATAATATCAGGTCTACTGGCAGTAAGATATAACATAGAACCAATAAGACAACGATACTGAGTTACCGCTACTAGAATTCCACTATCATCCTTATCAAGTTTAGTGGATGAGCTCATTGGAGTGGAAGCAGCAGGGCATGCTTACCATGCCAAACTTTTTCTGTAGCTCCTTGGTATACTTAGCTTGATTTATGAAAATTTCAGTATCAAGTTGCTTGGTCTGCAGTCCTAGGAAGAATGTTAATTCTCCCATCATGCTCATTTCAAACTGATCCTGCATTAACTTAGCAAACTTTGCACATAATTTGGGGTTAGTTGACCGAAAATTAATGTCATCAACATAAATCTGTACTAATAAAATGTGCTTATTCTTAACTAGGGTAAATAGAGTCTTGTCTACTGTGCCGACTGTAAAATCACGGTTGATAAGAAATTGTGATAGAGTGTCATACAATGCTCTAGGTGCATGTTTTAAACCATACAGGGCTCTGTGTAATTTAAATACATGATGAGGTAAGAAATGATCGATAAAACCTGGAGGTTGTTCAACGTACACCTCTTCTTGCAGTAGACCATTTAGAAATGCGCTTTTCACGTCCATCTGATAAACTTTGATATTTTAGAAAGCAGCAGAGGAAATATTTTGATCGCTTCAAGCCTTGCTACTGGTGCATAGGTTTCATCATAGTCTATTCCTTCTTCTTGTCTGAAACCTTGAACTACCAGTCTTGCTTTATTTTTTACCACAGTGCCTTCTTCATTTAGCTTGTTTCTAAATACCCACCGGGTTCCAATAACGGCTTGATGAGATGGTATGGGTACATGAAACCAAACTTTATTTCTCTTAAATTGATTCAGCTCTTCTTGCATGGCTTCGATCCAACTGGGATCCAGAAGAGCTTCTTCAATTTTCTTTGGTTCATCCTGGGAGATAAAGGCAGCATGCATATATTCATTAATCATTTGCCTTCTAGTTCTTAATGGAACTGCAGGATTACCAATAACCAAAGATGGAGGATGGGATTTCTTCCAAACAAAAGCTTTAAATAGATTACTTCCTGGTTTGATGTAATCGAAATAGGCTCAACTGGAGCAGTAGCAAGTTCTGGAATGTTCACTTCTGGTTCTGGTAAATCTTTTGTCTGAACAATTGGTTCTACCAGAGGAATGTCTGGTTCTGGATTTTGAGCATCTTTAACACTAGGTTCTGCATCATCTTCACTATCCATTTTCAGATGAATCCTGTCTAACCTGTTACTTAGATTTGATATGTTAGAAATTCCAGAAGCACTGATATCTTCATCAAAGACAACATGAATAAATTCTTCAACATTAAGAGTTCTATTGTTGAAAATTCTAAAAGCTTTGCTTACTGCTGAATAACCAAGAAATAGTCCAGCATCTGATTTTGAATCAAATGCAGATAAATAATTTTTACCGTTATTGAGAACAAATCATCTGCAACCAAATACATGAAAATAACATGTTAGGATTACTCCCTTTCCATATCTCATAAGGAGTCTGATTGTGCCTTTTGTTGATCATGGTTCTGTTTTGTGTGTAGCATGCTGTGTTGATTGCTTCTGCCCAGAAGCGCTGAGAGATATCTGCATCTGCTAGCATTGTTCTAGCAGCTTCTTTAAGAGTTCTGTTTCTCCACTCAGCCACTCCATTCTGTTGAGGTGTTCTAGCAGCTGAATATTCATGATGAATGCCCTGTTCATCCAAATATAACTTAAGAATCTTGTTAGTAAACTCAGTACCCCGATCACTTCTGATTTTAATGACAGAGACTGATTTTTCATTTTGAATCTTTTTTAGAAGCTTGATCAGGAGACTACTGGTTTGATCTTTTCCAGCAAGAAATATTACCCAAGAAAATCTGGAAAAGTCATCAACAACAACAAGTGTATATATCATTCCCCTTAAGCTCATGATAGTGATTGGACCAAACAAGTCCATATGCAATAATTCCAAACACCTTGATGTTGATTTACTACCTTTGTTTTTGAAGCTAGATCTCACCTGCTTGCCAAGTTGACATGCAGAACAAACATGATTCTTAACAAAGTTAATATCAGGCAAACCATCAGCTATGTTTTGCTTCTTCAGATTATTGATTGACTTGGAATTCAGGTGATTCAATCTCTTGTGCTATAGCCAATGTTTATCACTATGAGAAGCAACTAAACACGTAGGAACATTAACAGGATCTGTATTCCAATAAACTTTGTATGTGTTGCCTTCTCTTTTTCCAGTTAATACAGTGGACTCATCAGCATTTTTAACTGTGCATGTGTGCTTCTGAAAAGCCACAGAATAACCATTATCACATAGTTGACTAATGTTAATCAAGTTGTAGCAAAGATTTTCAACTAATAGTACATCATTAATAGTAATGTTACCATGGATAATCTTACCCTTACCCACGGTTTTACCTTCTGAGTTATCCCCAAATGTTATCTTTGGTCCAGTACAACTCATTACTTCTGATAGTAGATTTTTCTATCCAGTCATGTGTCTGGAACATCCACTGTCCAGACACCATGTGGAGCTGCTGATTTTGTCTTTCCTCTCCTGTTCCTGCAAACACAAATTTTAGTATCTGGTAACCAATCTATTTGGGTCCAATCCTTATCAGTCCTTTAGGAACTCACATTTGTACAATTCTAGGTGACCTTGTACTTCGGGTATCCAAAGCGGTGTGTGAAACAGAAGGTCTGCTATTTCTAACAGAATGAATCTTAGAATGTTGTTCTTCCCTTCTGTTTTTGTTGTCTGGTCTGTATCTCTTCTGAGCAGGTCTAGAATTATAGTGCTGGTAGTTTTTAACCTTCATAGGAGGTCGACCTCTTGAGTTGAATACAGTTGGTACTTCAGGTTCATATACACACTGGATTTAACAAAGTGAATGAATTTCCCTTTGCCTTTATCCAGCTCTGGCTTAGTACTAGTTTTAGAAGTGCTTTCATTATTGCTGAATCCGAGACCACTTCTGTCACCGGATTGCTTCTGCAACTCTTGCATCTTCTCTAAAGAAACAAAAGACTTGTTCCATGCATTTACCAGAATAGATAACTTTTGATTCTCAGACTTCATCGTCTGGTAATCTGCATTAACCTTGTCATTCTCAGTTTTTAACTTACTCATCTCAACTTTTAAATCATTGCAGCTATTCTCTTGCAAGCAAGCAAACTTACTAACTTGATTTTTTAAGTTTTGATTTTCAGTCTTAACTTCCTCGAATGACTGAGAAAGTCTCGAGTACTCTTCCACCATGTCATGCAATGCTTTAATTAAATCATTTCGTGTAAATTCGTCAGAGTCAAAGTCCAGTACCTCTTCAGATGTCGAGGTTGGTTCAATATCTGCCATGAGACATTTGATCTCTTCTGCATCACTTTCGCTGGAATGAATTTCTGAATCAGAAGACTCAGAGCTAGAGTCCGCCCATTTAGATTTGCTTTCCTCAGCAATCATTTCTTTGCGGTCTCTTCTGAATTTCTTGTCATTCCTCTTATATTCCTTTTTCTTCTGGTCATCCTTCTTGGGCTTTGGACAATCAGCAATAAAGTGACCGATCTTTCCACAGTTAAAGCACGCCATGTCACCAGGTGGTGAATCCTTCTTGAAGTTCCTTTTAGGGCTATGGTAGGCTCGGTGATTCTTCTTCATGAATCTGGAGAATTTCTTCACAAAGAGAGACATAGCATCATTGCCGATCTTTTCTGCAGTCTTTTCAACAATGCTCTCAATGATGGTATCAGGTACTGCTTGTGGAACAACTACAGCCGCAACAACAGTAGAAGTAGTAGCAGCAGTAACAGCAAGAGCCTTGGTTGGTAGATTTGTTGAGGGCTCTTCTCCGCTTCTTACTTCCAGTTCGAACTCATAGGCCTTTAAATCAGCGAACAAGTCATGTAGCTCAAACTTGTTTAGATCTTTAGAGACTCTCATAGCCATTGTTTTAACGTCTCATTCCCTGGGTAAAGCTCTCATCACCTTGAGTGCTATTTCTCTGTTGCCATACTCTTTCCCAAGAGCTGCTAGTTCATTAACCAGGCTGCTGAACCGTTCATCAAACTCATTTAGAGTTTCTCCAGCTTTCATTTTGAGATTCTCGAATTTCTGCATTGCTACGGATAGTTTTTTCTCCCTCGTCTGCTCATTTCCTTCATAGATTTGGATGAGCTTCTCCCAAATCTCTTTAGCAGTATAACACATTTTGATTTTGCTGAAGGTATTTTTGTCAAGGTCCTTCGCAACTGAAACGTCTGCCTTTTTTATTGCTTTAAAAGTACTAGAATTTTTTTTAAACCTCCCTAGCATCGGCCGAACCACCAAAAATTACATAAAATATTTTGGACATCATTTTAAAATAAAATAACCAACTTTATAATTGAGAAATACAGCCCTTACTATAATATCTCAAAACCTCTCAAAACATAAATAAATAGTCTTAAAATCTTTAACGTAAATCATGAAACATAAATCGTGAGTGCAGAAGAAGTAGAAGCGCGGGTCCTCGGGTTGTGTGCACCTTCAGTCCAGTCAAAATCACCCATCAAGTCCTCCCTCAAACTCACCTGCATCCATCACACCTAGTGAGTCTAAAGACACAACACACCATAATCTTGATAACAAGTAATACGTAATACAGTCAACATATAACAGTGAAAAATACATGTACTTAAAATATCGTTTTCATGAAGATGCATAAACTTCAAACGTGAACATTTTCGTAAACCTTTTTATGATGCATGAACTTTAAATAGAAATATTTTCATAATGATGCATCAACTTTAAGCATAAATATTTTCATGACATGCATCACATAAACCTTAACCTTTTCCTTTCTTTTTCCTCAACATGACATAACATAAAACATTTTTCATGATCATAAACATTTTTCCTTTTCCTTTTCCTTTGTTGAATTCAGATCGTTAATTGTGACTTTCCTCAAACCTCAAAGAGTCGATGGATCCATCTACATGAAACCGTAGTACTGGGCGGCGGGGGACACCAGCAACACTCTCATCGGTCAACTGGGCCATGGCCTATCCTCTTTCGAAAAGAATACGATCGTCGGGGTTCCCTCTGGGGCCTTTTCCCATAAATGGGCTCCCTCTGGGGCCTTTCCCCTCACGATATTCCATTTTTACCGTTAGCACATACCATTACCTCATACCATTACCTCATATTCGTAATAATGGAAATACGATCGTCAGGCTTCCATTGGGACCGTCACCCTCACAATATCTCCAAAATTATCGAATTAGTCACAATTACTTCACTTCCTTCCACGTTTACATTCTCATTATTTTATAAAAATCATGCATAACATATAATTTTGTTTTTGAAACCAAGCATGCAACATGTCTTTTAAATGTCTTCTTTAAATCATAAAAATCCCATAGACATTTAAAAATCATAATTTAATCATGAAGATTTCATAAACATTTAAGAACAATCATAATATCATAAAAATAGCATTTAGAGCCCTGTCATGACGTTTACTAATTTCTAGGTGTAAAAAGACCGTTTTACCCCTAGACATAAAATTTCCCGTTTTTGACTTTTTCTTAATTTCATTGATTCTAACATGTCCCAAATAAATATTTAAGCCTAAATTAATTTTTCATAATTTTATTTAGCTTAAATATTACACTTTTTCATTTATCTTTAATTAATTATTTTGACGGTGTTTTAATCCCGAAAAATCCCAAACTTTAAAATAAAATTCCTAAATTCAAAATTTAGTCTTTTTATATTATTTTAGTCCTTATGAACAACGACTCCACCCCCGTCAGCTGTTTTTCAACTTTTATTAGTTAAAAACCTTAATATGATACCTAAACTTAGACCCAGAGCCAACTTTCGATTTCCACGAGTCACCCCAGAGCCAATTTGATCCAAACCCTGACCAACATCCTAGAGTACCCTACTGGACCCTAAGTTCACTTAGAAACCCTTCCCAACCCAAAAACGTGAGCCCCTCACTTGCCCCTAAGCTGGCCGAGAGTTTCCTTAAGCATGGACTCTAAGTTTTTGAAGCTATGGGCCAAGCCATCACTCCAGCACCCAAACCACCCTCTAGAACACCTTCCTAGGACTCTAGTTCAACACCTTAGCCCGGCCCTTGAACCACAGACCGAGCCCCAAGCCCCTGGAAGCTGCGCGAACCATGCACAATTCTGTGCATGTTCTCGGGTAGAGTCCTAGCTTGGCTAGGACTCTTTCCCTAGCCCCTAACTCGAGTCCTAGTGAAACGTCCTGCTCTTTTTATTGCTTTAAAAGTACTAGAATTTTTTTTTTCCTTTCTCTAAAATTTTCGGCTTTCACTAAAATATTTTTATAAAATATTTTAACCCTTAAAATAAAATACCAACCATCTAGCATTTTAAAAATCAAGTGCAATGGTCATAAAATAAAATCGTCGCATGATTACCAAACCTAAAAAGCAATAAATTTGAAAAGTAAAGCCCATACTAAACCTCTCAAAATCTCTCAAAAGCATAAGTAAATAGTCTTAAAATCTTTAAATAAAATCATAAAGCATAATGCGGAAAATGTAGCGCTGGTCCTTGGGTTATGTGCGCCTTCAGTCCAGTCAAATCACTCATCAAGTCCTCCCTCAATACCACCTGCATCCATCACACCTAGTGAGTCTAAAGACTCAACACACCATAATCTTTATAACGAGTAATACGTAATACATGCAACATATAACGATGAAAAATATTTGTACTTAAAATATCGTTTTAATGAAGATGCATAAACTTGAACATAAACATTTTCATAAATATTTTCATGATGCATTTCATAAATCTTAACCTTTTTCCATTTTTCCTCAACATGACATGACATAAAACATTTTTCATGATCATAAACATTTTCCTTTTCCTTTTCCTTTTTCCTTTTGTTGAATTCAGATCGTTAATTGTGACTTTCCTGATCATGCTCATGAGGGTCGATGGATCCATCTACATAAAACCACAGTACTGGGCGGCGGGGGACACCAGCAACACTCTCACCGGTCAACTGGGCCCTGGCCTATCATGATTCGAATAGAAATACGATCGTCGGGGCTCCCTCTAGGGCCTTTTCCCATAATTGGGCTCCCTCTGGGGCCTTTTCCCCTCACGAT
This sequence comes from Primulina tabacum, assembly GCF_025594145.1. Classification (NCBI taxonomy): domain Eukaryota; kingdom Viridiplantae; phylum Streptophyta; class Magnoliopsida; order Lamiales; family Gesneriaceae; genus Primulina; species Primulina tabacum. The sequence continues at coordinate 19,021,001 of NC_134562.1, read as the reverse complement.
ATTCCCATTCTTCCGTTACTCCAAAACCGTTACCACATATCCGTTACCACATATTCGCAATGATGGAAACACGATCGTCGGGCTCCCACTGGGACCATAACCCTCACGACGTCGCCAACATTAACGAATCAGTCACAATTATTTCACATCCTTCAACATTTTTCATTCACATCACTTTAGAAAAAAAATCATGAATATCATTACGTTTTTCATTTTTGAAACCAAGCATGCAACATGTATTTTAAATGTCTTCTTAAATCATAAAAATCCCTTAGACATTTAACAATCATCATTTAATCATGAACAATTCATAAACATTTAAAAATAATCATATTTTCATAAAAATAGCATTCAGGGCACTGCCATGACCTTTACTAATTTCCCGGTGTAAAAAGACCGTTTTACCCCTGGACTCGACATTTTACGTTTTCGACTTTTTTCTTGATTTCATGACTCTAACATGTCCCAAATAATTATTTAAGCTTACGTGAATTTTTCCATAATTTTATTTGGCTTAAATGTTAGACTTTTTCAATTATCTTTTCTTAATTATTTTGACGGTGTTTTAATCCCGCAAAATCCCAAACTTTAATATAAAATTCCTAAATTCTAAATTTAGTCCTTTTATATTATTTTAGCCCTTGTGGACCACGACTCGACCCCCGTGAGCCGTTTTCCAATTTCTTCTTCTTTTAAATACCCTATTTGACACCTAAACTTCGACCCCGAGCCATCTTTTGATTTTCACGAGTTACTCCCGAGCCATGTCAAACCAAAACGTGCCCAACATGCCAAAGTACCCTACTGGACTCTAAGTTTGTCAAAATATCCGCCCAAAATCGAAAACGAAGCAGCCCCAGGTGACACCTAATCTGGCCGAGAGTTTTAAATTGTGTGGACTCTTGTTTGTTGTGTTAGGGACCCTAGCCAACGACCCTAGCCCCAAACCCGTGTGTTGTGCACCTCCTTAGGACCCTAGTGAACCACCCTTGCCCAGCCCGTGCCCCATTCATCGAGCCTCTGGACCCCTGAAGCTGTGCGAAACATGCAGCAGCTTTCTGCCACTCTCTCGGGTAGAGTCCTTCCTACGATGGACTCTTCGCCGCCTCTCCTCTCGAGTCCTAGCATGGCTAGGACTCTTCCTTGGTCTCCCCCACGCCCCTGGCTAGCCTCTGGACAAGAGCCGCACCAAGCCCGGCCGTGAGGACCCCTAATCGAACCCATGTTCTTCCCATGACAGCAACTTACATTTTATTTGGTGCTCTTCAAATTCCAGCGTGTATGGTGCGCTTACAGGACCCTAACTCACGTGTAAACCCTTGAATCATGGCCTAGATCATGGCAGTCCTTAAACAACATACAATCATGTTTTAAGAATCAAAAACCTTGCTTAACATATCATGCTATGATCCAAAACGAAAATTTAGAAAAGTGGCACTTGTTTTTCTTTCATGTTATTCATGCATCCAATAATTTAAGCATTAATATGATATGATGGATGAGTAAAGGGAGATTAGGGTGTGCCTTTGCGTTTTATACGCACGAAAAACCGTTGACGACGAAGAACGGGACGCGACGATGGCTTGCTCTTGGCTTGATGCCTTCGAAAACCTCTTCTAGCTTGGTGTGGTGAGTGCCGTGTGTGTATGGGAGGGGTGGGGAATTTTCAGAATAAAAACTATGTGGTGGCCGATTTATTTGATGGTAGACTAGGTTTTTGCAACTTTTTACACTTTAAATACTAATTAAATCCCTAAATAGGCTTTAGGCCTATTAAGCCATAAAATTAAGCCCATTAGTTAAATTAGGATTTAAATAAAATAATGCCAAAGTTTTTCTTTAATTAAATATGTGAATTTATTAGCCGGGTTGCCAAAAAGCTCGTATTTTGGTTGAAAAACCAACACCGATAAAATTTACGCCCCGGCGTATAAAATCACCTCAAAACCCTTAATTTCACAAAAATACTAAAAAGCATCGACCATCTTTTAAATAATTGAAAATAATTATTTAATAAAAATATTTTACGTTTTCTTCAGCCCTCGGTCCCCGTTCCTCGATCGTCACTTGAATATTCCTAAAATACATTTTTTTATGCATGATGACAAATAAATCTCATTTAGCATATAAACAAGTACGTCACATAAATAATTAGCTACTAAAATCAATTAATTACTCAATTTTTCATAATTTCCTAGATTCGCATGCAGTTGGATTACGTCCTCTTAATTTTAGACCTTACACCTAGGCTGGCTAGGACCCTTCCTTCGACTGAACCAACCCCTGATCGAGCCCTAGGTCCAAGCCGTGACTCCCCTGCCCTCACAACAAGGAACCCGATCACCCCAAACCGCTAGACAGCAGAAATCAGTTCCTTGCTTCGTTGCTTGTTTCCTTCGCCTTTGGTGTTTAAGGTGAGTGTGTTAGGACTTTAAATCATGTATAGACACTACTTGTTCCAACCTAAGTTCATGGCAGCCCCTTTACATAATAAAATCATGAATTTGCATCAAAAACTCAAGTTCCCCCATGTGTGCATGAAATATTCCGAAAATACTGAAAAATAACTCCATGATCTTTATGCATACAATATTTAAACAATATTATGATATGAGGGATGAGAAAAAGAGATGTATGACGTGCCTTTGCGTTATATACGCACTAAGAACCGTAGACGTCGAAGAACGGAGTGAAACCCTTAGCTTGTTCTAGCTTGAACCTTTGAAAAACCCTTCTACAATTGTGAGTGTGTGCCGTGGGGTTGATGGGATTTTAGGGGCAGAGTTTCTGAATTTTCCAAGTGTGAGGCCATGAGATTTAATTTGTAAAGTGTAGGGTTTTAGGTGTTTTAATACTTTAAATACTAATTAAATACCAACAAGGCTTTTAGGCCTATCAAGCCTCATAAATTAAGCCCATTAGTCTTAATTAGGATTTAATAAAATATTAACAAAGTTTTTGTTTAAATAAATTTGTGAATTTATTAGCCGGGTTGCCAAAACGTTCGTATTTTTGTTAAAAAATCAACACTGATAAAATTTACGTCCCGGCGTATAAAATCACGTCAAAACTCCTTAGTTTCAAAAATATGAAAAAGAATCACCCATATTTTAAATAATAAAAAAACAATTATTTAATAAAAACATTTTCTATTTTTCAGCCATCGGTCTCCGTTCCTCGATCGCAACTCGAATAACCTTTTAAAAATACATTTTAATGTAACCATGTAGAAATATATATTTTAAACATGCAAATATGAACAACATAATTAATTGATGCAATTAAAACATTTAATTAAAATACAAGAGAATTTAATAATTGCATGCATGTGGTTTGCGTGGACCTTTAAATTTTCGGGACGTTACTGTAGAACCCGTAAATTAGACTACGTATAACCCATGCATAATTCTAGTATTTTAAAATGATTTTATTGCATGAGTATTTAAATGCTTTTCTTTAAAGTTTATTATTTTATGCAGTCGTTTAAATTTTTATCTTTTCAGCAATTCAGTGAGGCCGGACTGGAGTTGGAGTTTCGAGATAAAATTTAAGATTTAGAAAACATTTTCAGAATTTATTTTAGCTAGCAAGTAAGTTAATTTAAGTTAAAAGGAGGTTTGAGGATTTATTTAAGCAACTTGAGGTGAGTAGAAAATAAATTCATTCAAGTTCCAATAATTAAGGGATTAATTCACTAAATTATTTAAAGGATAGGTAAGGCTTTTAAGGTTATAAATTTACTAAATAATCAACATTTCCCCTCCACTTAATTAATGAATTTCGGCCACCCTTAGTGTCTGGACTATTCTTTTGCCAACTCACCCTTTGACCCATTCTTTGTTATGTTAGCATGCTAATCTTTTTTAATTATTAGTCAACCTTAATTAATTAATTAATGAGCATTATCCTAGTCTAGATTAGCAAGAGAATTCGGCCACCTCATTCTAGAACACCCCAACAAATATTTGGTTAGCAACCAAAATTCAAAATTCAAAAAGAGTAGACTTGGTCTTGCATTTTCCCTACATTTTGCACCCATCTCCCTCACTCCCTAACCACCATTTCTTCCCCTCCCCATCACCGAAATCTGAGAGATTTCAGAGCCTATATTGAGTTAAAAATCGTGAGGTGCTAGGGGAAAAACAAGAGAGAAAAATCAGTAGCAAACAAGGTAGCATAAGCGCTCCATCTCCTCCGCTCCGTATCGTCTCATTCTTTCGTTTTTCTTTCAAACGAAACCAGGCATGCATATATTCTTCCTTGACTCTTCAATAAAGTCCTATTATCATCTATTTTCATTACATGATCATCATTTCCATGGCAAAAACCGAAATCTATCAAAATTTTTCAGAAAATAAAGATGCAGATTTCGGCTTTCATTGTGCTCCTCACGGGTTTCAATTGTTTTGATGGTTTAAGGTATTGGTTCGATTCCAGGCTCATAAGGCGACATATAGACATGTAATAGGATGCATTAAGACCATTTTAGTCCATTCAAACAAGCCCCATTCATGATTGAATTCGAATTTGACAGCAACTCTTCAATCTTAGCCATTTGTGTTTTCGAAAATCCAGCTTGCTGTCAAAAGGGAAAAGTTTCTGATCATGGCTGGCCCAAGGCCTATAGCCATGGTTAGATCACTCCCCTAGCATGTCTAAGACGTGACTAAGTAACCCTTTTGGTTGCTTGGTCCATGGTGAATCAGTGTTTAAATAAAAATCAAGAACAGCCCCTGCACCCTTCGGCCCTCTTTTTTTTACAGCTTGTGTTGTTTCGATTTTTAGGGAATGGTGTGGATCTTGTTTGGCCTATGGCCCTTAGCCACGGTTTACACCATGCCCCTAGATGTCTAGATCGTGCCATGGCCAATAAAATGGCCACTGGAACGACACGAGACAGCAAATGAAGCACAACACTACACACGCATGCAAGGTGTTCTCGGTTGGAACTTTCGGATTGTTGCTGGGGTGATGCGAATTGTGGCTGGCCTAGGGCCCTTAGCCATGGTTCAAATCCTTCCTTGGGATGTTGGTAAGAGGTTTTGGTCGGTGGTTCAAGCCACAATGGCCATTAGCCTTGCAACCGACGCAAGAAACCAAAGCACAGCTGCTGTATTTTTGGACAACAACTTGCTGTGACGGTTCAGTGGCTCGTTCGAGTTCTCGGTTGGATTTTAGCCTATAGCCTTGGACTGGACAGTGCCTCATCGAGTTAAGAAGGTAATGTTTTTTTCCGTTTGTGATTCGGATAATTTTTGAGGTCGTACGAGAATTTACGGTGCGATGTGCTAAATTGACTCTCGAAAGAGCGTTTCATGTTTTGGCCTCTATTCACCTAGATTTCGACCCTCCCAATTTTAGGAGCATTATTTCATCATTTTGGGCGTATTTTAATCATGACTACATGATGGTTCAGTGTTGGTTCGGGTTGGTTCGGAGTCATGATTAAATACGAAGTCGTTGGGCGTAATTGTCACATTTTCGAATGTTATTGCATAGTTTGGTCCCCTAAAGCTATTGCATATTTTTCATGGCTTATTTAGGTTGCAACGAGCCTGGGAGCGATCCAATCCATTCAGTAAAATTATTGCAGGATATTTAATTATGTTGATTAATTATATTACGTGCAAAAATATTCATTTTGAGATTTATGCGATATTGCTTGTGGTCACTTTACTATCATGATTAAACCCGGTCGCCAGTTACCGGTCAGTTCAGTTGTTTCACCCAGTATACTGTGGCAGTAGTCTGATCAGACGTACATTATTAAATCCGGTCGCCAGTTACCGGCCAGTTCAGTTGTTTCACCCAGTATACTGTGGCAGTAGTCTGATCAGACGTACATTATTAAACCCGGTCGCCAGTTACCGGTCCGGTCGCCAGTTACCGGTCAGCTCAGTTCAGTTCAATTTAGAGACCACTTGCGTAGACCATAATCGCACCAGAAAATTATTACATGCTATTTCAGTACAGGGCTCTAAGGAGCAAACATTTTCACTAAGATTTTCGGTTCAGTTATGCACGTATTATAATTGCTCATGACAAGTTATTTTCACATTATGCCTCATGACATGATATTTTATCCCATGCAAAATTTTATTATTTATTTACTTGTTATTTACGATATATGCATGTTGAGTCTTTAGACTCACTAGACTTGATTGTTGTAGGTACTGATTATGTCGGGTTCGAGAGCGGGGACCAGTGAGCCAGCTCAAGTCGGGAGTAGTAGGACCCAAGGACCTCAGTTCAGCATTTATTATTATTTGATTGCTCAAACATTTTGATTGTCGTTGGATAAACTTTTACTGTTATTTCGAAAATGTTAATTTCTTCCGCTGCCATTTTGAACATCAAAATTCATTTATCAGTTCATTTATGAATGAGTCAATTTTAATTATTTAAAAAGAAAATTTTAATTTTTCCACAAAATTTCAAACACGGATTTTTAGGCCTCTATAGCTGGTATCAGAGCAATGGTTCTGTAAAGGGTTGTACTACTACTGACCACGAGAAGCTCATGAAGTCACGTCTTCGGTCTGTAAGTTTTACATTTACGCATTTTATTTAAAGCATGAATTATTTGAAAGCATGTTTTCATGAATTATTTTACGTCCAGATTTTTATTTTTCAGTATTTAAATTTAATTAAATTAAGGAATTATGCATGTTAGTTACGTATGGGTTATGATTGGAACATTATGCCCCCTAGACACATTCTCGAGCGCACTAGAGAGGAGGAACGCCGTTATGAGGATGGCGAGGATCAGAGACAAGAGAGGCACGGACCTGCACCTCCACCACCCCCTCCGCCTGACATGAATGCCCAGATGCTAGCTGGGATGACTCAGTTCTTCGCACAAGTTTGCGGGGAATAATGCCGTGGCGACCAGGCTGGCAGGGCCTGAGGCTGTATATGAGAGATTTATGAAGATGCGTCCGAAGGAGTTTTCAGGGACGTCGGACCCCATGATTGCCTAGTGCTGGATCAAGTCCCTCGAGGTTATCTTCGAGTTTATGGAGCTTGGGGATTCAGATCGAGTTCGTTGTGCCTCTTATCTGTTCGGAGGAGATGCCCGCTTATGGTGGGAAGAAGCTTCAGTAGCCCTTAACTTGGCTACACTGTCTTGAGTGCGCTTCACGGAGGTGTTTTACTCCAAGTACTTTACGGATGAGGTGCGTTTGCAGTTTGACCAGGGAGTTCATGACCCTGAGACAGGAGATCTGACTGTTACGGAGTTCATCCGTAAGTTTGAGAGGGGCTGTCACTTTGTGCCCTTGATTGCGAACGATGCCAGTGCCAAGCTGAGGCACTTTCTGGATGGTCTGCGGTCGATCTTACGCCGCGATGTTAGGGTTGCTGGCCCTACTACCTTTGAGGTTGCTGTTTCTAGGGCTCTGGCTGCAGAGCAAGATCTGATTGATATAGAGAGGGATCGCTTGGGAAAGCGACCAGTACAGGTACCACACCGTCCTCCTTCTCCTCAGCAGCATCAGCATCAGCATAAGAGGCCGCATCACGGCCCGCCCAGAAACATAGGAGGACCTCAGCAGCACCAGCAGCAACAGGGACGTGCCGTCTCGAGGACTTTTGAGCACCCAGTCTATCCCAAGTGCTCACTGCCGTCATCCTGGAGCATGCATGTATGGCTCAGGGAAATGTTACAAGTGCGATAGCACAGACCACGTACTGCACCAGTGCCCCCGGAAGAATCTTCCTATCCAAGGCAGAGTTTTTGCTCTCCATGCTGCGGAGACTGAACCCCGATACCATGCTGATGACAGGTACCTTACAGCTTTAAGTTTATATTTGCATTCCAATGTTTTGGGAATCAGGATTAAGATTTTGAACTTAGTATTGCGATAGGATTGCATGCTCTACTCAGTATTATTTTCGGGATTAAGATAGAAGAACTCTAACCTTTGCATGCCTATAAGCTTAGCTCTTGTGATTATTGGTTTCAACTTAGTGTTCCGAACTTTCAGGGAGAATTTTCATAGCTGGCTCAGCTACCAAAGCTCTAATAGATTCAGGGGCTACCCACTCATTTATTTCAGAGGTCTTTGCGAACTTTCTCAAAGTTAAGACCATCGGGCTAGATGTAGCCTATTCAGTATCATTGCCTTCTGAGAGGAGATCACAGCCACCAATGTGATCCGAGACATAGACCTTGAGCTGCATGGAAACCTTGTTTATGCGGATCTGATCGTGTTGCCGATGCCAGAGTTTGACATCATCCTAGGGATGGACTGGCTATTGCGGAACAGAGTTTTGATTGACTTCCAGTAGAGATATGTTCTAGTCCGACCGCCTGGAATGACCCAGTTCTTATTTGAGCCGGACAGGTACTTTCCTTTACCTCGCATTATTCCGTATGTTCAGTCTAGGAAGCTCATGCATAGAGGGTGTCAGGCGTTTCTAGCGACCTTTATATTTGTCCTTGAGGCGCCCAGTCAGTCAGCCGCAGATGTTCCGATTGTTAGAGACTTCTTAGACGTTTTCCCTTTGGACGTCTCTGGTATGCCACCAGAGAGAGAGGTGGAGTTTTCTATTGAGCTTATGCCAGGTAAGATTCCGATTTCCAAAGCACCGTACCGACTAGCACCGACGGAGATGGCAGAGCTTAAGAAGCAGATTCAGGAACTTCTTGACAGGGAGTTCATTCGCCCGAGTTTTTCACCTTGGGGCGCGTCAGTCTTGTTTGTTAAGAAGAAGGATGGCTCTATGAGACTTTGTATTGACTACCGGGAGTTGAACAGGGTTACAGTGAAGAACAAGTACCCACTTTCGCGGATTGAGGATCTGTTTGACCAGTTGTAGGGAGCTTCGATCTTCTCTAAGATTGATCTGCGTTCAGGTTATCACTAGTTGAGGGTGAGAGACGCCGATGTTTCGAAGACAGCTTTCAGGACTCGTTATGGTCACTACGAGTTCCTTGTGATGTCGTTCGGTTTGACGAATGCGCCATCGATCTTCATGGATCTCATGAATCGCGTATTTCAGCCGTACCTCGAACAGTTTGTGATAGTGTTCATAGACGACATTCTTGTCTACTACAAGAATCGGGAGGATCACAGCCGGCATCTGACCACAGTGTTGCAGACATTGCAGAAGCACAAATTATTCGCAAAGTTTAGTAAATGCGAATTCAGGTTAGAGAAGGTGGCGTTCTTAGGCCACATTGTTTCCAACAGTGGCATTGAGGTAGACCCAGCAAAAGTTGCAGCAGTCCGAGATTGGGTTGTGCCGCAGAATGTATCAGACATCCACAGTTTTCTTTGGCTAGCAGGATATTATCGGAAATTCATTAAGGGATTCTCCTCGATTGCAGTTCCACTCACAGCTATGACAAAGAAGAATGTGAAATTTATTTGGAGCGAGGAGTGTCAGAAGAGCTTCGATACTCTGAAGCAAGCTCTTATCTCAGCACCAGTTTTGGCCATGCCGTCAGGGCCCGGTGAGTTTGTTCTGTATACCGATGCTTCGAAGCTCGGTCTTGGCGCAGTATTGATGCAGCATGGGAGAGTGATAGCTTATGCTTCTAGACAGTTGAAAACTCATGAGAAGAACTACCCTACCCATGATTTATAGTTGGCCACCGTAGTTTTTGCCTTGAAGATTTGGAGGCACTATTTGTATGGAGAGAAGTGCCAGATCTTAACGACCACAAGAGCCTCAAGTATTTCTTTACGCAGAAGGAGCTGAATATGCATCAGAGGCGTTGGTTGGAGCTTGTGGAAGGACTATGATTGTGACATTAGCTACCACCCGGGTAAAGCTAATGTAGTTGCGGATGCATTGAGCAGGAAAGTTGCAGCGATGGCCCATTTGACAGTTTCGAAACCTCTTCAGTTTGAGATGCAGATGTTTGATCTTGAGACTTATCCTCGAGGTAGAGTTCCCCGTCTATCTACCTTGACCATTCAGTCTTCCCTTCTGGACCGTATTCGCAGTGGTCAGTCAGCAGATGAGCAGTTGGCCAAGTGGAAGCAGAGGGATGAGGCCAAGGGCAGTGTCTTGTATTCAGTCAGTGACGGTATAGTGAGATACCGAGACAGGATATGGGTTCCTAGCAGTGATTTTATCCGAGCAGATATCTTATCAGAAGCCCATACGTTACGTCGCCGTACTCTATTCATCCAGGGAGTACGAAGATGTACAAAGATCTGCAGCTATTGTATTGGTGGCCTGGTATGAAGAAGGACATCAGTCAGTTTGTATCCGAGTGTCTGACTTGTCAGTTAGTGAAGGCAGAACATCAGAGACCAGCAGGTTTGCTCAAGCCTCTTCTTATTCCCGAGTGGAAGTGGGAGAATGTCACCATTGACTTTGTGACCGGATTGCCGAAGTCAGTCAGATGATCAAATGCTATTTGGGTGATTGTAGATTGTCTTACCAAATCAGCGCACTTCTTGCCTATTAAGACGACTTTCACCATGATTCAGTATGCGGAGTTGTATATCCGAGAGATAGTCCAACTCCATGGCATTCCAGTTTCTATCGTATCTGACAGAGATCCCAGATTTACTTCCTCATTTTGTAAGAGTTTGCAGTCGACTATGGGGACGAAGTTGCTGTTTAGCACAGCTTTCCGTCCGCGGACAGATGGGTTATTAAGATTTTGGAGGATCTTCTCCGTGCTTACGTCATTGATTTCTCAGGGAGTTGGGGGTCGAACTTGCCATTGGTTGAGTTCACCTATAACAACAGCTATCAGTCGTCTATAGGAATGGCTCCGTATGAAGCTTTGTATGGTCGCAAGTGCAGGATCTCCTGTTCATTGGGATGAAGTAGGAGAGAGAGCAGAGTTGGGTCCAGAGATTATTCAGCAGACTGCCGATGTAGTAGTCAAGATCCGTGATAGGATGAGGACTGCTCAGAGTCGACAGAAGAGTTATGCAGATCAGAGGAGGAGAGATTTAGAGTTTGCTGTCGGCGACCATGTCTTTGTGAAGGTGGCACCTATGAAGGGTGTCATGAGATTTGGGAAGAAAGGGAAGCTCAGTCCGAGATTCATTGGGCCATTTGAGATCCTCGACAGAGTTGGGACGCTAGCTTATCGTGTGGCTCTTCCGCCGAATCTGGCCGGAGTACACAATGTCTTCCACGTCTCTATGCTGAGGAAGTACATGGCGAATCCTTTGCATGTCCTGAACTTTGAGCCATTGCAGCTTACTCCGAACCTATCTTATGAAGAGAGACCAGTGCAGATCTTAGACAGGCAGGAGAAGAAGTTTCGGAACAAGCTGGTTAAGCGAGTCAAGGTCAAATGGCTCAACCATTCAGAGGAGGAAGCTACGTGGGAGTCTGAGCTGGAGATGAGGGAACGTTACCCCGAGTTATTCGGTGAGTTTTAATTTCGATGACGAAATTTCTTTTAAGGGGGGAGAGTTGTAGAACCCTGTAAATTAGACTACGTATAAGCCATGCATAATTCTAGTATTTTAAAATGATTTTATTGCATGAGTATTTAAATGCTTTTCTTTAAAGTTTATTATTTTATGCAGTCGTTTAAATTTTTATCTTTTCAGTAATTCAGTGAGGCCGGACTGGAGTTGGAGTTTCGAGATAAAATTTAAGATTTAGAAAACATTTCCAGAATTTATTTTAGCTAGCAAGTAAGTTAATTTAAGTTAAAAGGAGGTTTGAGGATTTATGTAAGCAACTTGAGATGAGTAGAAAATAAATTCATTTAAGTTCCAATAATTAAGGGATTAATTCACTAAATTATTTAAAGGATAGGTAAGGCTTTTAAGGGTTATAAATTTACTAAATAATCAACATTTCCCCTCCACTTAATTAATGAATTTCGGCCACCCTTAGTGTCTAGACTATTCCTTTGCCAACTCACCCTTTGACCCATTCTTTGTTATGTTAGCATGATAATCTTTTTTAATTATTAGTCAACCTTAATTAATTAATTAATGAGCATTATCCTAGTCTAGATTAGCAAGAGAATTCGGCCACCTAATTCTAGAACACCCCAACAAATATTTGGTTAGCAACCAAAATTCAAAATTCAAAAAGAGTAGACTTGGTCTTGCATTTTCCCTATATTTTGCACCCATCTCCCTCACTCCCCTAACCACCATTTCTTCCCCTCCCCATCACCGAAATCTAAGAGATTTCAGAGCCTATATTGAGTTAAAAATCGTGAGGTGCTAGGGGAAAAACAAGAGAGAAAAATCAGTAGCAAACAAGGTAGCATAAGCGCTCCACCTCCTCCGCGCTGTATCGTCTCATTCTTTCGTTTTTCTTTCAAACGAAACCAGGCATGCATATATTCTTCCTTGAATCTTCAATCAAGTCCTATTATCATATATTTTCATTACATGATCATCATTTCCATGGCAAAAACCGAAATCTATCAAAAATTTTCAGAAAATAAAGATGCAGATTTCGGCTTTCATTGTGCTCCTCACGGGTTTCAATTGTTTTGATGGTTTCAGGTATTGGTTCGATTCCAGGCTCCTAAGGCAACATCTATACATGTAATAGGATGCATTAAGACCATGTTGGTCCATTCAAACAAGCCCCATGCATGATAGAATTCGAATTTGACAGCAACTCTTCAATCTTAGCCATTTGTGTTTTCGAAAATCCAGCTTGCTGTCAAAAGGGAAAATTTTCTGATCATGGCTGCCCCAAGGCATATAGCCATGGTTAGATCACTCTCACTAGCATGTCTAAGACGTCACTAAGTCACCCTTTTGGTGGCTTGGTCCATGGTGAATCGGTTTTTAAATAAAACTCAAGAACAGCCCCTGCACCCTTCGGCCCTCTTCTTTTTACAGCTTGTGTTGTTTCGATTTTTAGGGAATGGTGTGGATCTTGGTTGGCCTATGGCCCTTAGCCACGGTTTATACCATGCCCCTAGATGTCTATATTGTGCCATGTCCAATCAAATGGCCACTGGAACGACACGAGACAGCAAACGAAGCACAACACTACACACGCATGCAAGGTGTTCTCGGTTGGAACTTTCGGATTGTTGCTGGGGTGATGCGAATTGTGGCTGGCCTAGGGCCCTTATCCATGGTTCAAATCCTTCCTTGGGATGTTGGTAAGAGGTTTTGGTCAGTGGTTCAAGCCCCAATGGCCATTAGCCTCGCAACCGACGCAAGAAACCAAAGCACAGCTGCTGTATTTTTGGACAGCAACTTGCTGTGACGGTTCAGTGGCTTGTTCGAGTTCTCGGTTGGATTTTAGCCTATGGCCTTGGACTGGACAGTGCCTCATCGAGTTAGTAAGGTCATGTTTTTGGCCGTTTGTGATTCGGATCATTTTTGAGGTCGTACGAGAATTTACGATGCGATGTGCCAAATTGACTCTCGAAAGAGCGTTTCATGTTTTGGCCTCCATTCACCTAGATTCGACCCTCCCCATTTTTGGAGCATTATTTCATCATTTTGGGCGTATTTTAATCATGACTACATGATGGTTCAGTGTTGGTTCGGGTTGGTTCGGAGTCATGATTAAATACGAAGTCGTTGGGCGTAATTGTCACATTTTTGAATGTTATTGCATAGTTTGGTCCCCTAAAGCTATTGCATATTTTTTATGGCTTATGTAGGTTGCAGCGAGCCTGGGAGCGATTATGTTGATTAATTATATTACGTGCAAAAATATTCATTTTGAGATTTATGCGATATTGCTTGTGGTCACTTTACTATCATGATTAAACCCGGTCGCCAGTTACCGGTCAGTTCAGTTGTTTCACCCAGTATACTGTGGCAGTAGTCTGATCAGACGTACATTATTAAATTCGGTCGCCAGTTACCAGTCAGTTCAGTTGTTTCACCCAGTATACTGTGGCAGTAGTCTGATCAGACGTACATTATTAAACTCGGTCGCCAGTTACCGGTCCGGTCGCCAGTTACCGGTCAGCTCAGTTCAGTTCAGTTCAGGGACCACTTGCGTAGACCATAATCTCACCAAAAAATTATTACATGCTATTTCAGTACAGGGCTCCAAGGAGTAAACATTTTCACTAAGATTTTCAGTTCAGTTATGCACGTATTATAATTGATCATGACAAGTTATTTTCACATTATGCCTCATGACATGATATTTTTATCTCATGCAAAATTTTACTATTTATTTACTTGTTATTTACGATATATGCATGTTCAGTCTTTAGACTCACTAGACTTGATTGTTGTAGGTACTGATTATGTCGGGATCGAGGGCAGGGACCAGTGAGCCAGCTCGAGTCGGCAGTAGTAGGACCCGAGGACCTCAGTTCAGCATTTATTATTATTTGATTGTTCAAACATTTTGATTGTCGTTGGATAAACTTTTACTGTTATTTCGAAAATGTTAATTTCTTCCGCTGCCATTTTGAACATCAAAATTCATTTATCAGTTCATTTATGAATGAGGCAATTTTAATTATTTAAAAAGAAAATTTTAATTTTTTCGAAAATTTCAAACACGGATTTTTAGGCCTCTACAGCTACAATCTCCCCCCCTTAAATTGAATTCCTCGAAATTCGCTTATCCTTAATAACCCAAAGTTTTGACTTAGTTCTAGTATCCCAAAAATTCACGCTTCCGCTGCGCTACTCTGATAAAACTTAAGTTCTAGAATGTCCTTACGTCTCCTCGATCCCAATTGAATTTTTCTTTCTTAATCCTCAGTTTGCAATTCATAACTTAAAAAGACCCATAATGACCTAGTGTTATTACTATTATAATCTCGAATTTCAATTTTTCTTACAATTCCAAATATTAAAAGATGGATGACCATACTTATCGTATATTACTTTCCTTAATTTATACCCAAAATGTTCGTCAACTTATCATATTTCAATCTTAAAATCCCAAATGCATCTGCTAACGCTTAGATTTTTCAAGCTTAATATCGATTCATCCTTAAAAACCCTTGATTCAAATTCCTTATAATACTAAAACCATGATATCCCAAGATTTTGAATATCCTTACGAGCCCAAATCATCAAAAATTCTTAGTATTTAACCCATTCACTTCTCGCTTATTGCTAAACTAGTCCCTAAATTCCTTAAAAATTGCAAAATTAATTCTTAATTTCCTGAAAAATTATCCAATTTGTCCTAAATTTCGAAAATCTTACGATTAACCATAAGTTCTTGGCATTCTTAATTCTGTTCTACGGGTTTCCATAATATAAATTTCGATAATTTAAACTTATTTACCCAAAATCAATTCATATTACCAATCTTACCTTTTATCAAATTTAAAATCCCAATTTATACATTTTCTTATTCCCAAAGTCGATGCAAATCCTCGAGTCATTATTACTTATGAGTAATTCCCAAAAATTAATTCAACTAGTAACCACAAATCATAAATATTTTCTTAGAAAATTTACGTGTCCCAAAAGCATTCATAATATTTGCGATTAACTTATGACCCAAAAGTAGAATGTCAATATTAAAACCCAAAAATCAACATAGTCCAATTTCCACCACAAACCAACATGCATTGAAATAAAATAATTTATTATTTC
Source organism: Primulina tabacum (assembly GCF_025594145.1). Lineage (NCBI taxonomy): Eukaryota > Viridiplantae > Streptophyta > Magnoliopsida > Lamiales > Gesneriaceae > Primulina > Primulina tabacum. The sequence goes on along the minus strand of NC_134562.1, from coordinate 19,005,513 downwards.
ATATCGTCATGCAGGTAACATCATACTGAATCATATAAAGCATGTAAAACTTACAAATTGAGGCTTGACGATTGATCTTTCTGGCGCTGATGGTGGCACAACCCTTTACAGGACCTTTGTTCTGATACCAACAGAAACGTCTGCCCTTTTTATTGCTTTAAAAGTACTAGAATTTATTTTTTTAAAAAAACCTCCCTAGCATCGGCCGAACCACCAAAAATTACATAAAATATTTTGGACATCATTTTAAAATAAAACAACCAACTTTATAATTGAGAAATACAGTCTATACTATAATCTCTCAAAACCTCTCAAAACATAAATAAATAGTTTTAAAATCTTTAACGTAAATCATGAAACATAAATCGTGAGTGCAGAAGAAGTAGAAGCGCGGGTCCTCGGGTTGTGTGCACCTTCAGTCCAGTCAAAATCACCCATCAAGTCCTCCCTCAAACTCACCTGCATCCATCACACCTAGTGAGTCTAAAGACTCAACACACCATAATCTTGATAACAAGTAATACGTAATACAAATCAACATATAACAGTGAAAAATACTTGTACTTAAAATATCGTTTTCATGAAGATGCATAAACTTCAAACATGAACATTTTCGTAAACTTTTTATGATGCATGAACTTTAAATAGAAACATTTTCATAATGATGCATCAACTTTAAGAATAAACATTTTCATGACATGCATCACATAACCCTTAACATTTTCCTTTCTTTTTCCTCAAGATGACATAACATAAAACATTTTTCATGATCATAAACATTTTTCCTTTTTCTTTTCCTTTTCCTTTGTTGAATTCAGATCGTTAATTGTGACTTTCTTCAAACCTCAAAAATTCGATGGATCTATCTACATGAAACCGCAGTGGGACATCAGCAACACTCTCACCGGTCAACTGGGCCCTGGCCTATCCTCTTTCGAATAGAATACGATCGTCGGGGTTCGCTCTGGGGCCTTTTCCCATAAATGGGCTTCCTTCTGGGCCTTTTACCCTCACGATATTCCATTCTTACCATTACCACATACCGTTACCTCATACCGTTACCTCATATTCGTAATAATGGAAATACGATCGTCGGGCTCCCACTTGGACCGTCACACTCACGATATCTCCAACATTATCGAATTAGTCACAATTACTTCACTTCTTTCAATGTTTACATTATCATTACTTTATAAAAATCAAATATAACATATAATTTTGTTTTTGAAACCAAGCATGCAACATGTCTTTTAAATGTTTTCCTTAAATCATAAAAATCCCATAGACATTTAAAAATCATAATTTAATCATGAACATTTCATAAACATTTTTAAAAAATCATAATATCATAAAAATAGCATTAAGAGCACTGCCATGAGGTTTACTAATTTCTAGGTGTAAAAAGACCGTTTTACCCCTAGACGTAAAATTTTCCGTTTTTGACTTTTTCTTAATTTCATTGACTCTGACATGTCCCAAATAACTATTTAATCCTAAATTAATTTTTCCATAATTTTATTTAGCTTAAATATTAGACTTCTTCATTTATCTTTAATTAATTGTTTTGACGGTGTTTTAATCTCGAAAAATCCCAAACTTTAATATAAAATTCCTAAATTCAAAATTTAGTCTTTTTATATTATTTTAGCCCTTATGAAGCATGACTCGACCCCCGTGAGCTGTTTTTCAATTTTTATTAGTTAAAAACCCTAATATGACACCTAAACTTCGACCCCGAGCCAACTTTCGATTTTCACGAGTCACCCCCAAGCCAAGTTGATCCAAACCCTAACCAACATCCTAGAGTACCCTACTGGACCCTAAGCTCACTTAGAAACCCTTCCCAAACCCAAAAACGTGAGCCCCTTGCTTGCCCCTAAGCTGGCCGAGAGTTTCCTTAAGCATGGACTCTAAGTTTGTGAAGCTATGGGCCAAGCCATCGCTCCAGCACCCAAACCACCCTCTAGAACACCTTCCTAGGACTCTAGTGCAACACCTTATCCCTGCCATTGAACCACAGACCGAGCCCCAAACCCTTGGAAACTGCGCGAACCCTTCACAATTCTGTGCATGTTCTCGGGTAGAGTCCTAGCCATTTCCCCAGCCCCTAACTCGAGTCCTAGCCTAGCTAGGACCCTCCATTCGACTGAACCAACCCCTGACCGAGCCCTGGGCCCAAGCCGTGACTTCCCTGCTCTCACAACAAGGAACTCGATCACCCAAACCCCTTGACAGCAGAAATCGGTTCCTTGCTTCGTTGCTTGTTTCCTTTGCCTTTGGTGTTTAATGTAAGTGTGTTAGGACTTTAAATCATGTATAAACACAACTTGTTCCAACCTAAGTTCATGGCAGCCCCTTTACATAATAAAATCATGAATTTGCATCAAAAACTCAAGTTCCCCCATGTGTGCATGAAATATTCCGAAAATACTGAAAAATAACTCCATGATCTTTATGCATACAATATTTAAACAATATTATGATATGATTGATGAGAAAAGGAGATGTATGGCATGCCTTTGCGTTATATATGCACGAAGAACCGTTGACATCGAAGAACGGAGTGAAACCCTTGGCTTGTTCTAGCTTGAACCTTCGAAAAACCCTTCTACAATTGTGAGTGTGTGCCGTGGGGTTGATAAGATTTTAGGGGAAGAGTTTCTGAATTTTCCAAGTGTGAGGCTGTGAGAATTTATTTGTAAAATGTAGGATTTTAGGTGTTTTAATATTTTAAATACTAATTAAATACCAACAATGCTTTTAGGCCTATCAAGCCTCATAAATTAAGCCCATTAGTCTTAATTAGGATTTACTAAAATATTAATAAAGTTTTTATTTAAATAAATTTGTGAATTTATTAGCCGGGTTGTCCAAAACGTTCGTATTTTTGTTAAAAAACTAACATCCGATAAAATTTACGTCCCGACGTATAAAATCACCTCAAAATTCCTTAGTTTCAAAAATATGAAAAAGCATCACCCATATTTTAAATAATAAAAAAACAATTATTTAATAAAAACATTTTCTATTTTTCAGCCATCGGTCTCCGTTCCTCGATCGCAACTCGAATAACCTTTTAAAAATACATTTTAATGCAACCATGTAGAAATATATATTTTAAACATGCAAATATGCACAACATAATTAATTGATGCAATTAAAACATTTAATTAAAATACAAGAGAATTTAATAATTGCATGCATGTGGTTCGCATGGACTTTTAAATTTTCGGGGCGTTACAGCAATATTATCAAGATTGGCTTTCTTCTTATCTTCGCCAGTCCATTCACTTCTGTGCTTTTCAACCATTTGAGGTGCTCCATCGGTAATAGCAACAGCAGTGTTAGATTTTAAGATCTTCAAAGGACCATCTGTGATGACATACCACATGTCATCATCTTGGGCTGCTAAGATGTGCTTGCATCCGGATCTTCCAATCACCAAAGTCTTGTTTTGAGAACATAGGAACCTTGCTGAAGTGTGCCATATCTGTTGTAAATAGAGAACAAGAAAAATCTGCTCTGATACCATTTGTTGGGGATCGATATGGAGTTTAGAGGGGGGGTGATTAAACTCTATTCCTTTGACGGTCGTTTTTGCAAAGGGGTGTTAGAATCCTGTTAGAGATTATAGCAAATCTTGTTCAAGTGTATAACCATCAGACCACAATAGAGTGCGAAAACGATCTGATGGTTTAAGGGTGAATAATGAAAAAACAATAAGCAGTAGGCAATGGTTGTTTATGGAAGTTCGAAGATGAAATCTTCTACGTCTACCCTTCTTCTGTTTCCAGAAGGTATTACCTAAAAATTTTGTTTCTACAGTACAACACTTGTATACACCCACTTCAGCAGGACTTATCCTTCTCCTACTGAAACTCTTAGTTTCTCAACACAATAAAATTGATACAACAAGGTTCTGGAAAAGACTCTTTTTCAGTTTTCAAACTATTCTCAATATGTAATAACGCGATAATGATTGTAGAGAGAGTAAGAAACAGTCAGCACAATATGATCTCAAAAGATCAGATAACTTATATGAAGCGTGTGCTGCTTTTCTGTATGTTGAGCTTTTAAAGATGATAAGAAAGTCTGAGTGCTCAAATCAACGTTCGTATGTTAGAGAATAAGCTCAGTAGTTTTTGGTAACTTGTAAACGTCGTCGATCTTGTGTATTTATAGAAGTCTTGAATCCAACGTCTATAAATAAAAACGGCTTCTTTGACTTATGATAAAATCAGATTTATTGCCTAAAAGAGTTCCTGCAAAAAGGCTTTAAAACAATCAGTCTTGTTTTATACCAAAATAGGCTAGACGTATTAAATGACTTTGTTCAGCATTAATGAAGTATTTAATACTCGTACTTGGTAGAGTAACGGTAACATTTAATATAAGATCGATTGGTTCTGATTCAGTTAAAGTCAAGTTCTGCTTCTGTTTCTCTAAGCGGATAAGTACTCGAAGAATACTGCTTTTGTAAAAGCGATAGGGGAACTACTGGTTTTATACCAAGTACTGATTTAAACTATCTTCAAGTTTTTATTCACGCGATCTACTGGTTTTGACTATCATCACCATAATTAAATTAAGTCTATCATGGTTTGAATTGTTTTAAGGTTTGGAAACTCTATGATATAAATAATTGGGTAGAAAGCTAGGCCCAATAACCTTAGTCTAATAGGTCCATTAGGATCATTATAGTGTAGGTAACTTATTTTGTTTAGGAAAGTTTTCGAAATTATTAACCGAGTTCCCAAAAAGTCCTTATTTTCGTCGAAAATCGATTACTGGTTTAAAATACGACTCGTCATGTAAAAACACCTCAAAATATACCATTTTCGAAAATAACATATAAAATACACCATATATTAAATAATTAAAAATAATCATTTAATAAAATTATTTTCCCTTTACGGTCCACGGTTTCTGTTCCTCGATCGCGTCTAGAATAACCCTTAAAAACATAATTTTATGCATTCTAATAGAAAATCATATTTTAAAAATGTTAACATGTCTACCATATTTGATTAATTCAATTAAAATAATTTAATTATGCATTTTTTAATTTTTCATAGATTCGCATGAAATTGGATCACATTATCATATGTTGAACTTTACAATTCCTCCCTCCCTTAAATGAAATTTCGTCATCGAATTTAAAACTTACCTGACAGTTCTAGGCAGCGACTCCTGATGTCAGTCTCGGTCTCCCAAGTAGCTTCCTCTTCCGAATTATTTAGCCACTTGTACTTTGACCATTTGAATAACCTTATTCCGGAGCCTTCTTTCTTGCTTATCCAAAATTTGTATAGGCCTTTCCTTGTATGACATATTCAGTCAACTGTAGAGGTTTATAATTCAGTATATGTGAAGGATTCGACATGTACTTTTGCAGCTTTGAGATATTGAACACATTATGAACTCAAGCCAGCATTGGTGGAAACGCCACTCTTTAAGCTAATGTCCCAATCTTCTCTAAAATCTCAAATGGTCCTATGAACCTGGGACTGTGCCAAATCTCATAACACTCTTCATGGATGCTACCTTCACGAGTACGTGGTCACCCAATGCAAACTGTAGCTCCCTTCATCGTTTGTCAGCGTAGCTTTTCTGGCGACTTTGAGCAGTCAAAATCCGAGAAGCTCCATTGTCTGCTTGATCAAGTCCCGACCGAATTCTCCTCCACGACAAGAAAAATGATTTTTCACAGCACATCATCAACAGCGTGTATTAAAAGCACGCTGCGAATAGTACTTTTAACGGCGTGCATCAATATGTGCGCTGTTAATATTGTTGCACTTGACATAAATAACGACGTGCATTAAAAGCACGCTATGGAAAGTAATATCCGCAGCGTGTATTTATGTGTGCTGTAAATATTATATACTTTCCGCAGCATGCTTTTAATGTGCGCCGTTAATAACATATACATTAACGGCGCGCATTAAAAGCACGCTGTGGAAAGTAATATTATATACTATCCAGCAGCGTGCAATAATGTGCGCTGTTATACCCTATACATTCACGGCGTGCATTAAAAGCACGCTGCGGAAAATAGGTGCGAATTTTTAAATTAGTGACGGTTTTGGTTAAACCGTCGCTAATTTAATAATTGCGACAGTTTACAAAACCGTCGCTATCTTTAAGGATGGTATACGATAAACCGTCGTCGATTTAAAATCGGCGACAGTTTAATAAACAGCGACGATTTAATAAAAACCGTCGCTAATAGGCGTAAATCAGCGACGATTATATTTAAACCGTCGCTATTGATGGAAAACCGTCGCTAATAGTCGCAAATTGTCTATAAATATCCGATTTCCGTTCCACTTTCCTCCACACCACTTCAGCACTCTTAACATTTTTCTCTCTTATACGATTTTAATTTCGATTTAGGTATATTTTTTTGTTTTAATTTTTGGTTAATTTTTTAAGTGTTGGTTAAAATCATCAGTCAATTTATCATAGTTGTATTGCAGTTTTTTTAAAAATTTATTAAATTATAAAAGAATTTTTTTTTTATTTTTACGCAAACTTTAGCGACAGTTTAAAAAACTGTCGCAAAATGTAGCGACGATTTTTTAACCGTCGCGTACAGGTGCACGCTGTTAATACTATTATAAACGGCGTACATTACACGCTGCGGATAGTTGTTTAACGGCGTACATATGAACGCCGTTGATAATAGTATTAACAGCGTGCACCTGTACGCGGCGGATAATCTTGAACTTTCAACAGCTTACAACTTCGCACCATGCAATGTGTGCCGCGGAAAGAGAATTTGCGCGTTGCGAAAAGCCATTTTTGTTGTAGTGCTCTTTCAATAACCTCGCCCCAATGTATCGGTGATCTACACTTCCTCTCATAAAGTGACTCGTAAGGAGCCATAACTATAGACAACTGGTAGGTATTATTATAGGTGAACTCCATTAGAGGTAACTTTGGCTACCAACTTCCTTGGAAGTCGATCACACAAGCTTGGAGTAGATCTTCCAAAATTTGAATAACCCTTTCGAACTTCCCATCGGTCTAAGGGTGAAACGCTATACGGAACAACAACTTTGTTCCGATTGCTGAATGCAGACTCTTTCAGAAAGACGATGTGAACCTCAGATCTCTGTCTGAAACAATAGACACTGGAATTCAATGCAATCAGACTATCTCTCGGATATACAGCTCTGGGTACTGTGTCATGGTGAATGTCGTCTTAATAGTTAGAAAGTGTGCTGATTTGTAAGACGATCAACTATCACTCAAATGCATTAAATCCCCTTATAGTTCTTGGCAATCCCACAACAAAATCCATAGTGATATTTTCGTATTTCCACTCAGGAATAAGAAGTGTCTAAAGCTTGCTTACTGGCCTCTGATGCTCTGCCTTAACTTCTTGGCATATCAAACACTCAGACACAAAACGCAAGATGTCTCGCTTCATGCCCGGCCACCAATACAATGTATGCAAATCCTTATACATCTTCGTACTTCCATGATGAATAGAGTACGGGGTATTGTGAGATTCTTTCATAACAACCTCTTTCAGTGAATCGCCACTAGGAACCCAAAGTCGATTCGATATCGAACCATGCAATCCTCCTCAGAATACAACTTTCGGCCTTTAGATTCATATCTCTGTCTCCATTTTCTCAATTGCTCATCGGAAGACTGACCTTCTCGGATTCTATCCCTCAAAGTTGATTGTATTTTTCATCATAAAAATATTAAGAGTTTCGCCCCTAGCATACACTGCAAGCTCGAATCGCTGAATCTCTGCTTGCAATGGTCTCTGAAATGATAATTGAGCAATAACTGCAGTTGAGACGTCCTGCCCTTTTTATTGCTTTAAAAGTACTAGAAATTTTTATTTTTTTTTATAAACACTCAATTTTTCGGCCATGTACCTTTCTCACATGAAAATATTTTTATAAAATATTTTACCCTTTAAAATTAAACATTAACCAACTAGCATTTTAAAAACCAAGTGCAATAGTGATCAAATGAAATCGTCGCATATTTTACCAAACCTAAAAAGCAATAATTTGAAAGGTAAAGCCCATACTAAACCTCTCAAAAATCTCTTAAAAGCATAAATAAATAATATTAAAAATCTTTAACTTAAATCATAAAGCATAAAGCGGAAAATGTAGCGCTGGTCCTCGGGTTGTGTGCGCCTTCAGTCCAGTCAAATCACCCATCAAGTCCTCCCTTAATACCACCTGCATCCATCACACCTAGTGAGTCTAAAGACTCAACACACCATAATCTTTATAACGAGTAATACGTAATACAGTCAACATATAACGGTGAAAAATATATGTACTTAAAATATCGTTTTCATGAAGATGCATAAACATAAACATTTTTGTAAATATTTTCATGATGCATAAAACTTTAAACATAAACATTTTCGTAAAATACTTTTTCATGACATGCAATCATAAACCTTAACCTTTTCCCTTTTTCCTCAACATGACATGACATAAAACATTTTTCATGATCATAAACATTTTTCCTTTTCCTTTTCCTTTTCCTTTTCCTTTTGTTGAATTCAGATCGTTAATTGTGACTTTCCTGATCATGCTCATGAGGGTCGATGGATCCATCTACATAGAACCACAGTACTGGGCGGCGGGGGACACCAGCAACACTCTCACCGGTCAACTGGGCCCTGGCCTATCATGATTCGAATAGAAATACGCTCGTCGGGGCTCCCTCTGGGGCCTTTTCCCACAAATGGGCTCCCTCTGGGGCCTTTTCCCCTCACGATATTCCCATTCTTCCGTTACCACAAAACCGTTACCACATATCCGTTACCACATATCCGTTACCACATATTCGCAATGATGGAAACACGATCGTCGGGCTCCCACTGGGACCATAACCCTCACGACGTCGCCAACATTAACGAATTAGTCACAATTATTTCACATCCTTCAACATTTTTCATTCACATCACTTTAGAAAAATCATGAATATCATTACGTTTTTCATTTTTGAAACCAAGCATGCAACATGTATTTTAAATGTCTTCCCTCAATCATAAAAATCAAATAGACATTTAAAAATCATCATTCAATCATGAACAATTCATAAACATTTAAAAATAATCATTTTTTCATAAAATAGCATTTAAGGCACTGCCATGACCTTAACTAATTTCTAGGTGTAAAAAGACCGTTTTACCCCTGGACTCAACATTTTACGTTTTCGACTTTTTCCTTGATTTCACGACTCTAACATGTCCCAAATAATTATTTAAGCTTACGTGAATTTTTTCCATAATTTTATTTGGCTTAAATGTTAGACTTTTTCAATTATCTTTTCTTAATTGTTTTAACAGTGTTTTAATCCCGAAAAATACCAAACTTTAATATAAAATTCTTAAATTATAAATTTAGTCTTTTTATATTATTTTAGCCCTTATGGACCCCGACTCGACCCCCGTGAGCCGTTTTCCAATTTTTTCTTTACTTAAAACCCTATTTGACACCTAAATTTCACCCCCGAGCCAACTCTCGATTTTCACGAGTTACCCCTGAACTATGTCGAGCCAAAAGGTGCCCAACATAATAAATTAACTTAATGGACCCTAACTTTATCAAGGAAACCCTTATAATGCCAAAAACGAGCCCTCTACTTCCTGAACAAAAGCTGGCCGAGAAACCTTGTTGGACAAGGTCTCTTGCACGCACTGCCTAGCCCCTAACCACGAACCCAGCCACCAAACCAACCTGATTTTCACCCCCTAAGGACCCTAAGGACTAGACCTGACCCAGCCCAGACCCCCTGAACCGCGCGCCCAAGCTTGTGCGAAGCACAGAACCCTGCACGCGATCCCCTTGATTCTCGGGTGGGAGTCCTAGCTTGCTAGGACTCCTTCCCTGCCTTAGTGCGCGAGTCCTAGCGTGGCTAGGACTCCCTTCCTGACTCTCTCATGACCCTGGCTAGCCCCTGGAACGAGCCAACCAAGCCCTCCGTCCCTGCACAACAAAACCGAACCCCAAACTTGACAGCAACAACCGGTTCCTGCACGAGTTCTGGTTTCGTCTCTCTTTCTTGGTTTTAGTCGATTCATGTGTGGTGTGTGGGACTCCAAAACCCGTGTAATACTTACCTATCCATGCCTAGACATCATGGCAGTCCCTTAGTATAAAAAAAACGTGAGTCATGGCATCAAACAAATTGCATATAATCACAAATCCAATGCATGTACAAGATGGTCTCCTTTTTTTTTCGAAAATTCTGAATATATACATGTATGACTTCAAGCTTTTCATGCACACATACTTTAAACAATAATATGATGTAATGGATGAGAAAAGGGAGATTAAGGTGTGCCTTTGCGTAGTATACGCTCGAATAATCGTTGACGACGAAGAACGGAGGGACGACTACGGTTTGCTCTTGATAGACCTTCGAAAACCCCTTCCTAATTGCAAGTGTGTGCTGCCGTGTGTGTGTGGGTGTGGGGAGGGAAGAGTTTTCAGAGTGAGGCGTGAGTTTTCTTTTGCAAAGTGTAGGGTTTTTGATACAATTAACACTTTAAATACTAATTCATTAACTAAGTAGGCTTTAGGCCTATTAAGCCACCAAATTCAAGCCCATTAGCTTTAATTAGGATTAATAAAATTTTAACCAAAGTTTTGATTAATTAAACATGTGAATTTATTAGCCGGGTTGCCAAAAAGTTTGTATTTTAGTTGAAGAACCAACACCGATAAAATTTACGTCCCGGCGTATAAAATCACCTCAAAAACCCTTTATTTTCATAAATACTAAAAAGCATCGACCATCTTTTAAATAATTAAAAATAATTATTTAATAAAAATATTTTACGTTTTCTTCAGTCCTCGATCCCCGTTCCTCGATCGTCACTTGAATATCCTTTAAAAATATATTTTAATTCTACCATGTAGAAAAATATATTTTAAACATGCAATCATGCACAACATAATTAATTAATGCAATTAAAACATTTAATTAAAATACAAGAGAATTTAATAATTGCATGCATGTGGTTTACGTGGACCTTAAAATTTTCGGGGCGTTACAATCTTCCCCCCTTAAATTGAATTTCGTCCTCGAAATTCGCTTATCCTTAACAACCCAAAGTTTAGACTTAGTTCTAGTATCTTAAAAATCCACTCTTCCGCTGCGCTACTCTGATAAAATTTAAGTTCTAGAATGTCCTTACGTCTCCTTGATCCCAATTAATTTTACCTCTAAATCCTTATTTTGCAATTCGCAACTTTAAAAGACCCATAATGACTTGTGTTGTTACTATTATAACCTCGAATTTCAATTTTTCTTACAATTTCCAATATTAAAAGATGGATGAACATACTTATCGTATTTTGTTTTCCTTATTTTAAACCCAAAATATTCATCAACTTATCAAATTTCAATCTTAAAATCCCAAACACATTCGCTAACACTTAGATCTTCAAGACTAATATTGATTCAACCTTAAAAACCCATGATCAACATTCCTTATAACACTATATCTGAGATATCCCAAGTTTCCAAATATTCTTAAAAAGTCTAAATCCTCGAAATTCTTCTCATTTAAACCATTCAACTATCGTTTATTGCTAAACTAGTTCCCGAATTCCGTAATAATTACAAAATCAATTCTTAATTTCCTCAAAAATTATCCTAATTGATCCTTAATTTTGAAAATCCTACGGTTAACCCATAAGTTCTTGGCATTCTTAATTTTCTTCTACAGGTTTCCCATAGTATAATTTCAATAAACTTAAACTTATTTACCCAAAAAAGCAATTCATATAACCAATCTTACTTTTCATCAACTTAAAATCCCAATTTATATATTTTCTTATTCCCAAAGTCGTTGCGATCCTCGAATAATTATTTCTTATGTCTAATTCCCAAAAATTAATTCAACTAGTACCCAAGAGTCATCAATATTTTCTTAGAAAATCTACGTGTCCCAAAAGCATTCATAATATTCACGATTAACATACGGCCCAAAAAGTAAAACGTCAATACTAAAACCCAAAATTCAACATCGTCCAATTCCACCACGAAGCCAACATGCGTTGCAAAAAAATAATTTTTTTCATTTCATATCGTATCACGTATAAAAATTCTAAAGCATGTAAGTCATACATTATCATGAAGCTATTAAACATGTGACGTGAACATATAATTCATGTACTTATGCAGGTAACATCATAAAATCATATAAAGCATGTAAACTTACAAGTTTGAGGCTTGACGACTGATCTTCCCGGCGCTGGTGGTGGCACAACCCTTTACAGGACCTTTGCTCTGATACCAACTGAGACGTCCTGCCCTTTTTATTGCTTTAAAAGTACTAGAAATTTTTTTTTTTTTTTATAAACACTCAATTTTTCGGCCATGTACCTTTCTCACATGAAAATATTTTTATAAAATATTTTACCCTTTAAAATTAAACATTAACCAACTAGCATTTTAAAAACCAAGTGCAATAGTGATCAAATGAAATCGTCGCATATTTTACCAAGCCTAAAAATCAATAATTTGAAAGGTAAAGCCCATACTAAACCTCTCAAAAATCTCTTAAAAGCATAAATAAATAATATTAAAAATCTTTAACTTAAATCATAAAGCATAAAGCGGAAAATGTAGCGCTGGTCCTCGGGTTGTGTGCGCCTTCAGTCCAGTCAAATCACCCATCAAGTCCTCCCTCAATACCACCTGCATCCATCACACCTAGTGAGTCTAAAGACTCAACACACCATAATCTTTATAACGAGTAATACGTAATACAGTCAACATATAACGGTGAAAAATATATGTACTTAAAATATCGTTTTCATGAAGATGCATAAACATAAACATTTTTGTAAATATTTTCATGATGCATAAAACTTTAAACATAAACATTTTCGTAAAATACTTTTTCATGACATGCAATCATAAACCTTAACCTTTTCCCTTTTTCCTCAACATGACATGACATAAAACATTTTTCATGATCATAAACATTTTTCCTTTTCCTTTTCCTTTTCCTTTTCCTTTTGTTGAATTCAGATCGTTAATTGTGACTTTCCTGATCATGCTCATGAGGGTCGATGGATCCATCTACATAGAACCACAGTACTGGGCGGCGGGGGACACCAGCAACACTCTCACCGGTCAACTGGGCCCTGGCCTATCATGATTCGAATAGAAATACGCTCGTCGGGGCTCCCTCTGGGGCCTTTTCCCACAAATGGGCTCCCTCTGGGGCCTTTTCCCCTCACGATATTCCCATTCTTCCGTTACCACAAAACCGTTACCACATATCCGTTACCACATATCCGTTACCACATATTCGCAATGATGGAAACACGATCGTCGGGCTCCCACTGGGACCATAACCCTCACGACGTCGCCAACATTAACGAATTAGTCACAATTATTTCACATCCTTCAACATTTTTCATTCACATCACTTTAGAAAAATCATGAATATCATTACGTTTTTCATTTTTGAAACCAAGCATGCAACATGTATTTTAAATGTCTTCCCTCAATCATAAAAATCAAATAGACATTTAAAAATCATCATTCAATCATGAACAATTCATAAACATTTAAAAATAATCATATTTTCATAAAATAGCATTTAGGGCACTGCCATGACCTTAACTAATTTCTAGGTGTAAAAAGACCGTTTTACCCCTGGACTCAACATTTTACGTTTTCGACTTTTTCCTTGATTTCACGACTCTAACATGTCCCAAATAATTATTTAAGCTTACGTGAATTTTTTCCATAATTTTATTTGGCTTAAATGTTAGACTTTTTCAATTATCTTTTCTTAATTGTTTTAACAGTGTTTTAATCCCGAAAAATACCAAACTTTAATATAAAATTCTTAAATTCTAAATTTAGTCTTTTTATATTATTTTAGCCCTTATGGACCCCGACTCGACCCCCGTGAGCCGTTTTCCAATTTTTTCTTTACTTAAAACCCTATTTGACACCTAAATTTCACCCCCGAGCCAACTCTCGATTTTCACGAGTTACCCCCGAACTATGTCGAGCCAAAAGGTGCCCAACATAATAAATTAACTTACTGGACCCTAACTTTATCAAGGAAACCCTTCTAACGCCAAAAACAAGCCGTCTACTTCCTGAACAAAAGCTGGCCGAGAAACCTTGTTGGACAAGGTCTCTTGCACGCACTGCCTAGCCCCTAACCACGAACCCAGCCACCAAACCAACCTGATTTTCACCCCCTAAGGACCCTAAGGACTAGACCTGACCCAGCCCAGACCCCCTGAACCGCGCGCCCAAGCTTGTGCGAAGCACAGAACCCTGCACGCGATCCCCTTGATTCTCGGGTGGGAGTCCTAGCTTGCTAGGACTCCTTCCCTTCCTTAGTGCGCTAGTCCTAGCGTGGCTAGGACTCCCTTCCTGACTCTCTCATGACCCTGTCTAGCCCCTGGAACGAGCCAACCAAGCCCTCCGTCCCTGCACAACAAAACCGAACCCCAAACTTGACAGCAACAACCGGTTCCTGCACGAGTTCTGGTTTCGTCTCTCTTTCTTGGTTTTAGTCGATTCATGTGTGGTGTGTGGGACTCCAAAACCCGTGTAATACTTACATATCCATGCCTAGACATCATGGCAGCCCCTTAGTATAAAAAAAACGTGAGTCATGGCATCAAACAAATTGCATATAATCACAAATCCAATGCATGTACAAGATGGTCTCCTTTTTTTTCGAAAATTCTGAATATATACATGTATGACTTCAAGCTTTTCATGCACACATACTTTAAACAATAATATGATGTAATGGATGAGAAAAGGGAGATTAAGGTGTGCCTTTGCGTAGTATACGCTCGAATAATCGTTGACGACGAAGAACGGAGGGACGACTACGGTTTGCTCTTGATAGACCTTCGAAAACCCCTTCCTAATTGCAAGTGTGTGCTGCCGTGTGTGTGTGGGTGTGGGGAGGGAAGAGTTTTCAGAGTGAGGCGTGAGTTTTCTTTTGCAAAGTGTAGGGTTTTTGATACAATTAACACTTTAAATACTAATTCATTAACTAAGTAGGCTTTAGGCCTATTAAGCCACCAAATTCAAGCCCATTAGCTTTAATTAGGATTAATAAAATTTTAACCAAAGTTTTGATTAATTAAACATGTGAATTTATTAGCCGGGTTGCCAAAAAGTTTGTATTTTAGTTGAAGAACCAACACCGATAAAATTTACGTCCCGGCGTATAAAATCACCTCAAAAACCCTTTATTTTCATAAATACTAAAAAGCATCGACCATTTTTTAAATAATTAAAAATAATTATTTAATAAAAATATTTTACGTTTTCTTCAGTCCTCGATCCCCGTTCCTCGATCGTCACTTGAATATCCTTTAAAAATATATTTTAATTCTACCATGTAGAAAAATATATTTTAAACATGCAATCATGCACAACATAATTAATTAATGCAATTAAAACATTTAATTAAAATACAAGAGAATTTAATAATTGCATGCATGTGGTTTACGTGGACCTTAAAATTTTCGGGGCGTTACAGCAGTCTTTCTACTCAAAGCCACCGCGACTACATTAACCTTTCCCGGATGTAGCTAATATCGCAGTCGTAGTTCTTCACAAATTCTAACCATCTTCGTTGCCTCATATTCAAATTTTTTTTCTGAAGAAGTGTTTCAAGTTTTTATGATCAGTGAAAATCTTACAATTTTCCCCATATAAGTAATGTCTCCAAATCTTTAATGCAGATACTACTGCTGCAAGATCGAGGTCATGAGTTGGGTAATTCTTCTCATGAACCTTCAACTGTCTAGACGCGTAAGCTATCACTCAATCATTCTACATTAGGACTGCGCCTAAACCAAGCTTGGAAGCGTCTGTATAGAGAACATAATCTCTTGCCCTGATGGCATCGATAGAATTGGCGTTAAAGTCAAAGCTTGCTTCAGCTTCTCGAAAATCTCTTGTCAATCGGATCCCCAAATAAACTTTACATTCTTCTTTGTCAAGGCGGTCAAGGGTACCGCAGTAGTAGAGAAACTTTGAATAAAATTCCGGTAGTAGCTAGCTAGACCCAAGAAGCTACGGATCTCGATTACACTCTTAGGTATTTGCCACTCTCTAACTGCCTTGACCTTGCTGAGATCGACCTCAACTTAATCTCTAGAGATAATGTGGCCTAAGAATGCCACTCTCTCGAGCCAAAACTCGAACTTGCTGAACTTGGCGAATAACTTTCGATCTTGTAATATCTGTAGAGCCGTTCTTAGGTGCTGACTATGCTCTTCTTTGCTCCTCAAGCAAATAAGAATATCATCTATAAAGATTATGATAAACTGATCCATATACGGCTGAAATACACGATTCATGAGATCCATGAAAATCATTGGCGAATTGGTCAACTCTAATGGCATCACCATAAAATCGTAGTTCTCATATCGAGTCCTGAAAACCGTCTTATGAACACCAGACTCCTTCATCTTCAGCTGATGGTATCCCGAACGAAGATCTAACTTCGAGAAAATCGAAGCTCCTTGCAACTGATCAAACAAGATTTCGATTCTAGACAAAGGATACTTATACTTGATGGTGAATCTATTCAGCTTTCTATAGTCAATGCAGATTCTCATAATACCATCCTTCTTCTTTACGAATAATACCGGTGCGTCCCGCGGAGAACAACTCGGGCGAATAAAACACTTTTCCAGCAACTCTTGAATTCGATCTTTCAGCTCTTCTCAGCTGGTGCTAGATGATAGGGTGCCTTAGATATTAGCATTGTACCCGACATCAACTCAATAGAAAATTTCACCTCTCGGTCTGATGGAATGCTAAAAAAATCCTCAAGAAAGACACTAGTAAAGTCTCTGGCGACCTAAAAATCCTCTAGTTTTTGACTGAAAGAAACATGTGCTAAAGTAATACAAGCTAGAAAATCTTGGCAGCCTCGATTCATAAGTTTCCTCGCACAGATGCAGGAGATAATGTGCGGCATTTGCTTATTCTTTGCTGCCTCAAAGACAAAAGATTTCCCGCCAGGTGGTCGAATAGATACTGACCTCTGCCAAAATCTATCGAATCTCCATTCGAAGATAGCCAATCCATACCAAGAATGATGTCAAATTCAGGCATCGAAAGTACGATAAAATCTGCCCGAGCCACATTTTTTTCTAAACAAAGATCCAAATTCTTCACAATACTCGATGTAACTATTTGATCACCAGAAGAAATAGAAACTCTAAAGCCCAAACCCAAATCCTCGTGTATAATCTTTAGTCGCTTGACGAACTTCTCGGATATGAATGAGTGTGTAGCTCCTGAATCCAGTAATGCATATGTACCTACACCTAAAATGAATATCCTTACAGTAATCAGAGTCATGTTTGGCTCTGCCTCAGCCTACTCAGCATGCAAAACATAAGCTCTGCCAACAGTTGGTCCTTTGTTCTTTGGGCAGTCAATGGCCTTATGTCCTTCCTCCTTGCATATGGAGAACTTGTATGTTCCCACATGCACTTGCCAAAGTGTGGGCAATTGAATTCTTTGCACAGTGGCCTCTCTTCAGGTTTCGGAGCTCCAAACTGTGGTGGCTTTCGTTGCCTCGGTTTCTTCCACTGTCCTTGGGGCTTTTTCTTCCCTTGAGCTTTGGGAGGTCACGTAAATTGCCTCTTGACTGGCTGAGAGTTCTGCTAGTGCTGCTGCCTCATCCGTTGAATCTCAAAATCAATATCTTTCAAGGCTTGCTCAGGTTGGAAAACACAAGCAATGGCAACTGCATAACCCGTCAGTCGCATCAACATGACATCATGACGTATAGTAGATTGAAGGCCATCCAAGAAATGCCTCAACTTGTCAGCAGAGTCTCTCGCAATGAGGGGCAAAAAGTTACAACCACTTTAAAACTTTCTAATGAACTCAACCACAGACATGTCCCCTTGACGGAGAGTCATAACTCCCTCTTAATGCTGTTAGAGTAGGTGCCCGTCGAGCCAAGTGTTGGCCGAGGGTTCATGTTTAAACTCTATGTATAAACAACCTTTATTTTAATAATATTTGAAATTATTGCTTTGCTACATCTTTATCTGTATACTCATGCTAGATGCATAGATAAATTCCTTGAATATACAAATAGTAGAAAGAATATGAGATGCTCATATGATGAGTATCATGAAACTCATACTTGGAATACTGTATATTCTAAATAGTTCCTAGTCGATTGAGCCGCCATTAATAAAAATAAATGCCACTTGAGTTTGAGACTAGTATCTGCGATGTGAGTACCATGTTTCATTGGTAGGGTACATTGTGATGTCCGAGCATGCAGATAGGTGCTCCTTGTAGAACGCACTGAACTGCCCTCCATAAAGGACTTTCCAAGTGGTTCTCACTTATCGAGTGGAAACGTCCTAGTTTATGGTTGTATACCATTAGTCATTATGATCCGAGACAACATTGAGACTCTATATGCTAGCATTGCACTTTGACTTGTTTATCGACTCTTCATCAGGTGGCGAGGTTTGGTGTTTTGTTCAAACATATAGGAGTCGATGCATTGTAGTCGGGGATTCACAGCTTAATTTCGGGTATGGATATCCTATGTGATATCATGTGTATGTAGTTTGAAATCTCTGATCAGAGTGCTAGTGGTAATTAAGAAAGAGGTTTTTAATATTACACCATCGATTCAACTATGACATGACACATAGTATCGATTCTTTGTCATCTCTCGATATACCAATAGTTGTCGAATCGATCGGGATATATGAGATGAAGGGACCATATTGTACGCTAACCATAATGGATTGGCTTTTTTAGACACTATCATTTGATACCTAGATAATCATGTAAGCGATGCTGATAGGCGTTTAACATGATTGGTTGTTTCAGATTTGAGTTCTTACATTCTTATTATCAAGAAGTTGATAAATAAGAATGAAGCAATTGAGGTATGCTCATATAAGGTCATTTTAGTCCCAAATCACATAGAGATGTGAATCCACTGCTAGTTGTATCATTGAACCATTGAGGGTCACACAAGTGCTAACTTTCTAGATCCCGTTGAGAAGAAAATTAGTTCAACGTGTTGAACGGCTTATAAAGGAGTTTATTAGCACAAGAAAAATTAGAAGTATGACTTCTATATAGGGAATGTAACTTTTAATTTATGGAATTGTTCCTAAATTAAAAGTTGGTCAAATAAATAATATATTTGAAAATTGTGATTTTCATAAACATTATTATGGACTATATTAAATTAATTCAAGTGTTAAATTAATTAAACACTAGTGGACCTAGTATAGTCCAAATAATTAAATTAATTCAAGTGTTGAATTAATTAAATAACATTGGGTCTTGTA
Source organism: Primulina tabacum (assembly GCF_025594145.1). Taxonomy (NCBI): domain Eukaryota; kingdom Viridiplantae; phylum Streptophyta; class Magnoliopsida; order Lamiales; family Gesneriaceae; genus Primulina; species Primulina tabacum. Next base: position 18,986,164 of record NC_134562.1, on the reverse strand, counting down.
GAGCCCAATTGGAAATTATTATTCAACTAGAGGGCTTGAGTAAATTCAAGCAAAGTCTAATTGGTCTCAAATGTGTTTGAGATATTTAAATAAAAGTCAATGGGATTTGTAATTGTTACAAGTCCAAATAAAATGCATGAAAGAGAGATGAAGAGTTGGAAGACAATTTTTTCAATAATCAAGGTATGACATGCACATGAACTTTTTAAAATTTTTCAAGCACCAAAAAACTTTTTCCTTCTCTCCTCCGAGCTCCCTTTGGCCGAAACCCTTTCATTTTTCTTAGAATTTTTGCTTCTTCATTTTTATTGATGAAAGCATACACTTCTCATGAAAAATACACTACCTTTCTAGTGCAAGTGTACAGTGGATCTTCCTTGTTGGTGGTGAACCTAATTTGACGGAAATGATTTATTTGAGCAAGGAGGGTTCTAGGAAGCTCGTAGATTGTCTACCCTCAAGAGCTAAGTTGTTTACAACTTAGTTGGAGCCAAAACATCAATCCTTGTGATTGATAGGTACAATCTCTAAAAACACCCTATGTTTGTGTTTATTTTCGTATTTGCTACACACTAAGTGGGGTGCTCGATATTTGTTATTGTAAATATGATTTTCGAAATTTATGTTGCGCATCCGAGTACCGTAACTGATCACTCACAAGCGTTCTCTGACATCAGCAGTAAAATATTTATGATAGAAAATGTTCTTGAATTGAACCCAATTAGGGTGGCCAGATTGACACCATGTCAAGCTCTTTCCCACCAAAGAGAAGCATCATCTCGCAGCATATAAGTAGCAAACCTAACTCGATCAGCATCCCCCATATTCAGATAAAAAAATTGCACCTCAAGGGATCTAATCCAACCCTCAACAACAAATGGGTCGGTGGTGCCAGAAACTCCTTCGGACCCAGCCTCCGGAATTGCTCGTACATATCATGTTGTGGCCTCAGAGCTTGCTGCTCAAAGAAAAATGCCATACCCTCTAGGACATATGTAGCAACATCCCCATTGGGAGGTGAGGGTGCTTTCTCAATATGATCCTCATTAGTATCAGTTTGCCTATCAGTACTAGGTCCGCGTTTAGGAAGCATTATATCTGAACGTTTTTCAAATTCTAACGTAACCAACATGCATTTAAATCTAAGTTTCTAACCATGCAGCATATCAAAATCCTTTATCGAGCAACTTAAGCATCGATATCAATTAACTTCAAAAAGCATTTAAAAATGTAACTTAAACATATAAGCCATGTAAACATGCAGTTACGATCCTAAAAATCATTTAAAGCATTTAAACTTACAGACTTGAGGCTTGACGACTGAGCTTTCTGGAACTGACGGTAGCACAAACCTTTGCACCACTTAAAATAACTAAACAAATTAATTTACTCAAAAATCCAAAAGTGCAGTGCAACTGTAAAATAGTCAAACCAAAACCTAAAGCTAGCTTTTTCAAAATAGCATAAATATCTTGTCTTCTCAAAACCACTCATAAACATAAAAGTAATAAAATCTTTAAAGTACTGTAAAATATCATAATGCAGAAAAACTAGCATCAATCCTCGGGTTATGTGCACCTTCAATCCAGCCAGATCAACCATCGAGTCCTCCAATATCATCATAAACATACATGTGGGGCCTCGGGTCAGACATCTAATTTTAATAATTATAACTGTAACAAACCAAGCGATTGAGTAATATACATAATTTGTGGTTCATAAACCGACATAAACATCATTAAGATAATTTAAAGGTCTCAAATGTTTGAAATATAAATTTTAACATGCCAAAATAAAGTAGTGAACCAAAGAAATCCCAACATCATTACATATCTCCTAAGACCCGAGAATCCCACTCGAACTCGTATCTCCTCGCCTGTAGCTGGACTCTGGCATCCCAAGTCTCGCCTCACCTACCGTCAAGCACATGAAAACAAGAGGTAGTCGACGTGCCGGTGAGTATAAACCCAGTATGATACAATCAATAACATACGAGAATCAAAAATACAAATATTTCATATAAATTCATAAAGATGCAATATAATGCAATGCTCTGTGCTATCAATAAATATCAAGATCAAGTGAATCATCTGGTCATAGGGTACGCAAGGGAAGAGAATCCCCCAGCAACATCCACCGACTCATCCGCTCGGGGTGGGGTGCTGTGTTCTACCATCCCAGGACTATAATACGCCTATAATGAGTGTTTAGGCCATAGCAGCGACCTCCGCATACACTATGCCAACTCATTATAGCCCCATACGTCCAATAAATCAATAAATCAAGGCGACCTCCGCCATATCAAATCTGAATCGACAAGTGGCTCAATATGCAATGTAATGATGCAAATCAATATCATTTTCTCAAGACAACAATCATCATCAAATCACAAGTTATTCATCGAGCCATATAATTTTCAAATTAAAATAAAAATGACACATTTACCTCGTATGTTACCGACCGTAACATACCTTTCAAATATTACCAACAAGAGATCAAAATATATGGTTCATAAGTCTTGAACCCTCTCAATCTACTCGATTCGCTATCAACAAACTTAAAGTAAATAATCTTGAACCAACCCAAGTCAATATTTCAACCGAATCTTCAATACATAAATCAAGAACTCTGATTAATTATCAACGCAGAGCAATTTTTGTACAAAATTCAAAATTAATTCGATACAGATTCAAATCAAAATCTGCAAAATGTGATATGCAAGAAAACTCAATGCCCAACAATTCATCTTCACAAACTTTTGTCAAATAAAGTCGTCTACTCAGTTGTTCATAATCTAAAACATACAACATAATTTTCGAAATTCTGCATCAGTAAAATCCGGCAAAGTTTAGTATTTGGAGAATAACCCCCTCCATACTCAATGAAATCAAGCCAATTTGGTATCATTTCGAAGACAAGACAATGTTCTATAACTTTCATTCGAACACCAAATTCATAATTCAAACCAATAAATTTCAGAAGTCGAATAAACAAAAGGCATGTACACAAATCTGCACTAACTCGGAATTCCACACCAGTTTTATTAAAAATTACATATCTCTTTCAATTCTTCCTGGGATTGAGTGATTCTTGAACCAAATCGAAGCTAACTTGATGTTCTACAAGTTTGATGGAAACCATTACATCAAAAACCAACTAGAACCGTCCCATATACCCGAAATACAGTAGGCATAAAAATTGATCTTGCACAGAAACAAGAAACCATGCTCACATCCATTTTAAATTCAAACCAACTCAAATACAACATCTTCGACATCTTAATATCAACTCAAATATCAATTATAAACTTCAACCCATTTCCAAACTTGCATAAAAATATAATATACTTACAGCATCTTGAAGATCTTGAAGAGATGATCACAAATCTATCCTTATTTCAAAATTTTCTTGAGAAAATCTCCCTTAAATTGAAGAATAAATTCGAAAATGGAGAGGAAAGAAAAGTTTCGATGGAGGAGGAGGAGATATGATTGGAGGATGAATGGTGGAAGTCAAAGTGTGTTTACATATTAAATTTTCGTATATGTTAGGGCCGCAGCGCCACTTTCTAGCGCCTCAGCGCCAAATTTGCGCAAAACTAGCGCCGCAGCGCTGGAATAGTAACCGATGAACAGTAACTTTTATTTTCGAAATTTTTTTTTCACTTGCTTTTAAAATTCGGGCATTACAATCCCCACATGCATCATTCACATCTAATGAGTCTAATGACTCTTAAAACTTTAATCGTGATAACAAGTGGTACGTATGCATCTACATGCAACAGTGAAAATTACTTTTAATAAAATTGCTTTTCATGAATATTCATAAATTTTAAATCATTTCCTTTCATCATATACCTTTCCTCTCATCATATATATAAATATATGATTCCCTTTTATTGAATTCAGATCCTTAATTATGACTTTTGTATCAACTGTTGGTCCATTGATCAATCTTACGTATTGACATGGTATTAGGTGGCAGGGAAATCAGCGACACTCTCACCCGTCAACTGAGCCTTGACCTTACATGTCATCATATCCTTTCGTATTCGTATTATTCACAATCAATTCATCTCCTTCAAAACCTTCCATCATAACCATTATTTATAAAAATTCATGCATAAATATCATTTTTCTTTTAAACCAAGCATGCAACACATCTTTTAGCATTATCGTTTTTGTCACGAAATCCAATAACCTTTCAAAATAAAAATTTAGCATTCATTACAGCATTCAGGGCACTGCAGGGCGTCTAACATTTTTCAGATGTAAAATGACCGTTTTTTCTCCGAAACTCTAACTTTCCCAATTTACCCTTGGACCTTAAAACGACACCTCGAATCCATCCAAACATAACATAATACCTTAATATATACCCATAAACATTTCTTAGACGTAAACTTAAGCTCCTCGACTCAATTTGCAAATCGTTTTAAAACTTGAACCTACGTCTCGGTTTTAACCCGAATCAACTCGAAACTTAACCAAACTTAAACAATACCTTATTAACACCTAGCCAACCCTTTTTCGTCCAAATCAAGCCATTTAGAACCCTCGGAAAATCCTAGAAATCTGCTGGAAATTCCTGCCCATATTTCGAAAACCCTAACCTAAACCAACCATAAATTCCTTCTACCATAGACCCTAACCGAGTGGAAAAGACCATGACAAACCTTCCTAAAACCTAGACCGAACCCCTAGACCCTTTTTTGTCCAGCATCTATAGCCCATGCACGAGAACGTGCATGGTCCTTCACAAAAGTGCGCGGCCACGGCTAGGTTGTGCCCTAGCCGTGCGCCTTCCCCTCCTTTCTACTACAGCCTTGCGTGGAGCACCATGGCTCAATGATAGGACCCTCACAAGCCAAGACCTTCACCAAGAAAGCACCTCGCGCGGCCTCTTGCTTTTATCATCATAAAACCGTGCCCTATCTATCCATGATCCCAATTTTCGTTCATCTTTTTCCCTTCACAATCCAACCCTTATACAACCCCATCTAGGGCTCATACACCCTCTGAAATTCATCCCTTCTAATGGCACTACCATGATAGCCCCGTTGTGCCTCAAATACATGAAGAATTACACAAGAAAAACCATGATTTTCCATGTATGATTCATAAAAACGAAAATAAATGAAATGATATCATATTTTTCATGCAAACATGTGTAAACACACATAATATGGTATGACCGATGAGTAAAGATGTAAAATCCGAAAAATCAACATACGTTAACCACATGCATGCAAAATAATTTTAATTTTCTTAATTGTTTTATTTAATTGCTTTTAAATGCTAGCATGATGTTTATCATATGATTAAATGATATATGACATGATTACATGAAATTAAGGATTTTTCCCGAATATTTGATAATAGGCAGGGAAAAGAAGACCGAGGACGACCAAGACAAGAATATTTATTTTTAATTAAATAATGCAAGGCATCATAATATGATTTAAAAATGATTTAATTTTCCTAAAAATGTTAGAGTTCGAATTATTTTACGAGTCGAGCTCGATTTTTCCCGGGAAGCAGGTTTTGGGCAAACAAGGAGTTTTAAAAGAACAAAAATATTATTTTATTGAAACTAATTTTACAAAATTTTATTATTTAATTAATTAAGTGTTATTGGTCTCAATTTAATTAATTAAAGTCGGCCCAATTACCCTTAAGCTTGCAAGCCCAAAATCAAAGCCCATTAGCTTGTTAATTAAATTATAAATAAGTGGCTTAGGTATTCTAAACCTCATAAATCACCTCCATCAGCAGCCGTGCACTCCTCACACACACCACCATATTTTTCGAAAATATCTGGAGGAGAAAAGCCTTGTGTTCTTCGTCGTCCCGTCGTCCAACGTCGCACCCTCGCCGAAGATCATATATTCGAGCGTCATAAACTCAAAGGCACGCTTCTTAAACTCCTTTAGCAACATACAAATCATATTATGCATGATTTAATTGTTGATGCAAGAATAAAATAGGTATTCGATAATTTTTACAGTAGAACGTTTATACGACGATTTTACGTTTATTTGAAAAACGTTATGAATCCAAGGGTTAAGCTGCCAATACATGATAAAAATATGAATATATTAGTAAAAAAACATGATAAATTAATAAAGAGAACAAGCTGGAACCGTGGGACAAAAGCTAATAAAGAACCATGAGTTTTCGAGTTTTATGTGCATGTGTGGTTCAAGTGGCTCGTTCATTTGCATGGGGCTTGGGGGCTAGCCAGGGCTGGTTATGGGCTTGGCCAGGGTCAGGTTCGAAGTCTAGGTAGGGTCCTAGGGCGGCTAGGGTTCGTGGTTCAGGCTGGGGAAGAGTCCACGAAAGCTAGGACTCAAAGGGAGCCCATATACGGGCCAAGGCCCCAGAGGGACTCCGTTTACGGGCCAAGGCCCCAGAGGGACCCCGTGTATGGGAAAAGGCCCCAGAGGAACCCCGACAATCGTATTTTCACGGTGGAGCCTAGTGCACACCCCCATGGGTCATGTGGAGCTAAGACTGCAGTCGACCAAAGGATAAAAGCTAGTCACTTTCAAGGATCAAACTTCACCCAAAGTGATATATGATTGAAAGCTAATGATTAAAATGATTTTATGATATATTATTTATGATGATGATTAAAGCTATTTTTAAATGATTTTTAAAGGATTTATTTATGCTTAAAAGTTATTTTAAAATGATTTTACGATTTATGATTTAATTATGCTAAATGATTTTAAATGATTTATTTATGTTCAAAATATTATTTTAAATAAAAATATGACTTTTTAATACATGTGAATGTATATGTATTATTTGTTATCCATGTTTAGAACGTGTTGAGTCTTTAGACTCACTAGGTTTGTATAATTCAGGATTTGATGATTTATGGGAGGTATTGATGATTGAGTGGATCGAGTGCAGCAGTACACACCCGGGGACCTTTATGTTTCCGCACTATCTAGATAGATTAAGGATTTACAGATTATGTTAATGATTTTTATTGGAGATATTTTATGCTTTATTTTTATTGTTAGTTGATCTTCTAAAGGTCGATTTAGGATGTTTTGTTAGTCGATGATTTAAGATTTATTTTATGTACTTGAGATTTAAATTGTTAATTTATTATGATTGTTAAAATTTGCAAATTAATTTATTTAGTAATTTAGAATTTATGGTTTAAATTAGAAAAAAAATCGAGGTCGTTTCAAAAGAAATATTAAGCCGTGCCATTTCGTGTTTCACGCACGAAAACAAATGTTGTCGTGAAGAACGTTGGCGGAGAGACTGGGAGACCTTGCTGCGTTTTTATTCTTTAAACTCACGTGAATAGCCTAGAAAACATGGGATGTGTGTGGCCGTGTGTATGGAGAGAAAAACCGTAGGACTCTTCTAGAGCTTGAGGCGTGTTATTTGAATTATTTTAGGGTTTGGAAACTCTATATTTTTATAAAAATAATTGGGTAGAAAGCTAAGTCTAATAACCTTAGTGTTATAGGCCCATTATAGTGTAGGTAAATTATTTCGTTTAGGAAAATTTTCGAAAATATTAGCCGAGTTCTCAAAAAGTCCTTATTTTTGTTGAAATTCGATTATCGGTTTAAAATGCGACTCGGCACGTAAAAACACCTCAAAAGATACTATTTTCACAAATAACATATAAAATACACCATATATTAAATAATTAAAAATAATCATTTAATAAAAATATTTTTCCTTCACGGTCCCCGGTCTCCTTTGCTCGATCGCGTCACGAATAACCCTTAAAAACACATTTTTATGCATTCTAATAGAAAATCATATTTTAAACATGTAAACATGTCTACCAAATTTAATTAATGCAATTAAAATAATTTAGTTAAGAATTTTCTATTTTTCATAGATTCGCATGCAGTTGGATTACGTTATCACATTTTGGACCTTACAGAATAAGTCAGCGACTTTCATTATACATCATTAGTCATTTGACACGGGACAACATGGAGGATCTACGTACTAGCACGTCACTTTGATTTGTTTATCGACTCCACAAGTGTCATCAGGCGGCCAAGTTCGGTGTAGTTTTGATATATGTAGGAGCCGATGCATCTTAGTCGGTGATTCACTTCTCACTTATAGGTGTGGATATAATATGTAGTCTGATGAGTTAAAAATGCAAGAAATATCTGGTAAGAGTACGATTTGTTCTTTGAGAAAAAGTGTTTTCTTAGTTGCACGCAAGATGCCACTATGATTACTCAAAGATAAATCACATCATTATTGAATTCATTTGCAACTCTTGATATACCAATTGTTGCAGATTCGATTGATATATATGAGTTGAAGGAATCCTACTATATGCTAATCATAACATATTAGTTCTTGCAGGCACTATCATTAATATCTAAGGGATCTTGGGACAATGTTACTTGACGCTTTTACCACGTCCCATTGCACTGATCGGGGGAGTTTGTGTTCTGAAATTCTTGTGATCAAGAGGTTAATACACAAAATGAGGTTAATTAGGGCCATATAAGAGACATGTGTTGTCTCGAATCATGTGAACTCAAAACTAGTTGTATTCTTTAACCATTGAATGTTACATAAGTATTGAATTCTATTTTTTCGTTGAGATAATCAAATTCAAAGAGTTAAATTTGATGAGTTAGTTTGATAGATATGAACATTTTTATTATAAAGAGTTTATAAATAAATTTCATATTTGAAAGTTGTGTGAGTTATCTTGACTGATAATTTTGTGAGAAAGGTTCAACAACCTAATTTTGTTAAGAAGTTCCAAAATATGCAGCTGCAAAAAATTAATCAGTGGAACTTTTTGATATAATAACGAGATTTTTATTCTTGTCGCATCAGCGCTATCTAATCGTTGATCGAGATTATGATGGAGTCACAATTAGAATATACTAATTAATTATTAAATAATTAGTTTTAAATACTATGTAAAATTCCCATGAAATATTCTAGAAGGGTTTAAAATTAAATAATTAAATAATAGTAATTTAATTATATCATTATTGCCAAAAGTGGAAAAAACATTACATGAGATATTTGACAAGAGAGAAATACTTGATGATGAAGAGTTCTAGTAGGATCATGATGGAACCATATTGAAATTTAATAGTTTAGATATAATAATTAATAACAATTGGATAACAAAAAACACAATAAAATCCAAGTCTAGATTCTCTCATCTTCTCTCTCACATCAAGAAGCTCGACCACCTTGAAGAACAAGCTCTTCGCCCGAGGTCATTCACAAGCACCGTCATGCGAGACCACCACCGTGTCGTGACACCGCTGCTGGATTCCTCGTCTTCTTCTGGTTATTGAATCTCAATGCCAAATCTTGTTTAGATTTCTAGTGCAGTCTAAACAAGGAATCTGGTTTTCAATGTGGACCTTATTTTGATATTGAAGAACGACAACTTCCAGTACATTGTTCGTTGGGACTTATAAGAAGGACTATCTCCGTTAATCTCGAAATAGTTATATGCCCAGCATTTTGATTGTTAAAGTAATAAAATCTAAACATCTTTTGTAAGAACTTGATTCATACGACGAACAATAAAATTTTGATTGTCAAAATAAAATTTCTTTAAAATTTTTAATCTTGCACTGCGCAGCATTGCGTGTTGGATGCGAGAAAACGGTATTTCAACAATGATATTATAAACATGTTCTCACGCATATGATCTGTTGTTGGTTATTATTTAAATTATGTTGAGAAAATTGTTTCAAACGACATAAGAAAATTTCTAAAAAATTGTAGCCCTTAGGAAATCAGATTTTCAGAAAACAGAAAATATATTTTTCTACGCTGTTGCCTGAAACAGTTTCTGGGAACCCTGGGCAATGTGGCTTCCCAGTACAGTGTTTCAATTTTTTTAAGGGTCGGGCAGGGTTACGTTAATGTCCCCGAGCAAGGGGCTGTCCAGGAGTTCGAGCAGTTGAATGAGACGCACAGTAGCTGCTTGACCTATTCGGGAAGTTTACGACGCTTGTTAAGTATTCCCAAGATGGCCTCACTCAGTCACTAGAAGATGAACCCAGTTTTGGGCCCCATAGATGATTTTCTAATATTTGAATAATTATGGGTCAAATTGCTATTTTGTGAAAATTTTACAAATTCCCTTGAAATTAATTTTTGATAAAATCATGGAATCTTTTTTATAAACTAAATAATTGAGACATGATGTTGGGTGGAATAATTATCCCTGCTTAGTAGAGCGATCGCACCGTGGTGCTTGAGCTGCTGTGCGGTTTAAAAGATTTGAGTTGCACCATAACTACTAGCTATAGCTTTTGGTAAAGCGGTAAGAGCTTGGTCCTATAATTGGTATCAGAGCCAAGGTCGCGAGTTCGATTTCCATTGATTGCAAGAAGTGCAATTATTGGAAGGGAGATTGTTGAGTGCAATAATTGTCCCTGCTTAGTAGAGCGATCGCACCGTGGTGCTTGAGCTTTAATTATTTATAGTAAAAGTTTTTTACAAGAAATTTAATTATTAATAAAATAATTATATAATTAAATAAACATTAATTTATTTTGTTAATTATGAAGATTAGTGACAAATTTTCATGATACATGATCTGATGATAATAAATGATTAACTTTGGTATAATATGTGATATTATATGCTTTATGTTTAATATATGATATTATATGATTAAAGGATGATCGGAAGGCATGACCAAAGTGTTAGGTGTATGTTATGATATTTTACAATGCGGTAATATTTACTTATTTGATAATTATTAAGGGCGATCTTATTTTATTTATTTTTAATGATGTATACGATCTTGTGGGGCCCCGGATACGATATCTAATATTAATAATTATAATTGTAACAAACCAAATGATTTAGTAAATACATAATTTGTGGTTCACAAATTCACATAAACATCGTCAAAATAATTTAATGGTCTCAAATGTTTGAAATATAATTTTCAACATGCCAACGAAAAGTAGTGAACCAAAGAAATCCAAACATCATCACATAGCTCCTAAGACCCGAGAGTCTCACTCTAACTCGTATCTCCTCGCCTGGAGCTGGACTCTGACATCCCGAACCTCGCCTCACCTACCGTCAAGCACATGAAAACAAGAGGTAGCCGACGTGCCGGTGAGTATAAACCCAGTATGATACAATCAATAACATATGAGAATTAACATTTCAAATATCTCATACAAAATTCATAAAGATGCAATATAATGCAATGCATGATCAGAAGCTGTGGGCTATCAATAAATCTCAAGATCAAGTGAATCATCTGGTCATAGGGTACCCAAGGGAATAGAATCACCCAGCAACATCCACCGACTCATCCGCTCGAGGTGGGGTGTTGTGTTCTACAATCCCAGGATTATGGTGCGCCTATAGAGAGTGTTCAGGCCATAGCAGCGACCTCCGCATACACTATGCCAACTTAACTATAGCCCCATACGTCCAACAAATCAATAAATCAAGGCGACCTCCGCCATATCAAATCTGAATCAAAAATTGGCTCAATATGCAATGTAATGATGCAAATCAATATCATCAGTTTCGATATCATAATCAACGCATCTCAATACAACAATCATCATCAAATCACCAATAGTTCATCGAGCCATAGAGTTTTCAATTTAAAATAAAAATGATACTTTTACCTCGTATGTTACCGACCGTAACATACCTTTCAAATATTACCAAAAGAAGATCGAAATGTGTAGGTGAGAAGTCTTGAACCTTTGAATTCTACTGTAACTCAATAACTTTGATCATCTATCAAAACAAAGTAGTTTCTGTTCAAAATTCATAATTAATTCAATACTGCTTCGAATCAAGATCCGTAAATTTCTTAACCGTAATATGCCATAAAAACATTCATTGAATCATTTTATCAAACACATGACATGCGTGCTAAAGAGTTAGCTCCTTTACTTTGCCCTTATCTTCAATTCCATTTCTTTTCAAAATATCAATACATACAATAATAATACCATCAACCATTATATTAACAACTTTACCTCAACACTCAAACCCAACAACACATTGTTTTCCCTTCAATCACTAAACCAAGGAAATAAGCTTTCTTACCTTGCTTATAAACTCTTGTGGAGAAGAACTTCTAATATCCAAGCAAATATTAAAGCTTCAATCAAAGATTAATGTCTTGGAAGAAATTGGATTGAAGGAGAATGAAGAACCCTAGCTCTAAAACAATGGAGAGAAAAGAAGGAGATAGGAAAATGAGTAAAAAGATGATCCTATTCGATTTTATGCCTTCCCAAACCTCAAAACACGCTTTTTAACTTGCTGGGCGCTCGGGCGGTCACATATTACCGCCCTAGCGCCGAACTTACTGCCCTCAACTCAAAAATTCAGAAGCAGTGGCGCTCGGGCGGCCGTTTCTTACCGCTCGGGCGCCTCTCTGCGCACAGCTACTGTAAAGATCGTTTCTGAAACGCCTTTTCCCTTTTGAATTAGAAAAAGTTGTAAACAGGAAAGTTGTAGCCCTATGTCTTGACTTTAATCTCCAATTAGCCTCATGTCATTTTAAGGTCTGAGTAAAAAGTTATGCTCAATCTCCCAGCATGTGTCATTGTAGGAACGACGATACGCACGACACACTTCAGGGCGCTTTTGGCTCGTTTTCCCTATTGATTTGAACAAAACTCAAAACTTGAAAGTTATAGCCTTATGTCTTATCTTTCTAATGAAAGAGGCCTAACATCAATTGGATCAATATACAAAACATTATGCTAAAAAACCACAACTACTGCCACACTTTTTCATACCGTTTCTGCACTTCCATTACCTATTTAGCTCAAATTCCACCTTTGATTCTACCCCTCCATTATCTATTCCATTCTATAACATTCATTACCATTCATACCATAACGTAAAGCCAAGAACCATCAGAACTACTGCCCCATTTTTTTCAAAATTCGGGCATTACAGATCTATTATAAATTATTAGTATATGTGTTATTATTACTATAATAACAAGAGTTGCTTAAATTCAACTTGTCAATTTGTTTGAGGATGATAAGGAGTAGTTACTTTGTGAGTAATGCCATATTTTTTCATTAATGAAGCAAATGGTTTATTAACAAAGTGAGTTCTCCCATCACTTATCATGGCTCGGGGAATTCCAAATCTACTAAAAATATTTTCCTTTAAAAATTGATGACGATTTTATGATCATTTGTTTGACATTAAATTGCCTATATTCATTTTGAAACATAATCAACTGCAACTAAAATATACAAGTATCCAAACGACGGTGAAAAAGGTCCCATAAAATCAATTCCCCAACAGTCAAATATTTCAATTTCAATGATAGGATTCAAAGGAATTATGTTTCTCTTTGAAATTGCACCCAATTTTTTACAATTTTCACAGATCTTGTAGATTTCGTAGGTGTCTTTAAATAATGTAAGCCAATAAAATCCACACTACAAGATTTTTGTAGCCGTTTTCTTTAAAGAAAAATATACTCTGCATGCTTCTGAATGACAAAATTTAATGACACTACATACCTCATTGTCAGGTATGCAACGTCGAAAAATTTGATTTGGACAATACTTAAACAGATACGGATCATCCAAATAAAATTTTTTTACCGCATTCAAAAATTTTCTTTTATTTTAGGAACTTAATTCCGGTGGCATTTTTCCTATCATAAGAAAATTTACTATGTTAGCAAACCAAGGTGTAGTAGTAACTGAAAATAGATGTTCATCAGGAAAATTGTCATCAATTGGTGTCATTTCACAAGATGATCATGTTACTAGTCTCGATAAATGATCCGCTACGACATTCTCGGTTCTTTTTTTATCTTTGATTACAATGTCAAATTCTTGGAGCAACAAAATCCATCGTATCAGTCGTGGCTTTGCATCCTATTTGGTCACTAAATATCTAATAGCAGAATGATCAGTAAACACAATAGTCGTTCATCCAATCAAATAAGAACGAAATTTATCTAATGCAAATATTACAGCAAGTAATTCTTTTTCAGTTGTGGAATAATTCATTTGAACATTGTCTAAAGTTTTATTTGCATAATATGTCACATAAGGCTTACTATTTCTTCTTTGACCCAATTCTGCACTGAATACATAATCACTCGCGTCACACATGATTCCAAATTGTAAAGACCAATCAAGAGGTTTCATGATAGGAGCTGATGCTAAATGTCGAATAATTTTATCAAAAGAATTTTGACATTCTTGAGTCCACTAAAATGCAATGTCTTTTGTTAAGAGGTTAAAAATGGGTTTACTTATTAAACTAAAGTCCTTTATAAACCTCCTATAAAATTCAGCATGTCCCAAAAATGAGCGAATTTCTTTAATGGTTTTTTGAGGGGCTAAATTGCCAAGACATCAACTTTTACTTTATCAACTTCAATTCCATGAGATGCCACAACATGTATCAAAACAATCCCAGAAGTAATCATGTAATGACATTTTTCCCAATTTAAAATAAGACATTTTTCTTCACATCTTTTTAAAACTTTTTCCAAATTTTCAAGAGAATTATCAAATGTATTCTCAAAAACAGTTAAATCATCCATGAAAATCTTTTAAAAAAATTCAACCATGTCACTAAAAATGCTTAGCATGCATTTTGAAATGTTGTTGGGGCATTGCATAAACCAAATGGCATCCTTCTGAATGCAAATTTTTCAAAAGGACATGTGAATGTAGTTTTATCTTGATCTCCAAGTGCAATGAGAATTTGATAATAGCCTGAATATCCATCAAGAAAACAGTAGTAGAGATTACATGCTACTATTTCTAAAATTTGATCCTAAAAAGGTAATGGAAAATGATCTTTTTAGTGGCGTCATTTAATTTTCTATAATCAATACACATCCGCCAATTAGATGGAACTCGACTTGTAAACAATTCACATTTTTCATTTTTTATCACTGTGATACCAGATTTTTTTGGAACTACTTGTGTTGGACTTACACACTTACTATCCGAAATAGGGTAGATAGTTCCAACATCGAGTAGTTTGAGAACTTCAGTTTTCACATCTTTCATGTGTGGATTTAATCTCCTTTGTGGTTGTTAAGATGTTTTAGCATTTTCTTCTAAGTGAATTTTGTGAGTGCAAATTAGTGGATTAATGCCCTCGAGATCTTTTAGTGTCTAACCAATTGCATTTTTATCTCTTTTAAGCATATCAACGAATTTACCTTCTTGATCACTTGCTAGTTTGGAAGAAATTACCACTGTATATGTTTCATCATCTCCAAGGAATGCATACTTTAATTCTTCTGGCATGGGTTTCAACTCCAATATGGGTGGTTCATTTTTGTTCTCATATTTTGCCTTAAATTCTTTCTCTGATCCTAGTAACGAGTGAAACCTGATAGAGTCATCAAGATTAATTTAAATTTTTTCTTTAACTATATCAATTGAACAAATATCTAATTGGTCACGAGTACTCCATTCTTGAATGTTTTCTTCCACAAGAGTTTCAATAAGATTTTCATCTTCACTTTCATCTCCTTTGTCATGTGGTTGCTTACAAAGAGTAAAAACATTATGCTCCAAGGTCATGTTACCAAATGACAACTTCATTATTCCATTCCTGCAATTTATTAGAGCGTTAGAAGTTGCTAAAAACGGACGCATTAAAAGCTTCGATAGGTTGTGTGTCTAAAACTATGAAATCGACAAGATATACAGAGTTATCAACTTGGACCAACACGTCTTCTACCATACCTCTTAGCACTTTAACAGATCTATCGACAAATAAAACTGTTACTGAAGTAGGTTTTAAATTGCCTAGATTGAGTTCTTGATAAACTGAATATGGAAGTAAATTCACACTAACTCCAAGATCAAGCAAGGCTTTTTTAATCTTTCGTTCTCAAATAATATATGAAATAGTAGGACAACCAAGGTCTTTGTATTTTGAATGATTGCACAAACTTGTTCGGCTAAAACTGTTTTCTTTATCACATTCAATTTTCTTTTCACAGTGCACAAGTCTTTCAAAAATTTGGCATATGATGGTACCTACTTTATTGCATCTAATAAAGGATATTAACTTTTACTTGTTTAAAAATATCATATATGTCAAAATTAAAATTTGATTTTTTTGTATTTTTTAATGCATGAGGGAATGATGGTGACACTGTCTGTTGATCCTCCTCTTCACAAGTTATGGGTTCCACTTCTTTACTATTTGAAGTTGATCTATCATCATCTTTACAAGGTTCAAGAATGAATTATTCCACAACCTTACCACTGCAAAGGGTAATAACAGATTTTACCGATCCATCGGTTGAGTTCCAAAACTTCCAGTTTGTGAATGATGATCCTTGGGATTAGCCTGTGGTTTTGAAGGAAATTTATTTTTTTCATGAACATTAAGTGCAGATGCAAATTTAGCAAAAGTATCTTCAAATATGTCATGGTTTGAACATTTTGAGCATGCATAGACTCTTGCTTTGCAATGAAATAATTCAATGTATCTTCCAAATTCCTTTTAGGTAGAGGAACATAAGGTGCATCATTTTGAAAAACTTTTTTATTTTTGAAATGTGGTTGTGAAAATTGTGCAGCATTATCATTTCTCCAACTAAAATTTGGATGATTTCGCCAACCTGGATTGTAACTTTGAGAAAATGGTTCAAAATTTGGCCTTTTGAAATTGTTCAAAACATTGGCTTGCTCATGGAGACGTTCTTTAAAAGAGAGAAAAGTGGGACAAACTTTTGTAGAATGATCACTTGTATCACAGATGTGACACGTAGTTTCTTGAACAGATTTTAATTAATCATTCTTTATCAATTCAAGTGCCTCAATTTTTCTTGCCAAAGAGGTAAATCTTACTTGGAGATCATGTTTATCCTCTAGGGTGTACATACCTCCCCAGATGTGGGAGATTGAATCTTATTTGACGGTTCGATTGTTCCTATAGTGTCCCAATTTTGATCATTTTCAGCTAATTAATCGAGATACTCAATTGCCTCGTTTGAATCTTTATCTTCAAATGTTCCATTACACATAAATTCAACCATTTGTCTATCTTTAGGTGTTAAGCCTTTATAAAATTGAGAAACAACTCTCCAAATTTCAAAACCATGATGTGGAAAAATATTAAACAATTCTTCATATCTATCCCAACACTGATAAAAAGTTTTTCCTTGTTTTTGAGTGAAAGTGATGATTTTCCTTTTGAAATAATTTGTTTTATGAGATGGAAATTTTTTTTTCAAAAATTGTTGTTGCAATTCATCCCAAGTTCAAATGGATCCCGATCTTAGATTCTGTAGTAAAGTTTTAGCTTTATCTTTTAAAGAAAAAGAAAAAAGCCTAAGTCAAATGGTGTTCATGCTACAATTTAAATCATTATATGTGTTGCACACTTCTTCAAATTCTCGTAAATGCATGTATGGATTTTCAGAATCTTAGCCAAGAAAGTTGGGAAAAATTTGGATAATACAAGGCTTAAAATTGAAATGAGATGCATCCGGGCGAAAAACTAAACATTAAGGTGCACTAGTGCGTGTAGGATTCATGTGATCTCTAAGTGTTCTTCATCTATCATGATCATGTTGAGATTGAATTTCATCTTCATTTTCTTGGATAGGTTCTTCCGCCATGTTTTGTGAAAACAAAGGGTTATTTCGAATGAGTCGACCACTAAGTGAACGTGACCAAGTGCTAATGCAAATGCAAAAGAAAAATAAGAAAAACACACAAAATCAATAAAAATTCAAAGAAAGAAAAATAAATTATAAACAAAATTAAATAGACTTGAAATTAAATTATAATTCCCCGAAAACGGCGCCAAAAACGTGATGCGACTTTGATTGTTGCACTCACAAGAGCAGATTGTCCACAAGTAGTATAATTCAGTGAGTCTGAATATCGTATGTACATGGAAGCTAAGGTGATTACAAGTCTACTACAATGTCCTTTTGTTTTGTTTTGTTTTTTTTCTTTTAATTGTTTGAATCTTTAATTGATAATTTTTAATTGTTTAAATTTTAATTCAAGTAATTGAGATTAGAGGATCCACTCTTTGGTATTTTAATAAAGTTAATATTAATGATTATTATTGAAATCCACTTAATAAAATGGTTCCAATATATTAAATAATCATATTTATATTATGTCATATATTATTATCTTACAAATATATAAGATAAAGTGGGAACCTTGATTTAGTGTTTACAAACATATATATAACACAATAAATATTTGACAACATTTATAAGTTTTGGTATATATTATATACTTATAAGATAATAATATATGAATATATAAGATAATAATATATTACATAATATAAATATGATTATTTAATATATTGAAACCATTTTATTAAGTGGATTTCAATAATGATCATTAATGTTAACTTTATTAAAATACCAAAGAGTGGATCATCTAATCTCAACTACTTGAATTATAATTTAAACAATTAAAAATTACCAATTAAAAGAAAAAAACAAAACAAAACAAAAGGACATTGTAGTGGACTTGTAATTACCTTAGCTTTCCTATGGATACGATATTCGGACTCACTGAATTATACTACTTGTGGACAATCTGCTCTTGGGAGTGCAACAATCAAAGTCGCATCACAGTTGGTATCAGAGCAAGGTTCCTGTATAGGGTTGTGCCACCACCAGCTTCTGCAGCTCAGTCTTCAAGCCTCAAATCTTTAAGCTTTTATGTTTTAAATTTTTTAAATAGTTTACTGCTACCACCTGCATGAATGCATGATTTACATTTTATAGAGATTTACAGGATATGTTTAATCACTTTTATGATTAAATGTTTTAAAAACTAGATTAAATTGCATGATGTGTTACATTTAGAATTTGGACTCTATTCAGATATCATTCTTACCAGACTGTAGAGCCCAAAAATCAGTACACATAAAACCCACGTATTTATTTAAATTGTTTATTTAAGTTTAAATTGATTTTTTAGTGATGCATGATTTATTAAAATGCATTATTTTAAATTAATTATGCTTATGTGATGCACGTTAAAATATTTTCTCGAGTTTCATGTTTCAGACGATTATTCGATGCGGGATCGAGGAAAAGAAACCGACGACGATTTTTGGTAATTTTAAAATGTGGTATTTTATTTTAAGTTAGGATTATGACATTTTAAATGATTTATTAAGTTTTTAGCATTTTTAAAACCCTAATTAATTTATTTAGTGATTTTAGGATTTTAAATCTTTTAAAGATTAGCAATTGTGCATTTTATTTTAATTAGAAGATTTTAGTAAAGTGGATGTTAGTTGAGTTGGTATCTGAATTAGCTTGTTAATTATCTAATTAAGCAATTTTTATTCCCTAATTACCTCAAAATCACGCACAAACCCACATTTACACGCACACACTTACGTTTAACACACACACACAATTCACTACCCTTCACTTCAGTTTTTTTTAAAAGAAAACTTAGGGTTCTTGAAAGCAAGAGCAGCCGCCCCTTTCTCTTCAGTTTTCCAGCAAGTTTTCGTCATTTGTCTTCAAGAAAAGCGAGCCACAAATCGTTTCAGATCAACCTTCGCATCCTTCCCGCTTTGGTATCGTCGGTTCGGTAATTTTAAAGATCTAAAGGCATGTATATTGTTTCATTTACGCATCGATCTCATCATAGTATTTGTTTTTATGTTTATTATGTGTAAAAATTCATGTATGTTGTACAAAGTTTGAGCAGAAATTGGTTGGATCGATTTTGAAACGATTTTAGATCTGGAAACTCAAAATTTGCTGTCATTTTAAATACTGCGACTTTTTGGTCGATATTCTGGAAAAACTTTCAACATATAAAACGTAGTACTTTTTGATACCTTCGATTTGACAGTAAATTCAAATTTGTAGACAAGAAACGAGTGAGTTATGATCGTTTTTGTGGGACTGCTCAAACTGTAATTTTCTGAAAATATATTCTTGACGTGTTCTTGAAGTTTAATTGTTGCAGGCTTCGTTAGGAACCGTTGGGTGATCTCTGCTGCGTTTAAGTATTGTAAGCATGATTTTGGGATGAGTTTTGGTACTTCGTTCGTGTCGATGGTCCTTGGGTGCATTAGAAGTCGTAGGAAAAGCTTTGGTGTTAAATTATTGTGTTCACGGGTTGTGTTACGTTGTTTGTGATGCGTAGTTGTTTTGGGGCGTTTGTTTGCGTTGAATTAGTGTCATATAATCCTAGGATGGGTCTTGAGGTGTTGGTTCACGGTCCGTATGATCGAGTGAGTAGGATTAACTCACAAGTGTAGGTAATTCTATTGGTTCACAATTCCAGTAGGTAAACGGACCCGAAGCTGGACCCTTACACGGGGTCCGTGCCCTTGTTTCCTTTGAAATGCGAAATTCCAGCATCTACCCGGACCCGAACCCGGACCCCTACACGGAGTCCGTGTAATCCTACAAAAATTAAAATTTAAATTAAATTTTAGGGATTGTTTTAGGGTCTGATGTCATGATTTAGTACGATGATTAAACGTGGTCAAGTCCCGAGAGATTTAGAATGTCATAAGAAAATTTGTCATTCTTTTTGGTGGAGCATGACTAATACGTCTAAGTTATGAAAGATAAGTGGTTGAACTCATGTTAGTATGTGCAGCAGTGGCCTCAAGCGAGATCCAACGAATCCCTCAACGCCATGTAAGTATGTTCGACGTGCAAAAGAAAATATTTTATGTTTTTGAGGTATGCTAAATGTCTTGTGACAAAATTATGAATGGGTTTGGAAGTCGGTGAACGTGGACGAGGACCTCTCCACCCTGGTAAAGCATGACCAAGTTTAGATCGGGATTGGAAAACAGTAAAGCATGACTAGGGACCAATCCACCCGGTAAAGCATGACCGGGGATTTCATGTATGTGGTAGTGGATTTTTCTTGCTAGCCCTAGTACTGTGGTTAAGTCTGATCAGGCACATTTATGTATGGGTCACTTGCTTTGAAACATATATCTTCGCAAAATGATGTTATGTATGCTCAAGTATGTATGATACTAGTATGTGTAAGAAAGTTTTATGATGATGGCACGTCTACGTTTATGCTACTATGTTCAAGTTTCAAGTATGTTTATGCTATTACGTTCAAGTTTCAAGTATGTAACCCTACTTTAAAGATACATGTGGTTTTATTATGTAGTACTTGCTATCTCCAGTTTATACATGTTGAGTCTTTAGACTCACTAGACTTGATCGATGCAAGTGAGGATGACTTTGAGGAAACAAGGGGTGGGGACCAATGAGCCGGCTTGGACTGCGCAGGAGGCTAAACCCGAGGACCGTCCATGTTTTAAGATTTTATGCATGACGATTTTAATATTCTGATTTCACGTTATGGTTTACGATGTTTAAACAATTGTTTTCTTAAGCAAACTTTATTTGTGATTTCTTTTATTGCAAATATTTTGGATGAACTGTTTATTGATGATCGAAATTTAAAAGTTTATTTTGTATTTAAGAAAATTTTTATTTTTTCGCAAATTTTAAAAAGTTTAAAAGTACGGTACGTTACACAGACGCTCCCCCAGTACCGACCGACAGGATGATATTTCAAGAGGCGGCAGAGGCCCACCTCCACCACCGCCGCCACCATTGGATGAAGCTACCCGTGTACTGGAGGTTATGGCTAGACTTTTGGAGCATGCTCAGCAGGCTCCCCGACCTCAGACTGATATATATATATGAGCAGTTTAGACGGCTCAACCCGAAGGAGTTCGGGGGAACCACTTATCCATTACTGGCAGAGGGTTGGATTCGATCCTTGGAGCTACATTTTCAGTACCTAGATATGAGGGATAGCGACCAGGTCAGTTACGCCAGCATATATGTTGAGAGATGATGTATCCCTCTGGTGGAATTGAGCAGCGCACGGGCTGAACCTGGCTATCTTCACGTGGGATCAGTTCAAGGAAGCGTTGTATGGTAATTATTTCCCAGCTGATGTCAGGGGTAGCCTGATGAGGGAGTTCATGAGTCTCCTCCAGGGGGACTCGACTGTGGCGGAGTTCATGTGGAAGTTTGAGTGGGGCTGCCATTTTGTGCCCCTCATTCCTAGAGATGCCACATAGAAGCTGAGGAATCTTATGGATGGTCTAAGACCCACATCGTACCGAGATGTGATGCTTATGATACCGTAGAGCTACGATGAGGCCACCGCCTGCGCTTTTCAGGCGGAGCAGGTCCCGAAGGACATAGACTTTGAGATGCAGAGGAAGAGGCCCATAGAAGAGGCAGTTTACATGGCCACCAAGGCATTAGGGGAAGCAGAAGCCCCAGGGATAGATTAGGAGGCCTAGTCAGCAGAGGCCACCACAGGCACCAGGGACACCGGAGCCGGCAGAGGTACAGCCATGCTCGCAGTGCAACAAGTTCCACCTCGGCAAGTGTTCATGGGGGACCTACAAATGCTTCACTTGTGGGCAGGAGGGTCAAAAGGCGGCAGAATTCCATAGGAACAAGGGCCCACTGCTTGTAGAGAATGTGTGATGCATGTCGAGGAGACTGAGGTAGAGCTAGATCCTACATTGATCATTGGTAACCCTTATGTTTAAAATTTTAATTTATCGATTTCCTTGCACGAGTTATTTGATTGTTGTGAGAATTAATTTATGGGATTGAGAACATAGAAGGAATTAGGATGCATGCTCTACTTAGTTGGAATTAAGGGTTGAATTGCTTGAATTGAAAATTTTAGGGACCTAAGTGTAATAATCGATAATATGAGGACTTAATTGCAAAAATCAAAATTTTTAGGGGCTATTTCGAATTTTCTGAAGTTTTGGGACTTAATGCCTAATTTTCGAGAATCTTACGGTTTTATTGGCTAAAATTTGAAATTTTATGGGGGTCAATTTGCAAAATTTCAAAAATTTTAGGGCCAGAAATGTAAGTTTCGAAAACTTTTATTGCCAAATTGCAATTACCGAAATTTTTGAGGATTAAATTCGAAACTTTTGAAGAATACTTGGGTTAAATTATTAATTTTTCGAGGATTTTAGGATATTTGCTGGCAGAAAATTTCTTAAGTTTCAAGGCGAACATATTTAATGGTATGTTTTGTCGCAAGAAGGATATATATCTCAGGTGTAGCCACGCATGCATTGCTAGATTCTGGAGCTACACATTCTTTTATATTCGAGATGTTCTTCAAACGACTAGGAATCATACCGATGGCGATGATTCAGGATTCAGAGTATCGTTTACATCCGGGGATCAAATATTCACTTCTCAAATAGTGAGGGGATTCGAGATTCGGTTACAGAGGAATGCAGTATAGGCAGACCTGATTGTGCTACTGATACCTGAGTTTTATATTCTTCTTGGTATGGACTGGCTTTCATTGAACGGAGCCGTCATTGATTTTCGACAAAGGTCAGTATCTGTCCGACCACCCAAACGTAAGCCGTTTATTTTTGAGACAGCTAGACACCAGCAGATGCCGCACATCATTTCCTGCATGTGTGCGAGGAAGCTCATGAAGAGAGGCTGCCAGGCGTTTTTTTCTAGTATTGTATAAGTGTCAGAGCCGGTCAGTCAGAGGCTAGAGGACGTTGATGTGGTCGGAGATTTCCCCAGTGTTTTCCCTGATGATGTTTCTGGCATTCCACCAGACGGAGAGGTGGATTTTTCTTTCGCGCCTATGCCAGGTACCTTGCCTATTTCTAAGTCACCCTATCGACTAGCACCTGCAGAGATGAAGGAGTTGAAAGATCATATACATGATTTCCTAGATAATGGTTTCATTCGCCCTAGCTTTTCTACATGGGGCGCACATGTACTTTTTGTGAAGAAGAAAGATGACAGCATGAGGCTATGTATTGACTACATGGAGCTGAACCATGTCACAGTCAAGAACAAGTACCCGTTGCCCAGAATCAAGGATTTATTTGATCAGCTTGAGGGAGCATCGATATTCTCGAATATAGACCTCAGATCCGGATACCATCAGCTGTATGTTAGAGAGTCTGACGTGCATAAGACGGCGTTCAGAACGCGATATGGACACTATGTGAAACAACCTCGAATTTTTTTTTAAATCATAAATCATAAACTCTAAAATTCTAAAATAAATAACTTAGCATTCTAACAATCATAATAAATTAACATATGAAATCTCAAGTGCATAAAATAAATCATAAATCATCGACTAACCAAATTTCCTAAATGGAACTTTAAAAAGATCAACTAACAATAAATTATTCATAAAATCATCTCTAATAAAAATCATTAACATAAATCCTTAAATCATAAATCTATCTAGCTAGTGCGGAAACATAAAGGTCCTCAGTTGTGTACTGATGCACTCAATCCACCCAATCGTCTGCGCATCTCCTAAATCATCAAATCCTGCATCATACAAACCTAGTGAGTCTAAAGACTCAACACGTTCTAAACATGGATAGCAAATAATACATATACAATCACATGCATTTAAAAATCATACTTTTATTTAAAATAATATTTTGAACATAAATAAACCATTTAAAATCATTTAAGCATAATTAAATCATAAATCGTAAAATCATTTTAAAATAACTTTAAGCATAAATAAATCCTTCAAAAATCATTTCAAATAAACTTTGAGCATACATAATCATTTAAAAAATCATTTAAAAATATCTTTAATCATCATCATGAATCATATATCTTAAAATCATTTTAATCATAAGATTTCAATCATATATCATTTTGGGTGAAATTTGATCATTGAAAGTGATTAGCTTTTATCCTCGGTCGACTGATCAGTCTTCCGCTCCACATGGCCCATGGGGGTGTGCACTAGGCTCCACCATAGAAATACGATCGTCAAAGTTCCCTCGGGGGCCTTCTCCCATAGACGGGTTCCCTCCGGAGCCTTTTTCCATAAATGGGTTCCCTTTCAGGCCTTTTCTCGTAAATGGGCTCCCTCTAGGGCCTTTACCCCTCACGACATCCCCATAAAATTGTAAGTTTACCGTCCTCATATAAACGGATCCCCCACAAATCATATATCATATGTCACAGTCAATTCACATCCCTCAAAATATTTTTCCTTTTATTTAAAAATCATAAAATATCATAACTTTCCAAAAATAGCATTTTAACCAGTAAAAATTGCACAGATTTATCATAAATCATAACATAACATATTATCATCAAAATCATCATTTTAAATCATAATATATCATTTCACATGCGTTATGATCCTGCGGGACGCTGCCAAGATTTTTACGAAATTTCCAAGTGTAAAATGACTGTTTTGCCCTTGGACGTAAAATTTCTCGAATTTATTTTTTTCTCACTTTTAATGACATGTGCTTATTATAAATAATTATTTAAGCTTAAATATAATTTTTCATAATTTTATAAGGCTTTTCAATTAATTCTTTAATTAGCATTTCGTGAGGCGATTAAATCTCGGATAAATCCAAAACTCATTATTTTGATCCAAAATTTTAAACATAACATTTTTATTATTTATTTTAGCCATGAACCACATCATTGGACCCATGGTTCCAATTTTAGTCTTATTATTTTCCTTTTTGACACATAGACGAACACACCGAGCCATCTCCCAAAATACTCGAGCCATGCCCAAGTCACCTCGAGCCAAACCCGAGCCAATCCATCTAGAAACCCTCTTGACCAAGCTTGACCCATCGAACCTAGCCCTAGCTCGCTGAAAATAACCTGGACAGTAGACACTTGCTGCACACTGTTGCATCTCACACCCAAGAATCCTAGAGACACTAGGACTCTTCCAGCCACTTAACCAGTGAACCCACCTAATCATAACAATCCCTTGACCATGCCAAAACGCTACCCAGACTAGCCCTAGCCCTAGAACCTATGTAGCGAGCCACCAAGCCAAGCACAGCAGCCGCGCGCTTCATGGAGCTTCCCTCTTGGTTTTCTCTTTTGGCTCGAGCCACAGCGGACCCAGCCACTCCAGACACTAGCCCGACCTCTTTCCATCACCCTAGGAGCCTGATGGACCACCCTACTTACCCCTATGCTATCCGCGAGCCCCTCTTCTCAGCCACACCATAAACCTGTGCGTGAAATGTCCCTTCACGCAAAGACTCTTCCCTTCCCACTAGCGTGAGCCCTAGCCCTACTATGACACTTCCTAGGACCTAACCATGACCCTTAGGACCCAACCTCCAGACCTGGTCGAGCCCTCTTGCCCATGCACAACAAACCGAACCTTGAACCTTGAATAACCAAACAAAACCCACCACTCCTACTTATATTTCTTGCCCATGGTTCCAGCATGTTCTCTCGATTCTTTTATCATGTTTTGTATAATTCATTAATATTTTTATCATGTATTTTCAGCTTAACCATTGGATTCATAAAGTTTTTTGATTAAATGTAAAATCGTTAAAAATTTGAAAAAAACGTATCCTACCGTAAAATAATCGAACACCAATATTTTTCATGCATAATAAATAAACACACACATATTATGATTTTTATGATGTTTAAAAGGGTTTAGAAAACGTTCCTTTGTGTTTATAACGCTCGAATATACGATCGTTGGCGAGAGTGCAACGTTTGACGACCGGACGACGAAGAACACAAGCCTTTCTTCTCCTCCTAATTTTAGAAAATCTGAAGTGTGTGTGTGTGGTGTGTTTCATGGCTGATTGGGTGTGGAATAATGTGTTTAAAAGACCTAGTATACTTATTTATAATTTAATTAACATATTAATAAGCTTTGGTTTTGTTTTTGCAAGTTTAAGGGTAATTGGGCCTATTTAAATTAATTAAATTGGGCCCAATAACACTTATTTAATTAAAACATAAAATTTTATAAAATTAGTTTTCATAAAATAATATTTTTGATATTTTAAAACTCCTTATTTGCCCAAAACCGACTTCTCTGTAAAAATCGAGCTCGACTCGTAATATAATTCGAACTCCAACATTTTTAGGGAAATTAAATCATTTTTAATCATATTAAGAAGCCTTGCCATTATTTAATGAAAAATACATATCCTTGTCTTGGTCGTCCTCGGTTTCCTTTTCCTTGCCTATTATCGAATATTCGGGTAAAATCTTTAATTTCATGTAATCATGTCATATTATCATTTAATAATGCAATCATACATTTAATCATATAATAAATATCATGCAAGTATTTAAAAACAACTAAAATAAAGAATTAAGCAATTAAAATAATTTGAATGCATGAGGTTTACGTGGTTGGTTTTTCGGACGTTACACTATGTGTTTTTGGTGATGCCCTTCGGACTGAAGAACGTATCAGCGATCTTAATGGATCTCATGAATCGAGTGTTTCATCCATACTTGGATTATTTTGTCATAGTTTTTATAAATTACATACTGATTTATTCGAGGAGCAGAGAGTAGCACGGTCAGCATCTGAGGACCGTATTGCAGACTTTACAGGAATAGACGGCTGTATGTCAAGTTCAGTAAGTGCGAGTTCTGACTTGACAGAGTGGCAATATTGGGCCACATTGTATCTCGGGATGTTATAGAGGTCGACCCCAATAAAGTTGAGGCAGTCAGAGATTGGCGAGTGCCTAAGAGGGTGACAAAGATCCTTAGCTTCTTAGGATTGGCTGGTTATTACAGGAAGTTTATTCAGGGCTTCTCTTCTATTGCGGTGCCTATGACCGCTTTGACGAAGAAGAACTCCAAGTTTATCTGGGGATCTGAGTGCCTGGAGAGCTTTGACAGGTTGAAGCGGGCCTTGACCACTGCCCCAGTTCTAGCTATGCTATCAGGGCGAGGAGAGTTCGTGGTCTACACAGATGCTTCGAAGCTCGGTTTGGGCTCAGTTCAGATAAAGCACGACAGAGTTATAGCCTATGCGTCCCGACAATTAAAAGTCCATGAGAAGAATTATCCGACTCATGACCTCGAGCTAGCAGCAGGGGTATTTGCCCTGAAGATCTGAAGACATCATCTGTATAGGGAGAAATGCAGGATTTTCACTGACCACAAGAGCCTGAAGTACTTATTAACACAGAAAGAGCTTAACATGAGACATGAGATGTGGCTAGAGTAAGTGAAATATTATAACTGTGACATTAACTACCATCCAGGTAAGGCCAATGTGGTTGCAGATGCACTGAGCAGGAATCACGTAGTGATTGCAAATTTATCGGTACAGAGACCACTGCAGGTGGAGATTCAGAGATTCGAGCTTGCAGTTTATGCAAGGGGCGATGCCGCAAATCTTGCTACTTTGATAGTGCAAGCCGACTTTGAGAGACAGAATTTGGGTAGGGCAGACTTCTGACGATCAGTTGCAGAAGTGGAGACAGAGGGATGAGGCTAAGGGCCAAAGACTGCATACAGTTGTGGATGACATAGTCAGATATAGGGACTGACTGTAGATTCCTGACAGTGATTCCCTGAGAGTAGATATCTTGAGCGAGGCCCACAGCACCATGTACTCCATCCATCCAGGGAGTATGAAGATGTATAAGGATCTTCAGTCTCTATATTGGTAGGCCGGGCATGAAGCGGGATATTCTGCGATTCATCTCCGAGTGTTTGACATGTCAGCAGGTCAAGGCAGAGTATCAGAGACCTGCAAGGAAGATGAGACCACTCCTTATTCCCGAGTGAAAATGGGAGAACATCCCATGGATTTCGTGACAGGGCTTCCGAGGACAACTGGAGGATATAATGTCATTTTGGTGATCGTTGATTGGCTCACTAAATCAGCACACGTTTTACCAATCATGAAGACTTTTACCATACCTCAATACGTAGAGCTATACATTAGATGTATAGTCAGACTGAATGGAATTCCAGTGTCCATCATGTCAGACAGGGATCCGAGATTCACGTCTGCATTTTGGAAGAGTCTATATCATGCATTGGGTACTAAGCTGCTATTCAGTACTGCCTTCCATCCTCAGACTAACAGACAGTTAGAGAGAGTTATTTAGATTTTGGAGGACCTACTCCGAGCTTGCATGATCGACTTCCAGGGCAGTTGGGAGCCGAAGTTACCTCTTGTGGAGTTCACGTACAACAACAGTTATCTGGCGTCAATCCGTATGGATCCATTTTAGGCATTGTACGGGAGGAAATGTAGGTCTCCAGTGTATTGGGACGAGGTAGGAGAGAGGGTAAAGATATGGTCGGATATTTTCAGACAAACTTGCACAATTAGTGGTCAAGATCCGAGACAGGATGAATATCGCTCAGAGCTGGCAGAAGAGTTACGCAGATCAACGGCGAAGAGATCTAGAGTTTGCCATAGGAGATCATGTGTTTTTGAAGGTCGCACCGATGAAGGGTGTGATTAAATTTGGGAAGAAGGGCAAGCTCAGTCCGGGATACATAGGGCCTATTTTAGATCCTGAAGAGAGTTAGGACACTAGCATACAGAGTTGCATTACCGTCGAATTTGGTGGGAGTTCATAATGTGTTCCATGTCTCTATGCTGCGGAAGTACATGTCGAATCCTTTGCATGTGCTGAACTATGAGCCACTTCATCTTAAACAGAACCTGTCTTTCGAGGAGCGACCAAGTCAGATTTTGAGAGACATGTGAGGACGCTTCGGAACTAGGTGATTCACATGGTCAAAGTCAAGTGGCTGGATCATTCCGAGGAGGAGGCTACTTGGGAGACGGAGACCGAATATGACAAGTCGCTACCCGGAGTTATTCGGTATCTTTTAAATTTCGAGGACAAAATTTTGTTTAAGAGGGGGAGAGTTGTAAGGTCCAGGAAATTCGATCTACGTAACCTGAATGCATGCAATCAAGGATTTTATTTAAAAGATGCGTTTAAAGATTTTTATGCATTTAATTTGTTATTATTGCATGGTTAGGGTTTATTTTATGATTTATTTTTAAGTTTAATGCATTAGGGTTTTAAGCTGCATTTCGCATTCGAACGAGTAACGGAGACCGGGGATTAACGGGGAAAATATTTTTATTGAATTATTAATTTTAATTAATTAATTTGAAGTGTTTTAAAGGTGTTTATTCGAAAATTTGTCTATGGTGTGTAATTTTACTCGACAGGTCATATTTTTAATCGGTACACAAATTTTATCGAATCATGAGACTTTTTGAGGACTCGAGCAATATTTTCAAAAATGTACCCAAAACATATATTTTTTCGGGAGTGTTATTGTGCTTGATGGGTTTGTTTTAAAGCCTAATGGGCTCAAAACCCTTTTAATTTTTAATTAAGGCCCATTAATGCATATTTTATTAACCTAAACTACACTTAATCAAACCCTAATCCTACATAACACCCTTGGCCGCCCACCTCACATTTCAGTAGCCAATCCCCAAGTTTTTCAGCAGCCTTCCCTCCCCTTTCCAGCAGCAAGCTTCGGCCCCTCAATATTTTCAAGAAAACGTCTCGCCCGCCTCTCTGGTTCACGTCCCGCGCTTAGATATTTAAGCTTTTGATCATTTAAACGCTAAGGCACACATGTATCTTCTTTTTTGCTTCATTCATGCCATTATTATGCTAAATTTATGTAAATTCATAGAATTATTTTGATCTACATTGGGTTCACGTTTTTTGTACAAGTTTGACATGAAAATTACCTTTTACATGAATCATGCTCACGTATTTCCTATTTTTTTGTGTAAGGGAGATGATGAACTTCGTGCTATGGGGCTGTTAACAGTCATTAACTAAGGTAGCAAGTGGCTGGAGTTGACTTAGTGTCGAAAAGCATTGAGGGCCGATCGATGCTTAGCGATTTTTGGCTCGGTTTTGGCAAGATCGAAGGCTTTGGGTTGTGCCGTCGTGCATGGCATTGGATCCAGCCAAGAAACTAACCCCCTTGGGTCTGTGACAGAGCTGGCATGGGGCCATGAACGGCTGGTCGTGGTCTAGGAGTCGGTCGAAGGGGTTAGGTCGAGGGAGGGTTCGTTAGCTTGTGCGGCGTGGTTTCGAGGGTAGCGCACGGAGCTGATGTTTTGGGTAGTAGGGGTTGGTCAAGGAAAGCCTCTTGGGTTTGAACTTGGCCCCATAATAGATGGTTAGCTGCTAGTCCGCTTGGTCTTGAGCTAGGGTCGAAAATATGGAAGGCTGGTGCACTAAGGTTCAAGTATGCATGTGCAGAATTTCCAAAAACTTGTGGTTACTGGTTGAGGGTCATAAGGGGTCTTAAATAAGCTTTTTTTTAGGCTGCTCTCGTAGGTTTTAGTCACAGTTTAAGTTTGCGAAAATTTTGTTAAGTTTCGGGTTGAATATGGCTAAAAACGGGACCTTGGTCCAAGTTTTAAAACAAATCGTATAAGTTTTGATACGGGCTCGAGTTTACAGTCTAAGAAATGCTTATAATTATGTTTTGAGATGTTTTGGGGTTCGGGTCGAAATTTTGAGGTCCAGGGGTAAAATAGTCATTTTGGGTTTCGAGGGGCAAAATTGTTATTTTGCACCTGA
The DNA here is from genome assembly GCF_025594145.1 of Primulina tabacum. Taxonomy (NCBI): domain Eukaryota; kingdom Viridiplantae; phylum Streptophyta; class Magnoliopsida; order Lamiales; family Gesneriaceae; genus Primulina; species Primulina tabacum. The sequence continues at coordinate 18,954,791 of NC_134562.1, read as the reverse complement.
GTCGAGATTTTAGTCCTGGCATCGCCCTGAGCACAATTTGTGTAAAGGCCTGTATTTCGTATTCATAATTTTGCGCAATTATTAAAAATTTTCTAAATAAATAATTATCTTGTCTCATTTAATTAAAATAAACATGTAAATAACTTTAACTTTAAAATAACAGTGGAAGCAAATATTGTTTTCAACCAACAATTTAAAAATAATTCAACGTAAACATCAACTTAAAAATAATCCAATGTATTAAAACTGAGTTTGAATAATAAAAGGTACATAAATTAAATCATGAGGTCCTCGGATTTACTACTGCTGTCCCAAGATCGCTCACTGGTCTCCGCCCACGGTCTCGACCTCATCAACACCTACAACAATCAAGTCTAGTGAATGTATATATCGTGAATAACAAGTAAATGTATCATAAAATCGCATGCAACGTAAAAATAAAGTATCGTAAAGCGTACGGTGAAAATCGTATCATGAATAATTACAACTACGTGCATATCTGAAATTTCATACGTAAAAGCTTTGCTCAATAGAGCTCTGTCATAACATGTCATAATTTTTCTGGTAGAGATAATGTTTCTAAGCTAGTGGCTCATAACATAGCGTAAGCGCCTGATCAGACTAAACCACAGTATACTGGGCGGTAGAGATCAATCACAGCCCTTGGACTGGATGTCCGTACACATACATAATCATAAACCGGTCGTAAGTCACTGGGCGGAGAGGTCCTCGGTTGCGCCTACCGACTTCCAAACCCATAAGCATAAGGTGGCCACAAGACATATAGCATATATCTCAAAAATAAACATTTTATATTTTTATGCACGTAATATAATTATACCCTTATTTTACCGGATGAGTTAGATCGCTCCCAGGCTTGCTGCGACTTTATTCTAATATGTGACACATGCAAATAATATTATCTTGCACCTAATTTTGACAATCTAACCAAAAAACTTAACAATAGAACCAACAATGAGACTATGAGGACCAACCACTTGGTTTTTCAATCATGGTATCGTACCAACCCGAACCAACATTAAACCGACGTTTAACCATGATTAAAAATACCCCAAACATACTGAAAAACATGCATAAGAATTGCAAAACACGAAAATAGGTGAAAGGAATCCAAAAACATAAAACACTCTTTCGAGAGTCATTTTGGCACCTTTCACCGTAAATTCTCGTATGTCCTCTAAACTCGACCAAATCACAAACGGCCAAAAACATGACCTTCCTAACTCATTGAGGTACTGTCCAGTCCAAGGCCATGGGCTAAAAGCCAACCAAGAACTCAAACAACCCCAAAAACCTGGATCCCATAGCTGCTGTCAAAAGTGCAGCAGTGGCAGCTTGTGTGTATTTGTAGTAAACTCTGAAAATAATTGACTATGGGCTTGAACCACCGCCCAAGGACTCTTACCAACATCTCAAGGCATGGCTTGGACCATGGCTAAGGGCTAAAAGCCAACCATAAACCGAGCCAACACCTAGGACAATGCATCATGCTAGCCGAGAAATGCAGCATGTTGTGTCTTGAGATGTATTAACTTGTTTTACTGTCTTGAGTCGTTCAAATGGCAATTTGATCAACCATGGCTCGACCTAGACATGATGGAGTGTTGTATAAACCATGGCTATGGGCTAGAAGCCAACCATAATCCAAACAAAACACCCAAAACCGAAAGTGTGCTCATGCAGAATTTTGAAGAAACAGAATGCAATTGTATTGTTTTGATGAAATTCTGATGGATCCGTGAACCAAACTTGGAAAGGACTCCTTGGCCACATCCTAGACATGCTAAGGGAGGGTTCTAACTGTAACTCCTTGAAATGTTGCTGTCAATTCTTTGTTGTGCATGTATAGACTTGAACCATTGACCCAAAAACACCCTAACACATTCTAATTCATGCCTAGTAGAAGCAATGTGAGCCTGGAACCGAGCAACATCCTGAAATCAACAAAACTTAGCAAACCCGTGAAGTTGGAAACAAAAGAGTTAAGGAAAAATCTGTACAGATTTTGCTTGGTAAACCTTGCTGTAATTTCGTGATGTCTCATGATTCTTGATCATATATTGTTTTAAAATAGCTAATATAACTTGATTGAAGAGCAAAGAAGTAATATATACATGCCTGGTATTTGTTTTGAAGAAAACAAATCAAAACGACAATACGATGCGACGGAACGGAGTTGGTTTCTTTTCTTGTTTTCTGCTGCTACTTTCACGATTTTTTTAAGCTGCTGTTTTCTGCTACTTTTCGAAGGTGAGGTTGTGGGGAATGTAGGTGATGAAGGTGAATAATATAATAGGTGTTAAAGGTGTCCATTATATGCCTTTAGTTTGGGAGTTACAAGTCAAGAAATTGAATGGGTTTTTGAATGGTTTCTCCTTCACCTATCTGCCGATTCTTTTCTCATTTTTCTTGCATTTTCTCGTTTATTTGTTAGACTAATAAAGGTGAGTGTTATAAGGGGTGATAAAGGTGTAATAATATGCATTAAGGTGGGAGGTTACAAGTGAAAGAGTTGAATAGCATTTGAATTATTTCCTCCCCTAGCTGTCATCGATTTTTCTTCTCCTTTCTACTGCATGTACTCGACAGTTTGCTAAGATAATAATTTGAGGAAAAATGATGGGTATTATAGTATTTGAATTTACTACTACTAGTGAATAAAAATGGTGATTGAATTCACATTGAAGTGCAATTAAAGATGGTTTGAATGGATTTACTACATTTTTGAATTGTCTTGACCAAATATTATTACTACTTCTTGCATGGTAAAATATTGTTAAATTCTTGTATTTTAAATTCTAGAGGTTTTAAATACTCATTATACATTTTAATGAATTACCACATTAATTTAGAATAAGCTCTTGCATGACATTGCATGGTTTATAATTTAAGTATTTAAATGTTATGTTTAATTTCTTGAATATATTTGACCTATATTAATTCATCTCCATTTGTTTACCCATTTTAATTTAAGCTTTAATTAAATATTGAATCCAAAAGAATTTATTTACCAACTTAGCTCTAATTAATTAATTAAATAAATTCTAAAACATTTTATTTCTTTAAATTAAATTATTCCTTGACTTAAATTAAATTTAAGAATGCCTTTCTTATTATTAATCTTATCTCTAATCTCCAAACTCCGGTCCGGCCTCGCGTATTTATCCTGAAAAGATAAAACTATGCATCTATCTTTAAAATAAATCAAACACTTCATATATTCATAAAAATTCATTTTTCATTCATTTTCATCATTTTTCATTTTTTTTAAACTAATAGAAATTATGCATGGCTTATACGTAATCTGATTTTCGGGTTCTACAATTTGGCATGTTGTATTTAAACTTTTTTGTATCATGAGCATGATTTTTATGATATTATGAAAATATGTTGCATGCTTGATTTTAAGAAAAAAATTCGTATATGTACGATTTTGATAAGTGATGAAAATGATGTTGTTTTTGAATGATGGAATTTGTTGCGACTGACGATATATGTATACGATGATGATGAGGTCTAGGCTCAGTGGATGGTTAATACTGTCGCTGATGTCCGACAGCCACCGGGTACCACGGTTATACGTAAATGGATCTATCGAATAGAGCTGATACGAAATTCACAACTAATGAAATGAATTCAATTAAAGTAAATTTATTTTTATATGATGATATGATGAGCTATTTTGACACTCATGGTTTTACGATATGTTTATGTTTACGTTTTTAAGATCAAGAAACGTATTTTTATTACAGTACTTTTCACTGTTACTTGTTATTTATATGTATTTGCTATTAACGGTACATGTGTGTTGAGTCTTTAGACTCACTAGACGTGTATGATGCAGGTGAGCATGTCGATGAAGAGGCTGGAGGTGCCGAAGTCTGAGTAGGCAGTGTTGGGTGTGCGCACATGACCCAAGGACCATATTTTCCGCACATCACTCTTTTATGAGTTTAGAGTGGACATGAACATTTTAATACGCTTGTTTTGACATGTTGATGGTTACCAGGATTTTTACTTGTTCAGTTTTTTTATGCATATTTATGTTTGACGAGTCGGCAATTTTTTACTTCAGTATTTTATATGTTATTTGACTATGATTATTTTTAAAGGGAATGTTTTTCAGCAGTGTTGCATATATGCACAATCCATGAAATTTTCGAATTTTTTCTTTTTTTGTAGCATTTTAAATAAGTAAATGTTACAAGTCCCCTTATCATTATGCTCATCTGCATCAATCACACCTAGTGAGTCAAAAGAGTCAATACACCAGAATCGTTATAACAAGTACATATACATAATATGCAACCGTGAAAAGTATTGTAATTAACATACATATCATGCTCTTAAAAGCATTAACTTAAATATAGCGTGTCAAAGCATAACGTTTCCATTACATATCTCATCATATCTGCATATACGTGTTCAATTTCTTTATTTGAATTCAGATAAGTAGTTATGACTTGCGTATCAGCTCTAGTCGATGGATCCATCTACGTATAACCGCGGTACCTGGAGGCGGGGACATTAGCGACAATATTACCCATCCACTGAGCCTTGGCCTTACATGTTCGTGTTCGTGTTTGGGTTCGTATTAGTCACAACCAACTCCCCTCCTTCAAAAACATGTCATCGTGTTCATCACTTATAAAAAAATCATGCATATACATACATTTTCTTAAAATCAAGCATGAAATGTATTTTCATAAAAATTCATGTTAAAAAACATATACATTTTAAACATGCAATTTTGGTGATCTGGGCACTGCTAGAACCGCTAACTCGACCCGGGTGCAAAATTATCATTTCGCCCCTAGAAACCCTAATTGACCATTTTACCCCTAGATCTCAAAATTTTGACCCGAAGTCAACCAAAGTCCTTAAAAGACTTCAGAACATATTTATATTCATTTCCTAGACGTAAACTCAATCCCATGCAGGAACTTCTATAATTTGTATGAAAACTTGGACCGGGGTCCCGGTTTTAATCCGAATTAAACCGAAACTCAACCAATCTTTTTCCCAACTTGAACCATTACTTGAACCTACATGACCAGCCCTTAAACAACTTATTTCATACCAAATAAGACCCTCGGAAATGACCGAACAGCTGCTGGAATTTTCTGCCCAAAGACCATTCGAACCCTACTACATGCGAGCCTCCAATTCACGACCCTAGCCTAAAACTTCAAGCATCCAACCTCTAGCTAGACATTCTAGGACAAATACCACACCTATGTGACCCAGCCTGAACCATCTATCATCAGTCATACACACCGGAACACGGCATTGCCTGAAACAACCCAAAAATCGAGTACCACCTTCACTCAATTCCCTACGATCTACTCCAACCCACGACAGCCGTGTGTAAGCCACACTAGACCATGTCTCGCACCCACCAAGGTCAGATCGATGGCCTTGAGTAGCCCTTGCACGGCTGTACCCCACTTGACAACCGACTGAGCCATCGAAGGCCCTAAAACTAGGAGATCCGATCGCGCCTTCAACCAAACAACACAGATCTTCTCTTAACATTCGAAGACATCTTCCTAGCCATGGTTTGAGTCCTATATCCGTCAATCCCGATAGCCCCCTTACATAACAAATAAAAAACGTGAGTTGAGAAGAGTTAAAGTCCAACATATCAATGAAAAATCATACATAAACCATGCGTGCATCCATATTCATATTATAACATGCAAATACCATTCAACATGCATAATATAGTGCGATCAATGAGAAAAGAAAGGAATCAGGCGTGTCTTTGCGTTTTATGCTCGAAAACATAGAGATACTCGCATAGAACGTGCACCGGAGAGACGGAGAAGAATTTCTATGAAAAAAACTTGAGAGAACCTAAGGAGAAAGCTGTTGCAAGACACGAAAACCTGCTGGAAATGGAGAGGAGGGGCGGACAAAATGATGGAGGTAGGTTTAGGGTTTGGGATGGTAGGGTTAACACATAAAATAGATGCATAATGAGCCCTAATTAAATTTATTTAGGATAAGTAGGAGTCTAGGCCCAAAATAATTTAAAATAGGCCAATTAAGTCCAAAAATACTCTCGAAAAATATTTCGTTTAGGTACGTTTTTGAAAATATTGTTTGAACCCTCAAAACGTCCTCCGACTTGCTAAAACTTGCATACCAGTTTAAAATATGACCTAACGAATAAAAATACCCCATCATAGCCCATTTTTTAAAACCTCACTTATTTACACCATATATTAAATAATTAAAATTAATTATTTAATAAAAATATTTTCTCTTAATTATCCCTAGTCTTCATTCCTCGTTCGAGCACGAAAAACTATTAAAAGCCCTTATGCAATGAAACTTTAATAAATCATGAAATAAAACACATAATCATACAATAATTATGCATTTAATGTTTTAAATTAATTAAACACATAATTTAGTACAACCCTAGATTGCATGCAATCAGGTTACGTAATCTCGAACATAGGTTGATATTCATATTATTTGAGAAATTCTCCTCCTCAAACATTTAATTACTTGTGTAATAATAAATTTTTATGTTTGAAATAATTTTACCTAGGCTCTGATACCATTTAAGCTCAGTACCCCAACTCAGAGCTCCGGCTTTCGGATAAGGAGATGAGGGATCAAGTGATAAATAACTGGGTGACACACTTAAGGGTACCTATCAGTTTGCTAACCTCAAACTCTTTAACAGAGCCTAGGTTGTCCCCTACGGCTAGTCGGTTTCGTGTCAGATCACACGATAGAGGATCGAGGATCTTTATAAGCTCTGATACCATTATTCCAAGGAAAATCAATAATTAACATTATAAGGGTATTTTTATCTTTTTTAATGTTTTAGAAAGTGAAAACAAAGTTTTTAGGTGTAGATTAGGAGAAAATTGAGTTTGGATTTAGGGATTTATCTCCGGTTTATCCTTAAAGTTTTAGATAACTTATTTTACTATTGATGAGACTATTGAGGAATTTACTAATTTATTAAAGGGTAATATTGTCAACCTCTAATAGGCAATTTAAACTTGAGTGTATTAGAAAAAATCGGAGTGTAAAAACAAACCTCATATAAAAAACATATTCAAACATTTTGTTAAGGGTATTAATTTAATCTATTAGTGAGATGATTGATATGTGTTGCTTGTCGTTGATTTTAATATAAGAACAATATTCAACAATTTTTTGGGTGCAATTATTACATTCGCTAGTAAAACTATTGACACGTGAAGTTTGAACTGTTATACGGTTTAAATTATTGGAGTTCAATCATTGTCACTAGCTCTAATTTTAGTAAAAAAATAAATATTTGGTCATACAACTGACATCAAAGTCAGTCAAGTATTCGATTCTCAAGGATTGCGATGAGTCAAATTATTGGGAACTACTAGTCTTCGACATGAGTCGATTGGGCTGCGTTACGATTTAAAAGATTGGATTTTATAAAATTATCAAATGTTATATCTTTTGGTAAAGTGACAATTCTTGATATATCATACAAATTAACAAGAGAGACTATTGAATTAATTATAATATAGAAATTTAAATACAAGTCGCTAACGTATTAGACAACTTAATGTATTCCTACTTTCCTTGTACAACACATATAGAAACACTGTAACCATCACTTTTCTATATGCCTATATCCTTTTCCAAAGTATAAAGTCTCTTATCGAACAATGATACCAACCTAACATCGACAAGAAACCTTTTAAAATTTCATGTTAATTACAAATTATTTTCCTATATATATATATATATATTTATGTAACATAACCCAAACTGAACTTGTTTAAAATAATTTGCAATCAAATTTTTTCTTTCCTTTTTCCCTTTCAGTATCCTTCTTCACATTTCAGTCTTAGATCATCTATGGATCTGATCGAGGTCCACCGTTTGAGGTATGGAAGGCCAGCCTACCATATGACGATAATAGCACAATTTTTCGGTATACTAGCAATCCTGCTTTTGCTCGTTTGGTTGTTGCATTATCGCGAAGGCATTGATATTGAATCGGACAACCCTTTCCGAATTTTTAATGTATGTATACAATTATATTAATGATATTTATATAATTATGATAATTGTTGTGTGTTAACATTTTCTCTCTTTTTTTTGGTTGTTTTTCCTAAGGTTCATCCCTTTCTCATGTTCTTCGGATTTATTTTTCTGTCCGGTCAAGGTATGGAATTGATCGAATTAGTTCACTGGTGGTATAAATCCTTCAAACTCCAAACCTTAAAATTACTGTTCAAGTCTAAATATAATATACTTCAATAGCACATTATTCTCTCTAGTCAGCCAAATAACTTATTTATGAGACCTTTGCATTAGGATTATTGATTTTTCAAATTAATATATTTCCAAATCGTATTCAAATTCTTTGTATATGTTTAGAGTTTAAACCTCTCTAGATTTGTTGAATTTAAATCACCTCCTTGACATTGTATTATTTTCGCCTCATATTGTTTCTCTATTTCAATTTTTGTCTTCTTTGTTGTTGAAATTGAGTTTTAGTCAGGTTAATTAGTTTTTGGCAATTTCTAATCATTTTTCATCTAGATGACTGCTGATATGACACTTGCATATGTAAGTGTAACCTCGTATTTCTGTCAAAAAAATATTGACATTGAAAAACTTCTGATGTAACACAAGTTTCACCTCACAGTTACGTCAGAAAAAAGATCGAAATTGAAAAAAAAAAAACATAAAGACAACAAATTAATATTGAAATTTGATAACACACCCTTTATTTGATTGAGTAGAACGGATCTCGAAACCCTCGGCCATTTGAAATCAAAATCTCGTCTCTGAATCTCAATCGTATATAACTTTTGTAGTTAATATCATATGATTTGATTAATTTAGGGAAATTTTTATGCCATGAACAGCCATGATGGCATACAAGACCGTTAAGGCAGACAGACCAGTGAGGAAATATGTTCATATGTTACTTCATCTGGTTGCACTTTGTTTGGGGATTGTGGGGTTGCATGCGGTCTTCAAGTTCCATAATAAAAAACATATACCCCATTTAGGTAGCGTCCATTCTTGGATTGGCATTGGGACATTCTCATTGTTTTGCTTGCAGGTACGTCCTACATATATAAGTTATTCGATTTCAACTATTTTTAATTTCGATTTCGTAATAACTTGGTGTCATATTATACGTTATATATATTAATTTCCTTGATTGGTAAATTTTAAATATTTCAATATTTGTTATCAAAGAACCTCATGAATGTGCTACACACACACACACACACATATATACATATATAATTTTTTTAAGATTTTAAAACATTCTAAATTTATATAGCCATGTTAAATGTTATTAACTGGTACATATATATATTGATGCAAGTGTCCAGTCTTTTTTATTCGAATTCAACATTTTGTTTTTTTTCTCTCTGTCCATGACCTATTTGTAGTGGTTGTTCGGGTTGACGATGTTCCTGTTTCCGAGAGTTTCCTCGGAAACGAGGGTGATGGCTGCACCATGGCACATAACCGGCGGTAGAGTTCTTCTGTTTATGGCCATATGCACGGCGTTGACAGGTTTGATGGAGAAAGCCACTTTCTTGGAACAAAAACTTCAGAACGAGGCTCGTCTTATCAATTTCCTTGGACTAGCGATTCTCCTCTTTGGCATTGCTGTTGATCTTTCCATTTCCCTCTCTCATTACATATAATAATTTTTATTTTATAAAATTTTAATTTTTTGGTGTCTAATGGAATAAGAATAATGTTATTTTTCCAAGAGTGGGTTTCAAGAAGTAGTAATGTCTGGGGGGTTGATTGTGGCGCTGGATTGATAAATTAGTTGTGTATTGGTCATTGATAAATAGAGAAAATTAATACTTGTATGATCCTCAATGGTTAAGAGATATAGTTAATTGTGAGTTCGCAACTCTTTGTGATCGGAGACATTGTTCTTTATTAAGTCTTGCCATAATTAAACCCATTCTATACATTAACTACTTGATCATAATAATGTAATAATTATTTTTCATTTGACCCAACAAATCATGGCAAGAGAACCTAACATCACGCCTAATAATTTTATAGGTATCAGTGATTGTACCTGAAAACCAATCAATTATGTTTATAGTGTTTAATATAATATCTTCATGTAATATATTCCACTCGAATCTACAACAATTGTTACATCTAGGGTTGTTTCAGATCCGATAAGCAAGTGAAGTGTAAGGTCCAAAATGCGAAAGCATAATCCAACTGCATTCAAATCTAGGAAAAATAAAAATATCTAAATTAAATTATTTTAATTGAATTAATTAAATGTGGTAGATATGAATACATGTTTAAAATGTGTTTTTCTACTAGAATACATAAAACTGTGATTTAAAGGCTATTTGAGACGCGATCTAGGAACGGAGATCGATGAACCTTAAAGGAAAAATATTTTTATTAAATGTTTATGTTTAATTATTTAATAGATGGTTTATTTTATATGGAATTTTCGAAAGTGGTGCTTTTCGAAGTATATTTACGCGTCGAGCCGTATTTTAAACAGACAATCGAGTTTTGAAGAAATAAGGACATTTTGGGAATTCAGCTATTGTTTTCAAAAACTTTCATAAGCAAAATATTTTACATACATTATAATGGGCTTAATGGATCTATCATACTAAGGTTGTTGGGGCTAAACTTGTACCAAATATTTTATTTAAAACAAGGAATCTAAACCCTAGTTTTCTACACTCAAAACACAAGAACAAAATGTAACGTCCCGAAAATTTGAATGGCCATGTGTATCACATGCATACAAGTTATTAAATTCCTTTGTATTTTAGATAAATGTTTTAATTGCATGGATTAAATATGTTGTGCATGTTGACATGTTTAAAATGTACTTTTCTACGTGAATGCATTAAAATATATTTTAAAGGATTATTCGAGTTGCGATCGAGGAACGGAGACCGATAGCTGAAAAACGGAACATGTTTTTATTAAATAATTGTTTTTAATTATTTAAAATATGGTTGATGTCTTTTCTTATTTTTGAAAATAAGGAGTTTTTGAGGTAATTTTATACGCCGGGACGTAAATTTTATCGATGTTGGATTTTCAACAAAAATACGAACGTGTGGGCAACCCGGCTAATAAATTCACAAACATTTCTACTGAAGATATTTTAATTAAACAATTTAGCCTAATTAACATTATTAATGGGCCAAGAATTTGATTAGTGTTTAATTAACTATTTAATATACAAAACCTACCCTATAACCCTACCATTCCCACGCCCCACACCCCAACAAATCCCAAACACTTTCCTCTCAAATACACGACACACACACAAAGGTTTTGAGGAGGATATCAGCAAGTTTTGCATAATTTTTCAAGCCAAGGATCTTCCTGTCGTCGTTCTTCAATCGTCAATGTATAATCGTGCGTAAAATACGCAAAGGAACGTCATATTCTTTCCTTTAATCATCTAACACACCATAGTATTTAGTTAATTGTGTTTTGCATGAAAATCAAGTGGACATCATGTCATATATTCGTATAAGCTTCATAAGTGATTTTTAAGGCTTGTGTTTTTATCCAAAAACATGTTTTATATGTACCTAAAGGGGCTGCCATGAATTAGGATGATATGGGGCATGTTTTACACGAGTTTTAGGGTCCTAAGAACCCACACAAAACACTGCAAACATGAAAAAAAAAGCTGGAACCACTTTTCTGTCATGTTGATCAAAGGGCTCGATTTATGGGATTTGTTACTTGGCTTGGGCTTTGGCTGGACCAGGGCTGGGCTATGGTCAGGTATGTGTCAGGGAAAGAGTCCTAGCCACACTATGACTCAAGCACTGGGCTGGGAAGAAGTCCTAGCAAGCTAAGACTCCAACCCGTGAAGCCTCAAGAGAGACGCGCAGGGTTCAGAAGCGTGCATGGAGGAAGTTGCTCAGCAAGGGGGATTTGGGCTGGGCTAGGTTAGGTAGGGTCCTAGGAGAGTGCTTGAGGGACTGGTTCAAGGGCTGGCTCGTTGGTTAGGTAGCTAAGTAAGAAAACAAGAGTCCTTGTCAAGAATATGTTGTGTTGAGTCTTTAGACTCACTAGGTGTGATCGATGCAGGTGATTATGATAATAATGATAATAGAGATCTTGATGATTGACTTTGCTGGACTGAAGGTGCAAATAACCCGAGGACCAGCGCTTCTAGTTTTCAGCACTTATGATAACGTTTATAATTTATGTTAGAGATATTTTTACAACGTTTATTTATGCTTTGAGTGGTTTTTGAGAGGTTGCTAGTTTTAGCTTAATTGCTAAGTTAGGTATTGCAAACGAGTGACGATTTTGTGATTCAAACTATTTTCCTTTGGAATTTTCAAATATTATTTGGTTGATTTATTTTTAAAATGGTTCAAAATATTTTAATTGTATTGGTATGTTTTGGCCGAATTTATTGCTAAGTGAGAATTTTTTTTAAAAAAAAATCTAGTACTTTTAAAGAAAACGAGTAGTGGACGTTTCAGTTGGTATCAGAGCAATGGTTCCTGTAAAGGGTTGTGCCACCATCAGTGCCGGGAAGCTCAGTCGTCAAGTCTCAATCTATAAGTTTACATGCTTTATACGATTTATGTGATGTTACCTACATGTTTACATGATCCATACGTTTAAGCTACATGTGCATACACGTTTTGAAGTTAAATGACATTTTATGTTTAAGGTTGCTAATAAATGATTTTTATCCTGCATGGTTGCATGACTTTGTTATGCTAAAAGATTAGATGTATTATGATTTTTTATGCGAGTTAATACGTGGATAAAGGAATTTTATAATTTTCGTGCATGCTGGTCAATACAAGAATATATGCTTATGGTGACACTTTTTTGTAGACACTTTTAATTAAATGTTGCTAAAAATACTTAATAATGACACTTGTAAAAAATTAATAATGTGTAAAAGAAAAAAACATATTAGATTAGTTATCATGACATTTTTAACAAATGTCATTTTTATATGGAGGGAAACAATTATTTTTCCTCCTCCAATATTTGACTCCATGATTTTTCAACTCTCTTCACGCGGCTTCAATTCCAAAGTCATTATGTTGTGCGATCGATAGAAACTCGTTATAAATATAAATAAATATATAATTATGTTTTATATGATGAATAAAAATTATATTATTTAATATCCTAATGCAGCTACATATAATCAAGTAAATTAATATTTTACCTTATGATATAAATTTATAGGAATTTAAATCGGTTAAATAATTCATATAATTTAAATAGTAGACCAACTCTTTAATTTATGATATAAAATAACATTAACAATAACCTTCAATCTTCAATGCATATCCCATATGAAAAAAATATTATATAATTAAGGAAAATATTCTGCTGGGCCAAACCTCACTTTTGCCCCCGTAAAAGATACGCCCCCTCCCCTGTAGCCAAAATTTTATTGCGCCAATTTCCCAAATTCTTCCACAACAGCGCGCCCTAATCTGTTTTAACTGTACGCAATACACTCTCTTCTCTATTTTTTTGATCTCTATCTCCACGCTTTTATTTCTGAATCAGTCGATCGATCTTCTCGACTTCACTCCATCGATCTTCTCGGTACACTCAATCGCTCAGTGGCTTCTCGCTTCACGCAAGTATGATTTCTTTTCTCAATCGAGAATTTTTGTGGATTCATACATATTATTAGGTTTATATTGTTTTTCGATTTTGCTCGTTGTGTTTTTTTTGTTTTTATTAACCACGTTATGTTGTTCTTATTCATTATGAGAAAGTTGAGAAATTGTTGGTATTATTTTAATTTATCTTTTCGGTTCATGGTACAAATTTTTTAAGATTTTCTTGTTTTTGTAAATCTGATTGTGAGGTGGGAGTTTTGAAAATATTTAATCTACTGGATGGATGTTTGTTGTAGTCGAGAGTAAGCCCTCCCTGTTTGTAGTTATATCAAGGGAATAAAAAGCTTAGATTGAGGTACTCTCTGGTTCTTTCTGTTGACACAAATGGTTCCATTTGCATCTCTTTATGTGATTATATAGTTAAAAATGAGTTTAGTCCTTGCTTATTTGAAACAATGTTATTCTCAATATTACAAATTTAGCATACACAATTATCTCGGACACAGGGCCGATTTAATTGACTACTACTTGTTAATTGTTCAATTAAAAATAAAATAATAATAATAATACATGTCATTTAGGAAAAAAATAAAATATATATAATTTTTATGAAGAAGCTTCTCTACCCAGATTCCCACATGGTTTTTACGTTTGGAGTACATGTATACTTAGTCGTGGACACTTAGACAAGCTTTGTTGAAAATAGCATATGAGAATACTGGTGTGTTGGTTAAAGTAAAGTGGTACTTAAATAACTTTATTCTTGGTTGGTTTTGAAAAGAGTAGCCCAGGAGAACAAAAAAACACATCTCAATCAAATCAACCCTTTTGGCCTAAAAAAACCAAAAACGGTTGCATTCTAGGTACGCACGAGATATATTGATGATTTGCAAAACAAAAACATTTATTAAATTCATTTTATCACAATTCAGTGGCAACTTGTGAAGTTATTGTTTTCTGAGTTCATTATTAAATACATCATCTTTTGCCACTAAACCTAATAATAATACATTGAGCTATCCCATGAATTCCTTAATTTGCAGAGAGAGTTTTCTGAGTTAATAATTAAAATAGCGATAATATTTTGAATGTTAACTTTAAATAAAGTTTAGTAATAATTACAATATTATTGTTTTTTTCAAAATAATTATAAATATTCTTAAAATAATTTGATAGATAATTAAATAGATCTTTTTACCAGAATTGTGATGGATAAAAGTTGGATGTTTTTGCCGAGACAAACCAAGGAATACAGGAAATGACTTGAGAGTTTCTTAGATTTTGCATTTTCTAATGCAAACATAAATGGAATGATTGCATGTCCTTGTGCAAGATGTAAGATTGGCATATGTGTTTCAAGAGAGGATGCTTGTGATCATTTGACGGTTGATGGATTTATCAAAGGTTATACTCACTAGGTGGCTCATGGAGAGATATCATGTAGTGCATCTTCAATATCTAGTTCTGTTCCATCTCGTGATGATGTAGATGATATGGAGGGATTAGTTCACGATGCTTTTGGGGTCCCACAAAACTATGGTGATACAATCAATATAGCAGGATTTGAAAAGGATAAAGAGATTCCAATCGGAGAGGCCGAGAAATTCTATAAACTAATTGATGATTCACAAAAAGAGTTCTGTTCCGGATGCAAGAAATTCTCAAAACTTTCATTCATCATTCGCTTGCTTAACTTAAAATGTCTTGGAAAAATTACCAATAAAATCTTCAATATGCTTTTGGATTTGTTGAGAGAAGCATTTCCAAATGCCATGAAAGATTTACCAAAGTCATACTATGAAGCAGAGAAATTGATGAAGCAATTAGGACTTGGTTATGAAAAGATCGATGCTTGTTCTAATGATTGCACTTTATACTGGAGGTTGGACGAAGAAAGAGTTCGATGCAAAAAATGCAACGAGCCTAGATGGGAAACATCTGAAAATGATCCTATTGGTGACAAGAGGAAAGTTGCACGCAAGGTTTTATGGTATTTTCCTATAAAGCCTAGGTTACAACGTTTGTTCATGTCTTGCAAAACAGCTGTCCATATGAGATGGTATTCTGAATCTCACACGAAAGACGGTTACATGCGACACCCAGCTGATTCCCCAGCTCGGCAAACGTTTGACCATAACCACCCTGAATTCGCAAAGGATCCCCGAAACATAAGGCTAGGATTAGCTTCAGATGGATTTAATCCATTCAAAAATATGAGTATGGCGCATAGTACGTGGCCAGTCATTTTAGTGCCTTATAATCTTCCACCATGGATGTGTATGAAACAACCATACTTTATATTATCATTGATAATACCTGGTCCATCTGCTCCTGGAAATAACATCGACATCTACTTACAGCCCCTTGTTGCAGATTTGAAGGATTTGTGGGAGGTAGGAGTGGAGACATACGATGCATCAACCAAGCAGAATTTTCAATTGAATGCCGCATTATTATGGACTATAAGTGATTCTCCAGGATATGCAATCCTATCTGGATGGAGCACCAAAGGTAAATTTGCATGCCCAGTGTGCCACAAATTTACACATTCACGATGGTTAAAAAATGGCAAAAAATATTGTTATATGGGTCATCGCAAATTTTTGAACGGTGATCATGAGTTTCGCAAAGATGCTCAACATTTTGATGGCACAGAAGAGTATGGAAGACCATCACCGATACTTTCGGGAGACACGGTGAACAACGAGTTGAAAAATTTTAATTTGAAATTTGGAAAAACAATTGATGATAATCCAGAACTACCATTCAATTGGAAAAAGTTGAGTATTTTCTTCGATTTACCATATTGGAAAGATAATGTGGTACGCCACAATCTTGATTTTATACATATTCAGAAGAATGTGTGCGAATCAATTTGTGGGACACTGCTGAATATGGAAGGGAAAACAAAAGATAAAATTAAATCACGTCTTGATTTGCAAGAAATTGGAATAAGATTAGCACTTCATCCTATTGAGAAAGGACCAAGTAGAGTTTATCTGCCTCCAGCATGTTATTCAATGGGCAAAAATGAGAAGGGCACATTTTGCAAGGTTTTGAAAAAAGTTAAAGTTCCAGATGGCTTTGCTTCTAACATTTCACGGTGTGTTCAAATGAAACCGGAAAAATTAATTGGTCTAAAAAGCCAGGACAACCATATTTTGATGCAGCAGTTGTTGCCGGTGGCACTACGTAGAACTTTGTCTAAATCAGTTCGGACTCCTTTGATTAGATTGAGTAGGTATTTTTAGAGAGCTATGTTGTAAAGTAATTTCTCCTACTGATGTGGTTCGTCTAAGGAAAGATATTGCGGTGATCCTCTGTCAATTGGAGAAGATTTTTCCTCCCTCATTTTTTGACATAATGATTCATTTGACTGTACATTTGGCTACTGAAGTACAACTTGCTGGACCAATTTACTATCGTTGGATGTATCCAATTGCAAGGTAAAAAAAAATATTATTGATATTGTTTTATTTAAATTATTATTTTCACTAAATAATAAAAAAATTATGTTTTTGGTATAAGGTACTTGGGGACATTGAAGTCGTATGTTCGAAATAGAAGTAGGCCAGAAGGATCCATTGCTGAAGGGTATTTGGCTGAGGAATGTTTGACATTCTGTTCTCTTTATTTAGCTGATTATGTAGAGACAAAATTCAATCAATCAACAAGAAATGATGAGACAATTATCGGCTCAACATTCGCATTGGATGTGTTTACGGCCTCTGGTTATGCACTTGGAAAGGCCATTGCAAATAAGTTTGATGATGAGACATTGAAGAAGGCACATCAATACGTGTTATTCAACTGTCATCACGTACAATCTTATATAGAGTATGTGATTATATATTTCATTGTGTTTAAATATATAATCATCGATGTTTATCAAATCACCGTTCTTAATTTGCAGTGAACACCGTCAGATTTTGAATCTTACTCATTCAGGTCTTCCACCACACCAAATTGAACGTATGCATAGTGAGTCTTTTGCCTCTTGGTTTGCCACACATGTAAGTTTTTGTTGTAATTGTCATTAAGGTTATATATTATGATTTTTATACATAATTTATCAATTTTTTCTTGTGTGATAGATTGAAAATATAAATCCTTCACAAGATGATCCGGTATCAAATGATTTGAAATCACTTGCCAGAGGCCCAAATTTTGTAGGGATACGATATGAAAAATTCATTTCCAATGGATTTAGGTTTCATACAAAAGAAGTGGAATGCAAGAGAAAAACTCAGAATTGTGGTGTAATTGTTCAGGCTACCACTTCAAGTTATTCGAGTATAAGAGATCAGAATCCAATATCAAGTGAACTTGATTATTACGGGATTTTGCAAAATGTGATTGAGTTAGATTATGAGGGAGGTCGAAGAGTTGTTTTATTTGAATGTGATTGGGTCTCCAAAGGCAAACGACTAAAATTGGATGATGATGGTTTTATGTTGGTCAATTTTACAAATGTGAAGCGTTACAACGAGCCTTATATATTAACATCACAAGCCTTGCAAGTTTTTTATGTGGAAGACCAGTTGATTGTAATTGGCATGTAATTATCACCACCGATGCACGAGCAAAGTATAAAATTCAACCTATGGCAGTTGTTGATACATACCTTCAAAGTTGTATTTGTAACCCTGAAGACGATAATGAACATGAAGAAGTCGTTTGGGTTCGAGATGATGTTGCAGGAGTTGAAATTGATGTTGATGCATGATGAGATTTAGTTAATGATGAGATTTTTTCTAGCATATATAATTTTTTATATTTAGTTAATATGATATGAAGTGAAACTAGTAGAGTGGATTTGCTGGATACTAGAATAATAATAACATTATATATTTTAATTTCATTTTTCACTATGGATCTTTTATCTATCATATCAAATGATATAATTAACTTTTTTTTTCATCTGCAAGTTGTGGTTTTTGCTCTTGATAGGAATGGCTAGTGAGGGTAAAAATGTTGGAAAACCTCATTTTCAACATCAAGATAAGGCAAATACACAATCTCGAACTATGATTGCCAATCACGCAGCTCGAAGTTCAAAAAGAGGTAGCATGTAAATTTATACATCAAGGATCTGTTTGCATCTTTTGTGTTACTCTTATTGGACCTTTTGATTTTGTCTGAATTTTAATACTTTGTTCAAGTTGGTTATAACGCCCCGAAAATTTAAAACACCACGCGAACCGCATGCATGCAATTATTAAATTTTTTTGTATTTTAATTAAATGTTTTAATTGCTTGAATCAATTATGTTGTGCATATTTACATGTTTAAAATATATTCTTCTACATGATTGCATTAAAATGTATTTTTAAAAGGTTATTCGCGTTGCGATCGAGGAACGGAGACCGAGGACTGAAAAATAGAAAATGTTTTTATTAAATAATTATTTTTAATTATTTAAAATATGGTTGTTGCTTTTTAGTATTTTTAAAAATAAGGGGTTTTGAGGTGATTTTATACGCCGGAACGTAAATTTTATCGGTGTTGAGTTTTCAACTAAAATATGAACTTTTTGGCAACCCGGCTAATAAATTCACATATTTAATTAAAAAAAACTATTTTAATATTTTATTAAATCCTAATTAGACTAATGGGTCTAATTTAATGGCTTATTAGGCCTAAGGTCTAGATAGTGATCAATTAATATTTAATTTGTTGATTAATTCACAAACCCTATTCTAAAAAGCAAACCATCGGCTACCCTAGTTTTATTTCTGAAAACTACTCTCCCCAACCCTACAATCTCACGGTAGAACACATACACCACTTGAAAGGAGATTTTCGAAAGGCAAGCAAGAAGAAGCCACAGTCGTCCCTCCATTCTTCGTCGTCAACGATTATCCGAGCGTATAATACGCAAAGGCACACCTTAATCTCTTTTTTCTTATCCATCATGTCATAATATTTGTTTGAATTGTTGTATGCATGAAAACATGAATTATTATTCAGAATTTTCGTACTTCTCATGCGCATGCTTGGAACTTTTGATTTCTATGCCCAAATTTCATGTCATGTTTGTGTTTAGGGGCTACCATGTTTAGGGTAAGGTTAAGGAAGGTTTTTAAAACGTTTTTGAGTCCCACACACCACACATAAGTCGACTAAAACAAAGAAAGAAAAAGAAATAAGAACATGTAAGAACCCGTGAACATGCTGTCAAGGATTTGGGGCGAGCGGTTCATGGTTAAGGGGTTTGGTTCGGCCTTGGCTTGGGCTAGGGCTCGACCAGGGTCTGTCTTAGGTCAGGGGAGAGTCCTAGCCATGCTAGGACTCGGTCTGGAAGTGCAGGGAGGAGTCCTTGCAAGCAAGGACCCCAATTTGAGAACGCGCAGCACATGTGCAGGGTGTGGTATGCTTCCAGGGGCTCGGGGCGCGGTCCGTGGTTCAAAGGCCGGGCTAGGGTACTTCTTTAGGGTCTTAAGCAAGTGCATTGGGGGTTGGTTCAAGTGCTGGGGCATCGGCTAGGTCCTTAGGTGCATGAATCGAGAGTCCATGCAATCTGCAACTCTCGGCCAGAGTATGGTGTTGTGTAGGGGTCCTCGTTTTTGTGGTTGGGGCTGGGTTCCTGGTGGTCTAAGGGTCCAGTAGATTAAGTTAGGAGGTTGGTCAAGTTTTGGATCAACATGGCTCGGAGGTAACTCGTGAAAATCGGAAGTTGGTTCGGGGTCGAAGTTTAGGTGTCAAAATAGGGTTTTAAACTAATGAAAATGGGAAAACGGCTCACGGGGGTCGAGTCATGGTCCATAAGGGCTAAAACAATATAAAAAGACTAAAATCAGAATTTAGGAATTTTTTATTAAAGTTTGGGATTTTTCGGGATTAAAAAACCGTTAAAACAATTAATTAAAGATCAATGAGAAAGTCTAATATTTAAGTTAAATAAAATTATGGAAAAAATTCATGTAAGCTTAAATAATTATTTGGGACATGTTAGAGTCATGAAATCAAGAAAAAAGTCGAAAATGAAAAATGTCGAGTCCAGGGGTAAAACGGTCTTTTTACACTTAAAAATTAGTAAACGTCATGGCAGTGCCCTGAATGCTGTTTTATGTGCAAATATGATTATTTTTTTTTATAGTTATGGATGTTTGTGGAGATTTTAAATGATAAAATGATATTTTAAATGTTTAAGAAATTTTAGATGGTTATGATTTAATATGTAAAAATGTTATTATACATGTTTTGAGGTTAAAATGTCATTTTTAATTGTTTATAAAATGTTCATGATTAAATTATGATTTTTAAATGTCTATTTGATTTTTATGATTGAGGGAAGACATTTAAAATACATGTTGCATGCTTGGTTTCAAAATGAAAAATGTTAATATTATTCATGATTTTTCTAAAGTGATGGGAATGATAAATGTTGAAGGAAGTGAAGTGATTGTGACTAATTCGTTAATGATGGCGATGTCGTGAGGGTGATGGTCCCAGTGGGCCCGACGATCGTGTTTCCATTATTGCGAATATGAGGTTATGAGGATATGAGGTTTGAGGTAAGAATGGGAATATCGTGAGAGGAAAAGGCCCCAGAGGGAGCCCATTTATGGGAGAAGGCCCAAGAGGGAGCCCCGACGATCGTATTTCTATTCGATCATGATAGGCCAGGGCCCAGTTGACCGGTGAGAGTGTTTCTGGTGTCCCCCGCCGCCCAGTACTGTGGTTACATGTAGATGGATCCATCGACTTTTGAGGTTTGAGAAAAGTCACAATTAACGATCTGAATTCAACAAAGGAAAAGGAAAATGAAAAATGTTTATGATCATGTTAAAAAGGTTTTATGTCATGTCATGTTGAGGAAAAAGGAAAAAGTTAAGGTTTGTGTTATACATGTCATAAAAATGTTTATGCTTAAGGTTGATGCATCATTATGAAAATGTTTCTATTTAAAGTTCATGCATCATAAAAGATTTATGAAAATGTTCATGTTTGAAGTTTATGCATATTCATGAAAACGATATTTTAAGTACAAATATTTTTCACTGTTATATGTTGACTGTATTACGTATTACTTGATATAAAGATGATGGTGTGTTGAGTCTTTAGATTCACTAGGCCATCACAGGTGAGTTTGAGGGAGGACTTGACGGGTGATTTGACTGGACTGAAGGCGCACACAACCCAAGGACCAGCGCTTCTACTTTTTCCGCATTATGATTTATGACTCATGATTTATGTTAGAGATTTTTAAGATTATTTATTTATGCTTTTGAGAGGTTTAGTATGTGCTATTCTTTTCAAATTATTGCTTTCTTTAGGTTTGGTAAAACAGTAGATGATTTTATGTTGTGACTATTTCACTTGATTTTTAAATGCTAGTTGGGTGATGTTTTATTTTAAAAAAAAGGCAAAATAAAAATATTTTAGGGAAAGCCGAAATTTAGAGGATTTTTTTAAAAAAATATTTCTAGTACTTTTTAAGCAATAAAAAGGGCATACGTTTGCTACTACTTAAATAATAATTCACCCAAGTGTAGGTTGTCTGCAAGTAATATATTTCGTAAGTACGAGATCGATCCTCATAGAGGTTATTTTGAGTTTAAATTTATTAATTTATAGATTACCAAATGCAAGAATGAATATTACAAATTATAAATTTTGTCAAGGCTTGAGGATTTATTCTTGGTTTATGTAATATTGTATAACTAAAATTAAAACAAAAGAAACCACCATAAATAATGGTTCCAAGAAAATTAAACACACACATAATATAATACAGTTCCCACTATAGAAAATACTGAATTAACCGATATTTTAAATATGGTACCTATGATTATAATTATAACTATATAAATAAATAACTGCATAAAGTAAATGTTAAATTAAATCAATATATTTCATTTAGGCAATAGCGTGGCTCTGTCGGTTGTTCATTTAGGTACCAGATATAAAATATCGGTTAATTCGGTATTTTCTATAGTGGGACTATATTATATTATGCGTGTGTTTAATTTTCTTGGAACCATTATTTATGGTGGTTTTTTTTGTTTTACTTTTAGTTAAACAATATTACATAAACCAAGAATAAATCCTCAAGCCTTGACAAAATTTATAATTTGTAAACTTCATTCTTGAATTTGGTAATCTATAAATTAATAAATTTAAACTCAAAATAACCTCTCTGAGGATCGATCTCGTACTTACGAAATATATTACTTGCAGACAACCTACACTTGGGTGAATTATTATTTAAGTAGTAGCAAGTTTTTGGCGTCGTTGCCGGGGAGGTATAAATTAAGTTTATATTTGTTAATTATGTTTTATTTATAAGTATTGTGTTGTTTTTTTTATGTGTATTTTGAGTCGAAAAAAAAAATGGTAGACTTATTCGAGTATCTGAAAATAATTTAAACATGGATGATAATTCAAATAATCAAGATAATGATAATAATAATAATAATAATAATAATAATAATAATAATAATAATCAAGAACATGATCAATTAAGAACACTTAGGCACCATATGAACCCCATTAGAACTAGTGCCCCATCTTGTTTAGTTTTTCCTCCTGATGCATTTAATTTCAACTTCAAACCTCAAATTATTCAACTTTTACCAAATTTTCATGGCTTAAATTCTGAAAATCCATATTTGCATCTAAAAGAATTTGAGGAAGTTTGTAACACTTATAATGATCAAAATTGTAGCATGGATATAGTTCGATTAAAGCTTTTCCCTTTTTCTTTAAAAGATAAAGCTAAAACATGGCTACAAAATTTAAGATCAAGTTCAATAAGATCATGGGAAGAAATGCAACAACAATTTCTCAAAAAGTTTTTCCCTTCCCATAGAACAAACTTTTTTAAAAGACAAATTACAACTTTTTCCTCAAAAACAAGGAGAAACGTTTTATCAATGTTGGGATAGATATAAAGAATTACTTAATACATGCCCACATCATGGTTTTGAAACATGGAGAATAGTTTCTCACTTTTATGAAGGTCTAATACCTAAAGATAGGCAAATGATAGAATTCATGTGTAATGGAACTTTTGAAGATAAAAACCCAAATGAAGCTATGGAATATTTGGATCATTAGCAGAAAATGCTCAAAATTGGGATAATATAGGCACAATAGAACCACCAACAACTAAAAACAATAATTCAACAAATGAGGGTGGTATCTATAATCTTAAAGATGATATAGATATTCAAGCTAAACTTGCATCTTTAGCAAGAAAAATTGAGTCATTAGAAATGAAAAAAGAGTGGTCAATTAAAAAGTATTCAAGAAATTGTTTGTCATATATGTGATACACATGATCATGCTGCAAAAGATTGTCCAACATTACCTTCATTTAAAGAATGTCTCCATGAACAAGCAAATTATGTTAACAATTATAAAAAACCAATACTAGATCCTTTTTCACCATCATATAATCCTGGATGGAAAAATCATCCTAATTTTAGTTGGAGGAATGATAATAATGCACAACCGTCACAACAATATTTTCAAAATAACCAAAATCATCAAGGTTATATTCCTTATGTTACACCTCCAAGAAAAAACTTTGAAGATGTAATTCATGCATTTATCCAAAAGCAAGAGTTTACCAATATTCAAAACAGTTAATCTATGAGTGATTTGAAAGAAACTTTTGCAAAATTTGCATCTGCACTTAATATTCATGAAAAAGGAAAATTTCCATCTCAACCTCAACCTAATCCTAAAAATCAAAATCAAGAATTAAAAAATGAAAAAATTGATCAAAAAAATCTGTTATTAACCTTAGAAGTGGTAAAATAGTTAATGATCCATATAGTAATGAAAACAAAGATCATTTAAAATCAAAGAGTAAGGATGATAATCCTGATACTTTTGAGAATGATGATACCTTAAATTTTAAGAATAATATGGTGAATGATAAATCATCTGAAATAGTAAATAAGTCAAATAAACCTCCACCATTTCCTCATGCATTAACAAATCATAAAAAACAAAAAAGTGATTCTGATATCTATGAAGTTTTTAAACAAGTGAAGATAAATTGTGAGGCCCGGGGCCGAAGAGGGCGGGGGGTGATCGCCGGTGCCATCAGTTGCACGGACAATGAGCGGCTCCTGGCAGGCTTCTAGGTGGAGGGAACATGAATGAACCGACCCACACGGGAATGAGAGGGATTCCGAGACTGTTCAATGTAATGGACTGTAAAGTTGAAGAGGGCTTAAAAGATTTGATTTGTACTACTCATATCACGAAGGTGCATCTTCTTTTCGGTAGCTCATCACATAAGAACTCCAAAGTTAAGCGTGCTTGACTTGGGGCAATTTTGGGATGGGTGACCTCCTGGGAAGCTTTCCGGGGTGCATGTGAGTGAGGACATAAGCATGCTGGAAAGACTCGTCTTGATACAGTGAGGACAGTCGTCGAATCTGGGACGTTACAGTTGGTATCAGAGCCGACCTCTCTTAGTACGGTGTGGTTCAAGGACGAACCAAGCGGAAGCTGGTGGGCATGTGAGGCCCGGGGCCGAAGAGGGCGGGGGGTGATCGCCGGTGCCATCAGTTGCACGGACAATGAGCGGCTCCTGGCAGGCTTCTAGGTGGAGGGAACATGAATAAACCGACCCACACGGGAATGAGAGGGATTCCGAGACTGTTCAATGTAATGGACTGTAAAGTTGAAGAGGGCTTAAAAGATTTGATTTGTACTACTCATATCTCGAAGGTGCATCTTCTTTTCGGTAGCTCATCACATAAGAACTCCGAAGTTAAGCGTGCTTGAATTGGGGCAATTTTGGGATGGGTGACCTCCTAGGAAGTTTCCCGGGGTGCGTGTGAGTGAGGACATAAGCATGCTGGAAAGACTCGTCTTGATACAGTGAGGACATTCGTCGAATCTGGGACGTTACATAAATATTCCATTATTAGATGCTATTAAACAAGTACCTTCTTATGCAAAATTTTTAAAAAACTTATGTACTGTAAAGAGAAAATTGCATGTGAAGAAAAAAACATTCTTGGCTGAACAAGTAAGTTCTATTCTTCAAAATAATTCTAGTTTAAAATATAAAGATCCTGGTTGTCCAACAATTTCATGTATTATTGGAGAAAATAAAATTAAAAAAGCTTTGTTGGATTTGGGAGCAAGTGTGAATTTAATTCCTTATTCAGTTTATGAAAAACTTAATTTAGAAGAATTAAAACCCACTTCTGTTACTCTCTTACTGGCGGATAGGTCAATCAAAATACCTAGAGGTATTGTAGAAGATGTGTTGGTTCAAGTTGATAAATTCATATATCTTGTAGATTTTATTGTTTTGGATATACAACCAATAGAAGTACATAATGAAATTCCAGTAATATTGGGACGACCATTTCTAACAACTTCAAATGTTTTAATTAATTGTCGAAATGGAATAATGAAATTGTCTTTTGGAAATATGACTCTAGAACTTAATGTGTTCAATTTATGTAAACAACCAAGTATTAATGAAAATGAATATGATAATGAAATTGAAACAATTGTGGAAGAAAATATACAAGAAGAAAATTTAAATCAACAATCTGAAGTTTTTTCAATAGAAAGTTTTGAGTCTAAAAATAATTTTAAAGAAGATGATAATACAAAACTTGAATTAAAAGTTTTACCATTAGAATTGAAATATGTATTTCTTGGTGAAAATAAAACATTTCCTGTTGTAATTTCTTCCACTCTTTTGCCAAATCAAGAAGAAGATTTGATTAAATTACTTAAAAAATATGAAAATGCAATTGAATGGACTTTGAAAGATATAAAAGGTATGAATCCTTTAATTTGTACACATAAAATTCACTTGGAAGAAAATGCTAAAACATATCAACAACCACAAAGAAGGTTAAATCCACATATGAAGGAAGTTATTAAGAATGAAGTATTAAAACTATTAGACGCTGGAATTATCTATCCAATTTCAGATAGTAAATGGGTAAGTCCAACACAAGTAGTACCTAAAAAGTCCGGCATCACTGTTATGAAAAATGAAAAGGGAGAGTTATTACAAGCTAGGATTCCATCTAGTTGACGTATGTGTATTGATTATAGAAAATTAAATGATGCAACTAGAAAAGATCATTTCCCATTACCATTTTTAGATCAAATTCTAGAAAAAGTAGCAGGAAATTCTTATTATTGTTTTCTTGATGGGTATTCGGGGTATTATCAAATACCTATATCATTAGAAAATCAAGAAAAAACTACTTTTACTTGTCCTTTCGGAACTTTTGCATTTAAAAGAATGCCATTTGGTTTATGTAATGCTCCGGCTACTTTTCAAAGATGTATGTTAAGTATTTTCAGTGATATGATTGAAGAATATGTAGAAGTTTTTATGGATGATATAACTGTTTTTGGAAACTCATTTGAAAATTGTCTTAAAAATCTAGAAGAAGTATTAAAAAGATGTGAAGAAAAAAAATCTTGTTTTAAATTGGGAAAAATGTCATTATATGGTTAAATCTGGGATTGTTTTAGGACATGTGATATCTGAAAAAGGAATTGAAGTTGATAAAGCCAAAGTTGATGTTATTGCTAATTTAACATCACCAAAAACGGTCAAAGAAGTTCGATCATTCTTGGGTCATGCAGGATTTTATAGAAGGTTTATAAAAAATTTCAGCATAATATCTAAACCAATTTCAAATCTTTTAACAAAAGATACACAATTTGAATGGACTCAGAAATGTGAAAATGCTTTTAAAAAAATTATTAATCTTTTAGTTACATCACCTATTTTACAACCTCCAGATTGGTCTTTACCATTTGAATTAATGTGTGATGCAAGTGATTATGCTATAGGAGCTGTGTTAGGACAAAGAAAAGAAGGAAAACCTTATGCAATCTATTATGCTAGTAGAACCTTAAATAGTGCCCAAATAAATTATTCAACTACTGAAAAAGAATTACTTTCAGTAGTATTTGCATTAGATAAGTTTCGATCTTATTTAATTGGTTCTACTACTATTGTTTACACCGATCATTCTGCCATAAAATATTTATCAAATAAACAAGATGCTAAGCCAAGATTAATACGGTGGATTTTATTGTTACAAGAATTTGATATTATAATTAAAGATAAAAAAGGAAAAGAAAATGTTGTAGCCGATCATTTATCTAGAATAATGACTGAATCATCTCATAATGAAATACCAATAAATGAAAATTTTCCAGATGATCAGTTGTTTTATGCTACTATTATGCCCTGGTTTGCTAACATTGAAAATTTTCTCGTGACAAATAAAATTCCTTCTCATTGGAATTCACAGGATAAGAATAAATTCTTGATAGAAGTTAAAAAATTTTATTGGGATGATCCTTATTTATTTAAGTATTCTCCTGACCAAATTTTTCGACGATGCATACCCGACAATGAAGTAAGTAATGTTATTAAATTTTGTCATTCTGAAGCATGTGGAGGTCATTTTTAATCCAATAAAACAGCTACAAAAATCTTACAATGTGGATTTTATTGGCCGTCTTTATTCAAAGATACGTATTTATTTTGCAAATCTTGTGAAAACTGTTAGAAGATGGGATCAATTTCAAAACGAAACATGATGCCTTTAAATCCAATCATAATTATTTAAATATTTGATAGTTGGGGGATAGATTTTATGGGTCCATTTCCATTATCTTTTGGATATACGTACATTTTAGTCGCTGTTGATTATGTTTCAAAATGGATTGAAGCAATTGCGTGTAGAACTAATGATCATAAAGTTGTTATAGAATTTTTAAAAGAAAATATTTTTAGCCGATTTGG
Organism: Primulina tabacum; assembly: GCF_025594145.1. Taxonomy (NCBI): domain Eukaryota; kingdom Viridiplantae; phylum Streptophyta; class Magnoliopsida; order Lamiales; family Gesneriaceae; genus Primulina; species Primulina tabacum. Next base: position 18,926,393 of record NC_134562.1, on the reverse strand, counting down.
AATACCTAGAGCAATAATTAGTGATGGGGGAAGTCATTTTATAAATAAATCATTTTCTTCTTTGTTAAGAAAATATGGCATTACACATAAAGTTTCTACCTCATATTATCCTCAAAGTAATGGTCAAGTTGAACTTGCAAATAGAGAAATAAAATAAATTTTAGAAAAAACAGTTAATCCAAATCGAAAATATTGGTCTTTAAGATTAACTGATGCATTATGGCCATATAGAACTGCATTTAAAACATCATTAGGGATGTCACCATATAGGTTAGTTTTTGGTAAGCATTGTCATTTACCGGTTGAACTTGAACATAAAGCTTATTGGACAGTTAAAGCATTTAATATTAATTTAGATGATGCATCTAAATTAAGATAAACAGGGTCTAAAAATTTTTCTTTTTAAAATGTAAGTGCGGAACGTAATGGAATTTAACTAGTATACATCTCAGTATAAAAGTACAATAATGTACAACAATTAGTCAAACTAGTCTAAGGTTCAACTACTAAATTTCAAGTATTAAACAAAATCTACAATAAGTCCGGAATCACCACTCTAAACTCGTCTTCTCTCATCATCTTCTTGACCCCGATCCTGTCCCACCTGTTGTCATGCACACATACAAAACAAGACAACAGCCGATACTCCGGTGAGAATAAATCCCAGTATAAATAATGTATACATGCAGTTAACTGAATTAACATAAAAGCATGAATTATATCTTATCACATGTAGCATAATCAAACAACATGTATCAATACCAGTCTGTAAATAAAACATGAATCGTAGTCTACGAAACATAAATCAATACGGATCTGTAAATCAAATTCTAGTATCAATATCTAAGACTCGACTCATCTCTCATTCTAATCTAGGGATCCCGGTGAATAAGAACGTAACAAGTCTCCCACCTACTACTACCAGTCGCGGTGGCGGTACGTTCTTATTTCTGGACTTTGGTCTAGCTGTATCGAATAATCTACAATAAGAACAATGTCTGTATCTTAAGCATATCGATACACCAAACGTCCAGTGCCTTGGCGTATCTACCAAGACTAAGCCTAGTCTGACAATGTGCAATGGGTCAGTGACTATACTGTCAAAATCTAACCCCTCTGTCAGTGACTCTCACTCAATAGCTCTCTGCTTTCTACCTCTAATTCAATAGAATAAACATAATCATTAAGACACAAAGGTATAGAAACAATACCATACAAGTATGTGGTTTAGGGAAACTCGAGTTAAATCTAACTCAAGTCGATCTCCCAATTAACATCAATTTATACCTTTCTCTTCTCGGTCTGATGAAGATGAAGTCTCGTATTCCAATCTGTCCATACCCAGTCTGGCAATGACAATAGCATAAATACAATATCAGTATATAAATCGATTCAAAACCTGTTCTGATCAATACTCAAATCAAACACAAACTGATTAATGTCAATGACATAACAATACAATCTCAATCAATACTGAATCTGATCAATATCAATCAACTGGTGTTTCGACGGCATAATACTGCAGTCTTGATAACCCCGTCAATCTCAACATCACAGATATAATATCAGAAGTCATAATCAGTATCAGTACAATTCATAATCTGAATAATAACACAACTCTGATATAGAATCTCAACTAAATCAACTCTGAAATTCATAATAATTGTATAACCAGTCTATTCTTTAATATGACTTCAATTATACAATGCTTACTGTAGCAGGAACATCATATCTGATTCATATTCAATTCTGACAATATCATAATTTCAAATCATGTCTAAACGTAACAAAACTTACGTCCAGTTGTAGCCTGCGTCGATAGGAACTCAGTACCGAAGTCGGATTTAAAATCGGACAGACGAATTTATCACAAAAGGCGTAAGGATTTTCTATCACTTCCCCTGACCCTTTTTCTCGGTTTTCTTTCTTTCCACCGAATGTTGAATCACCTTTGTATGTATATATATATATATATATATACAGGTTGCACATGTAAGGGCAAGTGGCATCCTTTCGCTTTGCATGATTCGCGCATATGCGCGCCCAAGTGCCGCGCATATGCGCCGAGAGCTCTGTCCGCTTATTTATCAGCTCGCGCATATGCGCGTCCTCTACTTGCGCATATGCGCGAGACCTACTGTCTCGGCATTTCAATACTCGCACATATGTGCGCTTCATCTCGCGCATGTGCGCCAAAGTCTCTGGAGGTGTCGCGCATATGCGCGCCCAATGTTTCTGGACGTGTCGCGCATATGCGCGCATTTCTTCGCGCATGTGCGTCATAGCTTCTGTAATCTTCGCGCATGTGCGCCGATACCTGTCGCGCATGTGCGCGGGGGACTCTTCTTGTACTTCATGTCAAATCTTCTTTCGGTTCTCCCGGTCTGATCCATTCCGTTCATAATCATCTTATTTAATAAATAAATCATTTCAAATTAATCTCATATTACAGTAATAAAATCTCGGGCCTTACATTTCTCCCCCTCTTAGATCTGAGTTCGTCCTCGAACTCGTAAGTAATCAATTCAGATCTATCAGAAGAAATGTATAACGAGTTTAAATCAGAAACTCATTTTAATGAATCCATTCTGAAATTTCAATCTTATATTAGATTCTATCTCTCAAAATAGCTCTGACAAAATCAATCTCGCAATACTGGCTATATATCATCCGTATATACCAAACCACAACCCATAACAAATCACTACCATCAGCTGTTATCAAATCTGTTTATCATATTCAAGGATATATTAAATCTTCAGCCTCGAATACCAATCGTCACCATCCGACGTTGGCATATTAAGTCTGTCTGGTCTGAGCTATCTTCGTTCTTTTCTGAATTAGCTACCTTTTCTTTGTCATATCTCTGACCGTATCAGACCCTATCTCAGGTATCTCTGAGATATTATTCTTATATCAAAGAACTCTGCAGTACTCCCTGTACAATGTGTCATCTGTAACTATCTCATTGTCCATCTGGTAATCTGAATACAATAATTCACACAGCGACCATATGTCATATCAATCAGTGCTAGCATCCAGCACTGCAGCTCCCTGGATACCTTCCAATATCTGGATAGTACCCTCTGACTATCTGTCAGTCGGTGGATAATATATAAGAAAATTTATGGTATATTCTGCCACAAGTACAAAATCAATCCAAATTCACAATCTGATATAATCTATTTCAACATTCTGGTCAATCTGACTATTTCTTTGACATCGATCTTTGTCCTCTGGTCATGTTTGTACGGTCTTTTGTACAAACTAATAGATATAGATTGAACAATCTGTCAATCACAATCATATCATATCATAATCTGGAAAGTATTGGAGTGGTCTCATTACGAAATTCATCGAAATATACTCCCTAGGTCTAGTCAGAAATATACAAATTCTGTAATAAATCTTCTGATTTCTATTTTTCTGTCTTCATTTATTGACAATTCAGAATATCAGTACAATTCTGCCAACATTTCAGTATAATTCTATCATAACTGATTTAATCTGTCTATATCAAAACTGTCTGTTTGAATTATCATACACTTTCTGTTACCTGAACGATTACTGAATCCATTTCTGTGCGCTTCTGACCCTATCTGTCATTTCAAATTCGAAATATGCAGCACAAGAAATCAGTTAATAATATAAACTAAAGAAAAATACCTACCTGGTATTCGGTTCTGATTATCGATATCAAATTCGGTTGTACAATTATGATATTTGACGTCACAAGATAATCATTCTTATACAGTAAAAATCACATATCTGTCACTTGGATCGATGTTCTGCTCTGATTATCGAAATTAAGTTATGAACATTCGGGTTAAATCTCTGAACTGCCGTAATTCTCGAATTCAGCTCTGATTCGGTTTGAATAATCTGTATCAAACACTGACTCAAAATAACGGTACTATCAAATCAGATTCACAATATCAATAGTCTATACTGATCTAGTGAGTTCAGTAACTCATAAAATTGCAATTTCTGGCAATACTGTCAATTCTGACTAATCAATCACGTCTTCATGTCGTGCTGATCAACTGCTATATATCATCTGTAAATATAATATGCCCCCAAATAATATAAGCTATCTCAAATACAGTTTTAGAACAATAACAATACTCAAGCAGATACAAAACAACAATCGTATAAGATAATCTGCCAACTCAGATCAAAATAAATTTCTGACAATTCTGACATTTCTGAAATTTCTGATATTTCTGATCTTTCTGATATCGGTATCATTCGCAGTCACTGATCATGATCTCAACTGTGTCAAAATCAATCGGTATACTAACTTCAGATAGCGCATACTCTGAATACAATCTGTTTCAAGCAGGATTCATATCTGAATAATATCTGTATACAATATTCACAGTTCTCAGAGTATTCAATACAATCTTCGGATATTTGATACAGTCAATTAGATGCTGCTATCAAAATATCATAAATACAACCAGCATGAAATCAACAGAATATCTCTAAACATACTGAAACATGCCATAGAGAAACACTAAATCAGATGTAACTATTGGTCGGTACCCTTCTACTGATCCTTTAATTCTTTCACTTCATTTAGTGTCATTCTGTACATTCAATATCATTCTGTGCTGAATTCTAAAACGACAACCAATACCTGGTATCGATTCAATTCTGAAATTCATCTTTCTAATACAAGGCAAATCTGAAATCTTATCTGGGCAAATATCAGCCAACTCGTACATCACTGGCAAATCTGCCAATGCTAGGCTCGATTTCAGTACATCTACTGAATACGTAAGGATACCATCTGTTCCTTTCTGTAATAATCGAGTCATAGACAATACAGATATCAAAGGAATTCTAAATCTAGAATCCTTACCGTGAAATCTTTACTCATCAGCCATATCTGGTCTGAATTTATACTCTCCTGAAAGGAATCTATAATAGTTCTGTACTTGTTCAGCATATTAATATCAATAATACGGTCAAATCAGAAAACACAAGTACATCATAATCTAACTCAATCTTATTCTCATCTTACTGTAGTATACGGTATTTCACAGAAATCTCCAATATCAATCTTTCTTTCCCAAAAATAAGGGAATCAATACTACAGTAAATACAGACCCAACAGGTACAGCATATATCAATGCAACTCAGTCAAAGATAATCGTAGAAAATGCATTAGTATATATATCAATACATAAGTCACGTAATCGTAAAAGATCAGTACCTGTTACTATATCATCAAGTGTGCCCTGGGTCTGTTCCTCGATCGCCACACCTAGATGATCCAGCTCCCTGAAATCTGCGGGAAACTCTCTGTGGACAGACTCTTGCAAAATGTCCAGACTGTCGACAGATATGGAAACTACCAGTCACTCCCTGGCATTGCTCCGTGGGATGTCTTCCTCCGCACATTCTGCAGTAAACTCCAGTATAACTCGAGCTCGAACAACTGGAACTAGAGGAACCACTCCCTAACTTCTTGAATGGCTTCTTTCGAGCTTTCAGCAAATCTTGCTTTCCACTCGTACTGCCGCGATCAAATCGGAGAGGGGATTGCTATGTATGGGGTTGCATCGCACACACCCTTTTAGTTGTCTAATCAGACTCGCCTCCGCTCTCTTCGCTCTACTCAAGGCATCAACAAAATGGTAAGGTTGCTGCATATTCATCAATGCAACTATCTCCGAGTTCAATCCTCTGATGAACTGATCCGCTACAGCTTCATCATTCCCAATTACATGAGGAGCAAAACGCAGTAGAGTAGAGAATTTAGCAACATATCCTTCAATATTCAGTTGACCTTGTCTCAAATTCTCAAACTCTGCTTTCTTGTCCTCCCGGTACGAAACTGAGAAAAATCTTCGATAAAATTCAGTTCTGAATATTCCCACGAAATCACTGTACCTCTCTGTTCTAGCATTCTTTTACTTGTAATCCAGCAACTCCTGGCAGTCTCTCGTAACTGGTGGAATATCAGTTTAATTCTCTGCTCATCTGAATAATCAAGTAAATCAAACAGTATTTCTATGTCATCAAACCAGTTCTCACAATCTTCAGACGTCTCGATACCACTCAGAATCGGCGGCTGAAATAACTGAAACTCTTCCAACTGTATTTCCATCGGAGTTTCAGATACATCTATCTGTTCAGTCGAAGTACTACCCCTTTCTGGAATTCTCCGTGGAGGTATATCTGCTTATCGAAATATTAGTACCCAAATACTACAAATCTGTTCCAAATCTTTCTCTGATCATCTTACTGCTGATCGAGAATCAAATCTGATTCATACTCAATAATACATATTACCAATTCAAATCAGATAATTAGATAACATGTATGTTAAAGCAGTAAAACATAATCTCATGCTAGCATACACAATGTCAATCAACATTAAAATAATTCTCATGCTAGCAATTACATGCAATGAAAGAAAACTCAATCTATCTACCCCGCTCATTCTCTTCTATCTCAGTCTAAAGGATCTATCGCTCTGATACCACCTGTTGTGGGGATCCGGACACTAATCATCTTCTTAATCATCTTTGGGATTTAATTATCAATTAAGATAAACAGGGTCTAAAAATTTTTCTTTTTAAAATGTAAGTGCGGAATGTAATGGAATTTAACTAGTATACATCTCAGTATAAAAGTACAATAATGTACAACAATTAGTCAAACTAGTCTAAGGTTCAACTACTAAATTTCAAGTATTAAACAAAATCTACAATAAGTCCGGAATCACCACTCTAAACTCGTCTTCTCTCATCATCTTCTTGACCCCGATCCTGTCCCACCTGTTGTCATGCACACATACAAAACAAGACAACAGCCGATACTCCGGTGAGAATAAATCCCAGTATAAAAAATGTATACATGCAGTTAACTGAATTAACATAAAAGCATGAATTATATCTTATCACATGTAGCATAATCAAACAACATGTATCAATACCAGTCTGTAAATAAAACATGAATCGTAGTCTACGAAACATAAATCAATACGGATCTGTAAATCAAATTCTAGTCTCAATATCTAAGACTCGACTCATCTCTCATTCTAATCTAGGGATCCCGGTGAATAAGAACGTAACAAGTCTCCCACCTACTACTACCAGTCGCGGTGGCGGTACGTTCTTATTTCTGGACTTTGGTCTAGCTGTATCGAATAATCTACAATAAGAACAATGTCTGTATCTTAAGCATATCGATACACCAAACGTCCAGTGCCTTGGCGTATCTACCAAGACTAAGCCTAGTCTGACAATGTGCAATGGGTCAGTGACTATACTGTCAAAATCTAACCCCTCTGTCAGTGACTCTCACTCAATAGCTCTCTGCTTTCTACCTCTAATTCAATAGAATAAACATAATCATTAAGACACAAAGGTATAGAAACAATACCATACAAGTATGTGATTTAGGGAAACTCGAGTTAAATCTAACTCAAGTCGATCTCCCAATTAACATCAATTTATACCTTTCTCTTCTCGGTCTGATGAAGATGAAGTCTCGTATTCCAATCTGTCCATACCCAGTCTGGCAATGACAATAGCATAAATACAATATCAGTATATAAATCGATTCAAAACCTGTTCTGATCAATACTCAAATCAAACACAATCTGATTAATGTCAATGACATAACAATACAATCTCAATCAATACTGAATCTGATCAATATCAATCAACTGGTGTTTCGACGGCATAATACTGCAGTCTTGATAACCCCGTCAATCTCAACATCACAGATATAATATCAGAAGTCATAATCAGTATCAGTACAATTCATAATCTGAATAATAACACAACTCTGATATAGAATCTCAACTAAATCAACTCTGAAATTCATAATAATTGTATAACCAGTCTATTCTTTAATATGACTTCAATTATACAATGCTTACTGTAGCAGGAACATCATATCTGATTCATATTCAATTCTGACAATATCATAATTTCAAATCATGTCTAAACGTAACAAAACTTACGTCCAGTTGTAGCCTGCGTCGATAGGAACTCAGTACCGAAGTCGGATTTAAAATCGGACAGACGAATTTCTCACAAAAGGCGTAGGGATTTTCTATCACTTCCCTTGACCCTTTTTCTCGGTTTTCTTTCTTTCCACCGAATGTTGAATCACCTTTGTATGTATATATATATATATACATGTTGCACATGTAAGGGCAAGTGGCATCCTTTCGCTTTGCATGATTCGCGCATATGCGCCGAGAGCTCTGTCCGCTTATTTATCAGCTATATGCGCGTCCTCTGCTTGCGCATATGCGCGAGACCTACTGTCTCGGCAGTTCAATACTCGCGCATATGCGCGCTTCATCTCGCGCATGTGCGCCAAAGTCTCTGGAGGTGTCGCGCATATGCGCGCCTTATCTCGCACATGTGCGCCAATGTTTCTGGACGTGTCGCGCATATGCGCGCATTTCTTCGCGCATGTGCGTCATAGCTTCTGTAATCTTCGCGCATGTGCGCCGATACCTGTCGCGCATGTGCGCGGGGGACTCTTCTTGTACTTCATGTCAAATCTTCTTTCGGTTCTCCCGGTCTGATCCGTTCCGTTCATAATCATCTTAATTAATAAATAAATCATTTCAAATTAATCTCAGATTACAGTAATAAAATCTCGGGCCTTACAGAATCTGACGTTAAAAGACCATGTTTGCCAATTTATAAGAAAATTGGATGGGAAGCATATCCTCGACTCCTAGAAGGCGTTGAAGCCGTTACTGAACGTAAAATCAGAGGAAGATGTGAGCCACAATCACAACTACGCTGTATATATTTGTTTTAATTTTGTCATTTTTATTTTCTTTCAATAATAATAATTTCCTATTCAAATATTGACTTTTGGCATGTTACGCTTATAAATTCATATGCTGTGATCTAACAATTACAAAAAACATATTTCTCAACATGTCAACGTCCACGGTAAGTAAAATAAAAAATATTTGTGTATTTTGTGGATCTAGTGCAGGAAAAGATTCAATTTATGAAGAAGTAGCAGAAAATCTTGGAATAACACTTGCTAAAAAAAAGATTCATTTGGTATATGGTGGTGGTGAAGTTGGCCTCATGGGAAAAGTTGCAAAAGCTGCGCATGCAGGTGGAAGTGAAGTTTTAGGCATTATTTCGATTACCTTAGCCAATCTTACATGACCAACAATAGGAGAAGAAATGAAAGTGGACAACATGTACGAACGAATTACTCAAATGATTGAACATTCAGATGCTTTCATTGCTTTGCCAGGAGGTTTCGGTACTTTGGAAGAAATATTTCATACTGTTTGTTGGGCACAATTAAATATCCACAATAAGCCAATTGGTTTGTTAAATGTTAACAATTATTATGATAAACTGTTATCATTTCTTGATGATGGTGTGGAATATGGATTTATTTCATTAGCTTCGCGAAGGATGTTAGTTTCTGCTACAAGTGAAGGTGAATTTATTGATTTACTGCAAGGATTTAGTTATGAACTAGATCCATCCTTATCTCAACTTAATTGGCCAACATCCAAAAGTAAGAAAAAAAAATTCATGTGATGCTAAACTTGTGATTCAACGGTATGTTTTAATGTTTTTCTTTAAGGTATGAATAATTTCTTCTTCTTCTCCTCTTAGTTTTTTTATATAAAAATTAAAATATATACTTATATATAGTAATAATAATAATAATTTTTAGTTCAATGTCGAGTAAGGTGTCAGTAAAATGCACCTGAGACGTATTAGTTAATAATTATTGGAAAATCACAATACACTAGATTTTAATATTCATTATATTCAAAATACAGACTAAAAGAAAAATTAGTTTTTCATATGTACCAATTTATATATATATTTTGATCAATTAATATAAAATATATAATAGATGTGTTCATATATATATATAATTGTATGTGTTTTCAAATAAAATAATTTCTAAATTTTTTATGAGAATATAGTTAAAAGATATGGTTTGTATGGTTGTTAACATGTATAATTGAAAGAATTCTTTTGTGAAAGTATAATATATACTCACACATCTTTTGTGAGTGAGTAGTGAGAAATGAGAAAAAATTAATAAACTTTTATTGATTATTAAAAAATGGTTAATTATAAGAATATAACTCCCTTAAAAAAAATATTTATTGAAAAAAGAAAAAAAAAGAAGTAAATATATAACGGACTGCAAAATACTTTATTCATTGTAATTTTTTTAGATTTGATTGATGTACTATCAATGTGTTCTAAAAACATCAATATTGTGTTCAATAAAAAAAAACAAACAAACAAACAAAAAGATTTGTTTGTGCTAGATAAGTTTCAAAGGTAGTCGGATGTATCTGTTATATAAATGTTTATATATATACATATATATATATATATTTATGGTAGAATGTTTGGATAAAAAGTTTAAAGTTATTGTAAAATTTTGCAGTCACGTTATTTAAAAAAACAATAAAAAAAAAGAAAAAAAATGGGGATTTTATTCTTTGTAAATTTTCCTATTTTGTTTTCAATATTAGTTTAATTAATTGTCTGCTTTAATACTTAGCCTTTTTCGATGAGAGTTAATATTCATTCCAACTCCATGAGTGAAAACTAGCTATTCCTTAAACATTTTGACCTGAAAGAATATATGGAGTTGAGGCTTTTACAATAATATTCTTGATATTATACATGTTATGGTGGGTGGTGTGAATTATATTTTTGACTATATTATTATAAAAAATTTAGAAATTTTTTTTAAAAAATTATATATATATATATTGTTACTTTATATATTATGTGAAAATAAGAATAATAATAAAAACATATTTAATTATATATTATTATATTAAACGAAAATATATATATATATACATATAAATCGGTATATAATTTTGTTTTTAATAAATATATTTGTATTTGAATATATAAAAGGAATAAAGAATCTAGGTTGTGATTTTCCGATAAAGTTTATTACTAAGGGACTAGTAATAAGATAGTCTGGGGGTGTGATGAAACTTAAAATTAATAATTTATTATATGTTAAAACCTGTATTATAAAATTTAAGTTTAATTAAAATTATAAAATTATGTTATTTTATTATTGTTTGTTTATATTTAATTGTCTTACTAAATATTTTTTATTTTCAGGTTTTCTACGTGTTGGTAAAATAATGATAACTCAAGCTAGAAAATTCAAATGGAGGTGACTCAAACATGTTTGGAATCCTTGAGAAATTATCTACAACTTTGCAGAAGACATGATTACCTAAAAAGTTCATTAAGATGATCAAATTGTGCAAATATCAAAAGGAGGACAAATTTACTTTTACTAGCCTAAATGAAATATATTGATTTAATAAGTTAGTTGCGGTAAAGTAAAAGTTAGTTGCGATAAAGTAAATGTTAGATTGTTAGATGTTAGTATTAAATCATAATATTTCATTTAGAACAACCGGCAGAGCCACGCTATAGTCTAAATGAAATATTATGATATTATTATATAAATATATATATATATATATATATATATATATATATATATATATAATAAGTGATGAAATATTTATTGTATCAAAATTAAACAACAAATCAAGATAACCACTTTAATGGTATCAAGCATTTGATGTAAATTGATAATAACAAATAATTCATTTTTAAATCTACAATAAAAATAAGTTAGCTAAATGAAAAGAAATAAAGAAAGAATATACAAAATATAAACAATCTTACTTCACCAAGAATGCATCCTCTTCAACTTGACATAATAGATTTAGCTTGCCATAAGCTTACTTTTGATCAATACTAAAATATCACTCATAGTTGAAACATGAAAGAAAATATATTGGAACTTAGAAATTTGATACACACTCACACTATATTTTACAATGAGATAGAATGATTCTCAAGCTAGCACAAGGCCTCTATTTATAGGCCAAATGAGAGAAAGGGTCAAAATTTTTATTAATGCCATGTAGTTGCAATAGTATTCTTTGTCTCCTCCAAGTTCAATTCCATGTCCCTTCTTTCAATGCTTTGTTCCACAACATTAATCACCGAATTTGACTCTGCTCAAAACGGAAAACATGTGGGGAATTGTCTGTAGATGAATTTGGCCACTTGGTTCACCTCATTTGGTTAAATATTGAAATAGTTATGATTTTTTTACTATATGCGGGTCATAGTAAAAGTAAATTTGTCATCCTTTTGATATTTGCACAATTTGATCATCTTAATTAACTTTTTAGACAATCATGTCTTCTGCAAAGTTGTAGATAATTTCTCAAGGATTCCAAACATGTTTGAGTCACCTCCATTTGAATTTTCTAGCTTGAGTTATCATTATTTTACCAACACGTAGAAAACCTGAAAATAAAACATATTTAGTAATACAATTAAATATAAACAAACAATACTAAAATAACATAATTTTATAATTTTAATGAAACTTAAATTTTAAAATACAGGTTTTAACATATAATAAATTATTAATTTTAAGTTTCATCAACGTTTCAGTTGGTATCAGAGCAATGGTTCCTGTAAAGGATTGTGCCACCATCAGCGCCGAAAAGATCAGTCGTCAAGCCTCAATTGTAAGGGGGAAGATTGTAACGCCCCGAAAATTTAAAATACCACACGAACCGCATGCATGCAATTATTAAATTCTTTTGTATTTTAATTAAATGTTTTAATTGCTTGAATCAATTATGTTGTGCATATTTGCATGTTTAAAATATATTTTTCTACATGATTGCATTAAAATGTATATTTAAAAGGATATTCGCGTTGCGATCGAGGAACAGAGATCGAGGGCTGAAAAATAGAAAATGTTTTTATTAAATAATTGTTTTTAATTATTTAAAATATGGTTGTTGCTTTTTAGTATTTTTAAAAATAAGGGGTTTTGAGGTGATTTTATACGCCGGGACGTAAATTTTATCGGTGTTGATTTTTCAACTAAAATACGAACTTTTTGGCAACCCGGCTAATAAATTCACATATTTAATTAAAAAAACTATTTATTAAATCCTAATTAGACTAATGGGCCTAATTTAATGGCTTATTAGGCCTAAGGTCTAGATAGTGATCAATTAATATTTAATGTGTTAATTAATTCACAAACCCTATTCTAAAAAGCAAACCATCGGCTACCCTAGTTTTATTTCTGAAAACTACTCTCCCCAACCCTACAATCTCACGGCAGCACACACACACCACTTGAAAGGAGATTTTCGAAAGGCAAGCAAGAAGAAGCCATAGTCGTCCCTCCGTTCTTCGTCGTCAACGATTATCCGAGCGTATAATACGCAAAGGCACACCTTAATCTTCCTTTTCTCATCCATCATGTCATAATATTTGTTTGAATTGTTGTATGCATGAAAACATGAATTATTATTCAGAATTTTCGTACTTCTCATGCGCATGCTTGGAACTTTTGATTTCTATGCCCAAATTTCATGTCCTGTTCGTGTTTAGGGGCTGCCATGTTTAGGGTAAGGTTAAGGAAGGTTTTTAAAACGTTTTTGAGTCCCACACACCACACATAAGTCAACTAAAACAAAGAAAGAAAAAGAAATAAGAACATGAAAGAACCCGTGAACCTGCTGTCAAGGATTTGGGGCGAGCGGTTCATGGTTAAGGGGTTTGGTTCGGCCTTGGCTTGGGCTAGGGCTCGACCAGGGTCTGTCTTGGGTCAGGGGAGAGTCCAAGCCATGATAGGACTTGGTCTGGAAGTGCAGGGAGGAGTCTTTGCAAGCAAGGACTCCCACCCGAGAACGCGCAGCACATGTGCAGGGCGTGGTTGCTTCCAGGGGCTCGGGGCGCGGTCCGTGGTTCAAAGGCCGGGCTAGGGTACTTCTTTATGGTTTTAAGCAAGTGCACTGGGGGTTGGTTTGGGTTCTGGGGCGTCGGCTAGGTCCTTAGGTGCATGAATCGAGAGTCCATGCAATCTGGAACTCTCGGCCAGAATATGGTGTTGTGTAGGGGCCCTCGTTTTTGCGGTTGGGGCTCGGTTCTTGGTGGTCTAAGGGTCCAGTAGGTTAAGTTAGGAGGTTGGTCAAGTTTTGGATCAACATGGCTCGGGGGTAACTCGTGAAAATCGGAAGTTGGTTCGGGGTCGAAGTTTAGGTGTCAAAATAGAGTTTTAAACTAATGAAAATGGGAAAACGGCTCATGGGGGTCGAGTCGTGGTCCATAAGGGCTAAAACAATATAAAAAGACTAAATTCAGAATTTAGAAATTTTATATTAAAGTTTGGGATTTTTCGGGATTAAAACACTGTTAAAACAATTAAGTAAAGATCAATGAGAATGTCTAATATTTATGCTAAATAAAATTATGGAAAAAATTCATGTAAGCTTAAATAATTATTTGGGAAATGTTAGAGTCATGAAATCAAGAAAAAAGTCGAAAACAAAAATGTCGAGTCTAGGGGTAAAACAGTCTTTTTACACTTAAAAATTAGTAAACGTCATGGCAGTGCCCTGAATGCTTTTTTATGTTCTAATATGATTTTTTCTTTATAGTTATGGATTTACGTGGAGATTTTATATGTTAAAATGATATTTTAAATGTTTAAAGAATTTTAGATGGTTAAGATTTAATATGTAAAAATGTTATTATACATGTTTTGAGGTTAAAATATCATTTTTAATTGTTTATAAAATGTTCATGATTAAATTATGATTTTTAAATGTCTATTTGATTTTTATGGTTGAGAGAAGACATTTATAATACATGTTGCATGCTTGGTTTCAAAATGAAAAATGCTAATATTATTCACGATTTTTCTAAAGTGATGGGAATGATAAATGTTGAAGGAAGTGAAGTGATTGTGACTAATTCGTTAATGACGGCGATGTCGTGAGGGTGATGGTCCCACTGGGAGCCCGACGATCGTGTTTCCATTATTGCGAATATGAGGTTATGAGGATATGAGGTTTGAGGTAAGAATGGGAATATCGTGAGGGGAGAAGGCCCAGAGAGAACCCATTTATGGTAGAAGGCCCCAGAGGGAGCCCCGACGATCGTATTTCTATTCGATCATGATAGGCCAGGGCCCAGTTGACCGGTGAGAGTGTTGCTGGTGTCCCCCGCCGCCCAGTACTGTGGTTACATGTAGATGGATCCATCGACTTTTGAGGTTTGAGAAAAGTCACAATTAACGATCTGAATTCAACAAAGGAAAAGGAAAAGGAAAAATGTTTATGATCATGTTAAAAAAGTTTTATGTCATGTCATATTGAGGAAAAAGGAAAAGGTTAAGGTTTATGTTATACATGTCATGAAAATGTTTATGCTTAAGGTTGATGCATCATTATAAAAATGTTTCTATTTAAAGTTCATGCAACATAAAAGATTTACGAAAATGTTCATGTTTGAAGTTTATGCATCTTCATGAAACGATATTTTAAGTACAAATATTTTTCACTGTTATATTGACTGTATTACGTATTACTTGCTATAAAGATGATGGTGTGTTGAGTCTTTAGACTCATTAGATGTGATGGATGCAGGTGAGTTTGAGGGAGGACTTGACGGGTGATTTGACTGGACTGAAGGCGCACACAACCCGAGAAAGAGCGCTTCTACTTTTTCCGCATTATGATTTATGACTCATGATTTATGTTAGAGATTTTTAAGATTATTTATTTATGCTTTTGAGAGGTTTTTGAGATTTTTAGTATGGGCTATTCTTTTCAAATTATTGCTTTCTTTAGGTTTGGTAAAACAGTAGACGATTTTATGTTGTGACTATTTCACTTGATTTTTAAATGCTATTTGGCTGATGTTTTATTTTAAAAAAAGGGCAAAATATTTTATAAAAATATTTTAGGGAAAGCCGAAATTTAGAGGATTTAAAAAAAAAATTTCTAGTACTTTTAAGCAATAAAAAGGGCAGACGTTTCATTGATCTTACGAGAAAACTCGGTAGCATGACAGCTGGCGAAAAAGGTTAGCATTTTCTTATTTATAATTAAAAAATCTAGTTAGCCATTTATTAAAGTTGTATCAAAACTTGAGCAGAATTTCAAAGCATACAAGGTATGTTGAATAACCAAATGGATGAAGTTTCAAAGCACAAACACAATTATTTACAAGGTATTAAATATAAAAAGATATGAAAATTATAGTATTTTATTTGAAACGATTAAGTTTGGATATGTATAATGCTTACTTCATCTTTTATTTATTCTATATAAAAGCATTTGTAATTTTTAACCTTTTCTTTTGATATGAATGACACGGAAGAGTAAAGTTTATGGAAAATCTCATTTTCAACTTCGAGATGAGGAAGATACACAACCACATATTATATTTGCCAATCATGTAACTCGAAATTCAAAAGAAAGAGGTATCATCGCATTTTACACAAAAACAATCTGTTTGTTGCTTGTGTATAACTCTTATTTGACCTTTTGCATTTGTATGAATGTTGTATACTTTGTTCAAGTCAGTCTTGCAGGAGAACTTGGTAACATGGTAGCTAGCGAAAAATGTTAGAACTTTGTTGCTTATAATTAAAATTTAACTTGCTTATATTTTGGTGGAGTTAATACTTGTGCAGAATGTCAAAACATACAAGGTGTGCCAAGTAACCAAATGGATAAAGTTTCAAAGCAGCAAGACAATGATGTACAAGGTATTAGATATAAAAATATATGAAACTTAAGAATTTTTTATTTCAAAAGATTAAATTTTGATATAATTTGGTATAATGCTTATTAATGCTTTAATTATCTTATATAACTTGCTTTTAATAGGAATGACTCTTCAAAATAAAAATGTTGGAAAAACTCATTTTCAACTTCAAGATGAGACAAATACTCAACCACCGATTTTGATTGACAATCACGCAACTCGAAATTCAAAAGAAAGAGGTAGCATCTTATTTATACATAAAAATATGTCGTGTCTTGTGTATAACTCTTATTTGACCTTTTTGTTTTACATGTTCTATATTTTATTGAAGTCTATCATACAAGAGAACTTGAGAATGTGGTAACTAGTGGAAAAGGTAAGAAATTTTTTTTTATAATTATAAACTCAATTTGCATATATTTTGTTGAAATAATGCTTGTGCAGATTGTCAAAGCATACAAGGTGCATCAAGAAACCAAATAGATGAAGCTTCAAATCAAAATGACATTGAATTACAAGGTAACATCCTAAAATTTAAGATATAAAAAGACATGAAATTATAGTTTTTTAGTTCCGATGATTACATTTAGATATAACTTGTTATAATACTTACTTCATCCTTTATTTATCCATATAAAAAACATACAGGTTTGACTTCTAGGATCACATTCAACAATAACCCACATGTTGAAAATGATTTTATGGACGAAGAATCTGATCAAGGTAACCTATACGAAAAATGTAATAACTCATTTCACTTTTTTTATTCAATCATTTATTTCTCCTTTTTGCATCTAGATGTAGATAGCGAAAGTGAATCTCTTGACGCTGAGAAGAAAACTAGAGGCCCTACATTTATGAAAGAAATTTGGGGTAGACCTATCACGCTGCCACGTATTAAGATTCGATGTGATGATATGGGACGTCCTATTGGATCAAGAAGAAATAAATTTACTGAATTTTTGGGTACTTTGGCAAGAAATGATAAATTTTGTCCGATTGACGTGGAAGATTGGCATAAAATGCCCCTGGATAGTAAGAAAAAAATGCTAGATGTCATAAAGGTAATTGAAATGTTATTGAATAATTTTATTATTAAATAATTTTTTACTATGATGGTAAATTATCTAACTGTCTTTGTAGGAAAAGTACGACCTTCCTCCTGGAACAAAAAGTTGGACGCTACGTTCAATAGCAACAAAATAGAGAAACTGGAAGTCAGAACTAAAAAAGAAGTATTATGATCATGAGTTGCCAATGCAAGTTCTTCTTGAACAAAGAGATAAAAGAGCTTTTGTAGAACAATATGTGAAACTAGTTGCTCAGTGGAACTCAGAAAAATCGAAGGTATACAATATGAAATATGTTTAGAAAAATGTTCATGTAGACAATTTGTCTTGTGTACCAAGTTGAATTTAATGTATCAGGAGAGAAGTAAAAAAAATAAGATTGCTCGGAACCAAAAGATAATGAATCAGACAACTCAAAGAAGATCTTTCGCTCAAGTGCAACAAAAATTGGTAATTTATCTAATTAATCTTATAATTCTACATGCATTTGAATCTACAAACTTTTAACCAATTACATATTAGAAAAAAGAAAAAGGGGGACCTCCATCAAGAGTTGAATTATTTCATGCCTGTTTCACTCATGCTAATGGAAGTCCCTCAGGCAACATTGTGGCAGAAAAATTGGTAAGTTGTTTTATAAACTTCAGCTAGATTACTTTCAAATATATTTGTTTTCATAATCATTATGAATAAATTATGGATTTTGATTTTTTGGTGAAGGCTGCAATGAAAGAACTAGAAAATCAACTTCCTGAAGATGAGGATGATCAAATTGGTCAAAATGACGTATTTGCTCAAATCATTGGACCAGATAGACCAGGCCGAGTGCGTATGCTTGGTGATGGTGTTAACCCATCTGATTTATGGGGAGAAGTTCCAAGTCGTAGTACATGCAATCGAATAGTGATGGGGCAAAAGAAAAAGTTAGAAAAAATGGATGAGCAAATTAGAAAACAAGGCCAACACATTGCAATGTTAGAATCAAAGATTTGCAATCAACAAAACCAAAACCTTGGTTCAAATTACAACAATATACAACACACATCATCCTCTAGTAGTCCATTATCTCCAAAGGTAAAGTCTTTTTTCTAGTTTTAATGCTTTATTATTATATTGAGTTAGTACTTTATTGATTCAACATTGGCTTTTTGGTTTAAGAATATAAGTTAGATGCGTAAATGGTTTTTCTTTTGTTTATATTGATATTATTTATTATTTGATGTGGTATAATGAGTTGGAGTTTGCTTTTTTGTAAGCTATGTTTTGTGTGAGCTTATAATTATCTCGAGTTAGCCATTTATTGATTTAGATATTATATTTTGATTGAGAATATATATTACATGTATATTTGCTATCATGAATTAACTAATTTGAATTATGTTTCTTTATGCTTTTTTGTTTTCTGGCTAGCTGGACATACTCATTAGCATAATGGTTGTTGATGATTGTACTTTATAATTGTTTTTATCAAAACCTTCTCTTTTGCACTTTCACGTAGATTGGATGTTCTGTCTCAATAAAAAATCTTTTTGATTCGACGAAAATTGTGGCAAAAGGAGTGGTTCGTAGCATGGATCCAAATACCGAAGTAGGAAGACAGACATTGGGACCAAATTGGTGTGAAATACAAGTTCTAGTTGTCCTAGAACGGGAAGAGAGTTTGATTAGGCCATATGAGCTTTTACAAAAGGTTGGGGATACACTTAGAGGAATGATAGCATGGCCTTGTCATTTGGTATGATATTCAACTTTTCAATTAACTAGTATTTATTGTTATGTTCGTCATGTTATTATCTTTTAAAACCAATATCAATTATATTTGCAGTTGACAGTTAATGAGGAAGATTTCTACTAGGTGCATTTGGATAAAAAATAATTTTTCAGTTTATCATTTGGTATGATATTCACTAGTTTGAATTAAATTTTAATCTCTTTATTTTGTGCTTCTTTAATTTTATTTCATTCATACAAATATATGAATTTTTATTGTAGGTGACAAGAATATTGGATTTTGATTAAGATGAGATGGTTGAATAATGAAGATGCGTCACAAGTTTGCTTATGTTTTGCTTTACAAGACTTAATTGTTTGTTAGTTCTTAAACTAAATACATTTGGTACATTTGTTGGGATATAGATGTTTTTCGAGATAACAAATTTGTCAGTTTTATACATTAATGGTTACAAAATTAATGAAAATTATTTGTTAGCAATTTAATTTCTATTTTAAAATTTTGTATTTGTATTTATGTTAATTTGTTATATCCTGGAATATTATATCATGAAAATATTGAAAATCGATGATATTTCATAAAATAAGACATTTTTTATGTCACAATAGAACATTAAATCATGTACATAAAAAATGTCATTTTAAAACTCATATGGAGACATTTCAAAAATTCATTATAAACAACTATTAATGACAATTTTCAATATCTTTATATACTAGTATAGAAGATATTTGTAAATGTCATTACAGATTACATAATGAGACATTTTAAATTAACCTTATAACATATCATTAGTGACATTTTTTATTGTTACTATAAATAATATACACGACACTTTTAGTTGTCATTATAAATTATGTTAACTGACATATAAATTTTGCATTATTGCTATAATAACAAAGCATGTATAAATGTCTTTAAAACATGAGTTTTCCTGACATTTAAAATTGTCATTATATGACTAATTAGTAACATGTATGAAGTTATCATTAACATCTTATAATGACATTAAAAAATGTCAGGAAGTTTAAGACGATATTGGAATAGATGACATTTGTTGGAGGTGTCACTAAAACTTAAATATCACTAAATATTGAATATGTTGACATTTATGAATGTCATCTTAAGCATTTATTGTTGTAGTATGTTTTGTAGTGGAATTGGACATGTTTAAGAATTTGTTTATTTGGGTGTTAATAAAAGTTGAAGTCGATTTGACTATATTGATTTTTGGGTCTTGGTATTGATGTTTTACTTTAAGGGTCATAAGCTACTCGTGAATATTATAAATTCTTTTGGGACACGTAGATTTTTCTAAGAAAATACTGATGACTTGTGGGTACTAGTTGAGTTAATTTTTGGAATTACACCTAAGGAATAATGATTCAAGAATTGAAACGACTTTAGAAGTAAGAAAATGTATACACTGAGATTTTAGGTTTTGATGAAAATATAAGATTGGTTATGAGAATTGATTTTTGGGTAAATAAGTTTAAAATGTGAGAAATTTTGTTATGGGAAACCTGTATAAGGAAATTAAGAATGCCAAAAACTTATGGGTTGGTTGTAGGATTTTCGAAATTAAGGACCAATGGGATAATTTTTGGAGAAATTAAGAATTAATTTTGCAATTGTTAAGGAAATTGAGGACTAGTTAGCAATAAGCGATAGTTGAATTGTTTAAATAATAGGAAATTTTGATGGTTTGCGCTCAAAAGGATATTTATAACCTTGGGATATCTTAGGTTATAACGTTATAAGGGATGTTAATCAAGGGTATTATAGGATGAATCAATATTAGGCTTGAAAAACTAAACGTTAGTAGGTGTGTTTTGGATTTTAAGGTTGAAATATGAAAGGTTGATGAACATTTTGGATATAATATAAAGAAAGTAATATTCGATAAGTGTGGTAATCCATTTTAAATGTTGGGAATTGTAAGAAAAGTTGAAATTCGAGGTTATAATAACATAGCACTAAGTCATCATGGGTCGTTTTAAGCTGTGATTCGCAAACGAGGATTTAAAAGGTAGATTTAAATGAGACCGAGGAGACAAAAAGACACCCTAAGATTTATTTTATCAGAGTAGCGCAGTGGAAGCGTGGGCAATTAAAGATCTGAATTCAATAAAAAAAAAATGTATATGCTCATGATGAAAGGATATATGATAAAAAGGAAAAGGTTGAGGTTTAAGTTATGCATGTTCATATGAATATGTTTATGATGATGTAGAATCCGAAAATCAGATTACGTATAAGCCATGCATAATTTCTATTATTTAAATAAAAAATGAATTTTTAAGAAAATAGGAAGTGTTCTATTTATTTTAAAAGTAGATGCATAGTTTTATCTTTCAGGATAAATACGCGAGGTCGGACCGGAGTTGTAGATTTGAGATAAGATTAATAATAATATTAATAATAAGAAAAATATTCTTAAATTTAATTTAAGTCAAGGAATAATTTAATTTAAAGAAAAAGAATGTCATTGAGATTTAATAAATTAATTGGAGCTAAGTAATTAAATAAGTTCTCTTAGAATTAAAATATGTAAGCAAGTGGGGATAAATAAATCTAGGTATAACATATTCAAGAAATTAAACACAGCATTTCAATATGTAAATTGTAGGTCAAGTATGCCATGCAAGATTTTATCCTAAATTAATGTGTTAATTCACTAAAATATAAAAAGGGGTGTTTAAAACCTTAAACATTTAAAATACTAGATTTAAACAACATTGTACATGCAATATTGGTAACAATTTAGTCAACCCATAAAATATTTCAAAGGTTGATAACTCTCCAATTAAATCATTTCTAATTGGACATCATGGTGTATTCATTTCCCCATTTTAAATCGCTAATTAGTAGTAAATTCAAATACTATAATTCACATAATTGTTCCTCAACCTATTAGTCTAGGGAATGAGCTGGAACGTGCAGCAAGAATATGAAAAAAAAAATATACCCAACGGCAGCAAGGAATGAGAAGCCATTCAAATCCATTCAAAATTTCATTTACTTGTAACATTCAACTCAATGCACTTCAAGACCCATTAATCCCCACTTATAACATTCATCTTCATTACCTACATATCCTGCACCCATAGGCTCAAAAATATCAGAAATAATCGGCTGCTAAATTCGTGAACATGCAGCAGAAAAAAAAAATAAGAAAATGAATCGGCCAACCTAAGGGAGTATGAAGCAATTCAAAACTCATTTAACTTCTTGACTTGTAACCTCCCAACTTAATGTATATTATGGCACCTTTAACACCTCCTATAACACTCATATTCAATGACTAGCAAACCCACACTCTCACCTTCGAAAATAATCAGAAAGACAGCAGCTGAAATCGTGACAGCAGCAGCTGAAGCAAGAAAGAATCCAACTCCGCTCCGCCGCGCCGTATTCGTCATATTGGTTTATTTTCTTCAAAACAAATTCCAGGCATGTATATATTGTTTCTTTTCTCTTCAATCAAGTCCTATAGATATTTTTAAACCATTATATAACTATGTTTCAAAAATAATCATGAAACTGATAGCAACACACTTGAAAAATCTGTACATAAGTTCTCGGCCAATGTTTGCACCTTCACGGTTTGGTGTGTTCTTGTTGATTACAGGGTGTTGCTCGATTCCAGGCTTTCATGACTACTTCTAGGCATAATTTAGAATGTGTTAGGGTGTTTTTGGTTCATTTGTTTCAGTCCATACCCTCACAAAACGAAAGAATGACAGCAGAATTTCCCTTATGTGCAGAATGGGTCTCGGTTTGGCCATTGAGTGGGTAAGGTGAGTTTGTTCGAATCATGGCTGTCCTAGGGACTGTAGCCTTGGTTAGAACCCTACCTTATCATGTCTAGGAAGTGACCAAATCAGTTTCTCCAAGCCTAGTTCACGGATCATTCAGATATTTATAGCAACATGTCAAGTGTCCCACGGTTCTAAAATTCTGTTTTTTTTTTTATGAAGGTGGTTTCGGTTTTTTTGTGTGTTATTGGATTATGATTGGCTCCTAGCCTGTAGCCATGGTTCATACAACACTCCATCATGTCTAGATCAAGCCATGGTTGATGAAATGGCCACTGGAACGACCCACGACAGTAAAACAACTCAATACATTTCACTGCACAGATTTGGTGCACTCGGGTGATACCTTCGGTTGTCTTAGGTAATGGCTTGGTTTTTGGTTGGCTTTTAGCCCTTAGCCATGGTCCAAGTTATGCCTTGGGATGTTGGTAAGAGTCTCTGAGTGGTGGCTCAAGCCAATGTCCAATTATTTCAGAGATATACCTCACGCACAACCAACAGCAACCGCTGTAATTTTCTGTTCTTGACAGCAACTTTAGGTTGTGGTTTTCTTGGTTGTTTGAGTTCTTGGTTGGATTTTAGCCCATGGCCTTGGACTGGACAGTACCTTAATGAGTTAGGAAAGTCGTGTTTTTGGCCGTTCGTGATTTGGTTGAGTTTAGAGGTCGTACGAGAATTTACGGCGAAAGGTGCCAAAATGACTCTCGAAAGAGTGTTTTATGTTTTTGGATTCCTTTCACCTATTTTCGGGTTTTACAGTTATTATGCATATTTTTCAGTATGTTGGGTATTTTTAATCATGGTTAAACGTCTGTTTAATGTTGGTTCGGGTTGGTACGAAGCCATGGTTAAAAATCAAGTTTTTGGTCCGAATCGTCTCGTTTTTTGTTCTATTTTTAAAATTTTGTCAAGTTAAGATTTATTGCATATTAGTAGTAAGTCGCAGCAAGCCTGGGAACGATCTAACTCATCCGGTTAAAATAAGATTTTAATTATATTACGTGCATAAAAATATAAAATGTTTATTTTTGAGATATATGCTATATGTCTTGTGGCCACCTTATGCTTATGGGTTTGGAAGTCGGTAGGTGCAACCGAGGACCTCTCAACCCGGTGACTTACGACTGGTTATGATTATGTATGGGTACGGACATCCAGTCCAAGGGCTATGAATGATCTTTACCGCCCAGTATACTGTGGTTTAGTCTGATCAGGCGCTCACGTTATGTTATGGGCCACTTGCTTAGAAACATTATCTCTACCAAAAAAATTATGATATGTTATGACAGAGCTCTATTGAGCAAACCTTTTATATATGAATTTTCAGATATGCACGTAGTTATAATTATTCATGATATGATTTTCATCATACGCTCTACGATACTTTATTTTTATGATGCATGCGATTTTATGATATATTTACTTGTTATTCACGATACATACATGTTGAGTCTTTAGACTCACTAGACTTGATTGTTGTAGGTATTGACGAGGTCGAGACCGCGGGCGGAGACCAGTGAGCGATCTTGGGACAGCAGTAGTAAACCCGAGGACCTCATGATTTAATTTATGCACCTTTTATTATTCAAACTCAGTTTTAATACGTTGGATTATTTTTAAGTTGATGTTTACTTTGGATTCTTTTTAAATTGTTGGTTGAAAACAATATTTGCTTCCGATGTTATTTTAAAGTTAAAATTATTTACATGTTTATTTTAATTAAATGAGACAAGATAATTATTTATTTAAAAATTTTTTAATAATTCCGCAAAATTATGAATACGACATACGGGCCTTTACAGTTGGTATCAGAGCCTATGATCTTGTAAAGGGTTGTACTACTACTGCTCTCGAGAAGCTCATGAAGTCACGTCTTCGGTCTGTAAGTTTTACGATTACGCATTTATTTTAAAGCTTGAAATATTTTTACATCATGATTGCATGAAAGATTTTATGTCAAGATTACGATTATGCTTTATTTATTTAAATTTAAAGAAAATAGTGGAATTATGCATGTTGGTTACGTATGGGTTATAATTATGGAACAACATGCCTCCTAGACGCCGTGTTGGACGCCCGAGAGGTGATGATGAGCGTCGTCATGAGGGCGGTGAGGATCAGAGACAAGGGGAGAACGAGGAGAGAGATTTACCACCACCCCCTCCACCAGACATGAATGCCCATATGCTAGCTGGGATGACTCAGTTCTTCGCACAGTTTGCGGGGAACAATGCAGTGGGAGCTAGAAAGACGGGGCCAGAGGCTATCTATGAGCGGTTCATGAAGATGCGACCGAAGGAATTCTTAGGGACGTCCGATCTTATGGCTGCCGAGGGCTGGTTTAAGTCCCTCGAGGTTATATTCCAGTTTATGGGGCTTGAACATGGAGATAGGGTTCGATGTGCGACCTATCTGTTCGGAGGAGACGCTCGCCTATGGTGGGAAGGAGCATCAGTGGCTTTGGATTTGAATACTTTGAGCTGGACGCGCTTTACAAAGGTATTCTACTCTAAATATTTTACTGAAGAGGTGCGTTCGAGATTGACCACGGAGTTCATGACGCTGAGGCAGGGAGACTTGACTGTTACGGAGTTCATCCGTAAGTTCGAGAGGGGATGTCACTTTGTACCCCTAATTACTAATGATGCTGGAGCCAAATTGAGGTATTTTCTGAATGGTCTGCGGCCGATCTTTCGCCGTGATGTTAGGGTGGCTGGCCCTACTACCTACGATGTTGCTGTTTTCAGAGCGCTAGCGGTAGAGCAAGACCAGAATGATATTGAGCATGATCGCCAGGGTAAACAACCATTTCAGGCACCACACCGTCCTCCTCATCAGTAGCATCAGAATAAGAGACCTTTCCACGGTCCACCCAAGAACAGAGGGCCGCAGCAGGAATAGCAGGGACAAGCAGTCCCGAGGACAGTGGAGTATCCAGTCTGTGCCAAGTGCTCACGTCGTCATGCTGGGACTTGTATGTATGGTTCGGGAAAGTGTTACAAATGTGGTAGTACTGACCACATATTGAAGAATTGCCCTCAGAAGAATCTGCCTATCCAAGGCAGAGTTTTTGCTCTACATGCTGCGGAGACTAATCCGGAGACGATGCTCATGACAGGTATCCTAAATCCTTAAGTTGTATTTGAAGTTTAATGTTTTGGGTTAAGATTTCGAACTTAGAATTTATGATAGGATTGCATGTTCTAATCAGTGTTAGCTACGAGAATTTAGGTTAGAAGAACTTTGACCTTTGCATGTCTATAAGCATAATTCTTGTAAAACTATTGGGTTTAGCATAATATTCCAATCTTTCAGGGAGAATCTTTATAGCCGGTTCAGCTACGAAAGCCTTGATAGATTCAGGGGCTACTCATTCGTTCATTTCAGAAACCTTTGCAAATTCTCTCAAGATCAAATCAATTGGGCTAGACATAGCGTATTCAGTAGCATTGCCTTCTGGAATGGAGATGACAGCTACTAATGTGATCCGAGATATAGACCTTGAACTTTATGGTAATCTTGTGTATGCGGATCTGATCGTTCTGCCGATGCCGGAATTTGATATAATTCTGGGGATGGACTGGCTATTGAGGAACCGAGTTTTGATTGACTTCCAACAGAGATCTGTTCTAGTCCGACCGCCTGGGATGGAACAATTCTTATTCGGGACAGATAGGTATTTTAATTTACCGCGTATGATATATTGTGTCCAGGCTAGGAAGCTCATTCATCGAGGGTGCCGAGCATTTTTAACTACTCTTGTATCTATTCCCGAGAAGCCCAAACAGTCAGCATCCGATGTTCCTATTGTCCGTGACTTTCTAGACGTTTTTCCTGATGACGTCTCTGGTTTACCACCGGTGCGAGATGTGGAATTTTCTATTGAGCTTATTCCAGGTATCACACCGATATCGAAAGCACCATACCGATTAGCACCGACAAAGATGGCAGAACTCAAGAAACAGATTCAGGAACTTCTTGACAAGGAGTTCATTCGCCCGAGCTTTTCGCCATGGGGCGTACCGGTCTTGTTTGTGAAGAAAAATCATGGTTCGATGAGGCTCTGCATTGATTACCGGGAGTTGAACAGAATTACAGTGAAGAACAAATACCCACTCCCGAGGATTGAAGATTTATTTGATCAGTTGCAGGGAGCTTCCGTATTCTCTAAGATTGATCTGCGTTCTGAGTATCATCAGTTACGGGTGAAAGACGCCGATGTTCTCAAGACTGCTTTCAGGACTCGTTATGGACACTTCAAGTTCCTTGTGATGCCGTTCGGTTTGACGAATGCGCCAGCGATCTTCATGGATCTCATGAATCGCGTATTCCAGCCGTATCTTGATCAGTTCGTGATAGTATTCATAGATGATATTCTCATCTACTCAAAGAATCAAGAGGATCACAGCAGACATCTGACCACAGTATTGCAGACCTTACAAAAGCATAAGCTATTCGCGAAGTTCAGCAAATGCGAGTTCTGGTTAGAGAAAATGGCGTTCTTAGGCCACGTCGTTTCTAGCAGCGTTATTGAGGTAGACCCGGCGAAAGTTGCAGCAGTCAGAGATTGGGTTGTGCCGCAAAATGCATCAGAGATCGGTAGTTTCCTTGGGTTAGCAGGATACTATCGGAAGTTCATTCGGGGATTTTCCTCCATCGCAGTTCCACTCACATCATTGACGAATTAGAATGTCAAGTATGTGTGGAGCGAGGAATGTCAGAAGAGCTTCGATACATTGAAGCAAGCTCTTATTTTAGCGCCAGTGTTGGCCATGCCTTCAGGACCCAGAGATTTTGTTCTGTATACCGATGCTTCAAAACTCGGATTAGGCGCAGTATTGATGCAGCATGGGAAGGTGATAGCATATGCTTCTCGTCAGTTGAAGATTCATGAGAAGAATTATCTTACCCATGATCTAGAGTTTGCAGCCGTAGTATTTGCATTGAAGATTTGGAGGCATTATTTGTACGGGGAGAAGTGACAGATCTTTACCGACCACAAAAGTCTCAAATAATTCTTTACACAGAAAGAGTTGAATATGCGGCAGAGGCGTTGGTTGGAGCTAGTGAAGGACTACGACTATGACATTAGCTATCATCCTGGTAAAGCTAATGTAGTTGCGGATGAGTTGAGCAGGAAAGTCGCAGGGATGGCTTATTTGGTGGTTTCGAGGCCTCTTCAGTTTGAGATGCAGATGTTTGATCTAGAGACATATCCTC
This sequence comes from Primulina tabacum, assembly GCF_025594145.1. Classification (NCBI taxonomy): domain Eukaryota; kingdom Viridiplantae; phylum Streptophyta; class Magnoliopsida; order Lamiales; family Gesneriaceae; genus Primulina; species Primulina tabacum. Next base: position 18,897,937 of record NC_134562.1, on the reverse strand, counting down.
GAGGTAGAGTTCCTCGTCTATCTACCTTGACGATCCAGTCTTCTCTGCTAGACCGTATTCGCAGTGGACAGTTAGCAGACGAGCAGTTGGCTAAGTGGAGACAGAGAGATGAAGCCAAGGGCAGTGTCTTGTACACATTTAGAGACGGTATTGTCAGATATCGAGACAGGATGTGGGTTCCGAGCAGCGATTCTATTCGAGAGGATATCTTATCTGAGGACCATATGTCGTCGTACTCTATTCATCCGGGGAGTACGAAGATGTACAAAGACCTGCAGTTATTATATTGGTGGCCAGGAATGAAGAGGGATATCAGATGGTTTGTATCCGAGTGTCTGACGTGTCAGTTAGTGAAAGCGGAACATCAGAGACCAGCAGGTATTCTCAAGCCTCTTCCTATTCCCGAATGGAAGTGGGAGAATGTCACCATGGATTTCGTTGTCGGATTGCCGAAGTCAGTCAGAGGGTCGAATGCTATATGGGTGATTGTTGATCGTCTTACGAAATCAGCTCATTTCTTGCCTATTAAGACGAATTTCTCCATGATCCCGTATACAGAGTTATATATCCGGGAGATCGACAGACTTCATGGTATTCCCGTTTCTATTGTGTCTGACCGAGATCCTAGATTCACTTCATCATTTTGGAAGAGTCTACATTCAGCTATGGGTACGAAGTTTTTGTTTAGCACGGCTTTCCACCCACAGAAAGATGGTCAGTCCGAGAGAGTTATCCAGATTTTGGAGGATCTTCTTCGTGCATGTGTCCTCGATTTTTCCGGGAGTTGGGAATCAAAGTTGCCGTTGGTGGATTTTACCTATAACAACAGTTTTCAGTCGTCTATAGGTATGGCTCCATATGAAGCATTGTACGGTCGTAAGTGTAGATCTCCTATTCATTGGGATGAAGTAGGGGAGAGATCAGAGTTGGGTTCGGAGATTGTGCAGCAGGCTGCTGATGTAGTAGTCAAGATCCGTGATAGGATGAGGACTGCTCAGAGTAGACAGAAAAGTTATGCGGATCAGAGGAGGAGGGATCTACAGTTTGCTGTTGGTGACCATGTTTTCGTGAAGATAGCACCGATGAAAGGCATCATGCGGTTCGGGAAGAAAGGAAAGCTTAGTCCGAGATTCATTGGAACATTTGAGATTCTCGACCGAGTTGGGATGTTAGCTTATCGTGTTTCTCTTCAGCCGAATCTGGCCGGAGTACACAACGTGTTTCACGTCTCCATGTTGAGAAAGTATATGGCGAATCCATCACATTGTCTTGAACTTTGAACCGTTGCAACTCACTCCGAACTTGTCGTATGAGGAAAGACCAGTGCAAATCTTAGACAAGCAGTAGAAAAAGCTTCGGAACAAAATGGTCAAGCTAGTAAAAGTCAAGTGGCTCAATCATTCGGAGGAGGAAGCTACGTGGGAATCCGAACCAGAGATGAAGAGTTGATATCCCGAGTTATTCGGTAAGTTTTAATTTCGGGGACGAAATTCCTTTTAGGGGGAGAGTTGTAGAACCCGAAAATCAGATTACGTATAAGCCATGCATAATTTCTATTATTTAAATAAAAAATGAATTTTTAAGAAAATAGGAAGTGTTCTATTTATTTTAAAAGTAGATGCATAGTTTTATCTTTTCAGGATAAATACGCGAGGTCGGACCGGAGTTGTAGATTTGAGATAAGATTAATAATAATATTAATAATAAGAAAAATATTCTTAAATTTAATTTAAGTCAAGGAATAATTTAATTTAAAGAAAAAGAATGTCATTCAGATTTAATAAATTAATTGGAGCTAAGTAATTAAATAAGTTCTCTTAGATTCAATATTTAATTAAAGTTTAAATTAAAATATGTAAGCACGTGGGGATAAATAAATCTAGGTATAACATATTCAAGAAATTAAACATAGCATTTCAATATGTAAATTGTAGGTCAAGTATGCCATGCAAGATTTTATCCTAAATTAATGTGTTAATTCACTAAAATATAAAAAGGGGTGTTTAAAACCTTAAACATTTAAAATACTAGATTTAAACAACATTGTACATGCAATATTGGTAACAATTTAGTCAACCCATAAAATATTTCAAAGGTTGATAACTCTCCAATTAAACAATTTCTAATTTGACTTCATGGTGTATTCATTTCCCCATTTTAAATCGCTAATTAGTAGTAAATTCAAATACTATAATTCACATAATTGTTCCTCAACCTATTAGTCTAGGGAATGAGCTGGAACGTGCAGCAAGAATCTGAAAAAAAAAAAAAATATCCAACGGCAGCAAGGAATGAGAAGCCATTCAAATCCATTCAAAATTTCATTAACTTGTAACCTTCAACTAAATGCACTTCAAGACCCATTAATCCCCACTTATAACATTCATCTTCATTACCTACATATCCTACACCCATAGGCTCGAAAATATAAGAAATAATCGGCTGCTAAAATCGTGAACATGCAGCAGAAAAAAAAATAAGAAAATGAATCGGCCAACCTAAGGGAGTAAGAAGCAATTCAAAACTCATTTAACTTCTTGACTTGTAACCTCCCAACTTAATGTATATTATGGCACCTTTAACACCTCCTATAACACTCATATTCAGTGACTAGCAAACCCACACTCTCACCTTCGAAAATAATCAGAAAGACATCAGCTGAAATCGTGACAGCAACAGCTGAAGCAAGAAAGAATCCAACTCCGCTCCGCCGCGCCGTATTCGTCGTATTGGTTTGTTTTCTTCAAAACAAATTTCAAGCATGTATATATTGTTTCTTTTATCTTCAATCAAGTCCTATAGATATTTTTAAACCATTATATAACTATGTTTCAAGAATAATCACGAAATTGACAGCAACACACTTGAAAAATCTGTACATAAGTTCTCGGCCTATGTTTGCACCTTCACGGTTTGGTGTGTTCTTGTTGATTACAAGGTGTTGCTCGATTCCAGGCTTTCATGACTGCTTCTAGGCATAATTTAGAATGTGTTAGGGTGTTTTTGGTTCATTTGTTTCAGTCCATACCCTCACAAAACGAAAGAATGACAGCAGAATTTCCCTTATGTGCAGAATGGGTCTCGGTTTGGTCATTGAGTGAGTAAGGTGAGTTTGTTCGAATCATGGCTGTCCTAGGGACTGTAGCCATGGTTAGAACCCTACCTTATCATGTCTAGGAAGTGACCAAATCAGTTTCTCCAAGCCTAGTTCACGGATCATTCAGATTTTTACAGCAACATGTCAAGTGTCCCACGGTTCTAAAATTCTGTTTTTTTTATGAAGGTGGTTTCAGTTTTTTTGTGTGTTATTGGATTATGATTGGCTCCTAGCCTGTAGCCATGGTTCATACAACACTCCATCATGTCTAGATCGAGCCATGGTTGATGAAATGGCCACTGGAACGACCCACAACAGTAAAACAACTCAATACATTTCACTGCACAGATTTGGTGCACTCGGGTGATACCTTCGGTTGTCTTAGGTAATGGCTTGGTTTTTGGTTGGCTTTTAGCCCTTAGCCATGGTCCAAGTCATGCCTTGGGATGTTGGTAAGAGTCTCTGAGTGGTGGCTCAAGCCAATGTCGAATTATTTCAGAGATATACCTCACGCACACCCAACAGCAACCGCTGTAATTTTCTGTTCTTGACAACAACTTTAGGTTGCGGTTTTCTTGGTGGTTTGAGTTCTTGGTTGGCTTTTAGCCCATGGCCTTGGACGGGACAGTACCTTAATGAGTTAGGAAAGTTGTGTTTTTGGCCGTTCGTGATTTGGTCGAGTTTAGAGGTCGTACGAGAATTTACGGCGAAAAGTGCCAAAATGACTCTCGAAAGAGTGTTTTATGTTTTTGGATTCCTTTCACCTATTTTCGGGTTTTACAGTTATTATACATATTTTTCAGTATGTTATGTATTTTTAATTATGGTTAAATGTCGGTTTAATGTTGGTTCGGGTTGGTACGAAGCCATGGTTAAAAATCAAGTTGTTGGTACGAAGCCTCTCGTTTTTGGTTCTATTTTTAAAATTTTGTCAAGTTAAGATTTATTGCATATTAGTAGTAAGTCGCAGCAAGCCTGGGAACGATCTAACTCATCCGGTAAAAATAAGATTTTAATTATATTACGTGCATAAAAATATAAAATGTTTATTTTTGAGATATATGCTATATTTCTTGTGGCCACCTTATGCTTATGGGTTTGGAAGTCGGTAGGCGCAACCGAGGACCTCTCCACCCGTTGACTTACGACCGGTTATGATTATGTATGGGTACGGACATCCAGTCCAAGGGCTGTGAATGATCTCTACCGCCCAGTATACTGTGGTTTAGTCTGATCAGGCGCTCACGTTATGTTATGGGCCACTTGCTTAGAAACATTATCTCTACCAGAAAAATTATGATATGTTATGACAGAGCTCTATTGAACAAAGCTTTTATATATTAATTTTCAGATATGCACGTAGTTATAATTATTCATGATATGATTTTCACCATACGCTCAACGATACTTTATTTTTATGATGCATGCAATTTTTTGATATATTTACTTGTTATTCACGATATATACATGTTTAGTCTTTAGACTCACTAGACTTGATTGTTGTAGGTATTGACGAGGTCGAGACCGCGGGCGGAGACCAGTGAGCGATCTTGGGACAGCAGTAGTAAACCCGAGGACCTCATGATTTAATTTATGCACCTTTTATTATTCAAACTCAGTTTTAATACGTTGAATTATTTTTAAGTTGATGTTTACGTTGGATTATTTTTAAATTGTTAGTTGAAAACAATATTTGCTTCTACTGTTATTTTAAAGTTAAAATTATTTACATGTTTATTTTAATTAAATAAGACAAGATAATTATTTATTTAGAGAATTTTTAATAATTCCGCAAAATTATGAATACGAAATACGGGCCTTTACAGATGATATGAAAATGTTTATGAAAATTTATGGAAATATTTATGTTTAAAGTTGATGCATCATTATGAAAATGTTTTTATTTAAAGTTTATGCATCTTCATGAAAAAGATATTTTAAGTAAAAGTATTTTCACTGCTGTATGTGATCTGTATATGTATTACTTGTTATCAAGATTATGGTGTGTTGAGTCTTTAGACTCACTAGGTGTGATGGATGGAGGTGATATTGATAATTATGATGTGAAAGGTCTTGATGGTTGACCTGACTCGACTGAAGGTGCACATAACCCGAGGACCAGCGCTTCTATCTTTCCGCACTTATAATTTATGATTATGATTTATGTTAAAGATATTTTTACGACAATTTAATTTTGTTTGCGATTGGTTTTTGAGAGGTTATAGTATGTGCTATACTTTTCAAATAATGTTTTTAGGTTTGGTAAAAGTTTAATGATTTTACGATTTAAACTATTTCCTTTGATTTTCAAATATTAGTTGGTTGATTTATTTTTATAATAATGTCAAAAATATTTATAGTTCGGCTGATGCTAGGGTGTCAAAAAAATATTTTTCTAGTACTTTTTAAGAAAACTAATAGCAGACGTTTCAGTTGGTATCAGCGCAATGGTTCTGTAAAGGGTTGTGCCACCATCAGTGCCGAAAAGATCAGTCGTCAAGCATAATTTTGTAAGTTTTACATGCTTTATATGATTTAATATGATGTTACATGCATAATCACATGAATAATATGTTTAGGTTACATGGCTACTAGCTTTTTGAGTATGCTTTGTATGCTTAAATTTGCTAAATGAATTAGTATATGTCACATGATTAGAAAACTTAGTTTTAAATGCATGTTGGTTATGTTAAAATTTGGAAAATGTTCAGATAAAATGCCTCCTAGACGTGCCCCTATTACTGAGAACCGAGTTGAGAACAGTGTGAACCAACAAGGGAATGCACCCTCACCTCCTAATGAAGGTGCTGCTACTCGTGCCTTAGAGGGCATGGCTCGTTTCTTCGAGTAACAATTACAGCAGCAGCAGCAGTTGCAGCAGTAGTTACAGCAGTTACAGCAGGCACCTAGGCCACAACAATACTTATATGATCAGTTCCAGAGGCTATGGCCGAAGGAATTTTCTGGCACCACCGATCCCTATGCTGCTGAGGCTTGGATTCGTGCACTCGATGTACACTTTCGATATCTGAACATGGGGGATGCTGACCGTGTGAGGTGTACCACTTACATGTTTAGGTATGATGCTTCTTTATGGTCGGAAGGAGTCTAGCATGGTATTGACATTGCTACACTTAATTGGGCTCGTTTCAAGGAGATATTCAATGAAAAATACCTTATTGCTGATGTTAGAAGGCGACTGAAGAGGGAATTTATGAGACTCCGTCAGGGAGTCTTGACTGTTGCTGAGTTTGTGAAAAAATTTGATAGGGGTTGTCACTTTTTACCCCTTATTGCAAGGGATCCTGCAGAGAAGCTTAAACACTTCATGGATGGTCTACGACCCACCTTACGAAATAATGTTATGATGATGCGTCCTTTGGACTATGCCACTGCTATTACTTATGCATTCCAGTCTGAGAAATATTTGAGGGATATTGAGTTTGAGATGCAGCACAAGAGAAAACAACACCAAAATAACAATCAGCCAAACAAGAAACCATATACGGGTCCTCCTATACCTCAAGGGTCTCAAAAGCCCCAAGGTCAAGTCAAGAAGCAAGGACAGCAAAGGCCACCAAATCCTGGAGCACCAAAGCCCGCTGAGAGGCAACCATGCAAGGAGTGCAATCGCTTAAATCTTGACAAATGTGAGTGGGGGACATTCAAATGTTCCTATTGCAAGGAGAATGGGCACAAAGCTCTTGATTGCCCGAAGAGAAAAGCACCTACTGTTGGAAGAGCATATGTTATGAATGCTGAAGAAGCTGAGGAGGAGGCAGACACTACGCTTATCACAGGTAACCTAGTCATTTAATGCTTTTATATTGCTTTTAATTGCATGAAATGTAAAATTGGTTTTTATAAGTGAATTCGGATCAAGATTAACCTAGTGAAAATTAGGTTGAATGCTCTATCTTAGTTGGATTTAAGATATGATTTTAGAAACCATAGAAAATGGCATTTTATTTTGAGCCTTATTTTATGCAAAGGATGTATTAATTCCAAATAAAAGTTTTAGAGCCAAAATTAAGAAAATCACAAATTTAGGGTTGTAAAGGGTTCAAATTTATGAAGGGTTCTAAGTTAATTTTCAAAAGTTTTAGGAATTAATGGAGATTTCCGAAAGTTAATGGACTAAATTGCAAATACCGAAAACTTAAGGGGCTTCAATGAAATTTCTGAATTCTTAAGCGGTCAAAATGTAATTTTTGAAATTTAAAGGACGGAAATTTAACTCTTCGAAAATATAAGGGTCAAATTGTAAATATTCAAAAAAATTTGGGGATTAAAATGTAAATTTCGAAAAATTGAAGGGCTAAAATGCAATTTTTCAAAAAAAAATTTGCTTAAGTTCAACATGTAATCTTCACCTAACTTTGGGAGAATAATGATATAAATTTCCTTAAGCTTCAACATGAAAAGATTTAAAAGTCATTTTCGCCGCAGGGAGGATTATCATTCTAGGTGTAGCAACCTATGCACTGCTAGATTCGGGAGCTACACATTCTTTTATATCTGAAACCTTCATCAAAAGACTGAATATTACTCCTCAAGATATGTGTTTGGATTTCAAAGTTTCTATTCCCTCCGGTGATCAAATGCTCACATCTAAAAATTGTCAAGAATCTATAGATCTTTGCTTATTCAAAGATGTGGTTCGGGCAGATCAAGATGTGGTTCGGGCAGATCTTAATGTGCTTCATATGCCTGAATTTAATATTATACTCGGTATGGATTGGTTATCAGCAAATGGAGATTCGATTGATTTCCGTCAGCAATCAGTGTCTATTAGACCGCCTAGTGGTAAATCCTTTGTCTTTGAGGCGGCGAGAAACAAACAAATGCCGCACATTATCTCTTTTCTATGTGCGAGGAAACTTATTAAACGTGGATGCCAAGCTATTCTAGCATGTGTCACTAGCACACATGCTCCAATCAGTCAGAAGTTAAAAGATAATGATATTGTCAGAGATTTTCCTAGCGTCTTTCCCGAAGACGTTTCTGGCATTCTACCCGATCGTGAAATGGAATTCTCTTTTGACTTAATGACGGGCACAATAACTATTTCTAAAGCGCCTATCGTCTAGCACCTGCTGAATGAAAGAATTAAAAGATCAAATCCAAGAATTGCTAGACAAGGGTTTTATTCGCCCTAGTTATTCTCCATGGGGCGAACCGGTATTATTTGTGAAGAAGAAATACGGCAGTATGTGTCTCTGTATTGATTATCGAGAGCTTAATAGGGTTACTATGAAGGATAAATATCACTTACCAAGAATTAAAGATTTATTTGATCAGTTACAAGGAGCATCCATATTCTCGAAGATTGATCTTCGTTCGGGATACCATCAATTGAAAGTGAAAGAGTATGATGTTTACAAGACAGCGTTTTGCACTAGATATGGGCGCTACGATTTTATGGTCATGCCATTGGGGTTGACCAATGCACCAGCGATCTTCATTGATATCATGAATCGCGTATTTCAGCCGGATTTAGATCAATTCATCATAGTCTTCATTGATGATATTTTGATATATTCTAAGAGCAAAGAGGAGCATAGTCGTCATTTGAGGACAGCACTGCTAGTTCTGCAATATAGGAAGCTTTATGCAAAATTCAGCAAGTGTGAGTTTTGGCTTGATCGAGTGGCTTTCTTAGGCCACGTTATTTCTAGTAATGGCATTGAAGTCGATCCAAGTAAAGTTGAGGTAGTGAAAGAATGGCCAGTACTGAAGAGTGTTGGCGACATTCGCTTTTTCTTGGGACTAGCTGGCTATTATCGCAAATTTATTCAAGGATTCTCATCCATTGCAGTACCTTTGACATCCTTGACTAAGAAGAATGCAAAGTTTATTTGGGGATCCCAGTGTCAAGACATTTTTGATTAGTTGAAGCAAGCCTTGATATCAGCGCCAGTGTTATCTATGCCATCTGGGCAAGGAGAGTATGTTCTATATACCGACGCTTCTAAACTTGGTTTGGGCGCAATTCTGATGCTAAATGACCGAGTTATAGCCTATGAGTCAAGACAGTTGAAAATACACGAGAAAACCACCCAAATCATGATCTTGAGCTTGCAGCAATAGTTTTTGCATTGAATATTTGGAGACATTACTTATATGTGGAGAAGTGCAAAATATTCACCGATCATAAAAGTTTGAAATACTTCTTCACCCAAAAAGAACTGAACATGACTTAGTATAGATGGCTTGATTAGTAAAGGACTACGATTGTTACATTAGCTACCATCCAGGAAAAGCTAATGTTGTGGCAGACGCTTTGTGTCGTAAAACAACAGTTATTACTCAATTATCACTTCAAAGACCGTTGTAGTCTGAGATACAGCGGTTTGAGCTTACAGTGTATGCTCGGGGCGAGGCCACTAATCTTGCCACATTATGTAGAGCAAGAGATGAAGCCAAGGGCCGGAAGTTATATTAGAGGTGGATGGTATAGTTAGTTATCGAGATCGTTTATGGGTTCCTAGTGGCGATTCTTTGAGAGATCTTATTATGAAGGAAGCTCATGACACACCATATTCCATTCATCCGGGAAGCACGGAGATGTATAAAGATTTGCAGTTATTATATTGGTGGCCAGGCATGAAGAGAGACATTTTGAGATTTGTATCCGAATGTTTGACTTGTCAGAAAGTTAAAGCAGAGCATCAAAGACAAGCGGGGAAACTTAAGCCACTTCCTATTCCCGAGTGGAAATGGGAAAATATTGCTATGGACTTTGTTGTGGGATTGCCAAAAACCATTAAGGGATTCAATGCCATATGGATGATAGTGGATCGTCTTGCGAAATCAGCGTATTTTCTACCTATTAAGACAACCTTCACCATGATTCAGTATGCCGAGTTATATATTCGAGAGATAGTTCGTCTGCATGGGATTCCTGTATCTATTGCTTCTGACAGAGATCCGAGATTTACGTAATATTTTTGGAAGAGTCTGCATGCATCGATGGGGACCAAGTTATTATTCAGTACAACATTCCATCCTCAAACCGATGGTCAATCCGAAAGAGTTATCCATGTAAGGTCCAAAATTAAGACGATGTAATCCAACTGCATGCAAATCTAGGGAATATGAAAAATGGGTAATTGATTGATTTAATTTCTTAATTGATTATGTGACATGCATGATTATATGTTGAATATGATTTTATTGCCTTTATGCCTAAAATGTAATTTTTAAGGATTATTCAAGTTGCGATCGAGGAACGGAGACCGAGGGCTGAAAAACGTAAAATGTTTTTATTAAATAATTAATTTTAATTGTTTAAAATATGGTTGATGGTTTTTCATAATTTTGAAAATAAGGAGTTTTAAGGTGATTTTATACGCCGGAACGTAATTTTATCGATGTTGGTCTTTGAACGAAAATACGAACTTTTTGGCTACCCGGCTATTGAATTCACAAATTTATTTAAACAAAACTATGATAATATTTTAATTAATTCATAATCAAGCACTAGTGGGCCTAATTTTAGGGCTTATTGGGCTTAAGCCTAATTAAAAGATTAATTAGTATAAAATATGATTAACACCTCAAACCCTACACCAAAAAAAAAAAACTCACGCCACTCTTCAGAATATTGGCACCCCAAAAACCCTCTCAATTCACACGGAACCCACTCAAATATTTTGAAGAAAAGTTGCATAAATCAAGGGAGTTTTAAAGCCAATGTTCTTGCCCCGTTCTTCGTTGTCAACATTTATTCGTGCGTTTAAAACACAAAGACACGCCATACATCTCCTTTTCTCTTCTATCACATCGTAGTATCGTTTTAAATATCGTGTGTATGAAAAGCATGAAGTTTCTATGATTATTTTCTAAATATTGCATGCACATGTGGGAAACTTGAGATTTTTTATGCAAATTCATGGTTTTATTATGTAAAGTGGCTACCATGATCTTAGGTTCTGACAAGTGGTGTTTATACATGACTTAAGGTCCTAACATACACACCCTAAACACCGAAGTCAAAGGAAGCAAGCAACAGCGCAGGAAACGATTTTTTTGTGCTGTTATGGGTTTGGAGTGATCGGGTTTCACGAGGAGGGGATGGCTTGGCCTTGGCTTGGGCCAGGGCATGGCCAGTGTCTCTCATGGGTCAAGGGGAGAGTTCTAGCCAAGCTAGGACTCGAGATAAGGGCTGGGGAAGGAGTCTTAGCCACGCTAGGACTCCTACCCGAGAGGGCGCTGGTGCACGCCTTGGTGCAGCAGCGCGCAGGGATCGCTGCGGTGCAGCCAGGGGTCACGGGTTTGGCTAGGGTGTCTCAATAGGGTCCTAATAGGGTGCACGACAGGTTGGTCCAGGGGCTAGCTCGGTTGGATAGAGTCCTAGCAAGTTAGGAGGGTCCTATGCCAAGTATAGTTCCTCGGCCATGGCTTGCTATTGGTATGTAGCTTTGTTTTTTAAGTTGCGTTCGAATCCTATGGGTTCCTAAGGTCCAGTAGGGTGTCTAAGAGTGTTGGTCAGGGTTGGGTTCATCATGGTTCGGGGGTGGCTCGAGAAAATCGAAAGATGGCTCGGGGTCGAAAAAAATAGGTCAAGTTAGGGTTTTTATAAGCTAAAATATTAAAAACATGGCTCACGGGGGTCAAGTCGTGGTTCATGAGGGCTAAAATAATATAAAAAGATTAAGTTTTAAAATTAGGAATTTTATATTAAAGTTTGGGATTTTTCAAGATTAAAACACCGTCAAAACGATTAATTAAAGATTAACTTAAAAATACTAGTGTTAAGCCAAATAAAATATGAAAAAATTCATGTAAGCTTAAATGAGTCAATGAATTCAAGTAAAACGGTAATTTTACACCCAAAATTTAGTAAACGTCATGGCAGTGCTCTGAATGCTGTTTTTATGCTATTATGATTATTTCAAATGTTTATGAAATGTTACATGATTAAATTATGATTTTTAAATGTACATGGATTTTTATGATTTAAGGATGACATTTAAAATATATTTTGCATGCTTGGTTTCAAAAGAAAAATGATATTTAATTATAATTTTATCAAGTGATGAAAATATGAAACGTTGATGAAAGTGAAGTAATTGTGACTAATGAGGATATGAGGATATGCAGATATGATTGAGGATAGGCCAAGGCTTAGTTGACGATCTTATGTCACTGATGTTCCCGCCGCCCAGTACTGTGATTTCATGTAGATAGATCCATCGACTTTTGAGGATTGAGGAAAGTCACAATTAACGATCTGAATTCAATAAAGGAAAGGAAAATGTTTATGATCATGATAAAATGTTTTATGTTATGTCATGTTGAGGAAAAGGAAAAGATTAAGATTTATTTTTGCATATCATGAAAATGTTATTTTTACGTAAAAGTATTTTCACTGTTGCTTGTGATTTTTATACGTATTATTTGTTATAAAGATTATGGTGTGTTGAGTCTTTAGACTCACTAGGTTTAATGGATGCAGGTGAGGTTGAGGGAGGTCTTTATGGTTGACTTGACTGCACTGAAGGAGCACACAACCCGAGGACCAGCGCTTCTACTTTTCCACACTTATGATTAAAGATTACGATTTACGTTAAAAGATTTTTAAGAATATTTATTTATGCTTTTGAGTGGTTTTTGAGATGATGATATTTTTCACGTTTATTGCTTATTAGGTTTGGTAAAACAATTGACGATTTCATGATTTTTAAATACTAGTTTGTTGAGGTTTTATTTTTAAGTGGGTAAAATATTTTATAAAAATATTTTCATGTGTTGGTAAAGGTTCGACCGTTTCATGTTATGTTTAAAAAAAAAATTTGTTTAGCACTTTTTAACATTAAGAAAGGCAGACGTTTCAGTTGGTATCAAAGCTAATTTCCTGGAAAGGGTTGTGCCACCATCAGCGCCGGAAAAATCAGTCGTCAAGCCTCAAATTTGTAAGTTTTTACACGCTTTATATGATTTAGTATGATGTTACCTGCTTGACGACATGAGTAATATGTTTACGTTACATATTTACTAGCTTTTTGAGTATATATGCTTTCTATGCTTAAATTGCTAGATGAATAAAGATTGTCACATGAATAGAAATTTATATTTTAAATGCATGTTGGTTACATTAGAATTTGGAAAACGTTCAGATAAAATGCCTCCAAGACGTGCTCCTGTTAATGAGAATCAAGTCGAAAACAGTGTAAACCATCAAGGGAATGCACCACCACCACCACCACCTCCAGGGGATGTTGCTACTCGTGCTTTGGAAGGGATGGCTCGTCTATTTGAGCAACAGTTATAGCAGCAGCAGTTACAACTACAATTACAGCAGTTACAGCAGCAGCAGTTACAGTAGGCACCTAGGCCACCACATGATATTTATGATCAGTTCCGAAGGAATTTTTTGGCACTACTGATTCCTTTGCTGCTGAGAGCTGGATCCATTCACTCGAGGTACACTTTCGATATCTGAATATAGGGGATGCTGACCGTGTGAGGTGCACCACTTACCTGTTTAGGGATGATGCTTCACTATGGTGGGAAGGAGCCGAGCATGGTGTCAACCTTGCTACTATTACTTGGCCTCATTTCAAAGAGATTTTCTATGTGAAATATTTTACTGTTGATGTTAGAGGGCGACTGAAGAGGGAGTTTATGAGCCTCCGTCAAGGAGACTTGTCTGTTGCCGAGTATGTGAAGAAATTTGATAGGGGGTGTAACTTTGTACCCATTATTGCGAGGGATCCTACGGAGAAGCTTAGACACTTCATGGATGGTCTATGACCTACACTACGCAACAATGTTATGATGATGCATCAATTGGACTGCGCTACTCCTACTACATGTGCATTCAGGTCTGAGCAAGTTTTGATGGACATTGAGTTTGAAATGCAGCGCAAGAGGCAACAACACCACAATAACAATAAGTCAAACAAGAAACAGTGGGACCTCCTAGACCTCAAGGGCCTCAAAAGTCCCAAGGTCAAAACAAGAAGCAAGGACAGCAAAGACCACAAAATCCTAGAGCACCAAAGCCTGCTAAGAGGCAACCATGCAAGGTGCTGCAATAGCCTACATCTTGGCAAATGTGAATGGGGGACATTCAAGTGTTTCTACTGCAACGAGGATGGGCCCAAAGCTATTGATTGTCCGAAGAGGAAAGCACCTACTGTGGGACGAGCTTATGTTATGAATGCTGAAGAAGCTGAGGAGGAATCAGACACTACACTTATCACGGGTAACCTAGTCATTTAACATTTTATATTGCTTATTATTGAATGAGATGTTAAATTGGTTATTATAATTGAATTGGGAACAAGATTTAACCTAGTGGAAATTAGGTTGCATGTTCTACTTAGTCGGATTTAAGGTATGATTTTAGAAACCATAGAAATGGGTAATGAATTTTGTGCCTTATTTTATGTGAAGGATAAAATAATTCCAAATAAAAAGTTTTAGTGCCAGAAAGAAAAAAAATCATAATTTAAGGATTATAGAATTTCGAAAATTTTTTTTGGGGTCATATGGGCAATATTCGAAATTAAGGGACTTAACTGAAAATTTCGAATTCTTGAGGACTTAAATGAAATTCTCGAAAGTTAAAGGACCAATTTGCAATCAACAAAAAAATTAGGGGCTTTAATGCAATTACCAAATTCTTAAGGACCATGATGTAATTTTCGAAATTTTAAGGAGCAATAATGAAAATTTTCGAAAAATATGAGTGCCAAATTGCAATTATCCAAAATTTGAGGACTAGAATGAAAATTTTCGAAAAGTTGAAGGGCAAAAATGCAATTTTTTCAAGAACTGCTTAAGTTCAACACGCAATCTTCACATAACTTTGAGAAATTAATGATAGAAATTCTTTAAGCTTCAACACGAAAAGATTTAAAAGACATTTTCGCCGCAGGGAGGATTATCATTCAGGGGGTAGCTACCTATGCCTTGCTAGATTCGGGAGCTACACATTCATTTATATCTGAAACCTTCATCAAAAGACTGAATATTACTCCTCAATATATGGGTATGGGTTTCAAAGTTTCTATTCCATCCGGGGATCAAATGCTCACCTCTAAAATTGTCAAGAATCTAGAGCTTCGTTTATGCAAAGATGTGCTGTGGACAGATCTTATCGTGCTTCCTATGCCTGAATTTTATATTATACTCGGTATGGATTGGCTATCAGTGAATGGAGCTTTGATTGATTTCTGTCAGCGATCTGTATATATTAGACCACCTAGTTGTAAACCTTTTGTCTTCGAGGCGGCAAGGAACATGAAAATGCCGTATATTATCTCTTGTCTATGTGCGAGGAAGCTTATTAAGCGTGGATGCCAAGCTTTTCTAGCATGTGTCACTACCGCACATGAATCTATTAGTTAAAATTTAGAAGATGTTGATATTGTCAGAGATTTTCCTATCGTCTTTCCCGAGGACGTATCTGGTATTCCACCCGATCGTGAAGTAGAATTCTCTATTGATTTAATGTCGGGCACTGTTCCTATATCTAAAGCGCCTTATTGTCTAGCACCTGCTGAAATGAAAGAATTAAAAGATCAAATCCAAGAATTGCTAGACAAGGGTTTTATTCGCCCTAGTTATTCCCCATGGGGTGCACCGGTATTATTTGTGAAGAAGAAAGAAGGTAGTATGCGTCTTTGCATTGATTATCGAGAGCTTAATAGGGTCACTATCAAAAATAAGTATCCACTTCAAAGAATTGAAGATTTATTTGATAAGTTGCAAGGAGCATAGATATTTTCCAAGATTGATCTACGATCTAGATACAATCAATTGAAAGTAAAAGAGTTAGATGTTCACAACACAGCGTTTCGTAATATATATGAGCATTACGAGTTTATGGTCATGCCATTTGTGTTGACCAATGCGCCAACAATTTTCATGAATCTCATGAATCACGTATTGCAGCCGTATCAGGATAAGTTTATTATAATCTTCATTGATGATATATTGATCTATTCCAAGAGCAGAGAAGAGCATAGTCGCCATTTGAGTACAGCCCTACAAGTTCTTCAAGATAAGAAGCTTTATGCTAAATTCAGAATGTGCGAGTTTTGGCTTGACAGAGTGGCATTTTTAGGCCACATCATTTCTAGTAGTGGAGTAGAAGTCAATCCAAGTAAATTGGAGGCAGTAAAAGAGTGGCCAGTACCGAAGAGTGTTACTGAGATTCGCAGTTTCTTGGGACTGGCTGGCTATTATCGCAAATTTATCAAGAGATTCTCATCTATTGCAGTACCTTTGACATCTTTGACTAAGAAGAATGCGAAGTTTATATGGGGATCCGAGTGTCAAGACAGTTTTGATAAGTTAAAGCGAGGATTGATTTCAGCGCCAGTGTTATATATGCCGTCTGGGCAAGGAGAGTATGTTTTGTATGCCGACGCTTCTAAACTTGGTTTGGGCGCAGTTCTGATGCAAAATGACTGAGTTATAGCCTATGCGTCGAGACAACTGAAAATTCACGAGAAAAACTACCCTACTCACGATCTTGAGCTTGCAGCAGTAGTCTTTGCACTAAAGATTTGGAGACACTACCTTTATGGGGAGAAATGCAAAATATTCACTGATCATAAAAGTTTGAAATACTTCTTCACCCAAAAGGAGTTGAGTATGAGACAGTGCAGATGGCTTGAGTTAGTAAAGGATTATGATTGCGACATTAGCTACCATCCGGGAAAGGCTAATGTAGTGGCAGACGCATTGAGTAGAAAAGCAGCAGTTATCACTCATCTATCGCTACAAAGGCCGTGGCAGTCCGAGATACGGCGGTTTGAGCTTACGGTTTATGCTAGGGGCGAGGCCCCTAATCTTGCCACACTATCAGTACAGTCGACTTTGAGAGACAGAATTCGTGATGGACAGTCCACTGACGAGAAGTTGCAAAAATGGAAAGATAGAGATGAAGCCAAGGGTCGGAATTTATATTCCAAGGTGGATGGTATAGTTCGATATCGAGATCGTTTATGGGTTCCTGGTGATGATTCTTTGAGAGATCTTATTATGAAGGAAGCTCATGGCACACCTTATTCCGTCCATCTGGGAAGCACGAAGATGTATAAGGATTTGCATTTGTTATATTGGTGGCCAGACATGAAGAGAGACATTTTGAGATTTGTGTCCGAGTGTTTGACTTGCCAACAAGTTAAAGCAGAGCATCAAAGACTAGCAGGGAAATTGAAGCCACTTCCTATTCCTGAGTGGAAATGGGAGAACATCACTATGGACTTTGTTGTGGGATTGCCAAAGACTATTAAGGGATTCAATGCTATATGGGTGACAGTAGATCGTCTTACAAAATCAGCACATTTTCTGCCTATTAAGACGACATTCACCATGATTCAATATGCAGATTTATATATTCGGGAGATAGTTCGTCTGCATGGAATTCCAGTATCTATTGTTTCTGACAGAGATCCGAGATTCACGTCATCTTGTTGGAAAAGTCTAGATGCAGCGATGGGGACCAAGTTATTATTTAGTACAGCATTTCATCATCAAACCTATGGTCACTCCGAAAGAGTTATACAAATTTTGGAAGATCTACTGTGAGCATGTGTTATTGATTTCCAAGGCAGTTGGGAACCAAAATTACCTCTAGTGGAGTTCACCTACAATAATGACTATCAATCATCTATCGGGATGACTCCTTTTGAGGAACTTTATGGAAGGAAATGTAGATCTCCTATTCATTGGGACGAGGTTGGGGAAAGAAGAGATATTGGTCCGGATGTGATTGAAGAAACTGCCGAGCTTGTAGTCAAAATTCGTGATAGAATGAAGACTGCACAAAGCCGACAAAAGAGTTATGCGGACAAGAGACGAAGGGACTTAGAGTTTGCAGTGGGAGATCATGTATTTGTGAAAATATCACATATGAAGGGTGTTATGCGCTTTGGCAAGAAGGGCAAGCTTAGTCCAAGATTTATTGGTCCGTTCAAGATTTTAGAGAGGACTGGGACACTAGCTTATAGAGTGGCATTGCCACCAATGCTTTCAGGAGTTCACAATGTGTTTCATATTTCAATGTTGCGAAAGTACATGTCGAATCCATCACATGTACTAAATTATGAACCACTTCAATTAAATCCATATATGACATATGAAGAAAGACCTGTCCAAATCCTGGGAAGGCAAGAAAGAAGATTGCAAAACAAACCGAGAGGGACTTGAAGAGTCTGTATCCAGAACTATTTGGTAAGTTCTAATTTCGAGGACGAAATTTTATTTAAAGGAGGAGGAATTGTAAGGTCCAAAATTAAGACGATATAATCCAACTGCATGCAAATCTAGGGAATATGAAAAATGGGTAATTGATTGATTTAATTTCTTAATTGATTATGTGACAAGCATGATTATATGTTGAATATGATTTTATTGCCTTTATGCCTAAAATGTAATTTTTAAGGATTATTCAAGTTGCGATCGAGGAACGGAGACCGAGGCCTGAAAAACGTAAAATGTTTTTATTAAATAATTAATTTTAATTGTTTAAAATATGGTTGATGGTTTTTCATGTTTTTGAAAATAAGGAGTTTTGAGGTGATTTTATACGTCGGAACGTAATTTTATCGATGATGGTCTTTCAACGAAAATACGAACTTTTTGGCAACCCGACTATTGAATTCAAAAAATTATTTAAACAAAACAATGATAATATTTTAATTAATTCCTAATCAAGAACTAGTGGGCCTAATTTGAGGGCTTAATGGGCTTAAGCCTAATTAAAAGATTAATTAGTATAAAATATGATAAACACCTCAAACCCTACACCAAAAAAAAACTCACGCCACTCTTCAGAATATTGGCACCCCAAAAACCCTCTCAATTCACACGGCACCAACTCAAATATTTTGAAGAAAAGTTGCATAAATCAAGGGAGTTTAAAAGGCAAGGTTCTTGCCCCGTTCTTCGTCTTCAACGTTTATTCGTGCGTTTAAAACTCAAAGACACGCCATACATCTCATTTTCTCATCTATCACATGATAGTATCGTTTTAAATATCGTGTGTATGAAAAGCATGAAGTTTATATGAATATTTTCAAAATATTGCATGCACATGTGGGAAACTTGAGATTTTTTATGCAAATTCATGGCTTTATTATGTAAAGGGGCTGCCATGATCTTAGGTTATGAACAAGTGGTGTTTATACTTTACTTAAGGTCCTAACACACAGACCTTAAATACCAAAGTCGAGGGAAGAAAGAAACAGCGCAGGAAACGATTTTTTTTGTGCTGTTATGGGTTTGGAGTGATCGGGTTTCACGAGGAGGGGTTGGCTTGGCCTTGGCTTGGGCCAGGGCATGGCCAGTGTCTCTCATGGGTCAGGGGGAGAGTCCTAGCTTGTCAGGGGGAGAGTCCTAGCCAAGCTAGGACTCGAGATATGGGCTGGTGAAGGAGTCCTAGCCACGCTAGGACTCCTACCCGATAGGGTGCTGCTGCACGCCTTGGTGCAGCAGCGCGCAGGGATCGCTGCGGTGCAGCCAGGGGTCACGGGTTTGGCTAGGGTGTCTCAATAGGATCCTAATAGGGTGCACGACAGGTTGGTCCAGGGGCTAGCTCGGTTGGATAGAGTCCTAGCAAGTTAGGAGGGTCCTATGCCAAGTATAGTTCCTCGGCCATGGCTTGCTACTGGTATGTAGCTTCGTTTTTGAAGTTGTGGTCGAATCCTATGGGTTCCTAAGGTCCAGTAGGGTGTCCAAGGGTATTGGTCAGGGTTGGATTCATCAGGGTTCGAGTGTGGCTCGAGAAAATCGAAAGATGGCTCGGGGTCGAAACAAATAGGTCAAGTTAGGGTTTTTAAAAGCTAAAATAATCAAAACACGTCTCACGGGGGTCGAGTCCTGGTTCATGAGGGATAAAATAATATAAAAAGATTAAGTTTCAAACTTAGGAATTTTATATTAAAGTTTGGGATTTTTCGGGATTAAAATACCGTCAAAACGATTAATTAAAAATTAACTTAAAAGTCCTAGTTTTAAGCCAAATAAAAATATGGGAAAATTTATGTAAGCTTAAATAGTTATTTGGGACATGTTAGAGTCAACGAATTCAAGAAAAAGTCAAAATCGAGAAATTTTACGTCTAGGGGTAAAATAGTAATTTTACACCCAAAATTTAGTAAACATCATGGCAATGCTCTGAATACTCTTTTTATGCTATTATGATTATTTCAAATATTTATGAAATGTTACATGATTAAATTTTGATTTTTAAATGTCCATAGATTTTTATGATTTAAGGATAACATTTAAAATATATGTTGCATGCTTGGTTTCAAAAGAAAAATTATATTTAAGCATGATTTTATCAAGTGATGAAAATATGAAACGTTGATGAAAGTGAAGTAATTGTGACTAATGAGAATATGAGGATATGAGGATATGATTGAGGATAGGCCAAGGCTCAGTTGACGATCTTATGTCGCTGATGTCCCCGCCGCCCAGTACTGTGGTTTCATGTAGATGGATCCATCGACTTTTGAGGATTGAGGAAAGTCACAATTAACGATCTGAATTCAATAAAGGAAAGGAAAATGTTTATGATCATGATAAAAGATTTTATGTTATGTCATGTTGAGGAAAAGGAAAAGAATGAGATTTATGTTTGTTACGCCCCGTAAATTTGAAGGTCCACGCGAACCACATGCATACAAATTATTAAATTACTTGTGTATTTCAATTAAATTTTTTAATTGTATTAATTATGTTGTGTATATTGACTTATTTAAAATATACTTTTCTACATGATTGCATTAAAATATATTTTTAAAGGTTATTCGAGTTGCGATCGAGGAACGGAGACCGAGGGATGAAAAATAGAAAATGTTTTTATTAAATAATTGTTTTTAATTATTTAAAATATGGGTGATGCTTTTTCTTATTTTTGAAGATAAGGATTTTTGGGGTGATTTTATACGTCGGGACGTAATATTTATCGGTGTTGGATTTTCCACAAAAATACGACATTTTGGCAACCCGACTAATAAATTCATAAACTTTTCTAAACAAAATTATTTTTAATATTTAAATTAATCACTAATGAGCTTAATTGGGCCTAATTAACTACCTATTGGGCATAAGCATGTTTAAGGTGTAATTAA
Source organism: Primulina tabacum (assembly GCF_025594145.1). NCBI lineage: Eukaryota > Viridiplantae > Streptophyta > Magnoliopsida > Lamiales > Gesneriaceae > Primulina > Primulina tabacum. The sequence goes on along the minus strand of NC_134562.1, from coordinate 18,876,739 downwards.
CTATATAATATGCAATTAACCCCACCCCAAACCCCATATGTTTCATGCCACTTTTAGATTTTGTTTTCACTCCAAAATCTCCCACAAGATACACGCCACAATTTTAAAGGGGAGTTCGAAAGTTTCAAAGGGAAAAATCAAGCCAAGGTTGTCGTCGTCGTTCTTCGCAATCATCAATGTAAATTCGTGCGTAAAATACGCAAAAGCACGCAATATTCTTTCCTTCAATCATCTATCACACCATAATATTTATTTGAACATGTTTTGTATGAAAAACAAGTTACACTTTGTTTTATATTCATTTTTATGCATTTACTTGCCTAAATTCATGAGTTAATGCATCAAAACATGACTTATATGTTCATGAAGGGGCTGCCATGATTAGGGGATGTTAAGGGTTGTGTTTACACAAGTTTAAAAGCCTAGAACACGCACACAAACAAAGAAAAAAAAACGAACGAACAAGCTGGAACGAATTCTGGTATTGTTTTGATCAAGGGGTGCGACTTTGGGGAATAAGAGGCCAGGCCTTGCATGGCTCGTCTGGGGTCAGGGCTGGGTCATGGTCTGAGTCAGGGAAGAGTCTTAGACATGCTAGGACTCTAGTTAAGTGATCTGGGAGGAGTCCTAGCCCACAAGGACTCCACCCGAGAGTTTAAGAAAGGAACGCGCAGGTGCTGGTCCAGGTACAGCGCCTTGCTGCTCGGTTCAGAGATTTGGGCTGGGGGTGGCTCGGTTCATGGACTAGTAAGGGGTCAGTAAGGGGCTGGGGTGGTCGGTGGTTAGGGGCTGGTAGAGGCCCAGGCGGCTAGGAGTCCCAAGACAACAAGGACTCTTCAAACGCACACACACATGCAATCTGGTGTAGGGTGCAGAAGGATTTTCAATGGTTTAAGGAGTTGGTCTAGGGCTTGGGCATGGTCAGTAGGGTCCCTAGGTGGCTTGGCTCAGGTTTGGCTCAAGGTGGCTTGGGCGTGGCTCGAGTATATTAGGAGATGGCTCGGTGTGTTCGATAAGGTGTCTATTTCGAAAATTAAAAGGCTAAAAATGAATCCATGGGTCCACGGGTGTGGCTCATGACTTGGAAGTGTAGAATAAATTACAAAAACGATATGTTTAACATTTGGGATCAAAATAACGAGTTTTGGATTTATCAAGGATTTAATCGCCGCACGAAACGTTAATTAAAGAATTAATCGAAACGCCTAGTTTTAGGCTTTATAAAATTATGAAAAATTAGGTTTAATCTTAAATAATTATTATAAGTCTAAGATTTTAATTTGGTAATTTTATATTAAGGTTTAGTTTAATTCGGGATTAAAACGCATTAATACGTTATATTTAAAGATTAAATTAAAAGTCCTCGATTTAAGCTAAATAAAAATATGAGAAAATTCAGGTAAGCTTAAATAATTATTTGGGACATATTAGAGTCAACAGAATTTAGAAAAAGTTAAACGTGAAATTATACGTCCAGGGGTAAAACGGTTATTTTACACCTAGAAATTAGTAAACGTCATGGCAGTTTCCTGAATGCTGTTTTATGTGCTAATATGATTAATTCAAATGTTTATGAATTTTATGATGTTGATTTTAATAAGTTTATGGATTTTTTTGATTTTTATATGTTAATACGTTTATTTTAAATGTTTACGGATTTTTAATCTGTTAAAATGTTTATTTTAAATATTTATGGATGTTTATGATTTTAATATGTTAAATTATGATTTTTAAATATTTATGGATTTTTATGATTTAACATTGACATTTAAAATATATGTTGCATGCTTGGTTTAAAAGAAAAACGATATTATATGCATGTTTTTATTTAGTGATAGAATTATGAAATGTGGAAGGACGTGAAGGGATTGTGACTAAATATGTTTGAGATATCGTGAGGGTTACGGTCCCGGTGGGAGCCCGGAGATCATGTTTCCATTGATACGAATACGAATACGAATATGTGATACGAATACGAATACGTTGATATGTTAATACGTTGGCCATGGACTCAGTTGGCCGGTGAGAGTGTTGCTGATGTCTCCGCCGCCCAGTACTGTGGTTTTATTTATATGGATCCATCGCCCAATACGATTAAGAATACGAGTCACAATCACAATTTGAATTCAACAAACACGAATATGAATATGAACATGAATATGAATATGAATATGAATACGGATAAGAATAAGGATATGAATATGTTAATATGAATATAAATATGTTGAAATGAAAATGTTACGAAAATGTTTATGAAAAATTTATGGGCATGTTTATGTTTAAAGTGTTCCATAATTTTGAAAATGTTTTTATTTAAAGTTGATGCATTATGAAAATGTTTTTAATTAAGTTTATGCATCATGAAAATGTTTATGAAATTGGTTTTGGTTAAAGTTTATGCATCTTATGGTGTGTTCAGTCTTTAGACTCACTAAGTGTGATTGATGCAGGTGATTATGATAATAATGTTAATGGAGGTCTTGATAGTTGATCTGACTGGACTGAAGGTGCACATAACCCGAGGACCGACGCTAGTTTTCCGCACTAGTTATAATTCATGATTTTAAGTTATGTTCAAAAAATTTTTTTACGACTTTTATTTATGTTATGAGAGCTTTTTGAGAGGTTATAGTATGGGATATACTTTTCAAATAATGTTTTTAGGTTGGTAAAACGTTTGACAATTTTATGCTTTAAAATATTTTCCTTTGAATTTTTAAATGTTAGTTGGATGTTTATTTTTAATATGATGTCAAAAATATTTTATACAAATATGTATGGTTCGGCCGATGCTATGTAAGGTTTAAAAAAAAAAATTCTAGCACATTTTAAAAAAATGAGTAGCAGACGTTTCAGTTGGTATCAGAGCAATGGTTCTGTAAAGGGTTGTGCCACCGTCAGTGCCGGGAAGCTCAGTCGTCAAACCTCAATCTGTAAGTTTACATGGTTTATATGATTTTATGATGTTACCTACTTAATTATATGAATCATATATTTACATCACATGTTTAATAGCTTTATGATAATATATGATTTATATGCTTTAGATTTATACACGTGATACGATATGAAATAAGAAATTATTTGATTTTAATGCATGTTGGCTTTGTGGTGGAATTGGATTATGTTGATTTTTGGGTTTTAGTAGTGACTTTCTTTTTTTGGGTCATAAGTTAATCGTGAATATTATGAATGTTTTTGGGACTCGTAGATCTTTCTAAGAAAATATTCATGACTCTTGGGTACTAGTTGAATTAATTTTTGGGATTTACTCATAAGTTATAATGATTCGAGAATTTGTAACGACTTTGAGAGTATAGAAATGTATAAATTGGGATTTTAAGTTTTGATAGGTTGATGAACATTATGGGTATAAAATAAGGAAAATAATATACGATAAGTATGGTCATCCATATTTTAATATTGAGAATTGTAAGAAAAGTTGAAAGTCAAGTTTATAATAGTAAGAGCACTAAGTCATTATGGGTCTTTTTAAGTTGCGAATTGCAAAATACGGATTTTGAAGGAAAAATTTAATTGGGATCAAGGGGACGTAAGGACATTCTAGAACTTAAGTTTTATCAAAGTAGCGCAGCGGAAGCGTGGATTTTTGGGATACTAGAACTAAGTCTAAATTTTGATTAGAAAGGATAAGCGAATTTCGAGGACAAAATTCAATTTAAGGAGGGAAGATTGTAACGTCTCGAAAATATGAAGGTCCAGGCGAACCACATGCATACAAATTATTAAATTACTTGTGTATCCCAATTAAATGTTTTAATTGCATTAATTATGTAGTCCATATTGACATGTTTAAAATATAATTTTCTACATGATTGCATTAAAATATAATTTTAAAGGTTATTCGAGTTGCGATCGAGGAATAAAGACCGAAGGCTGAAAAATAGAAAATGTTTTTATTAAATAATTGTTTTTAATTATTTAAAATATGGGTGATGCTTTTTCTTATTTTTGAAAATAAGGAGTTTTGAGGCGATTTTATACGTCGGTACGTAATTTTTATCGGTGTTGGATTTTCAACAAAAATACGCACGTTTTGGCAACCCGACTAATAAATTCACAAACTTTTCTAAACAAAATTATTTTTAATATTTAAATTAATCACTAATGAGCATAATTGGGCCTAATTAACTACCTATTGGGCCTAAGCTTGTTTAAGGTGTAATTAACTATATAATATGCAATTAACCCCACCCCAAACCCCATATGTTTCACGCCACTTTCTAATTTTGTTTTCACTCCAAAATCTCCCACAAGATAAACGGCACACACACACACCACAATTTGAAAGGGGAGTTCGAAAGTTTCAAAGGGAAAAATCAAGCTAAGGTTGTCGTTGCCGTTCTTCGCAATCGTCAACGTAAATTTGTGTGTAAAATACGCAAAGACATGTCATATTCTTTCCTTCAATCATCTCACACCATAATATTTATTTGAACATGTTTTGTATGAAAAACAAGTTACACTTTGTATTATTTTCATTTTTATGCATCTACTTGCCTAAATTCATGAGTTAATGCATCAAAACATGACTTATATGTTCATGAAGGGGCTGCCATGATTAGGGGATGTTAAGGGTTGTGTTTGCACAAGTTTAAGGGTCTAGAACACACACACAATCACAGAAAAAAAAAACGAACGAACAAGCTGGAACGAATTCTGGTATTGTTTTGATCAAGGGTTGCGGTTTTGGGGAATAAAAGGCTAGGCCTTGCATGGCTCATCTGGTGTCAGGGCTGGGTCCTGGTCTGAGTCAGGGAAGAGTCGTAGCCACGCTAGGACTCGAGTTAAGTGGGCTGGGAGGAGTTCTAGCCCACAAGGACTCCACCCGAGAGTTTAAGAGAGGAACGCGCAGGTGCTGGTACAGGTACAGCGCCTTGCCGCTCGGTTCAGGGATTCGGGCTGGGGGTGGCTCGGTTCAGGTACTAGTCAGGGTCAGTAAGGGGCTTGGGTGGTCGATGGTAAGGGGCTGGTAGAGTCCCAGGCGGCTAGGAATCCCAAGACAACAAGGACTCATCACACGCACACACACATGCAATCTGGTGTAGGGTACAACAGGATTTTCAAGGGTTTAAGGAGATGTTCTAGGGCTTGGGATTGGTCAGTTGGGTCCCTAGGTGGGTTGGCTCGGGTTTGGCTCAAGGTGGCTTGGGCGTGGCTAAAGTATATTAGGAGATGGCTCGGTTTGCTCGATAAGGTGTTTATTTCAAAAATTAAAAGGCTAAAAATGAATCCATGGGTCCACGGGTGTGACTCATGAGTTGGAAGGGTAGAATAAATAATAAAAATGATATGTTTAAAATTTGAGATCAAAATAACGAGTTTTGGATTTATCCGGGATTTAATCGCCGCACGAAACGATAATTAAAGAATTAATCGAAACGCCTAGTTTAGGCTTTATAAAATTATGAAAAATTAAGTTTAAGCTTAAATAATTATTATAAGTCTAAGATTTTAATTTGGGAATTTTATATTACGGTTTGATTTAATTCGGGATTAAAACGTATTAATACGTTATATTTAAATATTAAATTAAAAGTCTTCGATTTAAGCTAAATAAAAATATGAGAAAATTCTTGTAAGCTTAAATAATTATTTGGGACATATTAGAGTCAACGGAATTAAGAAAATTTCAAACGTGAAATTATACGTCCAGGGGTAAAACGGTCATTTTACACCTAGAAATTAGTAAACGTCATGGCAGTTTCCTGAATGCTGTTTTATGTGCTAATATGATTAATTCAAATGTTTATGAATTTTATGATGTTGATTTTAATACGTTTATGGCTTTTTTTTGATTTTTATATGCAAAACGTTTATTTTAAATGTTTACGGATTTTTAATCTTTTAAAATGTTTATTTTAAAATATTTATGGATGTTTATGATTTTAATATGTTAAATTATGAGTTTTAAATGTTTATGGATTTTTTTGATTTTACATTGACATTTAAAAGATATGTTGCATGCTTGGTTTAAAAGAAAAACGATATTATATGCATGTTTTTATTAAGTGATGGAAATAAGAAATGTTGAAGTACGTGAAGGGATTGTGACTAAATGTGTTGGAGATATCGTGAGGGTTACGGTCCCAGTGGGAGCCCGACGATCGTGTTTGCATTGATACTAATACGAATAGAATATGTGATACGAATACGAATACGTTGATATGATAATACGTTGGCCATGGACTCAGTTGACCGGTGAGAGTGTTGCTGATGTCTCCGCCGCCCAGTACTGTGATTTTATGTATATGGATCCATCACCCAATACGATTAAGAATACGAGTCACAATCACGATCTGAATTCAACAAACACGAATATGAATATGAACATGAACATGAATATGAATATGAATATGAATACGAATATGGATATGAATATGTTAATATGAATATGAATATGTTGATATGAAAATGTTACGAAAATGTTTATGAAAAGTTTATGGACATGTTTATGTTTAAAGTGATGCATCATTATGAAAATATTTTTATTTAAAGTTGATGCATTATGAAAATGTTTTTATTTAAGTTTATGCATCATGAAAATGTTTATGCAGCTTCATGAAAACGATATTTTAAGTACAATTATTTTTTACTGTTGCATGTGATCTGTATATGTATTACTTGTTATCAAGATTATGGTGTGTTGAGTCTTTAGACTAATTAGGTGTGATTGATGCAGGTGATTATGATAATAATGTTAATGGAGGTCTTGATGGTTGATCTGACTGGACAGAAGGTGCACATAACCCGAGGACCGACGCTAGTTTTTCGCACTAGTTATGATTCATGATTTTAAGTTATGTTAAAAATATTTTTTACGACTTTTATTTATGTTATGAGAGCTTTTTGAGAGGTTATAGTATGTGATATACTTTTCAAATAATGTTTTTAGGTTGGGAAAACGTTTGACGATTTTATGCTTTAAAATATTTTCCTTTGAATTTTTAAATGTTAGTTGGATGTTTATTTTTAACATGATGTCAAAAATATTTTATACAAATATGTATGGTTCGGCCGATGCTATGTAAGGTTTATAAAAAAAATTTCTAACACGTTTTAAGAAAATGAGTAGCAGACGTTTCACTTGGTATCAGAGCAATGGTTCTGTAAAGGGTTGTGCCACCGTCAGTGCCGGAAAGCTCAGTCGTCAAGCCTCAATAAGTTTACATGGTTTATATGATTTTATGATGTTACCTACTTAATTATATGAATCATATATTTACGTCACATATTTAATAGCTTTATGATAATATATGATTTATATGCTTTAGACTTTATACACGTGATACGATATGAAATAAGAAATTATTTGATTTTAATGCATGTTGGCTTTGTGGTGGAATTGGATTATGTTGATTTTTGGGTTTTAGTATTGACGTTCTACTTTTTGGGCCATAAGTTAATCAGAATATTATGAATGCTTTTGGGACTCGTAGATCTTTCTAAGAAAATACTGATGACTCTTGGGTACTTGTAACGTCCCAGATTCGATGACTGTCCTAACTGTATCAAGACGAGTCTTTCCAGCGTGCTTATGTCCTCACTCAAACGCACCCTGGGAAAATTCCTAGGAGGTCACCCATCCAAAATTGACCCAAGTCAAGCACGCTTAATTTTGGAGTTCTTATGTGATGAGCTACCGAAAAGAAGATGCATCTTCGTGATATGAGTAGTACAAATCAAATCTTTTAAGCCCTCTTCAACTGTACAGTCCATTACATTGAACAGTCTCGGAATCCCTCTCATTCCCGTGTGGGTCGTTTCATTAATGTTCCCTCCACCTATAAGCGTGCCAGGAGCCGCTCATTGTCCATGCAACTGATGGCACCGGCGATCACCCCCCGCCCTCTTCGGCCCCGGGCCTCACATGCCCACCAGCTTCCGCTTGGTTCGTCCCCGAATCACACCGTACTAAGAGAGGTCGGCTCTGATACCAACTGTAACGCCCCAAATTCGACGACTGTCCTCACTGTATCAAGACGAGTCTTTCCAGCGTGCTTATGTCCTCACTCACACGCACCCTGGGAAACTTCCCAGGAGGTCACCTATTCCAAAATTGCCCCAAGTCAAGCACGCTTAACTTTGGAGTTCTTATGTGATGAGCTACCGAAAAGAAGATGCACCTTCGTGATATGAGTAGTACAAATCAAATCTTTTAAGCCCTCTTCAACTGTACAGTCCATTACATTGAACAGTCTCGGAATCCCTCTCATTCCCGTGTGGGTCGGTTCATTCATGTTCCCTCCACCTAGAAGCCTGTCAGGAGCCGCTCATTATCCGTGCAACTGATGGCACCGGCGATCAACCCCCGCCCTCTTCGGCCCCGGGCCTCACATGAATAAAATTTTTTTTTTACCCGTCGTTGGATTATGTTAAATGGTTATTTTTGCAAACAGTAATTTCTTCCGCTGCTATGTGAACATTAAACTTGATTTATCAGTTTATTTTATAAATGAGGCATTTTAATTACTTTAAAAAGAAAATTTTAAATTTTTCCGCAAATTTTCAAACACGAATTTTCGGGCTATTATAGTACTTGTTGAATTAATTTTTGGGAATTACTCATAAGTTATAATGATTCGAGGATTTGTAACGACTTTGGGAGTATATAAATGTATAAATTGGGATTTTAAGTTTTGATGAAAAGTAATATTGGTTATGATAATTGATTTTTGGGTAAATAAGTTTAAATTTTCGAAATTTATGTTATGGGAAACCTATAGAAGGGAATAAGAATGCCAAAAACTTATGGGTTAACTGTAGGATTTTTGAAATTAAGGACCAATTAGGATAATTTTTGAGGAAATTAAGAATTGATTTTGTAATTTTTAAGAAATTTGGTAACTAGTGTAACAATAAGTGTTAATTGAATGTGTTAATTAATAAGAGTTTTCGATGCTTTAGACTTCTAAGGATATTTGGAACCTTGGGATATCTTGGTTATAGTGTTATAAAGAATGTTAATAAATGATTTTTAAGAATGAATCGATATTAGGCTTTAGATCTAAGAATTTGCGGAAGTGTTTGGGATATTAAGATTGAAATTTGATAGGTTGATGAATATTATGAGTATAAAATAAGGAAAATAATATACGATAAGTATGGTCATCCATATTTTAATATTGGAAATTGTAAGAAAAGTTAAAAATTCGAGGTTATAATAATACGAGCACTAAGTCATTATGGGTCTTTTTAAGTTGTGAATTGCAAAATAAGGATTTAGAAGGAAAAATTTAATTGGGATCAAGGGGACATAAGGACATTCTAGAACTTAAGTTTTATCAGAGTAGCGCAGCGGAAGCGTGGATTTTTGGGATACTAGAACTAAGTCTAAACTTTTGATTAGAAAGGATAAGCGAATTTCGAGGACGAAATTCAATTTAAGGAGGGAAGATTGTAACGTCCCGAAAATTTGAAGGTTCACGCGAACCACATGCATACAAATTATTAAATTACTTGTGTATCCCAATTAAATGTTTTAATTGCATTAATTATGTAGTCCATATTGACATGTTTAAAATATAATTTTCTACATGATTGCATTAAAATATAATTTTAAAGGTTATTCGAGTTGCGATCGAGGAATGAAGACCGAAGGCTGAAAAATAGAAAATGTTTTTATTAAATAATTGTTTTTAATTATTTAAAATATGGGTGATGCTTTTTCTTATTTTTGAAAATAAGGACTTTTGAGGCGATTTTATACGTCAGTACGTAATTTTTATCGGTGTTGGATTTTCAACAAAAATACGAACGTTTTGGCAGCCCGACTAATAAATTCACAAACTTTTCTAAACAAAATTATTTTTAATATTTAAATTAATCACTAATGATCATAATTGGGCCTAATTAACTACCTATTGGGCCTAAGCTTGTTTAAGGTGTAATTAACTATATAATATGCAATTAACCCCACCCCAAACCCCATATGTTTCACGCCACTTTCATATTTTGTTTTCACTCCAAAATCTCCCACAAGATACACGGCACACACACACCACAATTTGAAAGGGGAGTTCCAAAGTTTCAAAGGGAAAAATCAAGCCAAGATTGTCGTCGCCGTTCTTCCCAATCGTCAACGTAAATTCATGCGTAAAATACGCAAAGGCACGCCATATTCTTTTCTTCAATCATCTATCACACCATAATATTTATTTGAACATGTTTTGTATGAAAAGCAAGTTACACTTTGTATTATTTTCATTTTTATGCATCTACTTGCCTAAATTCATGAGTTAATGCATCAAAACATGACTTATATGTTCATGAAAGGGCTGCCATGATTAGGGGATGTTAAGCGTTGTGTTTACACAAGTTTAAGGGTCTAGAACACGCACACAATCACAGCAAAAAAAAAAAAGAACGAACAAGCTGGAACGAGTTCTGGTATTGTCTTGATTAAGGGGTGCGGTTTTGGGGAATAAGAAGCTAAGCCTTGCATGGCTCGTCTGGGGTCAGGGCTGGGTCATGGTCTGAGTCAGGGAAGAGTCTTAGCCATGCTAGGTGTAATGCCCGAATTTTAAAAAAATAAAAAATAAAAAAATGTGGCAGTAGTTGTGAGAACATGGATTTTTCGAAGCAAAGCACCTCAAAAAGCTCGGAAAGTAGCTCAAAAAGAATCCGAGGCAATGCAAAACCTTGAGAATTGAGGGTACGTCGCTCGGAAGAGGAAACCCTCAGCTCACAAGCTAAAACCCTAAGCTCAAGGAAGTTCATTTATTCTTGGGGAGAAAAACCCTAGCTCATGAGCTCGATCTTTCAGCTCAAAGAAGCTCAACCATGCTTGTCCTAAAAAACCAAAAAGGGAACTAAGGGAGGAGCTAAAGGTTTGGACAAATTAAATATGCAAGAACTAACCTTTGCGTTACCCCATGAAGGAGCTGCGGGAGTAGCTAAGGACTAGAACATATTGATGGTGCAGGAAATGACCCTTTAGAAAACCAAGTTAACATTTAAAGAATGCATGGTATTTTGGATCACAATAATGACTAGTCTTGGACTTGGAGGATACATGAGATTTTGGAACCACATTGATGGCAACCTTGGAGCCCAAGAAATCGGCCAAGGCAAGGTGGAAGGTCTTTTTTTTCTATAAATACCAACTCAAGGGTGATAGAAAAGTGCAATAAAAAGCCTTGAGAAAATTCGGCTCCTTCTTCCCCTCACTCTCCAAAATTTCGGCCAAGCAAGCAAGAAAGAAAGAAGATAAGTTCGTGCAGTCCAATACAAGAACCTTGCGTCGAAGTGCTGCTCGATATTTATAAACTTGAATATGTATATCATGACATGCATATATGTGTGTCATCATTTTTGAAAAAATTATGTCTGTCTGTTTAAATTTTCGATCGATTATATGTTTCTTCTATGATTCGAAATTCTTTGATTCCGCTGAATCCGTTGAAACTCTGAAATCTGAAACTTCTGATAAGTTCTGTCTGATAATTCTGAAATCTTTGTTACACTGTTACGATTCAATTTGAAATGGGACGAGAATTGTGATTCTTTCTGGCCCCCAATGGTGGGTATAAAACCATTTCTGTCTGGCCCCCACCGGTGGGTATAAAACCGAGTTCTGGCCACACCCCTTAGAGGACTAACATATTGGGGACAATTTGACCATGGAAATGAGATGAGTAACAGTGTTCTGTTTGTTTCGATCTGTTCTGTTCTGAATTGTTCTGATCTGTTTCTAAACTGCTCTGAATCGTATGATAACCTCTGTGTCATAATTGTTTCGTTTCTGTTATGATGAGTTAAAAGTATTAAGATTTGAAAGTTTGTTAAAGAAATGTTTTAAAGATTAAGTTCTATATGTATCATTGGAAATCGATCGACCCCCACTTGCTGAGTGTTTCCCAAAACACTCACCCCTTACAAATTTCAGATTAAAATGAAGAGCAACTGAATGAGGAGGAACAAGAAGCCTTCTGAGGATGGTAGCCGATGAGGAAGATACAAGAAATCAAGATTTTGGTTTCCTTTTGTTTCCGCAATTTGAAACTCTGATGTATTTCTAATTCTATTGTCAATGTAAAGACAATGTTTAATTTATGAAAAAGACTAGTTTTTGGCATTTTGATACGAGGCTTAGTTGTTTTCAAGTAATTGTTAAACAATGTCGGATGTCATCGACGCTTCAGACTCGGGGCGTGACATATAAGTGGTATCAGAGCCGCCAGGTTTATAATCCCGCTGGGATTTTGACAGAAGTCAAATTTTGGCAAAAGCCTAGTAAAATCTGAAACAAACTCTCATTCTTTCCAAAATTCTTTGAGAAATTCGAAATCTATTTCCTTCAATCGTTCTGCAAATTCTTAGTATCGAAAATCCCACGACAACATTGTTTGTGCCTTTCTATTCTTTATTCAATTCTGAAATTTTACCTCAACGGATGCCTTTGTGCTCGTGCTCAATCCGTCCTTCGCAAGCGTCAACATACCATTGAAACCCAAACAGGAGAGATTGCAACCCTAAAGGATCAACTCGCTATAGAAAAACAAGAGAACAAGAACTCGTAAAGATCAAGAACCTACTTCAAACTAATATACAACGTCTCACCTATCGCCTTGATAGATCAAAGAGTCAGCTCGCCCTAACACTACGTAACCCATCTCACGTGATACGACCCCTAATCGAAAGTTGATAGTAAAGATTGAAACTGAGAAGGATCTTGCTCACCGCTCTCTTTATCAACATGAAGACCTTTCTAGCAAGCAAGAACGTTACATCTCCAAGCTTCATGGTGATATGGATAGAATGCAAGAACAACATAACTATATGCACCTTGTCATGGAAAACATGGAAGAAGAAGAAGAAGAAGAAGCACCTCTGGAAGTAGTGGAAAAAAGAACAGTGATGATGAAGAGATGATAAGGTAGGCTAGACTGGTATTATGGTTATATGATACGATAAGAAAGAAGTTTAACATTTCTTTGAGAATGTACAGAGATAAGTTGAATTATATTTTTGGGAACATACCTATCAGAGATAATTTGACTTATATTTATGGGAATACAAATACTCTGATATAAGTTGACTTACATTTGAGAATTTACTTATCGAAGATAAGCTTCCGACTTAAGATGAAATGTTTGATTCGGGGATAATAAATTATTTTTGAAAATATGAGATAAGAATTATATAAGTTTTGGTATTCAGATATAAAAGTTGATTTTTATGTCAATAATTAACGGTATGGACATTTATATTTGGGATATTAAGCGATAAATTTAAATATGTAAGATTTTGGAATATTTAATAAAGGTAAGAAACAATAACTTAAGTTAAGAAATTAAGGTCATTATCTTAGGTAAATAAAAAGAGTTATGAGATATTGGTGGACATCGAGGGAAAGTGTAGCATGCATAATAGGTTCTGACTCTTCTTATAGTAAAAAGAAAAATAGGGGAAAGGTTTGTGGAGAAAGACATCCAACGAAACTTGTTTGTATTAAAGCATGTTAGGCTCATAGTTTTGATTAAAGACAGATTTAGTAAAAGAAGAATTGTTTGAGGAATTAGTTTCTTCCGTACAAGGTTGAAAGAAATTTTAACTAGGTTATTGGGACTTAAGTCAATAGGCTGATAAGGAGTTATGTTCTAAGATTCTATATTGGTTTTAAGTTTTGAAATATTAATCGTGATAATTTTAAGATAGAATAAAATAAGTATGGATACGCATATATCCAGTGCCGATTTTATTTAGTGTACTATGGTAAATTTCAACGTCGTTCTGAGAATTGGTTGGTTTGACAAGAATCATGCAATGGTATATGGTCGGGGTAAGAATGCCAAACTTCAATCCAAGAATAAATCATAATTTATGGCAAGGATAAGCAACAGAAATCCTTCCTTTCTGCTTCTCAGATCTAGAAAGGCATGGAGTATGGCGAAGAAGTCTAACTAGCAATAATAAGAGAAGCAAAAGAAGGAATTAGGCTCAAGATATAAAATATTCATGTGGTAGCGAGCTTCGGAAAGGTTACTTTGAATTATCTCAGACTGTGAAGTAGAATTCGAAAGTAACTTGATAGCTCGTGCTACACTAAAATCTAAGGAACCCTAGCAAATGGCTTCAGTTGAACTCAAGAAGCTAAAAGATCAATTCCAAGATTTGTTAGTCAAAAACAAATCATACCAATTGCCTCTCCTTTGGAAGCTTCAGTCTTATTGACACAAAAGAATGGTGTGAAAGCTTATGTTAAAGTTTCCCCTATGAAAGGAGTGGTTCGATTCAGCAAATCTAGAAAGATAACTCCAAGATATGTCGGACCCTTCGAAATACTGAGAAAAATGGGAAACCTAGCTTATCAGCGGGCTTTACCACCAGGCATGTCAAGGATTGACAACGTCTTCCACGTCACACAGCTAAGGAAGTATGTCTCATATCCAAGTAGCATTCTTGAAGTTGAACCGCTACTAATCAAAGGAAATGTGAACGAGGAAATGAAATATGAAGAAGCCCTATTCGAATAATGGACACCAAAAACCAAGTGCTGAGATGCCAAACAATTCCATATGTCAAGATACAATGGTCAAATCATATGGAACGAGAAGCAACTTAGGAATTTGAAGAACGTGTGTGCACTCCGCACCCTCACCTCTTTAAAGATTTATCTAACTCAAGTTTCAAGGACGAAACATCCAATAAGGAGGGTGGGATGTGAGAACCCGGATTTTTTGAAGCAAAGCACCTCAAAAAGCTCGGAAAGTAGCTCAAAAAGAAGCCGAGGCAATGCAAAACCTTGAGAATTGAGGGTACGTCGCTCGGAAGAGGAAACCCTCAGCTCACAAGCTAAAACCCTCAGCTCAAGGAAGTTCATTTATTCTTGGGGAGAAAACCCCTAGCTCATGAGCTCGATCTTTCAGCTCAAAGAAGCTCAACCATGCTTGTCCTAAAAAGACCAAAAAGGGAGCTAAGGGAGGAGATAAAGGTTTGGACAAATTAAATATGCAAGAACTAACCTTTGCGTTAACCCATGAAGGAGCTGCGAGAGGAGCTAAGGACTAGGACATATTGATGGTGCAGGAAATGACCCTTTAGAAAACCAAGTTAACATTTAAAGGATGCATGGTATTCTGGATCACAATAATGACTAGTCTTGGACTTGGAGGATACATGAGATTTTGGAACCACATTGATGGCAACCTTGGAGCCCAAGAAATCGGCCAAGGCAAGGTGGAAGGTCTTTTTTTGTCTATAAATACCAACTCAAGGGTGATAGAAAAGTGCACCAAAAAGCCTTGAGAAAATTCGGCTCCCTCTTCCCCTCACTCTCCAAAATTTCGGCCAAGCAAGAAAGGAAGAAAGAAGGGAAGTTCGTGCAGTCCAGTACAAGAACCTTGCGTCGAAGTGCTGCTCGATCAACAACAACATTCGTTAAAGTTACGCCGAAGTGCTGCCTGATTTTTGAAAAGACGTGTTGTATAAAAATCTGCAAATACAGTAAGTGGGCTTTTGATATATATTCGTTTGTATTTTTAAACTTGAATATGTATATCATGACATGCATATATGTGTGTCTTCATTTTCGAAAAAATTATGTCTGTCTGTTTAAATTTTCGATAGATTATATGTTTCTTCTATGTTTCGGAATTCTTTGATTCCGCTGAATCCGTTGAAACTCTGATATCTGAAACTTCTGATAAGTTCTGTCTGATAATTCTGAAATCTTTGTTACACTGTTACGATTCAATTTGAAATGGGACGAGAATTGTGATTCTGTCTGGCCCCCAATGGTGGGTATAAAACCATTTCCATTTGGCCCCCAATGGTGGGTATAAAACCATTTCTGTCTGGCCCCCACCGGTGGGTATAAAACCGAGTTCTGGCCTCACCCCTTAGAGGACTAACATATTGGGGATAATTTGTCCATGGAAATGGGATGAGTAACAGTGTTCTGTCTGTTCCGATCTGTTCTGTTCTGAATTGTTCTGATCTGTTTCTAAACTGCTCTGAATCGTATGATAACCTCTGTGTCATAATTGTTTCGTTTCTGTTATGATGAGTTAAAAGTATTAAGATTTTAAAGATTAAGTTCTATATGTATCATTGGAAATCGATCGACCCCCACTTGCTGAGTGTTTCCCAAAACACTCACCCCTTACAAATTTCAGATTAAAATGAAGAGCAACTGAATGAGGAGGAACAAGAAGCCTTCTGAGGATGGTAGCCGATGAGAAAGATACAAGAAATCAAGATTTTGGTTTCCTTTCGTTTCCGCTATTTAAAACTCTGATGTATTTCTAATTCTATTGTCAATGTAAAGACAATGTTTAAATTATGAAAAAGACTGGTTTTTGGCATTTTGATACGAGGCTTAATCTTTTTCAAGTAATTGTTAAACAATGCCGGATGTCATCGACGCTTCGGATTCGGGGCGTGACAGTAGTTGTGATGATTTATGCCTTTATGTTACGGTATGAATGGTAATGAATGTTATAGAATAGAATAGATAATGGATTGGTAGAATCAAAGGTCGAATTTGAGCTAAATAGGTAATGGAAGTGCAGAAACGATATTAAAAATATGGCATTAGTTGTGGTTTTTTGCATAATGTTTTGTATATTGATCCAAATGATGTGGGGCTGCTTTTATTAGAAAGATAAGACATAAGGCAATAACTTTCATGTTTTGAGTTTTGGTCAAATCATTAGGGAAGACGAGACAAAAGTGGCCCGAATTGTGTCGTGTGTTTCATCGTTCTTACACCGACACATGTTGGGAGATTGAGCATAACTCTTTACTCAGACCTCCAAATGACATGAGGCCAATTGGACATGGAATCCAAGACATAGGGCTACAACTTTCCTGTTGATCACTCTTTCAAATTCGGATGTTAAAAATTTGTTTTTGGAAGAATTCCGCGCGCCATCGCGCAAGATCCGGCGCCCTAGCGTGCCGGTTGCTGAAATTTTTGGTGTTTGGGCAGCAAGGGGCGCGCGGCTGCGCCAAAACACGCGCCATGTCGCCCAGCACATGTACAAAAAATGTGTTTTGAGGTTTGAATGGTATATATTAGATTGGGGAATGATTTTTGTATCATTTTTTCTCATCCTCATTTCTCTCCATCGGTTTAGAGCTAGGGTTCCTCATTTCTCCTTCAATCCAATTTCTTCCAAGACATTAATCTTTGATTGAAGCCTTAATCTTTGCTTGGAGATTAGTAGTTCTTCTTCTCAAGAGTTTAGAAGCAAGGTAAGAAAGCTTATTTCCTTGGGTTAGTGATTGAAGGGAAAACAGTGGGTTGTTTGGTTTGAGTGTTGAGGTAAAGTTGTAATATAATGATTGATGGTATTATTATTGTTATTGTGTTGTAGGATTATTTTCAAGGTGTTAAGATTATCAAATCTTCAAGTGGTTGTAAGTAGATTCTTCCTTTGAATGCATCTCATGAGCTATGTATATGATAAATGAAGATTCAATTGATTTTAGCTCCTTTAAATCATTGATTATGTATATTGTATGTATTGAAATTTTGAAAAGAAATGGAATTGAAGACAAGGGCAAAGTAAAGGAGCTAACTCTTTAGCACGCACGCCACGTGTTTGACAAAATGATTCAATGAATGTTTTTATGGCATATTACGGTTAAGAAATGATACGGATTCATTCTTTACACAATTGTTGGGATTTGAGTTTTCTTGAATATCTAATTTGCGGATCTTGATTTGAAGTAATATTAAATTAATTATGAATTTTGAACAGAAACTACTCTGTTTTGGATAGATGATCAAAGTTCTTGAGTTATAGTAGAATTCAGAGGTTCAAGACTTCTCAACTTACGGTCGGTAACATACGAGGTTAAAGTATCATTTTTATTTTAAATTGAAAACTCGATGGCTTGATGAATTACTTGTGATTTGTTGATGGTTGATCTTTTGAGATGAGCTTATTATGATATTTACTTGATGAGAATTAAATGCATCATTGCATTGCATATTGAGCCACTTTTCTATTCAGATTTGATATGGCGGAGGTCGCCTTGACTTATTGATTTGTTGGACGTATGGGGCTATAGTTGAGTTGGCATAGTGTATGCGGAGGTCGCTGTTATGGCCTGAATACTCTCTATAGGGTCACCATAGTCCTGGGGATTGTAGAACACAGCACCCCACCCCGAGCGGATGAGTCGGTGGATGTTGCTGGGAGATTATCTTTCCTTGGGTACCCTATGACTAGATGATTCACTTGATCTTGAGATTTATTGACAGCCCACAGCTTCTGATCATGCATTGCATTATATTGCATCTCTATGAATTTATATGAACTATTTGAAAATTTAATTCTCATACGTTATTGATTGTATCATACTGGGTTTATACTCACCGGCACGTCGGCTACCTCTTGTTTTCATGTGCTTGACGGTTGGTGAGGCAAGGCTTGGGATGCCAGAGTCCAGCTCCAGGCGAGGAGATACGAGTTAGAGTGGGATTCTCGGGTCTTAGGAGCTATTTGATGATGTTTGGATTACTTTGGCTCACAAGTTTGTTTTGGCATGTTGAAAATTATATTTCAAACATTTGAGACCTTTAAATTATTTTGACGATGTTTATGTCAGTTTGTGTACAACAAATTATATATTTTACTAAATCTTTTGGTTTGTTACATTTATAATTATTAGTATTAATGTCGGACCCGGGCCCCACATTAGGTGGTATTAGAGCAAAGATATTTGGGAACAGGGTAGATCGTAATGTGAAATACATGATCATAATTGAGATACTAAATTGTTGAGCTTTATTTGAGAATTTTGAGATTGTTGAGTCTCGAGAGCCAGAGATGATTGATACAAGATTGAGATGATTATGATAATGTAATTTTATATGTGTTGATCTATTGTATATTAGACATGTCTACTCGAGTTAGAGGTCGTGGTATACCTAGACAGAACATACCAGTAGCACAAGATCAAGGCATTGCTATTCATACTCAGATGGATATAACTCCGACTCCGATGGAGATACTGTTAGCCAGATTTCAGTCTTTGCACCCACCGATGTTGAAGGGTACCGAGAATGCATTAGAGTGTGAGAACTGGTTGGAGAATATGGATCAATTATTTGAATCTCTTGAGTATCCAGATGATCGTAGAATCAAATTAGTTGTTCATCAGTTAATAGATGTTGCTAAGAGTTGGTGGATCATGATAAAGAAAGCTTTAGAGGGTCGAGGTACGATTGTTACCTGGGATATTTTTAAATCTGAATTTTATCAGTGTTTCTTTCCTACCTCTTACAGGAAAGATAGGGGAGCCGAATTTGAAAATTTAAAACAGGGAAATCTGAATATTGAGGACTATGTTGCTAAGTTCTCGAATTTACTGAGATTTGCTCCTCATGTAGCATCCGATGAAGAAGCTAAGGCCGATCACTTCATAAATGGTCTTAACCCTGATATCTTTACCTTGGTTAATACCGGAAGGCCTAACACTTTTGCTGAGGCTCTTGATCGAGCCAAGGGAGCTGAAACTGGAATCATTAGGCAGAGAGGTTCTCAATATTTGCAACGACTCCAACAGCACAGTTCCGACAGCAGTTCAGACAGGGTAATAGTGGCGGAAACAGTGGCAAAACAAGAGAACAATTTAGGGCTAGAAGCAAGCAATTCAAGAGACATGGCAGTAATTTTTCGAGTTCTAGTGGATCGAGACAGTCTGGTTCAGTTCAGAGCACTGGTTATTCAGACCCGACTTGTGGTCAGTGCGGTGGTAGACATTATACCGATCAGTGTAGAGGAGTTTTGGGAGCTTTCCATTTGTGTAACCAGGTGGGACACTATGCTCGATTGTGTCCTAATCGTGGCAGTGATATATCTCAGAGTGGGGGATCATCGAGACAGACACCTCACCAGAATTGCAAGACTCCTAAAGTTCATTCCTATCAGCAGTCAAATCGGTCAGATCAGAACAAACAAAGTGGTAGTCAGAGGGTAGGACAACCACCTAGACAGCAGGCTCCAGTTTTTGCACTCACTGAGGATGAGGCACATAATGCTCCAGATAATGTCATTTCAGGTAATTGTTTTCTCTCAGGTTATCCTGCTTATGTTTTGATGGATACTGGTGCATCACATACTTTCATAGCTGAGGACTTTGTCACATTGCATTCGTTGCATTATATACCATTATCATCTACCTTATCTATTTCTACTCCACTGGGCAAAGTGATGAGGTCAGCTGAAATGTTAAGTGGTTGTGAATTTCGTTATGAGAATAATGTCATTGAGCTTGATTGCATTGTGTTGGAGATTTCTGATTTTGAGTGCATAGTTGGCATTGACATGTTGACAAGATACAGGGCTACTGTCGATTGTTTTCAGAAGTTTGTTAAGTTTAGGCCTGATATGACAGATCACTAGACGTTTTATGGTAAGGGTTCTCGAGCTAAGATTCTTTTGATATCTGTTTTGTCGATGACTCGTTTGTTGCAGAAAGGAGCAGAATGTTTCTTGGTTTATGCAATTGATATTTCAAGGTCAGTACCAAAATTGGAAGATATTCCAATTGTTAGTGAATTTTCATATGTATTTCTAGATGAAATTCCAGTATTTCCTCCAGTTCGAGAGATTGATTTCAATATTGAGTTGATGCCAGATACACAGCCTATTTCTAGAGCTCCTTATAGGATGGCACCAATTGAACTGAAGGAACTAAAGGAACAACTTGAGGATCTATTGGCTAAAGGATATATAAGACCAAGTGTTTCACCTTGGGGTGTTCCGGTTTTATTCGTGAAGAAGAAAGACGGGTCTATGAGGCTTTGTGTTGATTATAGACAGTTGAATAAAGCCACATTAAAGAATAAATATCATTTGCCAAGGATTGATGATCTCTTTGACCAGTTGCAGGGTTCTTCGGTATATTCTAAGATTGATTTAAGATCCGGATATCATCAGTTAAGAGTTAGAGAGGCAGATGTGCCTAAGACTGCTTTTCGTACCAGGTATGGACATTTTGAATTTATGGTTATGCCTTTTGGGTTGACCAATGCACCTGCGGTATTTATGGATTTGATGAACCGTGTGTTTCAACGTTATATAGATCAATTTGTTGTGATCTTCATTGATAATATTCTTATTTATTCAAAATCTGAAATTGAGCATGTCGAACAATTGAGAGTTGTATTGCAAATTTTGATAACTGAAAAGTTGTATGCTAAATTATCCAAATGAGAGTTTTGGTTGGATAGAGTGGTTTTCCTTGGACATGTGATTTCGAGTGCTGGTATATCAGTTGATCCGAGTAAAGTTGAGGCAGTCATCAATTGGTCTAGACCGACATCAGTTCCTGAGGTACGTAGTTTTATGGGTTTGGAGGCTATTATCACAGATTTATTGAAGGATTCTCACAGATTGCGAGGCCAATTACGCAGCTGACACAAAAGAATGTACCATTTATTTGGTCACCGGCATGTGAGGCTAGTTTTGTTGAACTTAAGCAGAGATTGACTAGTGCTCCAGTTCTGACTATTCCATCAGGTGTAGGAGGATTTACAGTGCACACTGATGCTTCACATCAAGGACTAGGTTGTGTATTAATGCAACATGGCCGTGTGGTTGCCTATGCTTCAAGACAGTTGAAGCCACATGACTCTAGATACCCCGTGCATGACTTGGAACTAGCAGCAGTGGTTTTTGCCTTAAAGATTTGGCGTCACTACTTGTATGGGGAGGCATTTGAGATATTCACTGAACATAAGAGTTTGAAATACCTCTTTTCACAAGCGGAGCTGAACATGAGACAGAGGCGTTAGTTAGACTTGTTGAAAGACTATGATTGCGAGATAAAATATTATCCAGGCAAGTCGAATGCAATAGCCGATGCTTTGAGCAGAAAAGTATGCAATATGTCCTTGATCACTAGCAGTGTATCTGATCTAGTAGAAGAATGTTGTCTTTCTGGTTTGGATTTTCTGGTAGATACCCAATCTGTAAGAGTATTTATGATTCGGGCAGAGCCCGAGTTGTTTGTCAAAATTAAAGAGGCCCAAAGGTTAAATCAAAGCATTCAAAAATTAGTTGAACTCGTTAGATCAGGACAACGATCAGAATTTCAGGTCAATAATGAGGGTATTTTGTTTGTGAATGATCGTATTGTAGTTCCTAACATTTCAGAATTGAGGATACATATTTTGAGTGATGCTCATTGCAGTAAATTCAGTGTACACCCTAGAAGTAAAAGATGTACAATGACTTGAAGAAACAATTTTGGTGGAAAAGAATGAAATCTGACATAGCAAAATTTGTATCCCGTTGTTTGAATTTTCAACAAGTGAAAGCATAACGGAAGCGACCAGGAGGTCTTTTGCATAGCCTTAAAGTTACAGAATGGAAGTGAGACCATATCACCATGGACTTTGTCATGAAATTTCCGAGGTCGTCGAGGGGTTGCGATGCAATTTGGGTTATCGTTGACAGATTAACCAAGTCTTCATGTTTCATTCCTTATCAGATGACATATAGGCATGATCAGATGACCAGATTGTACATCAAAGAAGTTTTGAGATTGCATGGTGTGCCTAAGTCCATTGTATCAGATCGTGATCTCACATTTTCTTCTCATTTTTGGCAGAGTTTACAAGAGGCTCTTGGTACTCGTTTGCATTTGAGTACAACATATCGTCCTCAGACAGACGGACAGTCAGAACGTACTATTCAGACATTAGAGGATATGCTGAGAGCTGTAGTGGTGGATTTTGGTATTGGTTGGCAGGATTCGTTACCACTTGTCGAGTTTTCTTATAACAACAGTTATCAAGTGAGTATTGTAATGTCACCATTTGAAGCACTATATGGCAAGAAGTGTCGATCTCCTCTGTATTGGGACGATTTATCTGAAGCACCAATTGTAGGACCTGATATGATAAGAGATATGACAGAGAAGGTGAAATTGATTCAGAGTCGTATGCGAGCTGCTCAGGATAGGCAGGCTAAGTATGCGAACATGAGGAGACGACCATTGATGTTTGATAAAGGTGATAGAGTTTTCCTGAAAATATCTCCTTTCCGTGGTACAGTTAGATTTGGAAAGAAGGGTAAATTATCACCGAGATTTATAGGTCCGTATGAGATTTTGGGACGTGTTGGTGATTTGGCTTATAGATTAGCTCTTCCTCCTGCATTATCAGGTGTTCATAATGTTTTTCATGTGTCTATGTTGAGGAAATATAATCCAGATCCTTCTCATGTACTTCCACCCGATGAGGTTGAGTTAGATCAGAATTTGAGCTACATTGAGAGGCCGATTCAAATTCTAGACAGAAAAGATAAGCAACTTAGAAATAAATTGATACCATTGATTAAAGTACAGTGGAATAGACATGGTGTCGAGGAGGCAACTTGGAAATTAGAAGATAAAATGAGACATAAATATCCAGAGTTATTCAAATGAAGTACGCTTCTATTCTCGGTTTTATTTTCAGTATTAATCATTACATGTTAGACTTGAAATTGATGATTGATTTCGAGGACGAAATCTATTTTTAGAGGGGAGGAATTGTAATGCCCGAATTTTAAAAAAATAAAAAATAAAAAAATGTGGCAGTAGTTGTGATGATTTATGCCTTTACTTTACGGTATGAATGGTAATGAATGTTTTAGAATAGAATAGAAAATGGATGGGTAGAATCAAAGGTTGAATTTGAGCTAAATAGGTAATAGAAGTGCAGAAACGATATGAAAAATATGGCAGTAGTTGTGGTTTTTAGCATAATGTTTTGTATATTGATCCAAATGATGTGAGGCTACTTTCATTAGAAAGATAATACATAAGGCTATATCTTTCATGTTTTGAGTTTTGGTCAAATCATTAAGGAAGAGGAGACAAAAGGGCCCGAAGTGTGTCGTTTGTATCATCGTTCCCGCACTGACACATGTTGGGAGATTGAGCATAACACTTTACTCAGACTTCCAAATGACATGAGGCCAATTGGAGATGGAATCCAAGACATAGGGCTACAACTTTCATGTTGATCACTCTTTCAAATTCGGACGGTAAAAATTCGTTTTTGGCAGAATTCCGCGCGCCATTGCGCAAGATCCGGCGCCCTAACGCGTCGGTTGCTGAAATTTTTGGTGTTTGGGCAGCAAGGGGCACGCGGCTGTTCCAAAACACGCGCCATGGCGCCCAGCATATGTACAATAAACGTGTTTTGAGGTTTGAATGGTATATATTAGATAGGGGAATGATTTTTGTATCATTTCTTCTCATCCTCATTTCTCTCCCTCGGTTTAGAGCTAGGGTTCCTCATTTATCCTTCAATCCAATTTCTTCCAAGACATTAATCTTTGATTGAAGCCTTAATCTTTGCTTGGAGATTAGTAGTTCTTCTCCTCAAGAGTTTAGAAGCAAGGTAAGAAAGCTTATTTCCTTGGGTTAGTGATTGAAGGGAAAACAGTAGGTTGTTTAGTTTGAGTGTTGAGGTAAAGTTGTTAAGATAATGATTGATGGTATTATTATTGTTATTGTGTTGTAGGATTATTTTCAAGGTGTTAAGATTATCAAATCTTCAAGTGGTTGTAAGTAGATTCTTCCTTTGAATGCATCTCATGAGCTATGTATATGATAAATGAAGATTCAATTGATTTTAGCTCCTTTAAATCATTGATTATGTATATTGTATGTATTGAAATTTTGAAAAGAAATGGAATTGAAGACAAGGGCAAAGTAAAGGAGCTAACTCTTTAGTACGCACGCCACGTGTTTGACAAAATGATTCAATGAATGTTTTTATGGCATATTACGGTTAAGAAATGATACGGATTCATTCTTTACTCAATTGTTGGGATTTGAGTTTTCTTGAATATCTAATTTGCGGATCTTGATTTGAAGTAATATTAAATTAATTATGAATTTTGAACAGAAACTACTCTGTTTTGGATAGATGATCAAAGTTCTTGAGTTATAGTAGAATTCAGAGGTTCAAGACTTCTCAACCATATATTTTGATCTCTTGTTGATAATATTTGAAAGGTATATTACGGTCGGTAACATACGAGGTAAAATTATCATTTTTATTTTAAATTGAAAATTCGATGTCTTGATGAATTACTTGTGATTTCTTGATGATTGATCTTTTAAGATAAGCTTATTATGATATTTACTTGATGAGATTGAAATGCATCATTGCATTGCATATTGAGCCACTTTTCTATTCAGATTCGATATGGCGGAGGTCGCCTTGACTTATTGATTTGTTGGACGTATGGGGCTATAGTTGAGTTGGCATAGTGTATGCGGAGGTCGCTGCTATGGCCTGAATCCTCTCTATAGGCGCACAATAGTCCAGGGGATTGTAGAACACAGCACCCCACCCCGAGCGGATGAGTCGGTGGATGTTGCTGGGAGATTATCTTTCCTTGGGTACCCTATGACTAGATGATTCACTTGATCTTGAGATTTATTGACAGCCCACAGCTTCTGATCATGCATTGCATTATATTGCATCTCTATGAATTTATATGAACTATTTGAAAATTTAATTCTCATACGTTATTGATTGTATCATACTGGGTTTATACTCACCGGCACGTCGGCTACCTCTTGTTTTCATGTGCTTGATGGTTGGTGAGGCAAGGCTTGGGATGCCAGAGTCCAGCTCCAGGCGAGGAGATACGAGTTAGAGTGGGATTCTCGGGTCTTAGGAGCTATTTGATGATGTTTGGATTACTTTGGCTCACAAGTTTGTTTTGGCATGTTGAAAATTATATTTCAAACATTTGAGACCTTTAAATTATTTTGACGATGTTTATGTCAGTTTGTGTACAACAAATTATATATTTTACTAAATCTTTTGATTTGTTACATTTATAATTATTAGTATTAATGTCGGACCCGAGCCCCACACTAGGACTCGAGTTAAGTGCGCTGGGAGGAGTCCGAGCCCACTAGGACTCCACCCGAGAGTTTAAGAGAGGAACGCGGAGGTGCTGGCCAGGTACAGCGCCTTGCTGCTCTGTTCAGGTATTCGGGTTGGGGGTGGCTCGGTTCAGGGGCTAGTCAAGGGTCAGTAAGGGGCTGGGGTTGTCGGTGGTTAGGGGCTTGTAGAGCCCGAAGCGGCTAGGAGTCCCAAGACAACAAGGACTCTTCACACGCACACACACATGCAATTTGGTGTAGGGTGCAGCAAGATTTTCAAGGGTTTAAGGAGCTGGTCTAGGGCTTGGGCTTGATCAGTAGGGTCCCTAGGTTGGTTGGCTTGGGTTTGGCTCAAGGTGGCTCGAGTAAATTAGGAGATGGCTCGGTGTGTTTGATAAGGTGTCCATTTCGAAAATTAAATGGCTAAAAATGAATCCATGGGTTCACGGGTGTGGCTCATGACTTGGAAGGGTAGAATAAATAATAAAAACGCTATGTTTAAAATTTGGGATCAAAATAACGAGTTTTGGATTTATCCGGGATTTAATCGCCGCACGAAACGTTAATTAAAGAATTAATCGTAACGCCTAGTTTAATCTTTATAAAATTATGAAAAATTAGGTTTAAGCTTAAATAATTATTATAAGCCTAATATTTTAATTTGGGAATTTTATATTCAGTTTGGTTTAATTCGGGATTAAAACTCATTAATAAGTTATATTTAAAGATTAAATTAAAAGTCCTCGATTTAAGCTAAATAAAAATATGAGAAAATTCTTGTAAGCTTAAATAATTATTTGGGACATATTAGAGTCAATGGAATTAAGAAAAAGTCAAATGTGAAATTATACGTCCAGGGGTAAAACGGTTATTTGACACCTAGAAATTAGTAAATGTAATGGCAGTGCCTTGAATGCTGTTTTATGTGCTAATATGATTAATTCAAATGTTTATTAATTTTTATGATGTTGATTTTAAAACGTTTATGGTTTTTTATGATTTTTATATGTTAAAACGTTTATTTTAAATGTTTACCGATTTTTAATCTATTAAAATGTTTATTTTAAAATGTTTATGGATGTTTATGAATTTAATATGTTAAATTATGATTTTTAAATGTTTATGGATTTTTATGATTTAACATTGACATTTAAAAGATATGTTGCATGCTTGGTTTAAAAGAAAAACGATATTATATGCATGTTTTTATTAAGTGATAGAAATACGAAATGTTGAAGGACATGAAAGATTGTGACTAAATGTGTTGGAGATATCGTGATGGTTACGGTCCTAGTGGGAGCCCGACGATCGTGTTTTCATTGATATGAATACGAATACGAATACGTTGATATGTTAATACGTTGGCCATGGACTCAGTTGACCGGTGAGAGTGTTGCTAATGTCTCCGCCGTCTTGTACTGTGGTTTTATGTAGATGGATCAATCGTCCAATACGATTAAGAATACGAGTCACAATCACGATCTGAATTCAACAAACACAAATATGAGTATGAACATGAATATGAATATGAATACGAATATGGATATGAATATGTTAATATGAATATAAATATGTTGATATGTAAATGTTACGAAAATGTTTATGTAAAGTTTATGGACATGTTTATGTTTAAACTGATGCATCATTATTAAAATGTTTTTATTTAAAGTTGATGCATTATGAAAATGTTTTTATTTAAAGTTTATGCATCATGAAAATGTTTATGAAATTGGTTTTGGTTAAAGTTTATGCATCTTTATGAAAACGATATTTTAAGTACAAGTATTTTCACTGTTGCATGTGATCTGTATATGTATTACTTGTTTTCAAGATTATGGTTTGTTCAGTCTTTAGACTCACTAGGTGTGATTGATGCAGGTGATTATCATAATAATGTTAATGGAGGTATTGATGGTTGATCTGACTGGACTGAAGAAGCACTTAACCCGAACACCGACGCTAGTTTTTTGCACTAGTTATGATTCATGATTTTATGTTATGTTAAAGATATTTTTTTACGAATTTTATTTATGTTATGAGAGATTTTTGAGAGGTTATTGTATGTGCTATACTTTTCAAATAAAGGGTTTAGGTTGGTAAAACGTTTGACGATTTTATGCTTTAAAATAATTTCCTTTTGATTTTTAAATGTTAGTTGGATGTTTATTTTTAAAATGATGTCAAAAATATTTTATACAAATATGTATGGTTCGGCCGATGCTATTTAAGGTTTAAAAAAATAAAAAATTTCTAGCACGTTTTAAGAAAACGAGTAGCAAACGTTTCAATGTTTGCATGTCATGAAATGTCATTTTTACGTAAAAGTATTTTCACTATTGCTTGTTATTTTTATACGTATTATTTGTTATAAAGATTATGGTGTGTTGAGTCTTTAGACTCACTAGGTGTAATGAATGCAGGTGAGGTTGAGGGAGGTCTTGATGGTTGACCTAACTGGACTGAAGGTGCACACAACCCGAGGAACAACGCTTCTACTTTTCCGCACTTATGATTAATGATTACGATTTATGTTAAAAGATTTTTAAGACTATTTATTTATGCTTTTGAGTGGTTTTTGAGAGGATGATATTTTTCACATTTATTGCTTATTAAGTTTGGTAAAACAATTGACGATTTCATGATTTTTAAATACTAGTTGGTTGATGTTTTATTTTTAAGTGGGCAAAATATTTTATAAAAATATTTTCATGTGTTGGTAAAGGATCGACCGTTTCATGTTATGTTTAAAAAGAAGAAATTTTTTAACACTTTTTACCATTAAGAAAGGCAGACGTTTCAATTCAAATTTTGGAAGATCTACTGCGAGCATGTGTTATTGATTTCCAAGGCAGTTGGGAATAAAATTACCTCTAGTTGAGTTCATCTACAATAATAGCTTTCAATCATCAATCGGGATTGCTCCTTTTGAAGCACTTTATGGAAGAAAATGTTGATCTCCTATTCATTGGGATGAGGTTGGTGAAAGAAAAGAGATTGGTCCGGATGAGTTTGAAGAGACTGCCGAGCTTGTAGTCAAAATTCGTGAGAGAATTAAGACTGCACAAAGCCGACAAAAGAGTTATGCCGATAAAAGACGAAGAGACTTAGAGTTTGCAGTAGGATATCATGTGGTTGTGAAAATAGCACCTATGAAAGGTGCTATGCATTTTGGCAAGAAAGGCAAGCTTAGTACAGGATTTATAGGTCCGTTCGAAATTTTAGAGAGGGTTGGGACAATAGCTTATAGAGTGGCATTGCCACCGACACTTTCTGGAGTTCACAATGTGTTCCATATTTCGATGCTGCGAAAGTACATGTAAAATCCATCACATGTGCTAAATTGTGAATCCCTACAATTGGCTCCAAATATGACATATAAAGAAAGACCTGTCAAAATCTTGGCAAGGCAAAAAAGAAGACTGGGTAACAAAGTCATTCCAATGGTCAATGTCAAGTGGCTGAATCACTCGAAAGAGGAAACTACTTGGGAAATCGAGAGGGACTTGAAGAGTCTCTATCCAGAGCTTTTCGGTAAGTTCTAATTTCGAGGACGAAATTTTATTTAAGGGGGGAAGGAACTGTAATGTAACGCCCCAAATTCGACCACTGTCCTCACTGTACCAAGACGAGTCTTTTCAGCGTACTTATGTCCTCACTCACACGCACCCTAGGAAACTTCCAGGAGGTCACCCATCCCAAATTGCCACAAGTCAAGCACGCTTAACTTTGGAGTTTTTATGTGATGAGCTACCGAAAAGAAGATGCACCTTCTTGATATGAGTGGTACAAATCAAATCTTTTAAACCCTCCTCAACTGCGCAATCCCATACCTGAACAATTTCGGAATCCCTCTCCTTCCGGTGTCAGATCAGTTCATTCATGTTCCCTCCACCTAGAAACCTGTCAGGAGCCTCTCATTGTCCGTGCAACCTCATGGCACCGGCGATCACCTCCACCATCTTCAGCCCCGGGCCTCACATGCCCACCAGCTTTCGCTTGGTTCATCCCCGAGCCATATCGTACTAGGAGAGGTCGGCTCTGATACCAACTGTAATGCCCCAGATTCGACGACTTTCCTTACTGTAACAAGACGAGTCTTTTCAGCGTGCTTATGTCCTCACTCACACGCAACCTAGGAAACTTCCCAAGAGGTCACCCATCCCGAATTGCCCCAAGTCAAGCATGCTTAACTTTGAAGTTCTTATGTAATGAGCTACCGAAAAGAAGATACACCTTCTTGATGTGAGTAGTACAAATCAATTCTTTTAAACCCTCCTCAACTGCGATAGTCTCATGCCTGAACAGTTTCGGAATCCCTCTCCTTCCGGTGTAAGATCAGTTCATTCATGTTCCTTCTGCCTAGAAGCCTGATAGGAGCCGCTCATTGGCCGTGCAACCTCATGGCACCGGCGATCACCCCCCATCCTCTTCGGCCCCGGGCCTCACATGTAAAGTCCAAAATTAAGACGACGTAATTCAACTGCATGCAAATCTAGAAAATATGAAAAATAGTTAATTAAATTATTTTAATTGCTTAATTGATTATGTGACATGTTTACATGACGTTGTAGTAGGTTTCTACTTACATGCAATAAAAATTCATTTTTAAGGATTATTCGAGTTGCGATCGAGGAACGGAGACCGAGGGCTGAAAGGCGTAAAATATTTTTATTAGATAATTGTTTTTAAGTATTTAAAATATGATTGATGCTATTTCGCATTTTTGAAAAATAAGGGGTTTTGAGGTGATTTTATACGCCAGTAATTAAATTTTATTGGTGTTGGTTTTTCAACAAAAATACGAACGTTTGGCAACCTGGCTAATAAATTCACAAACTTATTTAAACAAAATTATTTTTAAGATTTTAATTAAGCATTAATGGGCCTAATTTACATACCTAATGGGCCTAAGCTTGATTAAGGTGTAATTAACTATATAATATGCAATTAACCTACCCCAATTCATTAGTATACACGCCCTTCTCCCCCACAACCCATACGTGACCCTTACCATCAGAAAACACAAGCACACACGCCACTTCAATAGGAAACAACCACGGTTTTGAAGAAAATCCGTCCTAGGGTCTCCAACGTCAAAGTTCTTCGCATCGCCATCGAATATTCATGCGTTTAAAATGCAAAAGCACGCCATACATCTCTTATTCTCGTCTATCACATCGTATTATTGTTTTTTAAATAACGTTTGTATGAAAATCATGAAGTTCTTATGATTATTTTCGTAATATTGCATATACATGTGGTAAACTTATGATTATATGATTCAAATTCATGATTTTATGGTGTTTAAGGGGCTTCGATGACTAGGACTTCGATCAATCATGTTTTCATATGTTTCTAAGGGACTAGAACACTTGAATATGCTGCATGACCAGTTGAAACAAAAGCTGGAATCAACTGCTGTCGAAGGGAACTTAGGTGATCGGTTTTGGACTTGGGCGCTTGGCTGGGTCACGGCTTGGGGCCAAGTCTTGGCCATGGTCTGGATGAGTCGAGGGTTGAGCCCTAGCCATGCTAGGGCTTGAGTCCAGAGGGCTGCGATGAGTCCTAGCATGCTAAGACTCCCACCCGAGAACTTCAGGTAAATCGCGCAGGGTTCAGCGGCTTGCGCAGGGAAGATGGCTAGGTCTGGGGACTACGGGCTTGGATAGGGTGCGTTCTTAGGGTCCTAGGTGGGTGCACAATAGGTTGGTTCAAGGTCTGAGTCGATGGCTAGAGTCCTAGGCACACAAACATAGAGTCCATGTACAATACGAGTCGCGGCTTAGCTTGCTGCTGGAGTTGGGCTTCAGTTTCAAGCTAGGTGGCTGGTTCATGGGGTCATGTTTGTCCAGGAGGGTCCATAGAAGGTCTAGGAAGGGGCTGGCTAGGCGTGTCTCGAGCTTGGCTCAATGAAAAAGCTTGATGGCTCATAAGGGGCTTGAACCATAGGTTAGGGTTTTGTTTTTAGAAAATACGTCGAAATACGGCTCACGGGGTTCGAGTCTTTGTTCACGAGGGCTAAAATAATATAAAAAGTTTAAGTTTTAAATTTAGGAATTTTTATTAATGTTAGAATTTATTCGGGATTAAAACTCCTTAAAAACGAATAATTAAAGATTAATTAAAAAGTCGAGTATTTAAGCTAAATAAAATTATGGAAAAATTAATTTAAGCTTAAATAATTATTTGGGACATGTTAGAGGCAATGAAATCATGAAAAAAAGTCAAAACGTGAAATTTTACGTCTTGAGGAAACGATAATTTTACACCCGAAAATTAGTAAACGTCATGGCAGTGCTCTGAATGTTGTTTTATATGATATTATGTTTATTTTAAATGTTTAAGTTTTTTTATATGCTAAAATGTTTATTTTAAAGGTTTATAGAATATTTTGATTTATTTATGGAAATTATGATGAATTAATAAAGTCAAAAGATATGTTGCATGCTTGTTTTTTTAAAAGAAAAAGATATTAAATGCATGATTTTTATAAAGTGATGGAAATGTAAAACGTTGAAGGAAGTGAAGTAATTGTGACTATTGAGGATATGAGGATATAAATGGGGGTATCGTGAAGGAAAATGCCTAGAGGGAGCCCATTTTTGGGAGAAGGCCCCAGAGGGAGCCCTACGATCGTATTTTCATTCGATGAGGATATTTCAATGCTCAGTTGACGGGTGAGGGTGTCGCTGATGTCCCCGCCACCCAGTACTGTGGTTACATGTAGATGGATCCATCGACTTTTTGAGGATGAGGAAAGTCACAATTAACGATCTGAATTCAATAAAAGGAAAAATGTATATGCTCATGATGAAAGGATATATGATATGAAATGATAAAAGGGAAAATGTATATGCTCATGATGAAAGGATATATGATAAAAAGGAAAAGGTTGAGGTTTAAGTTATGCATGTTCATATGAATATGTTTATGATGATATGAAAATGTTTAGGAAAAGGTTATGGAAATGTTTATGTTTAAAGTTGATGCATCATTATGAAAATGTTTTTATTTAAAGTTTATGCATCTTCATGAAAAAGATATTTTAAGTAAAAGTATTTTCACTGCTGTATGTGATCTGTATATATATTACTTGTTATCAAGATTATGGTGTGTTGAGTCTTTAGACTCACTAGGTGTGATGAATGTACGTGATATTGATAATTATGATGTGGAAGGTCTTGATGGTTGACCTGACTGGACTGAAGTTGCACATAACCCGAGGACCAGGTTTCTATTCTTTTCGCACTTATGATTTATGATTATGATTTATGTTAAAGATATTTTTACGACAATTTAATTATGTTTACGAGTGATTTTTGAGAGGTTATAATATGAGCTATACTTTTCAAATAATGTTTTTGGGTTTTGTAAAAGTTTGACGATTTTACGATTTAAACTATTTCCTTTGATTTTCAAATATTAGTTGGCGGATTTATTTTTAGAATGATGTCAAAATTTTTTTATACAAATATGTATGGTTCGGTCGATACAAATATATTTTATACCCTTACCCCATGACATTAAAATATAAATGTTATAATGCGGAAGCCTTATAAAAGATTTGGAGAAAATAATAATTAATAAAATTTTGGCAAAGTTTGCCCATAAATATAGTCTTACCAAATATTCCCAAGCAAACAAAATAAATATTACCACAATCAATCTTTCCAAAATATACATATATTCTCAAAACCTCCACTAAACACATAGATCTCATCTACATAATTACCAAGTGTTTGACAAAAGTTAAGACATAATTTTCTTGTTCAAAACATGAACTAATGTACAATACTCAAAACCATTTTATCAAAACATCAATCTCCAAGCTTTGGCACATGCACCTTCCATGCCTCGACACTTCTATCACTATTCCTTTTTATCTGCATCACATGACATAACTGGAATGAGTTTACAAAACTCAGTAAGTGGAACATTCAATAACAACTACATATACAATAGTGTAAAGAAAGAAATCATTACAATTGGACCATAGGAAATGCCATCGTTCAATGGAATATATAGATAACAATTATAAGCTGACATTCTATCAACAATTTCTTTCATTTTCCTTGTATGTCATTGATAAGTCTTCCGTCGATGGTATACATGTACATTTCAGTCAAAATTAGTCACTGTACATGTTAAATATTGATCAACTTCCGTTGTGTGGGTTTAGAAGTGCTAGAAGCACCACTACTACCATATAACTATCAAGCCATAAAAAGAACCATTGAATCACTTTATCAAACATGTGGTGTGCATGTAATTAGAACTAGCTCCTTTCTTAGCAATTGACGTCAAAATTCTTTTCCTTTTCTTTCAATCAATGAACCATTACATAGCAAGTATATAATCAATGGATTAAAGGAGCTAGTAACAATAGCAACATCATCCATCATATATAGGCCATGAGATGCATTCAAGGAAAAAGCCCACTTACTACCAATAGAACTTGTTGTGATAGCTTCCTTGTAGTTGATCCTACAACACAAGATCAAGATTATACCATTAACTTCACATATTCAACCTATAAACTATCATTCAAGCCTAAACCACCATTCCCTTTACTTCAAATAAATACTCAAAAGACAAGTTTCCTTACCTTGGTTACTTGCTCTTGAGGATATGAAGATCACACCTCCAACATGAAGATCCAAACCTTGGAAAGAAAGGAATTAAGAAAAGAAATGAAGAACCCTAGCTCACCAAGTCAATGGCTTGCAAGAGGAATAAGTGAAATGGCTAAATTGTTGGCTTAGAAACTCTTAAAAATGTGTTTTTTACGCCATAGTCATGGACCACGTGCCCCCCTCCGTGTATGGGTCGTGTGCACACTGGAAATCAAAAATTTCGCTTGGCAAGACCCGGACCCCATGTAAGGGTCTGTGTACCCATTGTCCAAGGGCCCAAACTATACGTTTTCTTCCGAATTAGCCAAAGTGGTAAACATGAAAGTTGTAGCCATATGTCTTTCCTTGAACCTCCCACTAGTTTCAGGTCATTTGGAGGTTGTAGTAAAGAGTTATGTCCATTCTACCAAAATGTGTCAGTTTAGGAACGACGATATACATAACACACTTCAGGCCACTTTTGACTCATCTTCCTCAAATATTTGAACAAAAATCAAGACATGAAAGTTGTTGCCTTGGATCTTATCTTTTTAATGCAGTTGGCCTCATGTCATTTGGATCAATATCCCATTTATTATGCGAAAAAACGTAACAAATGCCAAAATTTTCATACCGTTTCTTCAACCCAATTACCTATTTGGCTCAAACCATCCAAACCATCAATCCAACTCCCAACATTATACCTTCACAACAATAACAACTCCTCAAATACACAACCATCTACTTAACCATACCAAAACCATACAATAAATAACCATGAATACAATGCAATAACCATATTGATGCTATAACATGAAATACCAACCCTTTAATCAACTATACTCATAAACCATAACAATAAGCATGATCAATAATAACTTAACCATATATCCATAACAACAAACCATAGAATAACATCATTGACAATAGAAGGATAAAAGGTTGGGATATTACAATCTTCCCCCCTTATAAAATTTCATCCCCGAAATTTTCTTACCTCAAAATAAATCCGGATAACGTTGTCTCATCTCTTCCTCCGATTCCCATGTAGCCTCTTCAATCAAATGATTCCTCCAAAGAACTTTAACAAAGCCAATTTCTTTGTTCCTTAGCACATTAACTTTGCGGTCAATAATTTGAACCGGCAGTTCTTCATAGCTCAGATTAGGCAAAAGATCCAATGCTTCGTGTCAAAGAACATGGGATGGATTGGACAAATACTTCCGTAACATTGAAATATGGAAGACTTTGTGAACTCGATCCAAATCCGGAGGCAAAGCCAATCGATACGCTCTTTAACCAGTCCTATTCAGAATTTCGAAAGGTCCAATATAGCGAGTACTTAACTTACTTTTTTTTCCAAACCTCATAACTCCCTCGAGGGGAGCTATCTTAACGAACACTTGGTCACCTACATTGAACTCCAAAGGCCTTCTTCGAACATTTGCATAACTTGTCTGTCGAGATGGAGCCGTCTTCATTCTCTGTCTAATCAATGTGACCACATCAACCATTTGTTGAACCAACTCAGGTCCCAACATCTTCTTTTCTCCTACTTCGTCCCAATATAAAGGTGATCTACACTTCCTACCATATAATGCTTCATATGGTGCCATGCCAATCGATGACTGGTAGCTGTTATTATATTTGAACTCGACAAGAGTTAAATTCAAATCCCAACTACCAGGAAAGTCAATAGTACAGGTTCTCAACATATCTTCCAAATCTGTATAACTCTCTCTGGCCAACTTTATACCCAAAGCTCTATGGAGACTCTTCCAAAACTCAGAAGTAAACCTTGTATCACCATCTGAAACAATCGACATGGACATCCCATGAAGTCTAACAATATCTTGGACATATGATCAAGCAAAACTTGCACTGTGAAATCCTTAATAAAAATATGGTTTTATATGCTCAAAAATTAATCACAAGTGCACGATGTCAAGTAATAGTATAATGTACCAGAGTATGAGTATCGTTCCACTGAAGACTGTGTTTTACAATTATTATTTTCAGTTATTAAATCTTTAGCAACGAAAATTGATTGGTTGTTTTATTACTACTCTAATCAAATAAACATGCAAATAAAATTATTCAAAATCAAGTAATGAAATATAATGTCTAAAATGGGTGAGTAAAATTCAATAAGAAATGAAGTTTTTGGGAATTTCGGTTCACCTACCCCTCGTTAATTAATTAATTAGTTCGATATTGATTATATTCTTCCGACAGGATTTCCTATTCAATTGAACACACTCTCTCGAGCTATGCCAAACTAATTCTACTCAATGAAGTAATTAAATGTCTTTAATTATTTATCAAGAGTGA
Source organism: Primulina tabacum (assembly GCF_025594145.1). Taxonomy (NCBI): domain Eukaryota; kingdom Viridiplantae; phylum Streptophyta; class Magnoliopsida; order Lamiales; family Gesneriaceae; genus Primulina; species Primulina tabacum. Next base: position 18,839,918 of record NC_134562.1, on the reverse strand, counting down.
ATTGCATGTCGATTTATGAAATCCCCTAGTTTTCGACCCTTAGGACTATGACTATCGGCGCGCATCCAATTTCATATGTCGATGTAAATTGTAGATCCACGGATTATACTACTCGTTTCTATCACAAGTTATTCTCTCGAACTTACTCGCAATATAAAAACGTTGTTAAAGTTAGCTACGCTCTAACAACACGATAAAACAATAGTATAATCAAGAATACATAAAAAATCGATATGTAAATTAATTTAATCAAAGTTCGGGGTAGGATCCTCTTTTACCCCAACAAATAATAAAAGTTTAGCTACTCGAGTTCATATTAAAACTAAACAAAACAAAGTTTAAAGAGTAGAAACTAGATCAGAAATACTAGGCGTGACGAATATCGCAAAGACGACGCCCGAAAATCTTCAACTTCTGGCGCAAAAAATCTCCAAAGCTTGTGGCGGCTCTGAAATTAAGTCTGAATGTCCTCAAAAACGTCCTCTCCCCCTTTCCATATCATCCTCTCCTCCAAAATAAGGTAGGGAATCGGACAAGAAATCTTCCCAAAAATAAGTGGCGCTCGGGCGCTAGAATATTACCGCTCGAGCGCCATACCTTCTGTAATATTGCTTGGGATATGCGGCATTCGCGCTCGGGCGGTAGAGAATTACCGCTCGAGCGCCACATCTTCTGTAACTTTTCTCTTCTTGGATCACTGCTCGCGTCTGAGCGGTAGAAAACAACCGCTCGAGCGCCGACCTCTCTAGACTTCTTGGCAATTCACCTCTCGCGCCTGGGCGGTACAATTTCACCGCCCGAGCTCCGCCTCTTCTGCACATTATCTTCTTAGCTAGGCACTTGGCTCCGATTTTAGTTTTTCGGCCATTTTCCTGCAAATTCGTCATGCACAAGTGAGAAATGATCAAATTAATATGCTTACTCTAAAACGAACAAAATGTAAACGAAATGTACGCATGCACAATGCAAACATACACAAACTAATGCAATAAAACACGTAAAAACCACACCTATCAACCCCATCATACTAACATTTTGCTTGCCCTCAAGCAAAATAGGTTACAGACTACAATTAAAACATGAAACAAACACAAAAGGGAGTGTATTAAAGTAACTAAATTGATGGTGAAGTAGCAACTGGCATCTCCTGCCTCAGCGGGTTTGTGAACCACATCAACTTAGTCAAATCACAACATACATTACTACCAATTTCAGAATATCACTACACAATTGTATTTTTCCAAAAGGTGTGGCCGTGTGTGCAGTGGATTTTTCTATCTTGTGTTTCAGACAGTTTTATTCGCAACTCATGTGGGTCGCAAAATAGACAAGTCAACGCAAGTTTCGCTCTCCTGAGTTCTGTTTCCATTCGGGACGAACCAGTAAACACATAAAGCGGTAGAGTTTCATGGTAGAACAACAAAATGTAGTGAGTCAATAGCTATAACTGCTCAATTGGTTCAGAAAGATTGGGAGTACGTAGATCATTTTCACTATGCACTTGTCAGAAATTTTCTCTAAAATTCCTCAACGCCTTACATCTCCATCTTTTTAGCCTTGGGATAGGATTTCATCCCTTTTTGGCTCCCCTTCAACTTACATCCCCTTTATTATTTCATTTTTATTATTTTTTTTTTTGGTGCATAATTTTCTCATGCGTACTCCCTAGGCTTTGGATATTGGGTAATTTTATTTATCTGGCCTAGGGATGGATTTTTAGGTCCTATGCACGATTGGGATGAAAGATATTTTAGGAATATGTTTGATTTTTTACTTGAGTTTATGCTACTGGTTAGTCACTCATTTCAACAGGTATTCATTCAAGTTTCACTCGCATCTAATGTTTCTCCAGTTCCCCTCACAGATTATTTTGAACTTAACCATCATCGACACCACTATTAAAATCCACTATGTGTGCATAAACAAAATTCAATATACTGGGGGATTCATAACGAGTGATAAGACTAAGCAACATGCAGTTCATTTAGCCCAAAATCATCACTGGCTACCAATTGTCTAATTTCACCATGAACTGACACTCATGCAGGACAAATACGCAAGACAACAAATACGAAAAACGACCCCCCTCATACTAAGGTGTGCAATGTCCCCATTGCACAAAAAAAACCGAAACCCAAACATGCAAACACCAAAGGGGACACAAAAACAAATGCAAAAATAAAGCACGAATGCAGCAACAATTAGAAAAAAAATATATTAATGCAATAGACAGTAAAAATGTAAAGAAGGGGAAACAGTGAACTCCCCTGATCAAGGCTCTTCCTCATCGTGCTCCGGTGGTGATGATACCTAAAACTAACATTAAAATAAAAAGACTGACCATCTCTAAAAAAACGAAAATAATAAAATCGAATTAAATGCAAGATAAGGGAGAGAGGGGTAGTTCTCAATTTATAGTCGAGAGCTTGACTGTCGGTTCCTCTCGGCTCTAATTGTTTTGGAATCGAGTGACTCCAATTTGTGGCTCCACTGCACCACCCAAATAATGCTTCCGTCATTGAGCATGGACTGTGAACGGCTCATTTTTCCCATCTCGCAAAGTTAATACTCCCGAGGGGAATACTTTGGTGATCTTGTAAGGGCCCGTCCATCTTGACTTGCGCTTGCTAGGAAATAAGCGCAACATGGAGTTGTGCAGGAGCACCGCTTCGCCTTCTTTAAATTCTCTTGGTGTAATGCGCTTTTCGGGTACTAGCTTTTTACGCTCTACGTACACATACTTAAGGTGTGGAGGCAGTGGTTTGAACTCACATGTCGGCGGTTCCTCAACGCTTGACTTCTGAGTGGTCAAATCTCTTCGATCCCCCATGTACTCCAATTTCATCCTTTCTGGCTTCTTCCATTGATGGTTGGCATTACAGTACGCCACTCTTGCAGATTTTTCTTCATCAAGTTCATCCCTCTTCAATTCAGTGGTGAGTGTGGCTTCCAATGGGTCCTTCATAGCATCGTGCACAAATTGACACACAAGTGAATCCGATGAATCAACTCTAAAACAATCATTAGTGTGCAATGTGTGCTTAAGAGCGTTAAAAACATTAAAAGTGATTTTTTCCTTCTCCACTCTCAATCTCAACTTCCCTTCTTGCACTTCAATCACGGCCTTGCCGGTTGCAAGGAACGGTCTCCCTAAAATCAAAGGCATCTCCCTATCCTCTTCCATGTCAAGCACCACAAAATCTGTAGGAAATGTAAACTTTCCCACTTTCACCAATGCATCTTCTTTGACTCCTCGTGGATGTTTGACGGATCCGTCGGCTAGTTGCAAGGACATCTGTGTCGGTTTAGGCTCGCCCAATCCAAGTTTCCTGAATACAGATAAAGGCATAAGATTAATGCTCGCACCAAGATCACATAAAACTTTAAGAAAAGCAACATCACCAATCATGCAAGGGATAGAAAAACTCTTTGGATCCTTTAGCTTTGGTGGGATCTGGTCTTGTACCAATGCAGAGCAATTCTCAGTCAATTTTACCGTCATGTGATCCTCCAACTTCCTCTTATTAGCTAAGATGTCTTTCAGAAATTTAGCATAACTCGGCATTTGCATCAAGGGATCAGCAAAAGGAATATTGATGTGCAATTTTTTAAATACCTCAAGAAACTTACCGAATTGCGCATCAAGTTTTGCTTTTTTCAATGCTGCAGGAAAAAGAGGAGGTATAACAATTTTGGATTGTGCAGTGGGTGTTGGTGTAGAGTTTGAGAACTTACCTGTGTGCGTACCAACCGCTTCTTTTACTTGATCCTCTTTTTCTTTTTCCTCTTGTTCAAGCACTTTTCCACTCCTCAATGCTATGGCTTTCACTTGCTCTTTCGGGTTAGTCTCAGTGTTGCTTGGCAAGGTGCCTGGCTCTCTACTTGCTATCATCTTTGCTAACTGCCCAATCTGATTCTCTAGCCCCTTTATCGATGCATCCTGATTTTGTAGTCTAGTCTCGGTGGCTGAAATGAACTTGGACATCATCTGCTCCAAATTGGACTTTTCTTCTCGAGGGTCATGTCGATACATCGGTTGCTTAATGTACTACTGTCCTCCTTGTGGTCGAGTCTGACTGCCTTGACCACCCCATGAGAAGTTGGGGTGTTGTCTCCATCTAAGATTGTATGTACTTGAGTAAGGATCATTCCTCGGACGGTTTTGAACCCCCACTTGATTCACCGGTGCCTCCTCATTCACATAGAAAAGACCACCGTCTTGACAGTCTTTAACATAGTGTTCTCCTCCGCATTTTTCACAAAATATCTCTTGCAGGCACATCGCTGTCCCGTTTACATTCATGTTGTCTATTTTCCTGTTAAGTGCTTCTAATTGTGCAGTGACAGCTGAAAAATCAGTTACCTGGTGTACTCCTGCATTCCTTCGCTGAGTGTTCCTCTCATATTGAGGGTGATAGCTGCTAGCAGCCATCTCCTCCAGTAACTCGTACCCTTCCTCAGCCGTTTTCCTCAATAGATTTTCACAGGCCGCAACATCTATCATGGTACGTTAGAGGAAATTAACCCATAGTAAAAAGTTTGGACAACTAACCCAAGAGGTAACTCATGGTGTGGGCATCTTCGCAATAAATCTTTGTAGCGTTCCCACGCCTCATAGAGTGACTCCTGCTCAAATTGAGAGAAGGTGGTTATGTCCGCTCACAGCTTCATGGTTTTCGATGGAGGAAAGTATTTCAAGAGGAATGCCTTAGCCATGTCTTCCCAAGTTGTGATTGACCCTACAGGCAAACAATTCAACCAAGATTTAGCTTTATCACGCAAAGAGAATGGAAATAAACGTAGTCTAATAGCATCATCTGAAACTCCATTAAATTTAAAAGTATCGCAAATTTCTAAGAAGTCGGCGATGTTATTGTTCGGATCATCCAGCGCATTCTCCCCGAATTGGACAGTGTTCTGGATCATTTGAATTATGGCTGGCTTGATCTCAAACTGATTTGCCCTGACCGTTGGTCGCACTATGCTTGGACGTGCTCCATCAAGTGACGGTTGAGCATACTCAAGCATGGGTATGCGCCTTGGCTCTCCGACCCTTAGATCTTCATGATGCTCCTCCTCACGTTCGTTCCTGTTCATTATGTCTTTAAGCCTCTGCTGTTGTCGTCTCCTGCGTAAGGTTCTTTCAATCTCGGGATCAATATCTCTAGTTCAGACTCTAGAGACCTTGGCATGCACAAAAGAGATACCTGCGAAGAAATCGAAGGTGCCAAACAAAGTAAAATAGAGAATGCTAAAGTAAATAATTGAAAATTAAATTGTAGATTAACAGTCCCCGACAACGGCGCCAAAAACTTGATCAAGCAAAACTTGCACTGTGAAATCCTTAATAAAAATATGATTTTATATGCTCAAAAATTAATCGCAAGTGCACGATGTCAAGTAATAGTATAATGTACCGCAGTATGAGTATCGTTCCACTGAAGACTGTGTTTGACAATTATTATTTTCAGTTATTAAATCTTTAGCAACGAAAATTGATTGTTTGTTTTATTACTACTCTAATCAAATAAACATGCAAATAAAATTATTCAAAATCAAGTAATGAAATATAATGTCTAAAATGGTTGAGTAAAATTCAATAAGAAATGAATTTGTTGGGAATTTCGGTTCACCTACCCCTCGTTAATTAATTAATTCGTTCGATATTGATTATATTCTTCCGACAGGATTTCCTATTCAATTGAACACACTCTCTCGAGCTATGCCAAACTAATTCTACTCAATGAAGTAATTAAATGTCTTTAATTATTTATCAAGAGTGAATTGCATGTCGATTTATGAAATCCCCTAGTTTTCGACCCTTAGGACTATGACTATCGGCGCGTATCCAATTTCATATGTCTTTGTAAATTGTAGATCCACGGATTATACTACTCGTTCCTATCACAAGTTATTCTCTCGAACTCACTCGCAATATAAAAACGTTGTTAAAGTTAGCTATGCTCTAACAACACGATAAAACAATAGTATAATCAAGAATACATCAAAAATCGATATGTAAATTAATTTAATTAAAGTTCGGGGTAGGATCCCCTTTTATCCCAACAAATAATAAAAGTTTAGCTACTCGAGTTCATATTAAAACTAAACAAAACAAAGTTTAAAGAATAGAAACTAGATCAAAAATACTAGGCGTGACGAAAATCGCAAATACGATGCCCGAAAATCTTCAAATCTTCAACTTCTGGCGCAAAAAATCTCCAAAGCTTGTGGCGGCTCTGAAATTATGTCTGAATGTCCTCAAAAACGTCCTCTCCTCCTTTCTATATCATCCACTCCTCCAAAATAAGGTAGGGAATCGGACAAAAAATCTTCCCAAAAATAAGTGGCGCTCGGGCGGTAGAATATTACCGCTCGAGCGCCATACCTTCTGTAATATTGCTTGGGATATGCGGCATTCGCGCTCGGGCGGTAGAGAATTACCGCTCGAGCGCCACATCTTCTGTAAATTTTCTCTTCTTGGATCACTGCTCGCGCCCGAGCGGTAGAAAACAACGGCTCGAGCGCCGACCTCTCTGGACATCTTGGCGATTCACCTCTCGCGCCCGGGCGGTACAATTTCACCGCCCGAGCGCCGCCTCTTCTGCACATTATCTTCTTAGCTTGGCACTTGGCTCCGATTTTAGTTTTTCGGCCATTTTCCTGCAAATTCGTCATGCACAAGTGAGAAATGATCAAATTAATATGCTTACTCTAAAACGAACAAAATGTAAACGAAGTGTACGCATACACAATGCAAACATACAAAAACTAATGCAATAAAACACGTAAAAACCACACCTATCAACATATTTCTCCGCATATTGAGCCATAAAATATGTCGTCTTGACAGGGAGAAAATGAGATGACTTGGTCAATCGATCCACGATCACCCAAATAGAATTATAGCTCTTCTGAGTTCTTGGCAACCCAAAAACAAAATCCATAGTGATGTGTTCCCACTTCCATTGCATTATAGGTAAGGATTGCAATAAGCCCGCTGGTCGTTGGTGCTCAATCTTTACTTGCTGACAAGTCAAGCATTCAGAAATAAATGATGCTATATATTTCTTCATACCTGGCCACCAATACAATCGACAAAGATCTTGATACATCTTGGTGCCACCTGGATGTACTGAATAAGGTGCATTATGAGCTTCCGTCAAAACATCACGGCGAATAGCATCACCAATAGAAACACAAATACGGCCTTGAAATGTAATCAGGCCATCACTGTTCAATCCAAACTCAGAATTCCCCTTCTTCACTGCCTTTGCTCTCAAATCCAACAAAAGAGTATCCAACTGTTTCTAATGCTTAATTCTGTCAATCAAAGTCGGTCGAATAACTAAGATTGAAAGTCTAGCAATTGTACCTTCCTCAACCAATGCGATCTCACTTCTCTGCAAATCCAACAATAGAGGCTTTTGAATCATAGAACCCAATTGAAGACCTGACTTTCGGCTCAATGCATCAGTTACAACATTCACTTTTCCTGGGTGGTAACTGATAGTGCAATCATAATCCTTCACAAGTTCTAACCACCTTCTCTAACGCATGTTCAGTTCTTTCCGAGTAAATAGATACTCAAGACTTTTATGATCTGAGAAAATCTCACATTCCACGCCATATAAATAATGTCGCCAGATCTTCAAAGAAAATACCAGGCTGCCAACTCAAGATCATGAGTCGGATAGTTCTTTTCATAATCCTTCAATTCACGAGAAGCATAAGCAATAACTTTGCCTCGCTGCATCAACACATCATCGAGACCTTTCTTGGAAGCATCTGTATACACCACCCTAAGGAAGTGCTAACACTGAAGCTGAAGTCAATTTGTCCTTCAATACTTGAAATGCTTGCTGACATTCTTTCTCGTCAGAGTAGTAAGTGACAAGGCTATTTTAGAGAAATCGGCAATAAAACGACGATAGTACCCTGCCAACCCAAGGAAACTTCGTACCTCAGCAACTGTCAAAGGAATAGGCCACTTCTTAACTGCTTCAATCTTAGCCGGATCCACAGCAATTCCTTCCTTGAAAACGATATGACCTAAAAATGCAACTTGCTCCAGCCAAAATTCACACTTCTTGAATTTAGCATATAACTGGTTGTCCCTCAACTGCTGTAACACGATCCTCAAATGCTCCCTATGTAGATCTCGAGTCTTTGAATATATTAAAGTATCGTCAATGAAGACAATAACGAAACTGTCCAAATATAGCGTGAAAACTCGATTCATAAGATCCATAAATACAGAAGGAGCATTAGTTAAACCAAACGACATAACCAAAAACTCGTAGTGACCATACCTGGTTCGAAAAGCCGTCTTAGATATGTCACACTCCTTTACTTTCAATTGATGGTACCCTGACCGCAAATCAATCATGGAAAATTACAGTAGCACCTTGCAACTGATCAAAAAGATAATCAATTCTGGGCAGAGGATATTTGTTCTTGATCGTTACTTTGTTGATCTCTCGATAGTCAATACACAGTCTCAAGGACCCATCTTCCTTCTTCACAAAAAATACTCGTGCCCCCCATGGAGATGAACTTGGTCTAGTAAAGCCTATCTAATAACTCTTGCAATTGACTCTTTAACTCATTCATTTCAGTTGGGGCCATTCGATTAGGGGCTTTAGAAATCGGTGCGGTACCTGGTACAATATCAATAACAAATTCCACATCTCTATCGGGTGGTAATCCAGGCACATCATCCGCAAAGACATCAAGATAATCCCTCACAATATCAATGTCGCTCACATTCCCACTCTTTTCTCTAGTTATATCCACCAACAATCCCACTCTTTTCTCTAGTTATATCCACCACCAAAGCTAGAAACCCATGACAACCCTTAACCAACATCCGTTGCATTTGCAAGCAAGAAATAAAAGAAAGGCCAAGCGAAGTACCTGACCCCGTGAAGACCCTGCTATCACCATGCACTGAAGGAAAACACACTGTCTTGGCTACACAATCTATCACGGCTAGATTACCAATCCATTCTCAAAATAACATCAAACTCAATCATGGGAATGACAATCAAATCAACATTCAACAATTCCTCATCTACTTGAACAGGGCACGCTCGAATCACAATTGAAGAATGAATGTAATCTCCCAAAGGAAGCAAAATAGAAAAGTGGACAATTTCACCAATAAGAGCAAGACCCTGATAATGCACAAATTGCTCAGATATAAAAGAATGTGTGGCGCCAGTATCAATAAGAGTAGTAGCTACCTTGCCTGAAATAAGAATGGTACCTGAAATGATTGACGAATCAGGATTAACTCTTTCCTTGGTCAAAGAGAAAATACGCCCCTGAACTCGGCCCTTGCCCGATGATTGAGTGCGATTGATCGCAATGTGCCAAACACCTCCACATCTATAACATTTGTTGCTTCCAACTAGGCACACTCCTTTATGTGGTTTATGGCATTTAGGACATAAATTATAACGTACCGTATTTTTAAACTACTTTAAAATTTGAGGAAAAATAAAAATTTTCTTAAATACAAAATTAACGTTCAAATTTGCATTAAAATAATTTGCTCGTCTAAACACATTTGCAATAAAAACAACCAAAACCCAGTATGCCAAAAGTAATAATCATCTAAACACCATGAACCACTTCAAAAAATCAGAGTATTAAAAATCGTCATGCATAAAATCTTAAAACGTGGGCGGTCCTCGGGTTTAGCCTCCTGCGCAGTCCAAGCCGGCTCATTGGTCCCCACTCATAGTCTCCTCAAAGTCATCCTCACCTACATCCATCAAGTCTAGTGAGTCTAAAGACTCAACACGTATAAATTGGATATAACAAGTAATACGTAATAAAACCACATGCAACTATAAAGTAGAGCGCAAATACTTGAAACTTGAACGTAATAGCATAAACATACTTGAAACTTGAACGTAGTAGCATAAACATAGACGTGCCATCATCATAAAACTTTTCATAAACATGCTTGCTTCTTACATACTTGAACATACATAAACTTCATCATTTTGTGTAGAGATATGTTTCAAAGCAAGTGACCCATACATAACTGTTCCTGATCAGACTAAACCACAGTACTGGGCTGACAGGAAAAATCCACTGCCACATACACTACAAGAAAAATGATTTGCGGCAGCAAGTCATCAACAACGTGCATTAAAAGCATGCTGCGAATACTATTTTTCACGGCATGCACCCATATGTGCGCTGTTAATAGTGTTGCACTTGAAAGAAATAACGGCGTGCAGTAAAAGCACGCTGTGGATAGTAATATCCGCATCTTGCATTTATGTGTGCTGTTAATAAATTATATAAACGACAGCGTGCAGTTATATGTGAGCTGTTAATAACCTATGCAATTTTCGCAGCGCACAATAAAGGCACGCCATTAATAATATTATTAACAGTGTGCATGTTTATGTGCGCTGTTAAAAGTAAATCATTTTTTTAAAAAAAAATCGTGTTTAGACATTAACGACGTACATTAATCGTACGCCGTCAATAGTATTTTTCAGAGCATGCATAATATAAGCACTTTGTGGAAAATTGGTTCGAATTTTTAAATTAGCGACAGTTTTGGTGACACCGTCGCTTTTAGCGACGGTTTACAATAAACCGTCGTCGATTTAAGATCAGCGACGGTTTAATAAAAACACCGTCGCTTTTAGCGACGGTTCTCTTAAACCGTCGCTATTAGCCGTAAACCAGTGACGGTTCTATTTTAACCGTCGCCAATAGCAACGGTTTATTAGATAACCGTCGCTAATAGTCGCAAATTATCTATAAATATCCGATTTCCGTTCCATTTTTCTCCACACCACTTTACAACACTTCAAATTTTTCTTTCTTATACGATTTAAGTTTCCACTTTTGGTTAATTTTTTAACTGTTAGTTATCATAGTTGTATCATAGTTTTTTTTTTAAAAATGTATTAAATTATAAAAGTAATTTTTTTTTTATTTTTACTAAAAATTTAGCGATGGTTCAAAAACCATCGCGAAATATAGCGATGGTTATATAACTGTCGCTAAATTTAAATACCGTCGTGAATTTAGCGACGGATAATAAACCGTCGTTAAAGTAGCGACAGCGTCTTCAATTATGAACCGTCTCTGACAAAACCGTCGCAAATTTTTAGATGTTCTATGAATATTAACGGCGTACATATGCACGCCGTGAATAATAGTATCAACAGCGTGCACATGTACACCACGGATAATCTTGAACTTTCAACAGCTTGCAACATTGCAGCGTGCAATGCGCGTTGTGGAAAGCTCATATGTGCTCTGCGGAAAGCCATTTTTGTTGTAGTGATACATGAGATCCCCGGTCATGCTTTACCGGGTGGATTGGTCCCGGGTCATACTTTACTGCTTTCCAATCCTGATCTAAATCCAGTCATGCTTTACCGGGGTGGAGAGGTCCCCGGCCACGTTCACCGTCTTCCAAACCCGTTCATAATTTCGTCACAAGAAATTTACGTCTAGGGGTAAAACTGTTATTTTATACCTGAAATTAGTAAACGTTCTGATAATGCCCTGAATATTTTAAAAAAATGATAATATGCTTATTTTAAATGTTTATGGAATGTTTTGATGAAACGATAATGTTAAAAGATATGTTGAATGCTTGGCTCAAAATAAATTTCTTTTTTATATGCTTGAATTTTTATAAGTGATGAAAATACGAAAAGTTGAAGGAGGTGAAGTAATTGTGACTAATACGATGATTATGATGACACAATTATTATGATGATATGTAAGGCCAAGGCTCAGTTGATTGGTGAGTCGCTAATGTCCACGTCGCCCAGTATTGTTGTTACACGTAGATGGATCCATCGATCTTCAGCTGATACGAAAGTCACGATTAACGATCTGAATTCAACGAAAAGAAAGCCATATATGTATATGATGAAATGAAATATGATATGATATGATGAAAGGAAAATGTTTAACTTTATGCATGTTCATTAGATGTTCTTTTAAGTAAAAGTATTTTCACTTTTGCATGTGATTGTATATGTATTACTTGTTACCAAGATTATGGTTTGCTGAGTCATTAGATTCACTAGGTGTGATCGATGCAGTGAGCATGAAAGTGACGGTTGAGGGACTTGATGGTTGATCTTGCTGGACTGAAGGTGCACATAACCCGAGGACCAGCCCTGGTTTTTCCGCACTTATGATTTAAAGTTTACGTTAAAGATTTTTAAGATTTTTACGATGTTTTTTGAGTGGTTTTTGAGAGGATGTTAGAGTTAGCTTTATTTTGATATATTGCTATGTTAGGTTTGGTAAATGATTGACGATTTTATGTTTTGAATTATTTTCCTTTAACTTTTCAAATATAGTTGGTTGTTTTATTTTTAAAATGGTGTAAAGTTATTTTAAAATATATATATGTATTAGTGCATTCGGCCGAAATTATTAGATAGGGGAAAAGTTTCTAGTATTTTTCAGAAAAACGAGTAGTGGATGTTTCAGTTGGTATCAGAGTCAAATTCCTGTAAAGGGTTGTGCCACCATCACTGCCGGGAAGCTCAGTCGTCAAACCTCAAACCTGTAAATTTAATTGCTTTATATAATTTTTATGATGATACCTGCAAGATTACATTTATTATACTTTTATGTTACATGTTTAATTGCTTTTCGAGATTGTATGTTTATATGCTTAAAATTGCTCAAAAATTGATTAGTATATACTGCATGATTAGAAAACTTAGATTTAAATCCATGTTGGTTAAATTTAGAAATTTGGAAAACGTTCAGATATAATGCCTCCTAGACGCGAACCTAGAATGGATAGGCAAGTTGAGAATGTTGGGGATCATCAAGGGAATGCACCCCCACCTCCTAATGGGCATGCTGCTATTAGTGCATTAGAGGGTATGTCTCGCTTCTTAGAGCAGCAGTTTCAGCATGCTACGAGGCCACAATATGATGTATTTGATCAGTTCCGGATAGGGATGCCAATGGGCCGGGGCGGAGGCGAGTTTGCCATTCCCATCCCCATCCCCGAATTCCATCCCCACCCCCATCCCTGCCCCAAACCCCGCTTTTTCGGGTTTGGGTTTCGGGTTCGGGGAATCCCCAAACCCCGAAACTTCTGGGATCAACTTCGCATCCCCGTCCCCATCCCCATTTCAAAAATAATAATATGGCAAGACAATGACGAATTCGAAGATTTTCTCAAACCAAAACTTATTATTATCTATTATTATTAGATAAAATATTAATATCAATATCAGTATTAGTAATAATAAGATTATTAATATTTTAAAAAATAATAATATTATTATATTATTAATATTTAAATACTATTATTTTATTATTGATATTATTTTCGGGGCGGGTTCGGGGATTTCGGGGATGGGGATAATAATCCCATACCCGCCCCGAATTACATCGGGGATTTTTTTAAATCGCCGAACCCGAAAAAATCGAGGATCCCCATCCCCGTTTCAGGCTTTCCCCGCGGGGCCCCAAACCCGTGGGAAAAGTTGCCATCCCTAGTTCCGGAGGCTCAGTCCGAAGGAATTTTCTGGCACCACAGACCCATTTGCTGTTGAGGGTTGAATTTGATCACTTGAGGTGCACTTTCGATATCTGAATATGGGAGATGCTGACCACGTGAGGTGTGCTACATATATGTTTAGAGATGATGCTTCCCTTTGGTGGGAAGGAGCGAAACATGGTATTAATCTCGCCACACTTACTTGGGAGCAATTCAAGAATATTTTCTATGAGAAGTACTTTACTGCTGTGTCCGAGGAGCTTGAAGAGGGAATTCATGACTCTCCGTCAGGGAGACACTATTGTGGCTGAGTACGTTAGGAAGTTTGATAGGGGTTGTTACTTTGTGCCCCCTCATTGCTAGAGATGCCAGTGAGAAACTTAGACACTTTTTGGATGGTCTATGACCTATTATACGCCGTGATGTGATGATTATACGACCCATGGATTATGCAGTTGCCACTGCCTATGCTTTCCAAGTCGAGCAAGCCTTGAAATATATTGATTTTGAGATGCAGCGCAAAAGGCAGCAACAACAGCAGAATTCTCAGACGAATAAGAAGCCATATATGGGACCTCCTAGACCTCGAGGGCAGCAAAAGCCCCAAGGGCAAGTGAAGAAGCCAGGATCACCAAAACCACCACGACCTGGAGCACCAAAAACCGAGGATAGGCCACTGTGCAAGGAATGTAATTGTCTACAATATGGAAAGTGCATGTGGGGGACCTACAACTGATTCATAAGCATGGAAGAAGGACATAAAGTGTAAAGGCCCGTATTTCGTATTTTAGTGGAATTATTAAAAATTTTTTAAATAAATCATTAGCTTGTCTCATTTATAAAATAAACATGAAAATAATTTTTAACTTTAAATTAACAGCGGAAGCAAATATTGTTTTCAACCAACAATTTAAAAATAATCCAACGTAAACATCAACTTAAAAATAATCCAAAGTATTAAAATTGAGTTTGAATAATAAAAGGTGCATAAATTAAATCATGAGGTACTCGGGTTTACTACTGCTGTCCCAAGCCAACTCACTGGTCTTCGCCCTCGGCCTCGACCTCATCAGTACCTACAACAATCAAGTCTAGTGAGTCTAAGACTCAACATGTATATATCGTGAATAACAAGTAATATATATCATAAAATCGCATGCAACGTAAAAATAAAGTATCGTAAAACGTATGGTGAAAATCGTATCATGAATAATTATAACTACGTGTATATCTGAAAATCATATGTAAAAGCTTTGCTCAATAGATTTCTGTCATAACATATCATAATTTTCTGGTAGAGATAATGTTTCTAAGCAAGTGGCCCATAACATAACGTGAGCGCCTGATCAGACTAAACCACAGTATACTGGACGGTAGATATCAATCACAGCCCTTGGACTGGATGTCCGTACCCATATATAATCATAAACCGGTCGTAAGTCACCGGGCGGAGAGGTCCTCGGTTGCGCCTACCGACTTCCAAACCCATAAACGTAAGGTGGCCACAAGACATATAGCATATATCTCAAAAATAAACATTTTATATTTTTATGCACGTAATATAATTATAACCTTATTTTTACCGGATGAGTTAGATCGTTCCTAGGCTTGCTGCGAATTAATTCTAATATGTGACACATGCAATAAATCTTAACTTGACAAAAACTTAACAATCGAACTAAAAACGAGACGAATAGAACCAATAACTTGATTTTTAATCATGGCTTCGTACCAACCCGAACCAACATTAAACCGACATTTAACCATGATTAAAATACCCCAAACATACTGAAAAATATGCATAATGACTGTAAAACACGAAAATGGGTGAAATGAATCCAAAAACATAAAACGCTCTTTCGAGAGTCATTTTGGCACCTTTCACCGTAAATTCTCGTACGACCTCTAAACTCGACCAATTCACGAACGGCCAAAAAGATGACTTTTCTAACTCATTAAGGTACTGTCCAGTCCAAGGCCACGGGCTAAAAGCTAACCAAGAACTCAAACAAGTACCAAAACCGAAGATGAAAGTTGCTGTCAAAAAAAATCCAGCAGTGGCAACTTTTGTGTTTGTGGTATAACCTCTGTAATTTATTGACCAATGGCTTGAACCACCGCCCAAGGACTCTTACCAACATCCTAAGGTATGGCTTGGACCATGGCTAAGGGCTAAAAGCCAAACACAAACCGAGCCAACACATAGGACAATGCACATGCTAGCCGAGAATGCATATTCTGTGCAGGGGTGTATATATATTGAATTATTTTGCTGTAAATCTTCGATCCAGTGGCTATATAATTAACCTTGGCTTGATCTTGACATGATGAAGTATGGTATGAACCATGGTTATGAGCTAGAAGCCAACCATAATCCAAACAACACAGGAAACCGAAAGTTACTCACACAAAATCAGATTTTGAAAAACCGAGGAGCACTTACTATGTTTCTGTAAAAATCTGAGGGACCTATGAAACAAGCTTTGAAAAGATGCCTTGGGCACGTCGACATGATAAGGAAGGGTTTTAACCATGGCTACAGCCCCTAGGACGGCCAGGATTTCGAACACCCCTTAACAACTTAATGACAAAAAAATCGAGTCAAATCTGTAGCTTGTGAAAATAGTTGCTGTCATGCTGTTGTTTAAATGTTTGGACTCAAACCAATGAACAAATAACACCCTAACATACTCTAAATCATTCCTAGAAGCAGCCATGAATGCCTAGAATCGAGCAACTCCCTGTAAGCAACCAAAAACACCAAACCGTGAAGTTGAAAGCAAAAGAGCCAAGAATTCCGTACATATTTTTGCTTGGAAAGTTGCTGTCACTTTCGATTTATTGCTTGAATCATGCATATATAATGGTTTAAAAATATCTATAGGACTTTATTGAAGAGAAAAGAAGCAATATATACATGCCTGGAATTTTTTTTGACAAAAACAAATCAATACGACGAATACGAGCGGCGGCGGCGGAGTTGGATTTCCTTTCTTGTTCTTTTGCTGTTCTTACACAATTTAAGCTGCTGTTTTCTGATGTTTTTCGAAGGTAATAGTGTGGATTTGCTAGACACTGAATATGAGTGTTATAGGAGATGTTAAAGGTGCCATAATATACATTAAGTTGGGGGTTACAAGTCAAGAAGTTAAATGAGTTTTGAATTGCTTCTTGCTCCCTTAGGTTGGCCGATTCATCTTCTTATTTTTCTGCTGCATGTTCACGATTTTAGCAGCCAATTCTTTCTGATATTTTCGAGCCTATGGTGTAGGATATGTAGGTAATGAAGATGAATGTTATAAGTGGGGATTAATGGGTCTTAACAAACATTAAAATGGGAGTTACAAGTGAAGGAGGTGAATGGTTTTTGTATGTCTTCTCATTCCTTGTTGCCTTGGTTTCTTTCTTATTCCTACTGCATGTGTACGTTAGTTTTGCTTAGAAAATGGTTTGAGGAGAATGATGTGGGTTCTAGTATTTAATTTACTACTATTTTGTGAATTACAAAAATGGGAAATGAATACACCATGAAGTGCAATTAGAGATGGTTTGACTTCAGAGTTACCAACCTTTGAAATATTTTAAATGTTGGACCCAAAATTATTATTACTAATTTGCATGATATTTTATTGTTTAATCTTGTATTTTTAATTACTTAAAGTTTAGCACTCTCATTATATATTTTAGTGAATTTACACATTAAATTTAGGATAGATTATTGCATGTCATACTTAACCTAAAATTTAAGTATTCAAATGCCATGATTAATTTCTTGAATATATTACACTTAGATTAATTCATCCCCATATGTTTACATATTTTAATTTAAGCTTTAATTAAATATTAACCTAAAGAACTTATTTACCAACTTAGATTTAATTAATTTATTAAATCCCAAGGACATTCTTTTTCTTTAAATTAAATCATTCATTGACTTAAATTAAATTTAGGAATATCTTTCTTATCATTAATCTTATTTCTAACCTCCAAACTCCGGTCCGGCCGAATTTGTTTATCCTGAAAATATAAAACTAAACATCTACTTTTAAAATAAATAATCATGACTTAAAATTATTAAAATAAATCAAACACTTCATATATTTATAAAAATTCATTTTTTTATTTAAATAGTAGCAATTATGCATGGCTTATACGTAATCTGATTTTTCGGGTTCTACAACTCTCCCCCCCTTAAAAGAAAATTCGTCCTCGAAATTCGCTTATCCTTGATAAACAAAAAGTTTAGACTCTTAATTCTAGAATCCTAATAATCCACGCTTCCGACGCGCTACTCTGATAAGATAAATATTAAGTTGTCCTTACGTTTCCTCAATCCTAAATAAATTTGTCTACCAAAATCCTCGTTTGTGAATCGCAACTTAAAACAACTTTTGGTAACGTAGTTCTATTCAACTATAGCCCCAAATTTTGACTTATCCCGCAATTCCTCATACTAGAGGTGGATGTCCAAATTTAAGTCCAAGTATTGGCATTCATGCAGTTTGACTTAGGAGGTCTTAGTAAAACACTTAAAAGTTTAAACCTTATCTCAACCCCATAATTATATTAGACTAAGATCCTTGAATCGAATCTTTATCTTACTGCTCCAAACTTACATAACCTAACTATTTAGAAGTGCATCCCAATATAACGTTGTTACAAATCTTAAGTTCGAGTGGTCTTAATCCATAAAACCCAAAATATACGATACCGATCTTCCACCTAAATAATAAAATTATTCTAGCACAAATTACATGCTTAAACTATTTCCTTTTCAATTAGAATAAAGTTGAGACCTAAGACCCTGGGACTTTCCTTATTGAAGCGAACGTCACACCCTTACGTATCCTTAATGCTTAATTAATACTAGAGTATAAAACTTAATAAGTAAGCCCATGGTAGCATTAGACTAACTCTAATAAATCAATTTCATGTATAACCCATAGAATTCTAGAATCCCCATATCAAGCTTTTAGATTCCTTACTTGATAAAAATCTTAATATTCATCAATTGATAACTTATATTGAACACAACTACTTCCCTTTTGTTTTTATTTCACTCAAAATTTCCGTATGAACAAATATCCCATAAATTTGAAATTCAAACTTACCTAATCCAAATAGCTTTGAATAAAATAATTCCAATATGCATATCCGTTTGATCCCAAGTTTGTTAATGACTTCCAAAATCTCTCAAGACAAAGTGTCTACCTCACCTCTTACGTGCGTCTACTAATTATACTAACCATCATCGTACCCAACTTTCCTAAAAATTTTAAATTCTCTTAAGGTATAATCTTAAATGTTAAGATCATGACTAAAACTTGTGACACATCAAACTTATTTTCCCAAAAATTTACTAACTCAATGTTTATCCTTATAACTTAACTAACCGATCAAATTTACCTTAAATCGTCATCACTTTAAATCCTTAATTTGCCACAACATGATTTCACTAACGCTTAAATTTTCATGCCTAAGATTGATTCATCCTACAATGTCCTTGGTTACCATTCATTATAACATTATAATCCAATTATCTAAATATTCTATATTTCCTTCGAGCCTAAATAACCGAATATTCATACCATTTAAACCGTTCAATTCTCACTTACTACTAGATAAGTTCTCAAATTTCCTAAGATTTTAAAATTAATTCTTACTTTTTTCGAATATCATCCAATTTTTCCCTAAATCTCGAAAGTTCCACAATTACCCATGAGTCCTCAGTATTCTCGATTTCATTTTATAGATTTCCCGTATCATAAGGTTCAATAGTCTTAAGTTTATTATACCCAAAATTAATTCCCATAACACGTCTTACATTTCTATAAATACTTAAAATCCCAAGTGTTCCTCAAAAGTTTGCGTTTAATCCTTAAAATTTTGAAAATTACAACCTGACCCTTACAGTTCTCCCAATTTACATTTTGGCCCTACAACTCTTCGAAATTTACATCATTGTCCGCATAAAATTTTCCATCTTTACCTCATTAACTTTTAGATTCTCGAACTCGAAATTTAATCCCAAAATTTGGTAAATTCGAAAATAGTCCCTTAGAATTTTTTTTTTTGTACTTAGGTCCTCAAATTATTAGTTATTACAATTAGGTCCCTAAAATTCTCAATTCATGCAATTCCATCCTTAAATCTAACTAGGTAGAGCATGTATCCTAAATAAATTCTCATAATTAATCTTACATTTCCATAGGTACTTAAAATCCTCAAATTGTACATTTATAATCCTAAAGATTGTCGTAGTCTTCGAATCGCTATTGCTTATATGAAATCCTCAAAAATTTACTCGACTAGCAACCAAGAACCATTAATAATTTCTTAGAAATTCTACAAGTCTCAAAAGCATTCATAATTTTTAAGATTAACTTATAACCCATAAGGAGGACATCAACACTACTGACCTAAAAATTAATATAGTCAAATCATTTTCAACCTCTCCTAAAGCCCAATATTCGAATTCTTAGACATGTCCAATTCCAAACGTACCCAACATGCATAATTCCATAATTTATTTTTTTTAATTTAAATAAACACTGAACAATTAAAATCTGAACGTAAAAACATTTCTTGAAAACATGATGTTAAAATAATTCATGCTTTAAATAAAATGCGTAAATGTAAAACTTACAGACCGAAGACGTGACTTCATGAGCTTCTCGAGAGCAGTAGTAGTACAACCCTTTACAAGATCATAGGCTCTGATACCAACTGTAAAGGCCCGTATTTCGTATTTTAGTGGAATTATTAAATTTTTTTTAAATAAATCATTATCTTGTCTCATTTATAAAATAAACATGAAAATAATTTTTAACTTTAAATTAACAGCGGAAGCAAATATTGTTTTCAACAGACAATTTAAAAATAATCCAACGTAAACATCAACTTAAAAATAATCCAAAGTATTAAAATTGAGTTTGAATAATAAAAGGTGCATAAATTAAATCATGAGGTCCTCGGGTTTACTACTGCTGTCCCAAGCCAACTCACTGGTCTTCGCCCTCGGCCTCGACCTCATCAGTACCTACAACAATCAAGTCTAGTGAGTCTAAAGACTCAACATGTATATATCGTGAATAACAAGTAATATATATCATAAAATCGTGCAACGTAAAAATAAAGTATTGTAAAACGTATGGTGAAAATCGTATCATGAATAATTATAACTACGTGCATATCTGAAAATCATACGTAAAAGCTTTGCTCAATAGAGTTCTGTCATAACATATCATAATTTTCTGGTAGAGATAATGTTTCTAAGCAAGTGGCCCATAACATAACGTGAGCGCCTGATCAGACTAAACCACAGTATACTGGGCGGTAGAGATCAATCACAGCCCTTGAATTGGATGTCCGTACCCATATATAATCATAAACCGGTCGTAAGTCACCGGGCGGAGAGGTCCTCGGTTGCGCCTACCGACTTCCAAACCTATAAACGTAAGGTGGCCACAAGACATATAACATATATCTCAAAAATAAACATTTTATATTTTTATGCACGTAATATAATTATAACCTTATTTTTACCGGATGAGTTGGATCGTTCGTAGGTTTGCTGCGAATTAATTCTAATATGTGACACATGCAATAAATCTTAACTTGACAAAAACTTAACCATCGAACTAAAAACGAGACGAATAGAACCAATAACTTGATTTTTAATCATGGCTTCGTACCAACCCGAACCAACATTAAACCGACATTTAACCATGATTAAAATACCCCAAACATACTGAAAAATATGCATAATGACTGTAAAACACGAAAATGGGTGAAATGAATCCAAAAACATAAAACGCTCTTTCGAGAGTCATTTTGGCACCTTTCACCGTAAATTCTCGTACGACCTCTAAACTCGACCAATTCACGAACGGCCAAAAACATGACTTTCCTAACTCATTAAGGTACTGTCCAGTCCAAGTCCACGGGCTAAAAGCCAAACAAGAACTCAAACAAGTACCAAAACCGAAGATGAAAGTTGCTGTCAAAAAAAATCCAGCAGTGGCAACTTTTGTGTCTGTGGTATAACCTCTGTAATTTTTTGACCAATGGCTTGAACCACCGCCCAAGGACTCTTACCAACATCTTAAGATATGGCTTGGACCATGGCTAAGGGCTAAAAGCCAACCACAAACCGAGCCAACACATAGGACAATGCACATGCTAGCCGAGAATGCATATTCTGTGCAGGGGTGTATATATATTGAATTTTTTTGCTGTAATTCTTCGATGCAGTGGCTATATAATTAACCTTGGCTCGATCTTGACATGATGAAGTGTGGTATGAACCATGGTTATGGGCTAGAAGCCAGCCATAATCCAAACAACACAGGAAACCGAAAGTTAATCACACAAAATCAGATTTTGAAAAACCGAGGAGCACTTGCTATGTTTCTGTAAAAATCTGAGGGACCTATGAAACAAGCTTTGAAAAGATGCCTTGGGCACGTCCTAGACATGATAAGGAAGGGTTTTAACCATGGCTACAGCCCCTAGGATGGCCAGGATTTTGAACACCCCTTAACAACTTAATGACAGAAAAATCGAGTCGAATCTATAGCTTGTGAAAATACTTGCTGTCATGCTGTTGTTTGAAATGTTTGGACTCAAACCAATGAACCAATAACACCCTAACATACTCTAAATCATTCTTAGAAGCAGCCATGAATGCCTGGAATCGAGCAACTCCCTGTAAGCAACCAAAAACACCAAACCGTGAAGTTGAAAGCAAAAGAGCCAAGAATTTCGTACATATTTTTGCTTGGAAAGTTGCTGTCATTTTCGATTTATTGCTTGAATCATGCATATATAATGGTTTAAAAATATCTATAGGACTTGATTGAAGAGAAAAGAAGCAATATATACATGCCTGGAATTTGTTTTGACAAAAACAAATCAATACGACGAATACGAGCGGCGGCGGCGGAGTTTGATTTCCTTTCTTGTTCTTGTGCTGTTCTTACACAATTTAAGCTGCTGTTTTCTGATGTTTTTCGAAGGTAATAGTGTGGATTTGCTAGACACTGAATATGAGTGTTATAGGAGATGTTAAAGGTGCCATAATATACATTAAGTTGGGGGTTAAAAGTCAAGAAGTTAAATGAGTTTTGAATTGCTTCTTGCTCCCTTAGGTTGGCCGATTCATCTTTTTATTTTTCTGCTTCATGTTCATTATTTTAGCAGCCGATTCTTTCTGATATTTTCGAGCCTATGGTGTAGGATATAAAGGTAATGAAGATGATGTTAGAGTAGGTGCCCGTCGAACCAAGTGTTGGCCGATTGTTCACAATGAAACTCTATGTATAAGCAATCTTTATTTTAATAATATTTGAAATTATTGTTTTGGCACATCTTTATCTGTATACCCATGCTAGTTGCTTAGATAAAGCCCTTGAATATACAAATAGTAGAAAGAATATGAGATGCTCATATGATGAGTATCATGAAACTCATATTTGGAATACTGTATATTCTAAACAGTTCCTAGTCGATTCAGCCGCCGCTAAGAAGGATATAGGCTGCTCGAGTTCGAGACTAGTATCTGCGATGTGAGTACCATGTTTCATTGGTAGGGGACATTGTGATGTCCGAGCATGCAGATAGGTGCTCCTGGTAGAGTGCACTGAACAACCCTCCATAAAGGACTTTCCAAGTTGTTCTCACTTATCGAGTGGAAACGTCCTAGTTTATGGTTGTACACCATTAGTCCTTATGACCCGGGACAACATTGAGACTCTATGTGCTAGAATTACACTTTGACTTGTTTACCGACTCTCATGGGGTCATCAGGTGGCAAGGTTGGGTGTTGTGTCGAAACATATAGGAGTCGATGCATTGTAGTCGGGGATTCACCGCTTACCTTCGGGTATGGATATCCTATGTGTTCTCATGTGTATGTAGGTTGAAATCTCTGATCAGAGTATGGTGGTAATTATGAAAGGGGTTTCATAGATTACACCATCGATGCAACTACGACATGACACATAGTATCGATTCATTGACAACTCTCGATAAACCAATGGTTGTCGAATTGGTCGGGATATATGAGTTGAAGGGACCGTACTGTACGCTAACCATAATTTAATGTTTCTTGCAGGCACTATCATTTGATACCTAGGGAATCATGTAAGCGATGCTGCTAGGCGTTTAACATGATTGGTTGGGTACTATCAGACTTGAGTTCTGACGTTCTTGTTATCAAGGAGTTGATAAGTAAGAGTGGAGCAATTGGGGTATGCTCATATAAGGACATGCTTAGTCCGAATCACATGGAGATGTGAACCCACGGCTAGTTGTATCAATGAACCATTGAGGGCCACACAAGTACTAGCTTTCTAGATCCCGTTGAGAAATAAAATAGTTCAATGTGTTGAACGGCTTATAAATGAGTTTATAAGCGTAAGAAAAATAGAAGTATGACTTCTATGAGAGAAATGTAATTTTTAATTTATGCAAGTGTTCCTAAATTAAAAGTTGGCCAAATAAATAATGTATTTGAAAATTGTGATTTTCAAAAACATTATTATGGACTAAATTAAATTAATTCAAGTGTTGAATTAATTAAACACTAGTGGGTGGGCCTAGTAGAGTCCAAATAATTAAATTAATTCAAGTGTTGAATTAATAAAATCATATTGGGTCTTGTAGAGCCCAATAGTAAAATAATTATTCAACTAGTGACTTGAGTAAATTCAAGTAATGTTTAATTAGTCTCAAATTTGTTTGAGATAATTAAATTAAGTCCATGGATTTTTAATTGTTAAAAATCAAATAAAAATGCATGCATGGGAGGTGAAGAGTTGGGAGACAACTTTTTGTTTAACCAAGGCATGGCATGCAAAAGTTGGACACTACTTTTTCACATACCAAGACAAGTCTCCCTCCCCTTCAATCCATCATGCAATGGCCGAAATTTGGTGGCTACTCTCCCTCATTTTTCTCTCCATTTTGTTCTTCAATTGTTGAAGAAAGAAAATATTTCTCAAAGAAAAATCCTCATATTTTTCTAGTGCAAGATATGAGGGGATCTACCTAGTTGGTGGTGGGCTTTATTTTAGAGCAAGGAGTGCTCTTTGGAAGCTTGTAGAAGTTCTTGTCATACAAGAGCTAAGGTGTTTACACCTTAGTTGGACCTATCATCAACCTCAAGAAGTTGATAGGTATGATTTCTTTACACCCTATGAATGTCATAGTTGTGTTTTTGTATATGCTACATCCTAGTACATGAGAGGTGCAAAAATTTCTCTTTAAATTTCGGTTTTCTTGTTTTTGAAAACATTTTGTTGCTTCTGTTGCGCGTTTGAGCACCTAAAATCGATCCCTTTCAAGTGGTATCAGAGCCTAAGGGTACTAGTTTTTGTAGCATATACATAATATTATATTGAGGTCGATTTCTAACCGCATGAGATGAAATTTTTGCAACAAAATCAAGGCCAAAACAAAGGGGTTTTCGGGCAGCATGTTGCTGCCCATTTCGGGCAGCTCGGGCTGCCCGAGGGGCTGCCCATTTCGGGCAGCAAGGGCAGCCCCTCGGGCTGCCCGAATCCCCCCCTTGAAAAATAAAAAAAAATAAATTTTTTGCATGTTGGCCGGAATCCGGCAACGGAGCTCCGGCGACGGCGATGACGACTAGGGTTTCCAAAAGTGTTTTGGATTATCAAAGTGTCATGGGCCTTGATGTTGTTGGGTCATTGGATGGCTAACATATTTGGGTATTTTAAATAGGCCAAAATGTTTTTGGTGAAAAATGAGTTTTTTGGGCCCTTAAGTTTAAAATTACAAAAGTTGCAAATATTTTCTCATAAATTAAATAATTGAAGTTGGACTTTAATTATTTATAGTAAATTGTGATTTACAAGAAATTTGGTTATAAATAAATTAATTGGAAAGTAGACAAAGGTGTTTGTATACTTTGTTAATTTAGTTTATAATTGTGGCGGTTAGTGATTGGTTCAAGATATATAATATTGGATCAATTAATTATTGTGATAATTAATTAAATGTGTATGATATGTGATATTATGCATGAAGAATGATCAAAAGCCCAAGCCCAATTTGCTAGGTGTATGCTAGGATATTTTGTGTTGAATGATTGTAATAATTATCAAATTTAAAGTGGGCTTGGTTTATGGCCCGTTCCCACCCCCATGAGATGTATCCCTATTTGCCATGGATATTTATTTGTAAATATTAGTATAGTGGATGATCAAGATTGGAAGATGGTGGCCTTGATGATTATGAAGATCGAAGACATGTAAATATTGGAAGCATATATAATAGTTGCATTTGCATCCCATGCATTTCCCTAGGATTGGACCTAGGCCCGTGCTTAGCTCACACGGGCCGTTGGTTTTGGGGCGATTGATCAACTTTATTTTGTTTAATGTTTATAATATATGCATGATATGTTATAAATAATGAGTATGTGCGTTATTATTATGATAATAACAAAGTTGCATGAATCCGGCAAACATACGATCAAACATGGCGAGCTTTTAAATAAAATTAATGATGAGACCTTTCAAAATTAAAAACCATCATTTTGAATAAGATTCAAAATTAATATCAAGCCCGAAAAGGGGAATTATAAATTTGTTTATAATTTTCATGTCTTCCATCGATAATGGGTGCATGATGAACGCTACCCGTACTCGGGGCTCGGCTCATATTATTGGGGGGGGGGGGGGGCCTGGGTGCCGGAAAGCTGTGACATCCATTGACATGGTGATGTGAACTACGTGGAACTCCCATGATTTCAGCTCATATATTGGGGAAACTCATGGCGACCGTCCATTAAGGTTCAACATCGATGGGTAAGGCTTGACACGTGAAGATTAACGACGTCAAATTATTGGGTCCTAATCAAACGTGAGACAAAAGTTTACGTAGAGGGTTGCATAGAGATGCAATTGGAAACTACCTTTTAGGAATTGTGATTGGCTGATATTATTCGGGATCATAATTCGCTAATTGGACCTTGCGTACCTATTGAGGAAAGGAGTTTCCCGTTTTCACTAGAGGGTAGTGAAAGATGTCAAAACAGTGGGAGTAAACATTTATAAAGTAAAAGTCCATACTTTATATCTTACTAAATATTTTAAAATAGCCATTAACATTTATCTGTTTTACTTTTCAATACTTTTTGACAATGTCTTCGATTCGCAATCCGCTATCTGTAATACTCGACAAACACGTATTAACCGGACCTAATTACCTCAATTTGCTAAGAAATTTGAAAAAACGTCTTGAATTTGGAAAGGATAGCGTATACACTTACTGAGTCGTCCCCTGTTGAGGCTCCGACTGACTGCACTCTTGATGAATTGCAGACTTACAAGGAATGGTGTGACCATGACTTGAAAAGCCAAGTGTTAAATGCAGGCTTCTATGAAAGATGAGAAGTCGGTTCTTTATGTGGTCTCTTCATCTGGTACGAAGACTGGTCCATCTGGGAAGGTAAAGAAACGTTCTTTCCAGCGTCCGAAGAAGAACGTGCCCTTGAAGAGGCAATCTTCGAGTCCCACTGTGGCAGCCATACCAGTAAAGGCTGACAAGACTATTGACATATGTCATCACTGCAAGAAGCCTGGACATTGGAGGCGTAATTGCAGGGAATATCTTGCCCAGAAGAGTTCTGGAAACGGTATGTTCTATATTGAAGTAAACATTTCAATTAACTCTACTTCTTGGGTATTGGATACCGGCTGTAGCTCACATCTCTGTAATGAGTTACAGGTGATGGGAAGAAGTAGAAGGCTTAGGGAAGGTGAGACCTTCTTGAGGTTGAGCAATGGAGCAAGAGTTGCTACAAAGGCCGTGGGAAATATTTACTTATTGTTGAACAATGATTTTAAGTTGATTTTAAGAGATGTTTTGTTTGTACCTGACTTGGTGAAAATCATTGTTTCCATTTATATGCTTGATAAAAATGGATATTCTTGTTTATTTAGCAAAAATGTTTGCAACATTTACAAGAATGAATATTTAATTGGTACTGGAGAACGATCTCTATAACTTAAAATTGAAAGATATTCCACTAAACAATGTCCAAGCTATAACAACAACAAATAAGCGAAAACAAGATACTCTAAATTCGGCACAATTGTGGCATGCTCGATTAAGGACATATTTCCTTAAAAAGGATGAACAAGCTAGTGGGAGTTAACATGTTTGATATGTCTGATATTAATGATCTCACGTCTTGTGAATCATGTCTGAAAGGAAAAATGACTAAAATTCCCTTTAAGGGCCATGTGGAGTGAGCCAAAGGGTTATTGGATTTTATCCATACCGATGTGTGCGGTCCGCTTAGCATCACCACTAAGCATGGACATGCCTACTTCATCACCTTTACCGATGACTTTTCAAGGTATGGGTATGTGTATTTGATGAAATACAAGTCTGAAGCCTTTGAAAGGTTCAAAGAATTCAGAAGTGAAGTAGAGAAACAGTTGGGACGAAGCATCAAGACACTTCGATCGGATCGAGGTGGTGAGTACTTGAGTGCCGAGTTCCAAGAGCATCTTAGGGAGAATGGGATTCTCTCACAGTGGACTCCGCCCGCTACACCACAGTTGAATGGTGTTTCGGAACGTCGTAACCGGACTTTGATGGACATGGTTTGGTCTATGATGGGGTTCACGGAGTTGCCACAATCTTTTTGGGGATATGCGCTTGAGACAGTGGCACTGTTGTTGATCAATGTTCATTCAAAGGCAGTTGACAATACACCATATAAGATATGGATGGGTAAGCCTCCCAAATATTCTTATCTTAGAATATGGGGGTGCCCTGCTTATGTGAAGCAGGTAGTGGGAGATAAATCGGATATTCGATCCATTTTATGTTACTTTGTGGGATATCCAAAGAATTCTGTTGGATAGTACTTCTATCATCCCCAAGAAACAAAGGTGTTTGTTTCTAGGAATGCAACCTTTTTGGAAAGGGAGTTTCTATTGGATAGAAAAGGGGAGATCATAGAACTCGAAGAGGTTTGAGAGACACCCACAATTATAGAACCCACAGCCGAAGAGCCAAGAGAGGAGATATAAGCTCCTAGAAGATCCGAGAGAGTCTCGAGACCACCTATGAGGTATGGTCTGCTTCTTGAAGAGGGCCATGATGAGCCTAACCATGGATGTGATCCAAAGACCTTCAAGGAAGCGTTATTTGATGCCGATTCATCCAAGTGGCTTGAAGCGATGGAATCTGAGATGAATTCCATGCATTCGAACCAAGTGTGGAATCTCGTGGATCCACCTGAGGGAATTGTTCCAATAGGGTGTAAATGGATTTACAAGAGGAAACTTGGGGCGGATGGGAAGGTATTGACATTTAAGGCGCGATTGGTGGCAAAAGGATATACTCAAAGACAAGGAGTTGACTTTGAGGAAACCTTTTCTCCAGTTGCAATGTTCAAGTCTATAAGGATATTTCTAGCCATAGCTGCATGGTATGACTATGAGATATGGCAGATGGATGTCAAGACAGCCTTTCTTAATGGGGATATTAAGAAAGAGATTTACATGTCTCAATCTGAAGGGTTTACATCTGTCGGAAGTGAGCATATGGTATGCAAACTTCAGAGATCTATTTATGGTCTAAAGCAGGCATCTAGGAGTTGGAACCTCAGATTCAACAGTACAATCAAAGAGTTTGGTTTAACTAAGAATCCTGAGGAACCCTGTGTGTATAAGAAGGTCAGTGGGAGTGCTGTGACATTCCTGGTGTTGTATGTTGATGACATTCTACTCATTGGGAATGATGTAGGAATGTTGCAATCAACTAAGATATGGTTAGCGAGTAAGTTCTCGATGCAGGACTTGGGTGATGCATCTTTTGTATTGGGAATACAGATCTATAGAGATAGATCAAGAAGATTGCTTGGTATCACCCAGTCCACATACATTGATACCATCGTGAAGAGGTTCTCGATGGATGAGTCCAAGAGAGGACATCTACCAATGTGTCATGGCGTGTCCCTATCCAAGTCTATGTCTCCCAAGATTGATGCAGAGATAGCGGCGATGAAAAGCATTCCTTATGCATCTGCGATTGGTAGCATCATGTATGGGATGATAGCTACACGTCCTGACATGGCTTTCGCACTAAGTGTAATGAGTAGATATCAATCGAACCCTGGTCTTCCACATTGGAAAGCTGTGAAAGACATCCTCAAGTATTTGAGAAGGACCAATAAGTTGTTCTTGGTCTATGGGGGTGGAGAACTGAAATTGGAAGGCTATACTGACTCTAGACTCCAAAGCGATATCGATGACTCGAATTTAACCTCTGGGTTCGTATTCATGCTCAATGGTGCTGCTGTCTCCTGGAAGAGTTCCAAGCAAGACAGTACTGCGGATTCCACCACTGAGGCCGAATACATTGCTGCATCAGATGCAGAAAAAGGAGGCTGTTTGGATAAGGAATTTCGTCCAAGAGTTGGGCGTCATTTTTAATAGAGTTGATCCTGTCCCGGTGTTGTATGACAACACGGGAGCTATAGCTCAAGCAAAGGAGCCAAGGTCTCATCAGAAATCCAAACACGTATTGAGAAAGTACCATATCCTCTGAGAGATTGTGGAAAGAGGAGAAGTGTCGATTGACAAAGTCGGCTTCGCAGATTATGTTGTTGATCCACTAGCTAAGCCTTTACCTAGACCATTATTCGAGATGCATCGCGAATCAATGGGTTTGAAGCATTTGGGTAGTTGGCTCTAGTGCAAGTGGGAGATTGTTAGAGTAGGTGCCCGTCGAGCCAAGTGTTGGCCGAGTGTTCACAATGAAACTCTATGTATAAGAAATCTTTATTTTAATAATATTTGAAATTATTGTTTTGGCACATCTTTATCTGTATACCTATGCTAGTTGCATAGATAAAACTCTTGAATATACAAATAGTAGAAAGAATATGAGATGCTCATATGATGAGTATCATGAAACTCATATTTGGAATACTGTATATTCTAAACAGTTCCTAGTCGATTCAGCCGCCGCTAAGAAGGATATAGGCCGCTCGAGTTCGAGACTAGTATCTGCGATGTGAGTACCATGTTTCATTGGTAGGGGACATTGTGATGTCCGAGCATGCAGATAGGTGCTCCTGATAGAGTGCACTGAACAACCCTCCGTAAAGGACTTTCCAAGTGGTTCTCACTTATCGAGTGGAAACGTCCTAGTTTATGGTTGTACACCATTAGTCCTTATGACCCGGGACAACATTGAGACTCTATGTGCTAGAATTACACTTTGACTTGTTTACTGACTCTCATGGGGTCATCAGGTGGCAAGGTTGGGTGTTGTGTCGAAACATATAGGAGTCGATGCATTGTAGTCGGGGATTCACCGTTTACCTTCGGGTATGGATATCCTATGTGTTCTCATGTGTATATAGGTTGAAATCTCTTATCAGAGTATGGTGGTAATTATGAAAGGGGTTTCATAGATTACACCATCGATGCAACTACGACATGACACATAGTATCGATTCATTGACAACTCTCGATAAACTAATGGTTGTCGTATCGGTCGGGATATATGAGTTGAAGGGACCGTACTGTACGCTAATCATAATTGAATGGTTCGTGCAGGCACTATCATTTGATACCTAGGGAATCATGTAAGCGATGCTGCTAGGCGTTTAACATGATTGGTTGGGTACTATCAGACTTGAGTTCTGACGTTCTTGTTATCAAGGAGTTGATAAGTAAGAGTGGAGCAATTGAGGTATGCTCATATATGGACATGCTTAGTCCGAATCACGTGGAAATGTGAACCACGGCTAGTTGTATCAATGAACCATTGAGGGCCACACAAATACTAGCTTTCTAGATCCCGTTGAGAAATAAAATAGTTCAATGTGTTGAACGGCTTATAAATGAGTTTATAAGCGTAAGAAAAATAGAAGTATGACTTCTATGAGAGAAATGTAATTTTTAATTTATGGAAGTGTTCCTAAATTAAAAGTTGGCCAAATAAATAATGTATTTGAAAATTGTGATTTTCAAAAACATTATTATGGACTAAATTAAATTAATTCAAGTGTTGAATTAATTAAACACTAGTGGGCTTAGTAGAGTCCAAATAATTAAATTAATTCAATTGTTGAATTAATAAAATCATATTGGGTCTTGTAGAGCCCAATAGTAAAATAATTATTCAACTAGTGACTTGAGTAAATTCAAGTAATGTTTAATTAGTCTCAAATTTGTTTGAGATAATTAAATTAAGTCCATGGATTTTTAATTGTTAAAAATCAAATAAAAATGCATGCATGGGAGGTGAAGAGTTGGAAGACAACTTTTTGTTTAACCAAGGCATGGCATGCAAAAGTTGGACACTACTTTTTCACATACCAAGACAAGTCTCCCTCCCCTTCAATCCATCATGCAATGGCCGAAATTTGGTGGCTACTCTCCCTCATTATTCTCTCCATTTTGTTCTTCAATTGTTGAAGAAAGAAAATACTTCTCAAAGAAAAATCCTCATATTTTTCTAGTGCAAGATATGAGGGGATCTACCTAGTTGGTGGTGGGCTTTATTTTAGAGCAAGGAGTGCTCTTTGGAAGCTTGTAGAAGTTCTTGCCATATAAGAGCTAAGGTGTTTACACCTTAGTTGGAGCCATCATCAACCTCAAGAGGTTGATAGGTATGATTTCTTTACACCCTATGAATGTCATAGTTGTGTTTTTGTATATGGTACATCCTAGTACATGAGAGGTGCGAAAATTTCTCTTTAAATTTCGGTTTTCTTGTTTTTGAAAACATTTTGTTGCTTCCGTTGCGCATTTGAGCACCTAAAATCGATCCCTTTCAGATGAATGTTATAAGTGGGGATTAATGGGTCTTAACATACATTAAAATGGGAGTTACAAGTGAAAGAGGTGAATGGTTTTTGTATGTCTTCTCATTCCTTGTTGCCTTGGTTTCTTTCTTATTCCTACTGCATGTGTACGTTAGTTTTGCTTAGAAAATGGTTTGAGGAGAAAGATGTGGATTCTAGTATTTAATTTACTATTAATTTAGTGAATTACAAAAATGGGAAATGAATACACCATAAAGTGCAATTAGAGATGGTTTGACTTGAAAGTTACCAACCTTTGAAATATTTTAAATGTTGGACCCAAAATTATTATTACTAATTTGCATGGTATTTTATTGTTTAAATCTTGTATTTTTAATTACTTAAAGTTTAGCACTCTCATTATATATTTTAGTGAATTTACACATTAAATTTAGGATAGATTATTGCATGGCATACTTAACCTAAAATTTAAGTATTCAAATGCCATGATTAATTTCTTGAATATATTACACTTAGATTAATTCATCCATATATGTTTACATATTTTAATTTAAGGTTTAATTAAATATTAACCTAAAGAACTTATTTACCAACTTAGCTCTAATTAATTTATTAATTCCCAAGGACATTCTTTTTCTTTAAATTAAATCATTCCTTGACTTAAATTAAATTTAGGAATATCTTTCTTATCATTAATCTTATCTCTAACCTCCAAACTCCGGTCCGGCCGAATTTGTTTATCCTTAAAAGATAAAACTAAACATCTACTTTTAAAATAAATAATCATGACTTAAAATTAGTAAAATAAATCAAACACTTCATATATTTATAAAAATTCATTTTTTTATTTAAATAGTAGCAATTATGCATGGCTTATACGTAATGTGATTTTTCGGGTTCTACATAAAGCTTCTAATTGCCCGAAGAAGAAAGCTCCAACAATGGGAAGAGCTTATGTTATGCATGCAAAAGAAGCTGAGAAGGAGCCAGACACGACCATCATCACCGGTAATCTAGTTATTTAACATTTTTATATTGCTTTTATAACATGAAATGTTAAATTGGCTATTAGAATTGATTGGGGATTAAGAATAACCTAGTGGAAAAAAATAGGTTGCATGTTCTACCTTAGTTGAAATTAAGAAATGGCAATGGAAACCATAGAAATTGGACTTGAATTCTTAGCCTTAATTATGTAAGGAAGGTGATTATTTCAAAATGGAAGTTTAGAGCTTAAATTTGAGAAAAATCAAAACTTTGGGCATGATTAGATATTTTAGAAAATTTGAGGGACCAAATTGAAATTAACCAAAATTTAGGGACTAAATTGTGATTTCCGAAACATTTGGGTTTATAATGCCAAATTTCAAAAGTTTAAGGACCGAAAATGAAATTTCCAAAAATAGCAATTTTCGAAAATCTTGGGGACTAAAATGAAAAATAAAGGGTTAAAATGAAATTATTAGAAAATATAAGGGGAAATTGTGAATTTTCCTAAAAGTAATAGGGTCCAATCACTAATCTTCATAAAATTTTGGGAAAGTAATGATAGAAATCCCTTAAGCTTCAACATGAATGGATTTAAAAGCGTTTTTGTCGCAGGATTGATATTCATTCTAGGTGTAGCTACCTAAGCATTGCTGGATTCGGGAGCTATACAATCTTTCATATCCGAAACTTTTATCAAGCGAGTGAATATTATACCTGAGGATATGGGAATGGGTTTCAAATATTCTATTCCTTCTAGTGATCAAATGGTCACTACAAGCATTGTGAAGAATCTGGAGCTTCGTTTAGAAAGAGATGTGGTTCGGGCAGATCTCATCGTACTCCCTATGCCTGAATTCGACATTATACTTGGCATGGATTGGTTATCAGGGAATGAAGCTTCAATAGATTTTCAGTAGAGGACAATGTATATTCGACCGCCTAGTGGGAAATCCTTTGTCTTTGAGGTAGCAATGGACAAGCAAATGCCACACATTATCTCTTGTATGTGCGTGAGGAAACTTATGGGACGAGGATGAAAAGCTTTTCTAGCATGTGTCACTATAGCACATGCACCAACTAGTCAGAAGCTAGAGGATGTTGATATCGTCAGAGATTTTCCTAGTGTCTTTCCTGAGGACGTCTCTGGCATTCCACCTGATCGTGAGGTGGAATTTTCCACTGAATTGATGCCGGGCACTGTAACCATTTCTAAAGCACCTTATCATCTAGCACTTGCCGAAATGAAAGAGTTAAAATATCAAATTCAATAATTGCTGGACAAGGGTTTTATTCGCCCTAGTTGCTCCAAGAGGCGCACCGGTATTGTTTGTGAAGAAGAAGGATGGTACTATGCGACTCTACATTGATTATCGAGAGATGAATAGAGTCACCATCAAGAATAAATATACTCTACAAATAATTGAAGACTTATTTGATCAATTACAAGGACCATCGATATTCTCGAAGATAGATCTTCGTTCTGGATAGCATCAGTTGAAAGTGAATGAGTCTGATGTCCATAAGACTGCTTTTAGAACTCTTTTTGGGCATTATGAGTTTATGGTCATGCCATTTGGGTTGACCAATGCGCCAGCGATCTTCATGGTTCTCATGAATCGCATATTTCATCTGTATCTGGATCAATTTTTTATAGTCTTCATCGATGATATTTTTCTAAGGGTAAAGAGGAGCATACTCGGCATTTGAGGACAGCACTGCAAGTACTGCAAGATAGGAAAGTATATGCGAAATTCAGCAAGTGTGAGTTTTGGTTTGGTAGAGAGGCGTTTTTAGGACACGTCATTTCTAGAGATGGAGTCGAGGTTGATCCAAGTAAAGTGGAGGCAGTGAAAGAGTGTCCAATACCGGAGAGCGTAACTGAGATACAAAGTTTCTTGGAACTAGATGGCTATTATCGAATGTTTATTCAAGGATTCTCATCTGTTTCGGTACTCATGATCGCCTTGACAAAGAAGAATGCAAAGTTTGTATGGGGATTCGAGTGCTAAGACAGTTTTGAGAAGTTGAAGCAAGCTCCGATTTCAGCGCCAGTATTATCGATGCCATCGGGGAAAGGAGAGTATATTCTTTATACCGGCGCTTCGAAACTTGGTTTGGGTGCAGTTCTGATGCAAAATGACCGAGTTATAGCCTATGCGTCGAGAAAATTAAAGGTTCATGAGAAAAATTACCTCGACTCATGATCTTGAGCTTGCAGCAGTGGTATTTCCATTGAAGATTTGGAGACATTATTTGTATGGGGAGAAGTTCAAAATTTTCACTGACCATAAAAGTTAGAAATACTTCTTCACACAAAAAGAGTTGAATATGAGACAACAAAAGTGGCCAAATTGGTAAAATACTATGACTATGACATTAGCTACCATCCGGGAAAAGCTAATGTAGTAGCGGATGCATTGAGTAGAAAGACAATAGTTATTACTCAATTATCACTTCAAAGACCACTAATGTCCGAGATTCAGCGATTTGAGCTTACAATGTATGCTAGGGGCGAGGCCCCTAATCTTGCCACCATGACGTACAGTCGACTTTGAGAGATAGAATCTGTGAGGGATACTCTACTGATGAACAATTACAAAAGTGGAGAGTGAGAGATGAAGCCAAGGGCCAGAAGTTGTATTTACAGGTGGATGGTATAGTTCGATAACGAGATCAATTATTGTAATGCCCGAGATTTGATTACTGCAATATGATATGATTTGTTGATAAATTGATGTGATTATAGACAGAACAGATCAGATCGGGATAGACGAAAAGAAGACCGAATCATGTGCGAGGACAGAACACCTCGCGCATATGCGCGACCAAACAGAGCGCATATGCGCGAGGCAGGCAGAGCACCTCGCGCATATGCGCGACATGAATCCGCGCATGTGCGCGAGGGTACCCGAGAGTTGTGAAGAATTGTTAAGGACCTCGCGCATATGCGCGACATGAATCCGCGCATGTGCGCGAGGGTACCCGAGAGTTGTGAAGAATTGTTAAGGACCTCGCCCATATGCGCCGAATAATGGTGCGCATATGCGCACGCTGCCGTGAGAATGACGCGCCGAGACATATTGTCTCGCACATATGTGCGAAGGATTGTCGCGCATATGCGCGAGACGTGTTATGCAAATGATGAGCCATTTGTCCTTAGGCATGCAACGTGTATACATATATATATATATATAAACAAGCCTTCATTTCAGTGTGGGAAAAGAGAAAGGAAACGGAGGAAGTGCTGAAAATATCCTTACGCCTTTTTTTGTTAGAAATTTGAAGGTTGCGAAAGATCCGTCCGTTAGATTTTCAATCCGACTTCAGTACTGAGTTTCTATCGACGACAGCTCCAACTGGACGTAAGTTTTATTACTTTTTGTTATGTTTTGAAAATATGATGTTGGAGGAATTAGATATGATTCATATATGGTGTTTCTGATATGTTAGACATCGTATAATCAAAACCTGATTGAAGAACGGATACCGTATAGAATTGTTATGATTTTCTGAGTTGATTTGATTGAGATTTGATATCAGATTTGTATTGTATCGATTATGAGTTGGGGGATTCGATATCTGTTGATTTGTATTGCGGGTATATTGAAATTGTACAGTTATGCCGTTGAAACAGAATTTGATTCAGTTCTGATTATATCCAGTATATTGATACGATACCCTCGATATTGTAATTGCCAGATTGAGTATTGACAGGCATTGAATCCGAG
The DNA here is from genome assembly GCF_025594145.1 of Primulina tabacum. Classification (NCBI taxonomy): domain Eukaryota; kingdom Viridiplantae; phylum Streptophyta; class Magnoliopsida; order Lamiales; family Gesneriaceae; genus Primulina; species Primulina tabacum. The sequence continues at coordinate 18,802,861 of NC_134562.1, read as the reverse complement.
ACTTTGACAGAATAAGATTTACAGAAAGAAAGGTATAAATCAATGTTGATTCGGGATTGCACAACTCGAGTTTGATTCAACTTGAGTTTCCCTAAATCACATACTGAATGATTATTGCATTGGTATTTGCAATTCTTGAGATTAGTATGCTTAGTCTATTAATTTATAGTAGAGCATGTGTTGAGTCAGGGGCTGATGTGCCTAGTCATTGGCTGATGTGCCAAGTCTTTGGCTGATTCGCCAAGACACTAGATGTTTGGTTTATATCGATGTCGCTTAGGAGTTGATTCATTCCTATCGCTGAAATTCGGTATATCTTACCAATGTCTAGGAACCGGGATCCCTGGATTAGAGATGAGTCGAGTCTGAGATGACGAGTCCAGAGTTTTACTTACAGCTTTATATTGATACATGTCTTCTGATTTGATACGTGATATGGATATGTGTTTCATGCTTTTATATATGCTTTTATATGACTGCATGTTTACATTGTTTATACTGAGATGTATTTCTCACCTAAGTTATCCGGCTGTTGTCTTGTTTGTATGTGTGCATGACAACAGGTGGGGCAGGATCAGGATCATGACGAGGATGAGAGATTAAAAACTAGCGTGGAGATCCGGACTTAGAGTAGATTGATTTTCAGTACTTGATGTAGTGACTGAACTTTAGTTTGAAATAAATAATGTTTTACAAGACTTGTACGTTTATATTGACATGTATATCAGATTGAGTATATTACGTTTCCGCACTTGTCATTTAAAGAAAAAAATTTTATGTCCCACATTTCTTAATTGTTATACTGATTCTTAATAATGATTAAGAAGACGAGTTAGGTTCGACATAATTATGGGTCCTAGTGACGACTCTTTGAGGGAGCTCATTATGAAAGAAGCTCATGACATGCCATATTTCATTCATCTTGCAAGCACGAAGATGTACAAAGATCTTCAACTATTATATTGGTGGTCGGGCATGAAACGAGACATCATACGTTTTGTGTCCGAGTGTTTGACATGTCAACAAGTTAAAGCCGAGCATCAGAGGCCAGCGGGGAAGCTTAAGCGACTTCCTATTCCCAAGTGGAAATGGGAAAATATCACTATAGATTTTGTTGTGGGATTACCGAGGAATCTCAAGGGGTTTAATGCTATAGGGGTGATAGTAGATCGTCTTACAAAATCAGCGAATTTTCTGCCTATCAAGACGACATTCACCATGACACAGTATGTCGAGCTGTATATTCGAGACATAGTTCGACTGCATGAGATTCCTGTATCTAATGTTTCTGACAGAGATCCGAGATTTACATCATCTTTTTGGAAGAGTCTGCATGCAGCGATGTGAACTAAATTATTATTCAACACAACATTCCATCCTGAAACCGATGATTAGTCAAAAAGAGATTCAAATTTTGGAGGATCTACTTCGAGCTTGTGTCATTGATTTTCAAGGAAGTTGGGAACCGAAGTTGTCATTAGTGTAGTTTACCTACAATAATAGATATCAATCATCAATAGGATGAGTCTTTATGAGGCACTTTATGGGAGGAAGTGTAGATCACCCACACATTGGGACGAGGTTGGTGAAAGAGGAGAATTTGGTCCAGACTTGATCAAATAAACAGTGGAGCTAGTAGTCAAAATTCGAGATAGAATGAAGACTGCACGAAGATGACAATCGATGAAGAGAGCTAGAATTTGCAGTAGGCGACCTCGTTTTTGTGAAAATTGCACCTATGAAGGGTGTTATGAGATTTTGTAAGAAGGGCAAACTTAGTCCAAGACTCATAAGACCATTTGAGATTTTCGAGAGGATTCGAACACTAGCCTATAGAGTGGCATTGCCACCGATGCTATCTGGAGTACACAATGTGTTCAACATCTCGATGCTGCGAAAGTACATGTCAAATCATTCACATGTACTAAATCATGAACCTTTGCAATTGACTCCAAATATGACTTATGAGAAAAGACCCATAAAAATCTTGGCTAGGCAAGAAAGAAGAATACGAAACAAAGTTATACCAATGATCAAGGTCAAGTGGATAAATCACTCAGAGGAAGAAGTTACTTGGGAAACTCAGAAGGACATGGGGAGCCGCTACCCAGAGTTATTCGGTAAGTTCTAATTTCGAGAACAAATTTTTATTTAAGGAAGGGAGGAATTGTAAGGTCCAAAAATAAGATGACATAATTCAGCTGCATGCAAATCTAGGAAAATAGTTAATTAACGGTATTCGTTTTTCATTTAAAATATTATTTTTTCGAGAACTCGGCTAGTATTTTCACGAACTTTTCTAAATAAAAAATTTTAAATATGCTCTGATGGCTTAACGGGCCTAGTAAGCCATGCTAATGGGCCTAAGTTTGCACACTTGTGTAATTATCAATTAAATAAGCTTAAAACACCTAAAACTAAACCACAAACTTACGCACAACACTCCTCACGCACAAGGACTCCTTCAGCATCAAACACACGCACACACACGAGATTTGAGAGGAAAAGCCACGGTTTTTCAAAGAGATTTCAGCCTAGGTTTCTACATCGTCGTTCTTGGCGCCGCCAAAACGTTTTCTTGCTTAATATACGCAAAGGCACGACATAATTCTCCTTTTTCTCATCTATCAAACCATACTACTGGTTTGAATTATGTTGCATGAAAAAGATATTAGCCTTGCTTTTATTTTCGTTTTATGCCTTAACATGACAAGAACTTGTTTCTTTATGTTCCAAAACTTGAAATATTATTGCATGAAGGGGCTGCCATAATAGGGACACAAAAAGGGAAGAGTTTAAGGGTGATTAAGGGTCCCTAGTTCAAGGTTTTAAGGCTGCAAACGAGTAGAACAAAGCTTGAACGATAAATAGCATGTTTAGATAAAATGGTCTGGCTAGGAAGCTTAGCAGCGTTCAGCTCGACCAGGGCTCGAACGGGACATGGACAGGTGAGAGGAAGAGTCCTAACCATGCTAGGACTCCAGCACGGCAGTATGGAAAGAGTCCATGCACGATCAGACTCTTCCCAAGCCAACCGAGGATGCTGCTGTGAGTGAGGAGTCACGGCCCGACCAGAATGGTCAGGGCCTGGGATAGGATAGGTCTGAGTGTGGTCCGGTGAGAGTCGCGAGGGTGAGGGCTTAGGTGAATACTCTTTGTGAACTAGAGTCCATAGGCGCAAGATGAAGAACTCGCGCAGGCTCTTGTTTTTGGTGCAGGAGGTTGCAGCGGGCTAGGGGCTAATTCAAGGGGGTTATGTCTGGTTATTAGGATCCATAGATGGTCTGGGAAGAGTTTGGCTTAAGGTGGCTCGGGCATGGCTCGGCAAAACCGTGCGATGGCTCAAGGGTTAAACCTAGGGTTTGGTTTTGGTTTTGGTTTTTTTATTGGCTAAGGGTTCAAACCATGGTCCACGGGGGTCGAATCATGGTTCACAAGGTACTTTAGGTATAAAAAATCTATATTTAAAATTTGGGAATTTAATATTAAAGTTCGAATTAATTCGTGATTAAAACGCTCTACGAATTAATAATTATGAAGTTAAATCAAAAGTCATGAATTTAAGATAAATAAAAATATAAAAAATTTAATTAGTCTTAAATAATTATTTGGGATGGTCTAGAATCAACAACAGTAAGAAAATTCAAAATCGTGAAATTTTACGTCTGGGGGTAAAACAGTCATTTTACACCTGCAAATTAGTAAACTTTCTGGCAGTGCCCTGAATGCTGTAAATAATGATAATATTCTTATTTTAAATGTTTAGAGAATTTTATGGTGAAACGATAATACTAAAATATATGTTGCATGCTTTGTTTAAAAGAAAAAATGATTTTTATATGCTTGAATTTTTGCAAGTGATGAAAATACGAAAAGTTGAAGGAGATGAAGTAATTGTGACTAATACGATGATTATGATGATACGATGATATGTAACACCAAGGCTCAGTTGACGGATGAGAGTGTCGCTGATATCCCAGCCGCCCAGTACTATAGTTAAACGTAGATGGATCCATCGACCTTCAAATGACACGAAAGTCATAATTAACGATCTGAATTCAACGAAAAGGAAAACGTATACGTATATGATGAAATGAAATATGATATGATATGATGAAATGAAAATTTTTAAGTTTATGCATGTTCATGAAATGTTATTTTAAGTAAAAGTATTTTTACTGTTGAATGTTATTGTATATGTATTACTTGTTACCAAGATTTTGGTTTGCTGAGTCATTAGATTCACTAGGTGTGATCGATGCAGGTGAGCATTATAATGATGTGGTTGAAGGACTTGATGGTTGATCTTGTTGGATTGAACGTGCACATATGCCGAGGACCAGCGCTAGTTTTTCCGCACTTATGATTTAAAGTTTACGTTAAATATTTTTATGATTTTTATGATGCTTTTTGAGTGGTTTTTTAGAGGATGTTAGAGTTAGCTTTATTTTGATTTATTTCTATGTTAGGTTTGGTAAACGGCTGAAAATTTTATGTTTTGAATTATTTTCCTTTGAATTTTCAAATAAAGTTGGTTGTTTTATTTGTAAAATGGTGCAAAGTTGTTTTATAATATATATGTATTAGTACATTCGGCTGAATTATTAGATAGAAAAAAAATTCTAGTATTTTTAAGAAAAACGAGTAGTGGAAGTTTCATCTATACACGGATGCTGAGTTGTCATTGGCCAACGTTGACGAAGTCATCCAATCACTTGCCACTGACATGCAGCTGAAATTCGAGCCAGCTGAGAAAGATGTATGCCAAAGCTCAACAGAACAATTAGCCTTGGAGGCTATGAAAGAATTTGTAGATGAAGTTCAGTCAGTTGTTATGACTAAACAAAAACAACAAACTGAAGCGGCCCAATTGCAATCTGAACCAATAGCTGATTTGCAAGTGCCAAATGATGTGCCATCCAGCTGAACTGCTGGTCAGCCTACTACATCAGTTCCAGACATTCAGCAGAAAGCAGTTGAAGAAGTCATTACAGAATTGGAACAACAAATTGAGACTGACTAAAAAAAATCTTGCCATGGTAATTTTCAGTGGAAATTACAAGGGCAAAGCACCTGCCACATCTGAAATTTTGTCTCCTTAAATGCCTATAGCAACTGATATCATGATTGAAGAAATTTAGTCCAGTTTGCATAACCTAATAACAATTGTGTCCGACATGAAGTCAACACAGCTGATGCAAACGCTTAAAATTGATTCTATGAAGTAGAATACAATGAAGAACCTCCATCATGTTACCAAGGATATCACCTCATTATTTATCCTTGTAAATTAGCTGAAGAAGGATCGAGTGACAGTTCCAGCTCTCCTCCAGACTCAAGACATGCTTATCAATCGAATTGATTTTGTGCAAACAAGTATGTCAAAACGGATGGATATGCTGTAAGAACAGATGCTGAATGCTATATCTCAAGTCAGCTCAGAAGTCTGCCTTCTCTCTAACCTTGCTGGTGCTGACAAAAAGGGGGAAGAAGAGCAGAAACAGCAGTCAAACAAAAGATGATCTAATCAACCAATTGATCAAGGACCTGCTGACAAAAGAGAAGTGAAGAGCAGTCATTCTTAGTTTGTATGAATCTTTACAGTGGAAGATTATTTTATCTACAAAAGTTCAGTTTATTTTATAAACGATGGAGTTTAGCCGTAATGTCCAAAACCAACCTACGTAAACCAAAAACATGCAAATGAATCAAATTACATAATTGTTTTAATTAATTAATTTTAAATGCTTACTTTATGCATATTATATGATTAAAAGTATGACTACATGATTAAATAATTAGATGGTAAGATTTCAGGAAAACGAAGGATTTTACCCAAATATTCGATAATAGGCTGGAGAAAAAAGACCGGGGACGACAAAGATAAAAAAAATATTTTTCAATAAATATTTTCAAGGAATACTAATATGATTAAAAATGATAAATTTTTTTTTAAAAATCTATAGTTCAAATTATTTTACGATACGAACTCGATTTTATCCGGGAGTCGGTTTTGGGCAAACAAGGGACTTTTAAAATATCAAATGCATTGTTTTTGAAAACTAAAATTTATTAACTTTTAATTTTCAATTAAATAAGTCTTATTGGGCCCAATTTAACTAATTTGAGTAGGCCCAATTTCTCCTACATTTGAAGGCTCAAAACCCAAGCCCATTATCATACAAATTAAAATCTATAAAAATAAAAAACTAGGTCTTTTGCACCCCTTACCAGCCGACACCAGCACACACAAAGACACGTTTTCTAAATCCTTTGACTTATCATTCAAACCATAATATGTATGTTTTAATTATTTTTGCATGAAAATATTTAGGTCCGATGGTTTAATAATATGACGATTATTTTCAAAAGTTTTGACGTTTTTACGCTTGTTTCTTTAACGATATGACTCTTAAGGACATGATACCATTAGGAGGTGTTTTAGGGATGGCAAAAGAGTCGTTAGGGGATGAAATACATGCTGGAACTCGAGCTTGACCAAGGAGGAAAGACCCAGGGGTTTCCTAGGCTATCCGATGTGGAAGAAGGCTCGGCTAGGTCTGGGTTGCTTTTGGCTCGGCCAGGGTTGGTTGGGGCTCTGTGAGGGTCATGGTTATGGGTGTGGTAGGGTCTTGGTAGGGCTAGGATTGTGGCCTGTCAAGAACAGAAGAGTCAATGATCGCATGGACTCTTCATATGCGCATGGATCGTGAATTGCGATCAGGTGCTGCGTGAGGGTCAGGTCTCACTTTAGGATGGTCCAGTAGGGTCTATGGAGGTTGGTATGTGATCAGGGCTGGCGCGGTTGGCTCCAAGATGGCTCGACCAAAGTTAGAGGGAAACTGCACGGCTCTTGTTCTTTGTGCGCAAGAGCGGCATTGTTAGGATCATTTGATTGGTTGAAAAGTGTTTAGAAGGGGGGGTTGAATAAACACTCAAAATTTTTATAACATTTTCGAATGAAGTGTCAGTTATGTGATAAACTGAAACTTAGGAATCTTGTGAGTCGATGACAATCAGTTTAACTAAATATAGTTGCGGAAATAAACTAACTGAAATATAGAATTAATGACAGAAGTAATAACACGAAGATTTATGGATGTTCGGAGATTGAATAACTCCTACGTCACCCCTTATATCTCAAAGATAGGATATGCACTAAAAGACTTTGATCAATACAAAACTTGTATAGACCCACTTCAGTTTGAACTTAACACTGCCAAGATTCAAACTCTTAGTTTACTAAATTTCTCACAGTTCTTTACTGGACTTAGCACAACTGATCTAGTTTAGATCAAATAAATAGTACAATGGTTTGTGCTAGTTAGCTTGAAAGGTATCCTCAAATGCTACGAATAATTTTGATAAGTGTGGGCTTTCTGAAACTCAAATGAGAGTAATAAATTCAGCAGGGTAACATAAAGCTTGATAGAATAGATGAATCGTGTTGATAAGAGTTGTTTCTAAACTGCTCTTCTCACCTATTTATAGGCTTCTCTTCAACGGTAACAATAAATAATATTTGAATCTTTATATCCGTTGATTGCCACGTCAATATTCGTCTGACATTCGCACACTGAAAGTTCTGAAATATGGCGTTCAACTACAAGTTGCATTCTGATTTGTACTGTTTTGGTTGAATGTCCTTTTCAACTGATGACTTGTTCAGCTGAGTGATCAGCTGATATGTAGACGCTTGGTAACCTCACAACTGAATATCTCAACTGATCAGTTTTCAACTGATCAGTCAATTGACTTAGTAAATTCAGTTCGGCTGGTATCAATTGCCTTTAATATCCTGCGCATTATTCTTCAGCTAGGAAACTATCAGTGTGATCAGTTAGTTCAATAGATTTAATCTCTTAGTTTTTCAAACCAGTGAAATTAAGTTTCCAATAATTTCCCCCTTTTTGGTGTTTGACAAAACTTGTAAAGTATGAAATGATCAACTGAACTTAAAATAATCTTCGATTTCAATGTAGATAAAATAATTCGCTGATGTACAGATTCATACAAAGAATAAAGAATCAGGAACTAATCGAAGTACAAATTTGTTCAAAGAATAAAGAATTTAGAATCTTGAAATCTTCAACCATGAACTGAAGTCAGTCAGTTGATCTTCATATCTTCTTCTTCCCTTTGTCTTCTTCCGTCTCTCAAATAATTTCCCCATTTTTGTCAAGAACATCCACTTTCTTTGTTAATATACGAACATCTGCTGCAATAATTGATACGACTTTCATCACAATGTTCTGCAGCATATCAATTCTTTTAGTTACTGTACTTTCCAGGAAGTCAAAACATCTGCCGACTAAAGCTTAAGTTTTGAAGTGGGATTCAGTCGACAGTCTATCTTTCTTTATTTCATCCATATGGAGGTATAGAGAAGTCACACTCTGAGTGAATAGATTCAATCTGTCCGTAGTAAATTCATTGGTCTAGTTGAGCTTCAAAGTGTGTGCGAGCTGAGTAGACTGTATAGCAGAAATAACATTCATCATACTGAGTAGGTTTGACTGAACGGTTTGAAGTTCTTCAAATAGGGCATTAGTGTCTGAAATTTTAGGAAACATGGCTCCGGAAGTTTCTGGAATCTGTTCCCTTTCTTGTTGAGTAAATACAACCATCGCACCGTCAGTTGGTTCTGTTTCATGCACCACTATTTCTGAAATATCTTCAGTTGTGGGGTCCTGGGGAGGAGATGAGACAGTTGGAAGAGCAGAAGTAGAATAAGGTTCTTCGGTTTGTTCAGCAACTGGTTCTTCAGTTGGTTCAACAACTGACTCTGCAGCTGGCACTTCTTCAGTTGAGACTGAGTGCAGCTGAGCCTCTTCAGTTGGTTGAGAAACTGCCTGTTCAGTTTGTTCCATAACTGCTTGTTCACTCACAGCTGGTGACTGAATTGGTTCCTCAGATTGTTCAAAAATATGCTCCTCGGCCGGTTCTTCAAAATTGACAGCTTGAATAGCTGGTTCATCAGTCACAACCACATCTTCGACTGATCTAGAATTGTCTAGCTGAATATCGGCGGTTATTGATTTGATGACCTCATCGAGATTGGCCAGTGATAATTCAGCTTCAGTATAAGGCGTTGGATCAGCAGTGAAAGAGAGAGGTGCTGAAGATGAAGTAGGTTTGGCAACTGATGTGGAAGGTTCAGTTGCCTGTTGAGTAGCTTCAGTAGCTTAGTCTTCGGGTTGTTTTTGAATTGACTGTTTAGCTGGATTTTCTGCACTTGATAAATCTTGTGAAGCCGCTGGAATGATCAGTTCTTGATCGATTTCCCAGTTTTTTATTTGCATCTGTAAATAGAGAAGATTCGAGTCCATTTGATTATGAACATCCGTATCGTTGAATGTTTTTCGACTTATAGGATCAAAATTCTGTCGCAACACAGCAACTGTCTTTTGAAGCTACTTGGCTCTCAACTGATCGAAGAAATAACTCTTGCGTTCCAGAGCCTGAACAATTGTAGAAGCTTTGACTACTCTCAGAACAATAGTCTCCAGTTCAATAAACTTCTTCAGTTTAGACTTCGATTGAAGCTGTTTGGCAAAGAATTCAGTTCTGAACTTTACCCACTCATTGTAGGCTTTGAGCTTGTTTGCTGCAAATTCATTGATCTCTTGCCATATGAGATCAATGTGCGTTTGAATCGCATTAGTTGGTCTGGGTTCTTCTTGCATCTTCCCTTTGCCCTTAAAGTCATTTAGGACATGAGGAATGCTAAAACCAGTTGTATTTGCATCAATCTTCTCTCTGATAAATATTCCCTTAGGTCTGGCAGGAGAAAGGGAAGTGTATCCAGTAATAGTGATCAAGGGATCCTTAACTCCAGCAAGCTTCTTCTTGTCACCAGATTCGGTGACCTTTTTCTTCAGTAAAATTGTAGATAAAGGCAACTGATCCTCAGTTGAGGGTTCAGTTGGAACTGCTTTCAGTGGTATAGCCTTGATAGACTGTTGGGCTCCTGACTGCAACAGTCTTTTAGTTGGAATGGTCTCAACTACAGCAGCAGGCTTGGTCTTAAAAGTTCGTGGCTTCTTCACGACTTTGGGAGATGGAGTTTTCTAAGAATCAGTTTTAATGACAATCAATTTGCGCTTGATTGTCTTCGTCTGAGTCTCCTTCCTTGCTTTCTCCACTGATTTGGGAGCTCCTTCCATCCCAATCTCCTTCTTCACTTCAATGAACTTTTCTAGAGTTATGTCCACTTTTTGCTTGGGAGGTTGGACATTTTTGGCTTTGAACATCTTCAGTTTTGATGATTTCTCAGAATCATCAGTTATCATTCCTTTCACTTTCAGCACGTGGCTAAGCTGCACTGCAAAACCTTTTGACTGATTGGAAGATTGGAACATGTTTCTCAAGATGTTGAAGATGATGTTTCTCCAGTTCATCTTCCGGCCAGCCATGATAGTAGTCATGCCCTAAAAATTCTCAAGGGTGAGGGCAGCAAATGATCCTGCCTTTGCTAAGAGCCCCTTTGCTACAATATCAGCCAACAATTTTACTTCTGGCTTTAGTTCCTTCTTTGGATCGGAAAACTTGATTTTCCGACCATCAGCAGAAAGGGTGGTTTTCATCTCCTCAATATCAAATGCTTTCACTTTAGATAAATTGACTAGCCCCTCAGTAGGCAGTTCAAAAAGGTTGCAGAAGAACTCCTCCTCGATGGTCAGCAACTGAACATTTACAGTAGATTCTATGCAGCCGTCTTTTGTAACATAGCCGCTGGAGTAGATATCCTGAATGTCTTTGGTGTAAATTTCTTGGGAAGATAATCCCAAGAATGGTTTCAATCCAGCTGCTTCCAGTTTCAGAAAGACATTTTCGACTTCTTCGTCTTTTAGAGTGAAGATAGAATCAAAATCAATCGCCATGGCGTTCATCACATGAGCAGGAATTTTGTTGCCCATTTGAGTAGCTTGAAATCTGTGAAAAAGTATGCTTGAGGAGAGAATTTGATTTGAGTGCTTGAATGTGTGCGTAAAATAAAAATTGAAATGAAGCAGGGTATAGTACATATGTATGTGACTGTTCAAATTATTGGACACGTGTCAGTCCCGGAAAATTTGAATTAAAGACGAGTGTATGTATGATAAAAACATGTGTAAAGTTTAAATGGATTACATGGCTCCACGTTTCAAAATACTATGCATTGAAAGACAACATTTAATGCTTCGACAAACAGTCACATCATTTAATATAGAATATTATTCGATCTATCAGTTAACATAAAGGAGAAGATCAGTTAGGTCAGCAGCTGAATGACCAGTTGAGAACTCAGTCAGTTCAATTGAGGACCAACTGACTATTGTCTTCTCAGTTAAATTTTCAAATCGACATTCCCCCTTAATAATTGCATATAATTAAAAGTAAGGGTAAGAAAACTCAGTCTGTATGAGTCAAACTGACTATTGTCTTCTCAGTTAACTTTTCAAACTGACTATTGTCTTCTCAGTTAACTTTTCAAGTGCTTCAGACATTACACTTATTACAGGTACTCCGACTATTTAAGCATTTTATATTTCTTTATTGCATGAGATAAAAGCATGGATGTTAGAGTCAAATCGAGATACATGGAACTTAACGAATTAGAATCGCATGTTACAAACCCTAGAGTTTAAGGGATGAAATTCTTGCAAATACCAATTAATTGGATCATATATTGAAGAAGACTTAACTTTTCTAGGCGCTAAATTGAATTTTTGAAAAATGATGAGGAGAAGTTAGATAAATTCGAAAGTTTCTAGGGGTTAATTGACAAATTCGAAAACTTCTAGGACTAAATTGCATTTTCAAATCTTTAAGGGGCCATTTGGTAATTTTCGAAACTTAAGGGACTAATCTTGTAATTTTCGAAACTTAAGGGACTAACCATGCAATTTTCGAAACTTAAGGGGCTTATGTGCTAATATGGAAAACTTGAAGGACCTAGATGATAGGAAAATTTCTAGAACTGTAGAACCTAAATCAAGAATAATGCAAATTTTACCAGGACTAATATGGCTAGCGGGAATTGCTACTTACGCTCTACTAGACTCCGGAGCTACACTGTTAGGATCGATTGAGAGTGAAAAAGTATTTAGAAAGGGGGTTGAATAGACACTTGATAATTTTCACAACCTTTTCGAATAATGAATCAATTTAGTGATAAACTGAATTTAGGATTCTTGTTGTCGATGTCAATCAGTTAACTAATAAAAGTGTGGAAATAAACTGAATGACAGATAAAATAAAAGTGAAATTATGGGACTCAAGATTTGTGGATGTTCAGAGATTTCAAACACTCTTACGCCACCCCTTCTATCTCAAAGATATGGTATTTACTAAAACACTTTGATCTATACAAAGATTTGTACAAACCCACTTCAGTTTGGACTTAACAATGCCAAAACTGAAACTCTTAGTTTCAATACAATTTATCAGTACTCAACTGATGTGTAACTTCTTAGCACAACTGATCTCTACAAGATCGAATAATGCAACAATGAGTGTTTGTGCTTTTAAGCTCGAAGTATAGACTGAAAGCTATGAATGTGTATATTAAACATGAGATTTTGAGAGCTTTTAAACTAGAAAGAGTGTGCACAGAGTTCTGCTTGATAACTTGAATACTTTTGTAGCTTGATTGCTTGCTTCCTTAATTCTTTTTTCTTCAGCTGATCTTATCGGCTATTTATAGGCTTTGCTCCCAACGGTAACAGTGAAAGCATTTTGAATCTTTATATCCGTTGTATAGCCATGTCAACATTCTTCTGACAATCGTATACTGTAGCTTTTCTAAAATGCAGAGTTCCCACTTTATGTTGCAGTCTGCTCTTGTACAATTGTCGGTTCAAAGCTATGTTCCTTAACTGATGACGTGTCACAACTGATTTATCAGTTGACATAGCCGATAGGATTAACTGATTGCTCTCAACTGACTGTAGTGTAACTGATCAGTTTCAACTGATTATCCAGTTGACTACGAAGTTCAGTTAGCTTTGTTCAGTTGCCTTTGATTATAAACTCACTAACCATCACTTCGGGCAACTAATCAGTTTACGAATTTTTAGTTCAGTTAATTCAGTCTTCTTGATCAGTTGTTCAATCTTTTGACGCTCAATTTGTCAAACTCCGAAATTAAGTTTCCAACAATTTCTCCTTTTAGGTGTTTGACAAAATTTAGAATATATAAATTGATCAAAATGAAATCTTCGTAGATATAATAATATTTTGTTGACAAAACTTAGAATGTACATATTCGTACAAATAATGAAAGAATAAAATAATCTTCTACTGACTAAAAATCAGCAAAATCTGTCAAATTTCTCAACTAAATAAAGACTGTCTTCTAACTGATCTGGATTTCTATATTTCTTTGCTTTTTTATCAGCTGGTCCTTGATCAGTCGGTTGACTAGGTCTCTTCTTAGATAGCTTCTGCTGTTCTTCTACCTTTTCCCTTTTTTTCTCAAACTCACCAACCCTGCTTGATAACGCACGGACTTCCGAGCTGACATTAGATATTGCACTCATTATTTGTTTTTGCATCAGATCCATTCTCTTTGTCACTACTATTTACGAAAATTCAATGCGTTTTTTGAACATTTCTTGAGTCTGGAAATGTGCTTGAGCTGTCACTCAGTCTTTCTTTAATTGATCAAGTTGGAGAATAAGGAAGTGATATCCTTTGTAACCTGATGAAGGTTCTTCATTGTATTCTCCTTCATAGAATCAATATTTAATGTGTGCATCTGTTGTGTTGAGTTGATATCAGAAATAGATGAAATCAAATGGATAAGGTTGGACTAGATGTCTTCTTTCATAGAATCAGTAGCCATTGGTATCTAAGGTGACATAGCTTCAGAGAATTCTTGGTTCTTGCTCCTTGTCTTCTTCATTAAAGATTACCAAGGCCTTATCAGTTGATTCAGTCATAACGGTAACAATTTCTAGAACAATTTCTGCAATAACATTTTGTTGAAGTTCGGGAGTAGGAGTGGAAGTCTGAACAACAGTTGAGACGGTAGGCTCTTCAGTTGGTTTATCAGTTGATACTTGAGTCGGCTCTTCAGTTTACACTTCTTCAGTTGGTTCCGAGTGCAACTGAGCCACTACTATGACACCCTGAACCGTTTTAAAAAATAAACTCTATAATGCAGAAGCTTTTAAAAAAAATAGACTTGGAGGAAAGTATGTGCTTTAAAAATTTTGACAGAGTTTCACCGTAAAAAGCAACTCACCACCTGTCTCAAGCAATAAAACCAATACATCTTAAAAATTTCCACAACAAATACATAAAGATATACAAAATCAAAAGTATTGCATTTGATTACAAAATAATTAAGTCAAGTTTAAACTCCCAATATATCAAATGTGCTACAACAAAATATATGAACCAACTACAATCATTTCAAAACAAACTTTCTTAACCATCCATAGACAAATAATCATTTAACTCTTTCTCCAAGCTTGGCACATTTCCTTCTTCCGTCTCGACACCTCGCCGTATCAATCTCGGTTACCTGCATCTGCATCTCATGAACATAACTGAAATGAGTTATAAAAACTCAGCAAGTAGACCTTTAAATAACAAGTACATATACCATAATGTAAAGAAAGAATCCGTATCATTTCATAATAGTAATATGCTATCTGTCAATAAAAAGGCGTATATAACAATTAAAAGATGGCATCTATTGAACAATTCATTTCTTTCCATTCGTATGGCATTGATAGGTCATCAGTCAATAGTACACGTGTACGTCTCAGTCAAAATCAGTCACAGTACATGTCATTATGTTGATCAACTTCAGTCAAGTGGGTTTAGAATTACCATAAGTAACACCACAATACCATATAACCATCAAGCCATAAAAACATTCATTGAATCATTTTATCTAACATATGGCGTGGATGCTAAAGAGTTAGCTCTTTTAGTTTTCCATTGGCTTCAATTCCATTTCTTTTCAATATATCAATACATATAATATACATAATCAATGATTTACAGGAGCTAAAATCATAGGAATCTTCATTTATCATATACATAGCTCATGAGATGCATTCAAAGGAAGAATCTACTTACAACCACTTGAAATTTTGAAAATCTTAACACCTTGACAATAATCATACAACATAAAACCATGATATAATCCATTAACAACACTTCCTTAAACATTCAACAATAATCAAGCTCATACACGAACTTCACTTCATCTATCATAATCAATAACCCAATTAAACCAAGCACAACTAATTTACCTTTGATCTCCTTGTCCAAGATAACAAATTTCTAGCTTCCTATACTTCTTAAATCCTTGGGAGATGATGAATAAGAAAGGAAAATATGAAAGAAATGAGAAGAAAAGAGAACCCTAGCTCTAACCGATGGAGAGAAGATAAGGGGAAGGGAGAAAATGAGGAAAAAGTGATACAAAATCTATTAAAAGCCTTCCAAATCCTCAAAACATGTTTTTGAGCATGTGCTGGGCATGGTAGCGTGAGATCCGAAACACCCGCGCACCCCATTCTGCCCATACACCAAAACCTTAAGCATACAGCGCGCCATGGCGCGAGATCTCTTGCAGGGGCGCGCCACATTATACCAAAAAACGCATTTTTAACTTCAGAATTTGCGAATGTGGTCAACTTGAAAGCTGTAGCCCTATGTCTTAACTTGCTTATCCAATTGGCCTTATGTCATTTGGATATTTGAGTAAATAGTTATGATCATTATACCAAAATGTGTCAGTGCAGGATGATACGCATGACACAATTCAGACCACCTTTGGCTCGTCTTCCCTAATGATTTGAACAAAACTCAAAACATAAATGTTATAGTCTTATATCTTATCTTTTTAATGGAAGTGGCTTCACATCAATTGGATCAATATACAAAGCATTATGCTAAAAACCACAACTACTGCCAAATTTTTTATATCATTTCTGCACTTCCATTACATATTTAGCTCAAATTCAACATTCTATTCTACCCATCCATTATCTATTCCATTCATTACCATTCATACCATAACGTAAAGCCATAAACCATCACCATAAAATACCGTAATTCATAACGAAAGAAATTAACGATCGGCTTTTACAATTCTCCTCCTCTTATAAAAATTCCGTCCCCGAAATTTACCTCACGACATAAACAAGTCAGGATAACGTTACTTCATCTATTCCTCGGGTTCCCATGTTGCTTCTTCGATGACATGATTACTCCATAACACCTTCATGATCCCAATTTCTTTGTTTCTAAGCACTTTAACCTTTCGATCCAGTATTTGTACCGGCCGTTCATGATAACTCAAATTTGGCATTAACTCTAGTGGTTCGTGACGAAGTACATGAGTTGGATTCGACACATATTTACGATGCATTGAGACATTAAATATATTATGCACGTTATCCAAATCTGGAGGCAAAGCTAATCGATAAGCTCGCTCGCCAATTCTATTAAGAATATCGAAAGGTCCAATAAAACGAGGACTCAACTTTCCTTTCTTCCCAAATCTCATAACTCCTTTTAGAGGAGCTATCTTAACAAACACGTGATCACCTACCTCGAATGCCAAAGTCCATTTTCGAACATCTGCATAGCTTTTCTGTCGAGACTGAGCAGTTTTCATTCTTTCTCGAATCCATGCTACAACATCAACCATTTTTTGAACCAACTATGGTCCTAACATCTTTCTTTCACCTAATTCATCCCAAAACAAAGGTGATAGACACTTTCTCCCATACAAAGCTCATAGGGTGCCATGCCAATCGAGGACTGATAACTGTTATTATATGTGAATTCCACAAGAGGCAGCTTCAAATCCCAACTTCTACGAAAATCAATAATGCATGCCCTTAACTTGTCCTCGAGAATCTGAATAACTCGTTCTGATTGTCTATCACTTTGAGGATGATAAGATGTGCTGAAGACCAACTTTGTACCAAAAGCTCTATGAAAACTCTTCCAGAATTCAGATGTAAATCTTGGATCACGATCAAAAACAATTGACACTGGTATCCCATGAAGTCTAACAATCTCTTTAACGTAAGCCTCAACATATTGATTCATCAAATAAGTTGTCTTGACAGGAAGAAAATGTGATGACTTGGTTAAACGATCAACAATGAACCAAATTGAATTATAACCTTCCTGCGTCCTTGGAAGTCCGACAGCAAAGTCCATTGTGATGTGTTCCCATTTCCACTGAGGTATCGGCAATTACTGCAACAATCCTGCAGGTCTTTGGTGCTAACTCTTAACCTGCTGACATGTTAGGCATTCAGAAATATACAACCAATATCCTTCTTCATACCTGGCCACCAGAAGAGTCGACGAAGATCTTGATACATCTTGGTATTTCCTGGATGTATCAAATATGGTGCAGTATGCGCCTCCATCAAAACATCTCGTCGAATATTATTGTCGGTAAGAACACAAATTCGACCTCTGAAGATCATCAACCCATCACTGTTTAACCCAAACTCATAATTTCCTTTCAGCCCAGCCTTAGATTTCATTTCCAGCAACTGCTTATCGATCTGTTGTCCATCTTTAATCATGTCATTCAAAGTAGATCGAATCACCAATGCTGAAAGTCGAGCAATCGTACCTTTCTCAACCAAAGCGATCTCATTCCTTTGTAAGTCCAACAATAAAGGTTTTTGAATCATAGAATTCAACACAACTTCTAACTTTCGACTCAATGTGTTTGCCACTACATTCGCCTTCCCAGTGTTGTAACTTATAGTGCAATCATAATCCTAACAAGTTCCAACAATCTCCTCTGGCGCATGTTCAATTCCTTCTGAGTAAACATATATTTAAGGCTTTTATGATCTGAGAAAATCTCACACTTCACTCCATATAAATAATGTCGCCAGATCTTCAAAGCGAAAACCACAGCTGCCAACTCAAGATCGTGAGTCGGATAATTCTTTTCATAATCCTTCAGCTGACGGGAAGCATAAGCAATCACTTTACCACGCTGCATCAATACAGCACCAAGCCCTTTCTTAGAAGCATCAGTGAACACTACAAAGTCTTCAACTCCTTCAAGAAGGGACAACACTGGAGCCGATGTCAATTTTTCTTTCAACTCCTGAAAACTTTGTTGACACTCATTTTTCCATTCAAATTTAACTTTCTTTCTTGTCAATGTAGTCAATGGCAGGGATATCTTTGAGAAATCGGCTATAAAACGACGATAGTAACCTGCCAAACCAAGAAAACTTCGTACCTCCGAAACTGTAGTAGGAATAAGTCATTTCTTCACTGCTTCTATCTTTGTTGGATCCACGGTAATTCAATCTTTAGAAACAATATGGCCTAGGAAAGTAACTTGGTCCAACCAAAACTAGCACTTCTTTAACTTGGCATATAACTGGTTATTCCTCAATTGCTGCAAAACAGCTCTCAAATGTTCTCGATGAAGTTCTCGAGTCTTCGATTAAACCAGGATATCACCAATAAATACAATGACAAAACTGTTCAAATAAGGCTTGAAAACTCGATTCATAAGGTCCATAAAAATTGGCGGCGCATTCGCTAACCCGTAAGGCATTACCAGAAATTCATAATGACCATCCCTAGTTCGAATAGCAGTCTTAGGTATGTCCTCTTCTTTCACTTTCAATTAGTGATATCCCTATCGCAGATCAATCTTGGAAAATACCGTTGCCCCTTGTAATTGTTCAAAAAGATCAAAAATTTGTGGCAAAGGGTACATGTTCTTAATTGTAACTTTGTTGATCTCTCGATAGTCAATACACAAACGCAGTGACCCATCTTTCTTTTTCACAAACAACACTGGTGCCCCCCATAGTTAAGAACTCAGTCTAATAAAGCCCTTATGTAATAGCTCTTGTAATTGATTCTTTAATTCTTTCATTTCAGTCGGTACCATTTGACAAGGGGCTTTAGAAATAAGAGCAGTACCAGGTACAACATCAATGACAAACTCGACTTTTCTCTATCGGGTAGCAACCCCGGCACATCATCTGCAAAGATATCCGAATACTCTCGAACAATTTCAATATCATTCACATCCACATTATATTCCTTAATCACATCCATTACTGATGCCAGAAATCCCTGAAACCCCTTAACCAACATCTTATTCACCTTTCAGCAATAAATAAAAGAAGTGTCAAGCGAAGTACCTGAACGCTTGAAGACCCTATTGTCACCTTCTTCTGTCGGAAATCGCACCGTCTTTTCAACAAAATCTATTACTGCAAGATACGATGATAGGCAATCCATACCCAAAATCACATCAAACTCTATCATTGGAATCACAATAAGATCAACAAATAAAATTCTCTCATTCACTAGAATAGGACAAGCTCTAATCGCACTTGTTGGGTAAATCACATCTCCCGACGGAAGCATAATATCAAACTGGAGAGGTTCTAATATAGGTGCAATACCCAATGATCTCATGAAAATTTCAGACAAAAAGGAATGTGTAACTCCAATATCAATTAAAGTAAAAGCTACATTGCCTGCAATCATAATAGTACCTGATATAACAGACGTATCAAGATTAACACCCTATTTTGTCAAAGAGAAGATGTGCCCTTGGACTCGTCCTCAGCCTAAAGATTAGGTGCAGTTGATGGCAATGTGACATGCACCTCCACATCTGTAACATTTGTTAGTCCCTACAAAGCATTCACCCTTGTGTGGGTTGCTGCATTTGGGACATAAATGCCTATTCGTCTCAGACTGAACCACATGATATTTACCTCGATGTTCTTCTTTTCCTTTTCCTTTGTATCCCTCTTTCCAACTTTGACTCGAATCTTGGCTCTTTTGATTAAGGCTTTGTCTTCTCAATTGCCTTTCCTTCTCAATCTCTTTCTCGTCCTGTTCCGCTAAAAGAGCTTTCTCCACGATCTCTTTGTACGTTGCGGCCTGACATTCTGACATCCCTCCTGATCTCGGCTCTCAAGCCTCTCATGAAGTGTTCCCATCGATCTTTGTCATTCAAAGCAATAAAAGGAATCAATAGACATCCTTCTTCAATCTTCAATATATAATCATTCACATTCAAGTTGCCCTGCTTTAGTTCCAAGAACTCTTTCACTTTTTGTGTCTTGACATCCGTGGAGAAATATTTGTCATAAAATAGCTCCTTGAACTCATTCCATTGGAGGGTTTGAACGTTGACAGTTACCTTCGTGGCCTCCCACCAAATGCGTGCAGTCTTGGTCAGAAGAAACACTGCACAACTAACTCGATCATTATCCTCAAAGTGCAGATAGTCAAAGATTGCTTCAATAGCTTCAACCCATTCCATAGCTGCAAGAGGATCCGCACTTCCCACGAACATAGGTGGATTCATTCTTTTAAATCTGTCATACACTTCCTCTGAACTGGGCTCTTGTCTCACAAAGCCTCTACCTCTCCCTTGTGTGCTAGGTTCTGCAATCTCAATAACTGTTTGATCTGTTCTCCATGAACTTTGGCTCTCTCCTTGAGCAATTTACTAAACTCATCAACAACTCGTGATGAGGAACTATCTTCTCCCTCTACAGCTTTCCTCTTAGGTGGCATCTCCTACATTGCATCTCAGCTTGAAATCATTTTAAATCATATATATACCATAAAAGATACTTATCATCATATTAGTAAATCAATGAAATGCAGAAATATACATACCGAAGTATCGTAAATAGAAGAAGCCATGTGCCAATTCAATGGTCCAAAAATCATTTGCTCTGATACCACTAAATGTGACACCCTGACCCGTTTTAAAAAATAAACTCTATAATGTGGAAGCTTTTAAAAAAAATAGACTTGGAGGAAAGTATGTGTTTTAAAAATTTTGGCAGAGTTACCCCGTAAAAATAAACTCACCACCTGTCTCAAGCAATAAAACCAATACATCTTAAAAATTCCCACAACTAATACATAAAGATATACAAAATCAAAAGTATTGCATTTGATTACCAAAATAATTGAGTCAAGTTTAAACTCCCAAAATATCAAATGTGATACAACAAAATATATGAACCAACTACAATAATTTCAAAACAAAATACTTTCTTAACCATCCATAGACAAATAATCATTTAACCCTTTCTCCAAGCTTGGCACATTTCCTTCTTCCGTCTCGACACCTCGCCGTATCAATCTCGGTTACTTGCATCTGCATCTCATGAACATAACTGAAATGAGTTATAAAAACTCAGCAAGTAGACCTTTAAATAACAAGTATATATACCATATTGTAAAGAAGGAATCCGTATCATTTCATAATAGTAATATGCTATCTGTCAATAAAAATGCGTATATAACAATTAAAAGATGGCATCTATTGAACAATTCATTTCTTTCCATTCGTATGGCATTGATAGGTCATCAGTCAATAGTACACATGTACGTCTCAGTCAAAATCAGTCACAGTACATGTCATTATGTTGATCAACTTCAGTCAAGTGGGTTTAGAATTACCATAAGTAACACCACAATATCATATATGTAGAGGCCTAAAAATCCGTGCTTGAAAATTTGCGGGAAATTTAAAATTTTTCTTTTCAAATAATTAAAATTGCCTCAATCATAAATGAACTGATACATAAAGTTTGATGTTTAAAATGGCAGCGGAAGAAATTAACATTTTTTGAAATAACAATAAAAAGTTCATCCAACGATAATTAAAATGTTTGAGCCATCAAATAATAATAAATGCTGAACCGAGGTCCTCGGGTCCTACTACTGCCGACTCGAGCTGGCTCACTGGTCCCCGCCCTCGGTCCCGACGTCATCAGTACCTACAACAATAAAGTATAGTGAGTCTAAAGACTCAACATGCATATATCGTAAATAACAAGTAAATAAATAGTAAAGTTTCATGCAAGTGAAAATATCATGTCACGAGGCATATCGTGAAAATATCGTGTCATGATTAATTATATTACGTGCATAACTGAACTGAAAATCATGGTGAAAATGTTTGCTCCTTGGAGCCCTGTACTGAAATAGCATGTAATAATTTTCTGGTGAGATTATGGTCTACGCAAGTGGTCCCTGAACTGAACTGAACTGAGCTGACCGGTAACTGGCGATCGGGCCGGTAACTGGCGAGCGGACTTAATAATGTACGTCTGATCAGACTACTGCCATGGTATACTGGGTGAAACAACTGAACTGACCGGTAGCTGGCGACCGGACTTAAGCATGATAGTAAAGTGACCACAAGCAATATCGCATAAATCTCAAAATAAGTATTTTTGCATGTAATATAATTAATTAACACAATTAAATATCCTGTAATAATTTTACTGAATGGATTGGATCGCCCCAGGCTCGCTGCAACCTACATATGCCATGAAAAATATGCAATAAATTTATGGGACCAAACTATGCAATAACATCCAAACACTGAGACAAGTGCGCCTAATGACTTCGTATTTAATCATGACTCCAAACCCACCCGAACCAACATTGAAACATACATGAAACGCTCTTTCGAGAGTCAATTTGGCACATCGCACCATAAATTCTCGTACGACCTCAAAAATGATCCGAATCATGAACGGCCAAAAATATGACCTTCCTAACTCGATGAGGCACTGTCCAGTCTAAGGCCATGGGCTAAAAGCCAACAAAGAACTCAAACGAGCCACTGAACCGTCACCGCAAGTTGCTGTCCAGAAATACTGCAGCTGTACATGTGCTTTTCTTGTGTCGTTTTCGAGACTACCGGCCATTAGGGCTTGAACCACCGACCAGAGACTCTTACCAACATCCCAAAGAATGATTTGAACCATGGCTAAGGGCCTTAGGCCAGCCAAAATTCGCAACATTCCAGCAAACATCAGAAAAGTTCACCCGAGAACACCTTGCATGCGTGTGTGGTGTTGTGCTTCGTTTGCTGTCTCGTGTCGTTCCAGTGGCCATTTGATTGACCATGGCACAATCTAGACATCTAGGGGTATGGTATGAACCGTGGCTAAGGGCCATAGGCCAACCAAGATCCACACCATTCCACCAAATTCGAAACACACATGCTGTCAAAAATGAGGGGCCGAAGGGGGTGCTGGGGCTGTTCTTGCGTTTTTTGTAAAAACCGATTCACCATGGACCAATCCCCCAAAAGGGCGACTTAGTCACGTCTTAGACATGCTAGGGAAGTGATCTAACAATGGCTATAGGCCTTGGGGCAGCGATGATCACAGCAAACTGAATTTCGAAAAGCTCAAATGGTCAAAAGGTGAAGTTGCTGTCATCTTCGGGTTTTCCAGCGTGCATGGGGTTAAATGAATGGACCAACATGGTCCTAATGCATCCTATTACATGTCTAGATGTCACCTTGGGAGCCTAGAATCGAACCAATACCTGAAACCCACAAAACAAATGAAAACGTGAAGCTTGAATTGGAAGGGCCGAAAACCTGCAGCATTTATTTTCAAAATTCTTGATGTGTTTCGGTTTTGTCATGGAAATAATGATCATGAAATGTAAAAATTTGATAATAGGACTTGATCGAAGAGTCAAGGAAGAATATATGCATGCCTGATTTCGTTTTGAACGAAAACGAATGAATAAGACGATACGGCGCGGAGGAGGTGGAGCGCTTTTGCTACCTTTCTTTTTACTCGATTTTTCTCTCCTATCTCCCACTGAATTCTCACGGTTTTTCCACTCTGAAATACTCTCTAATTCGGTGATGGGGGAGGGGAAAGGGTGGTTAAGAGAGTGAGGGAAATGGTTGCAAGATATAGGGAACAAATCAAGACCAAGTCTCCACCTTTTGAATTTTGAATTTTGGTTTGATATCAAATGATTTGTTGGTCTTTGTTGGGGTGAGATGGCCGATTATTTACAAGCTAGTCTAGGTTAGAATAAGGTTGATTATTAATTAAATGGTGCTCCCAAAAATAAAAGAATTATCCTACTAATTAAATGCAAAGAAAGGGTCAAAGGTGGTGAGGTGGCAAGGCATGTTGCTTAATCATCTAGGGGCCGAAATCTTACAATAAAAATGAAGGGAAATTGTTGTTTATTTACTAAATTTATAATCCTTAAAAGCCTCATCTATCCTTTAAATAATTTAGTGAACTAACCCCTTAATTATGGAACCTAAATGAATTTATTTTCTACTCACCTCAAGTAACTAAAATAATTCCTTAAACTTCCTTTTTAACTTAAATCAACTTACTTGCTAGCTAAAATAAATTCTGGAAATGATTTCTTAATCATAAATTCTATCTCAAAACTCCAACTCCAGTCCGGCCTCACTGAATTAACTGAAATGATAAAAATTTAAACGACTGCATAAAATAATAAAATAATTAAATTTAAATACTCATGCAATAAAATCATTTTAAATTTAAATACTAGAATTATGCATGGCTTATACGTAGTCTAAGTTACGGGTTCTACAATATAACCATCTAGCCATAAAAACATTCATTGAATCATTTTATCTAACATATGGTGTGGATGCTAAAGAGTTAGCTCTTTTACTTTTCCATTGGCTTCAATTCCATTTCTTTTCAATAAATCAATACATACAATATACATAATCAATGATTTAAAGGAGCTAAAATCAATGGAATCTTCATTTATCATATATATAACTCATGAGACGCATTCAAAGGAAGAATCTACTTACAACCACTTGAAGATTTGATAATCCTAACACCTTGACAATAATCCAACATAAAACCATGACATAATACATTAACAACAATTCCTTAAACGTCCAACAATAATCAAGCTCATACATGAACTTCACTTCTTCTATCATAATCAATAACCCAATTAAACCAAGCACAAATAATTTACCTTTGATCTCCTTGCCCAAGATAACAAATTTCTCGCTTCCTATACTTCTTAAATCCTTGGGAAATGATGAAGAATAAAGGAAAATATAGAAGAAATGAGAAGAAAAAGAGAACCCAAACTCTAACCGTTGGAAAGAAAAGAAGGGAAATGGAGAAAATGAGGAAAAAGTGATACAAAATCTATTAAAAGCCTTCCAGATCCTCAAAACACGTTTTTGAGCATGTGCTGGGCGCGGTGGCGCGAGATCCGGCTGACCCGCATGCCACATTCTGCCTATACAGCAAAAACTTCAGCACGCAGCGCCATGGCGCGAAATCTCGCGCAGGAGCGCGCCACATTCTACGGACAAATTCATTTTGAACTTCAGAATTTGCGAAAGTGGTCAACATTAACGTTGTATCCTATCTCTTGGCTTGCATCTCCAATTGGCCTTGTGTAATTTGGATATTTTAGCAAAGAGTTATGTTCATTCTACCAAAATGTGTCAATGTAGGAACGACGATACGCATGACACAATTTGGGCCACCTTTGGCTCGTAATCCCTAATGATTTGAACAAAACTCAAAACATGATAGTTATAGCCTTATATCATATCTTTCAAATGGAAGTGGCCTCACATCAATTGGATCAATATAAAAAATATTATGCTAGAAACCACAACTACTGCCACATTTTTCATACAATATCTGCACTTACATTACCTATTTAGCTCAAATTCAACCTTCTATTCTACCCATATATTATCTATTCCATTCTATAACATTCATTACCATTCATACCATAACGTAGAGCCATAAACCATCAACATAAAATACCGTAATTCATAACAAAACAAATGAACGATCGGCTATTACAACTACAGTTTCAGCTTGAACTACTTTTTCAGTCGTGGAAGGCGACTGAACTGGTTCTTTATTTTCTTTGAAATATCCTCTGAGGCTGGTTGTTCAGTTTTTCTCGGGTCTTCAACTGATTCTCTAGTTAAAACATTCAGCTGGATATCAGCGGCGACTGATTGTATTACTTCGTCGATATTTGCCAGTGATAACTCATCATCAGTGTAGAGTTGAAGACCTCCGGGAGGAGATTGAGGAGCAGAAGATGACTGTTGAGCATCCTTTGAAGAAGAAACAGTTACTTGCTCAGTTAGTTCAATAACTGCTTCCGGGGATGGCTCTGACTGTTGAGTTGATGGTTCAGCCTGCTCTTCTAAGGATGAACTTTGGGAATTTTTTGGAATAGTTAACTGTTGACCCATTTCCCAATATTTAATCTTCATTTGCAGAGATAATAGATCTGTGTCCAACTGGTCATAAACTGATTTGTTATTGAAGGCAGTTGGATTGTTAGGATCATAGTTCTTGCGTTGCTTAGCGATGACTTGCGCGAGCTTCTTGGCATGCATCAGATCATAGAAATACGTCCTCCTCTCCAACGCTTGAGCAATAGTGGAAGTTTTGACTACCCTTAGGACTACAGTTTCCAATGCGATGAATTTATTCAAAGTTGATTTCTTTTGTAATCGCTTGGCAAAAACTTCGGTTGTAATGCCCTAGATTGTATGTGAATAAAATGAAAAGATGAAGTGTTGCTTGAAGAAGGGACTGCACCCGCGCCTAGAGAAGCACCGCACCCGCGGTGCATGGACAGAAAGTTAACCATTTTTACAGTAGGGTCACCGCACCCGCGGTCCAAGAAGGAGTGCACCCGCGATTGATGGACAGAGAATTGGAAAGTATTTACAGAAATGACACCGCACCCGCGGTCCAAACGTAACCGCACCCGCGGCCTTATATGTAGCGCACCCGCGGTCGACGTTTATGCAAAGTTGAATGGACCGCTGAAGCCTGAGCGCACCCGCGGTTCCTGAACTACCGCACCCGCGGTCATGCGTGTTACTTAAAAAATATGACACTTGCCCCTCAACATGCAAGATATATATATATATATTATGTGTCTTCATTTCCTCTCCTGGACAGCTGAGAATCGAGAGGGAGAAAGGGATCTAGGAAAAGGAAAGTTCTTTCACGTTTGAAGCTAGTTTGTACAAGAATTTTACATCCAAACGTTAATCCGATTTCGGTTCTGAATTCCTCTCATCAAAGGCTTTAAGGGGATGTAAGTTTCATTCATTTCCTGCATGATTTGAAATATTGATGTTGGGAAAATTGTGAATTACACTAGATTACGTGTTCCTGTGAAGTTAGTGACTATATATTCGTAAACGGGTCGATTATCGGATATCATATGCAATTGTTATGATTTTCCAGCATATTTAGAGTTAAATATGCAGATTTTGAGTACTATTATGTGCTTATAATGATGATTATGAGTTGAGACTTATGAATTGGTGATATATGTTGAGAGGTGGATTGACTGGTATCGAGAGATTACGTCGTTATGCCGTCAAATTGTACCGAGATCAAGTATTGAATTGGATATGTGTTGATTGAGATTAGAGATTGATAGAATATGTATCAACATTTCCATTTCAGATTTGATAGTGACAGATTCATCATCAAGACTTCGACATCGACAGACATTGTGCGACGAAAGGTATAATTCATGTTTTGTTTGGGGAAGACACAACTCAAATGAGATTTAGTTTGAGTTTCCCAACAAATCACATACTAGAATTATTGTTTATCTTTTGATATGATTGTGATTTGTTTATAGATTTATATTCAAATCTCTTGATATGATGATGCCTTGTTTATAGATTTATATTCAAGCATTTGAGATAGGAGAGTCGTTGGCAGACTTGCCAAACTAGATGTTCGGTGGTATCGACGCTTCGGATCAGATTCACTCCGATTGCAGACATTCGATACAGACATGACCGAAGTCTAGGAATAAGACGTGCAGTTACCTCGATTGGGAGGGTAGGTGACAGACAGTGACGTCTTATTCACACCGGGATCCCTAGAGTAGAGTCGATTCGAGTCAAGACATGATTTGATTTGAGTTGCATGTTTAGATAGATCGGTTTCATAGACTATGGAGCCATTGTTATTGCTTTCATGCATGATTTATGATTTCGTATCAGCATGTTTTATACTGGGATTTGTTCTCACCGGAGTTTCCGGCTGTTGTTATGCCTGTATGTGGGCATAACAACAGGTGGGGCAGGATCAGGGTCACGACAGAGATGAGAGATGGACATAGCGTGGTGATTACGGGCGTAGCAGATGAACTAGTAGTTGTACTTTTGATATGTACTGTATTTAATTACTGGTTTGTAGAATATGAATAAAACGAGACATGTATATTATGTTTGTTGTAATGAAATGAATATAGAATTATCTTGTGCCTGAGTTATAAACATTTGATTTAATGTTGAAAGCAAAATTTTGACCCGTATTTTTGAATAAAGATCCAAATTAATCCCAAATAGAATTGAGTTAGAGCCCGGGTCCCCACAACAGGTGGTATCAGAGCAGTAGGTTCTGTAGACTGAGATAGCATAGAATGAGCGGGGTAGATCGAGTCTTCTTCCTTGCTTTTGATGTGCTAGCATGATTTAATGCTTTCCCTATTATATGTTGTATTGTATCTGAGTTGATTTACAGCATATACTTGTAAAGACTGAATCAGAACCAATTCTGGATCAGAGGTATATGATCAGAGGAGGGCTGAGACAGATTGTATAGATCGTATCCTAATCTGTTTGATAATCAGATATGCCGCCTAGAAGGATACCGCAACCAGCTGCAAGACAAGTGCCAGAACAGGGTAGTACGTCAGGTACTCAGATGGATGTTACTGCGACACCGATGGAGACTTTGTTGAAGAGATTTCAATCATTCCATCCACCTACCTTGAAGGGCACAGAAAATGCAGTGGATTGTGAAAGCTGGTTGGATGATATAGAGATGTTATTTGAATCACTTGCCTATACAGATGAACGTAGAGTGAAGCTGATTGGGCATCAATTGCAAGAAGTGGCCAAGAGTTGGTGGCTAACGGCGAAACGAGCCTTAGAACATCGAGGTATTGATATTACTTGGAAAGTATTTAAAGATGAATTTTATCAACGTTTCTTTCTAGTGTCGTATCGAAAAGACAAAGGGGCCGAATTTGCAAACTTGAGACAGGGGCAATGGAACATAGAGGAGTATGTTGCCAAATTCTCGTCCTTACTTCGATTTGCACCTCACGTAGCAGGGAATGATGAGGCAGTTGCCGATCAGTTCATAAATGGTTTGAATCCGGATATCTTTACCCTAGTGAACACGGGGTGACCCAACACTTTTTCTGAGGCACTGAATCGAGCGAAGGGAGCAGAGGCTGGCTTGATTAGGCAGCGAGGAGCTTCCTATAGTGTTCAGGGTCAGAGACCGTCACCGTTCGCCACACAGTTTCCACCACCTCCTCCTCGATTTGATAGTGGAATCAGTAGTAGTGGGAAGAAAGATTCTTTGAAGGCTAAGGGTAAGCAGTTCAAGAGAGCAGGGAGCAGTTCATCGAGCTCCAGTGGGTCAAGACAGAGAGGTCCTGGCTAGAGTATAGATGTGACAGGTGTGTATTGCACTACTTGTGGAGGTCGACATGCCACAGAGCAGTGTCAGGGAGTGATGGGCAGATGTAACATATGTAAGCAACAGGGACATTTTGCCAGAGTCTGTCCCTAGAGAGGTGCCCAGAGATTTCAGAGTGTAGGGTCATCAGCATCAGTGACTCAGCCTGAGAGGCAAGCTTCGTCTGTCCATTCCTTCCAGCCCACGCCTACACAGTCCCAACCTAGAGCTAGAGGTGGCCAGACAGTGAGCCAACCTCCCAGACAACAAGCTCAGGTATTTGCATTGACGGAAGAGCAAGCCCAAGATGCACCAGACGATGTGATTGCAGGTAACTGTTTTCTTTGCGGTTATCCTGCATATGTATTGATAGATACAGGTGCATCACATACATTCATATCAGAACGTTTTGCATTGACACATGCATTGCCTGTAGAGTCATTGTCTACTGTAGTGTCTATTTCTCCTCCGTTGGGAAGTGGTCTGATATCTGTGACTTCAGTTAGACACTGTGTACTACAGTTTGAAGGGCATGAGATCGATTTAGAATGTGTTGTACTTGGTTTATCTGATTTTGATTGTATTGTCGGGATTGACATGTTGACTAAGTACAGAGCCACCGTAGACTGTTTTCACAAGATTGTCAGATTCAGACCTGAAATGACAGAGGAGTGGAAATTCTATGGTAAGGGTTCCAGATCTCGGATTCCCTTAGTATCTGCTCTGACTATGAGTAAATTGTTGCAACAAGAAGCAGAAGGGTTCCTTATTTATTCAGTAGATTTATTGAAATCGAGCCCGGCATTGGCAGATTTGCCAGTAGTACGGGAGTTCGCAGATGTATTTCCTGACGAGATTCCAGGGTTACCTCCAGCCCGAGAGATAGATTTTAGCATTGATCTTATTCCAGGTACCGTTCCTATATCTCGAGCTCCGTATAGGATGGCGCCTATAGAGTTGAAGAAATTGAAAGCACAACTAGAAGATCTTCTAGCTAAGGGATATATCAGACCCAGTGTATCTCCTTGGGGTGCACCAGTGCTATTTGTGCAAAAGAAAGACGGTTCTATGAGATTGTGTATAGATTACAGGCAACTGAACAAGGCAACGATAAAGAACAAATATCCTTTGCCTCGTATCGACGACTTATTTGATCAGTTGCAGGGATCTTCTATCTATTCCAAGATCGATCTGAGATCTGGATATCACCAGCTGCGACTACGAGATATTGATATACCAAAGACAGCATTCCGAACCAGGTATGGACATTACGAATTTATTGTCATGCCTTTCGGTTTAACGAATGCTCCAGCGGTGTTCATGGGGTTGATGAACCGTGTCTTTCAGAAATATTTAGATGAGTTTGTGATTGTTTTTATTGATGATATTTTGGTGTATTCAAGGAATTTGGATGAGCATGCTAATCATTTGAGAATTGTGTTGCAAACATTGAGAAATGAAAGATTGTATGCTAAACTGTCAAAGTGTGAGATTTGGCTGAGACAGGTTGTCTTCTTGGGTCATATCATATCTGGAGATGGTATTTCTATGGATCCGAGTAAAGTGGAAGCTGTGATCGGTTGGCCTAGACTGACTTCGGTGCCTGAGATACGCAGTTTCATGGGTCTAGCAGGGTACTATAGACGATTCATCAAAGATTTCTCCAGCATTGCGAAACCGATTACCCAGTTGACGCAAAAGAATACACCATTTGTGTGGTCGAAGGATTGCGAGTCTAGCTTCCTAGAGTTAAAGAAGAGGCTGACCATTGCACCTGTCTTGATGATTCCTTCGGGTACTGGTGATTTCGTTGTATATTGTGATGCATCTCACAGAGGGCTGGGATGTGTTCTTATGCAGCGTGGTCATGTGATTGCATATGCCTCTAGACAGCTGAAGCCACACGAGATTCGATACCCCATTCATGATCTTGAATTGGCGGCTATCGTATTTGCCTTGAAAATTTGGCGTCATTATCTTTATGGTGAGAAATTTGAGATTTACTCTGACCATAAAAGCCTGAAGTATCTGTTTTCTCAGTCAGAGTTGAACATGAGGCAGCGTAGATGGCTTGATCTACTGAAAGATTTTGATTGCGAGATCAAGTACTATCCAGGGAAGTCAAATGCAGCAGCAGATGCCTTGAGTCGAAGGGTTTGTGCCCTATCCTTATCGACGATAGGTGTTTCGAATTTAGTTGAAGATTGTTGTTTGTCTGGTTTAGCATTTGACACAGATAGTAGACCGCTGAGACTTGCTTCGATTCAAGTTGAGCCAGATTTGATTATGAGGATTAAAGAGGCACAAAGAACAGATCAGAATATACAGCAGTCAATTTAGATGGTCAGATCAGGACATCAGTCTGAATATCATGTACGTGATTTTGTCCTGTATGTGAATAACCGTATTGTAGTGCCAGATGTTTCAGAGTTGAAACAACAGATATTGTCAGCAGCGCACTGTAGTCGGTTCAGCATTCACCCTGGTGGCAGAAAGATGTATAACGATCTAAAGACACAGTTCTGGTGGAAACAGATGAAGTCAGACATTGCCGAATTTGTGTCTAAGTGTTTAAATTGCCAACAGGTGAAGGCCGAAAGAAAGAAACCCGGAGGTTTACTTCAGAGTTTGGCTATTCCAGAATGGAAATGGGATCACATTTCCATGGATTTCGTGACGAAGTTACCTCGATCATCCCGGGGTTGTGATGCGATTTGGGTTGTGATAGACAGATTAACCAAATCAGCGTGTTTTATTCCATAAAGAATGACATATCGACACGATCAGATGGCAGAATTGTATGTCAGAGAGGTAGTTAGATTACATGGTGTGCCGAAGTCTATCGTATCAGATCATGATCCACGATTCACTTCTCACTTTTGGCACAGTTTGCAGCAGGCTTTAGGTACGACATTGCACCTGAGCACTGCTTATCATCCCCAGACAGACGGACAGTCAGAGCGGACTATCCAGACTTTAGAGGATATGTTGAGGGCTGTAGTGCTAGACTTTGGCACTAGTTGGCAAGATTCACTACCGTTATGTGAATTCTCGTACAACAACAGCTATCAAACGAGCATAGAGATGGCACCGTTTGAGGCATTGTATGGCAAGAAGTGCAGATCTCCTTTATATTGGGATGATATATCTGAAGTACCAGAACTTGGGCCTGATATGATTCGAGAAATGACTGAGAAGGTGAAGATCATTCAGAAAAGAATGAAGATGGCATAGGATAGACAGGCCAAATATGCCAATATCAGACGTAGACCGTTAGTATTTGAACAGGGAGACAGAGTATTTTTGAAAATTTCTCCTTTCAGAGGCGTTGTCAGATTTGGCAAACGCGGGAAGTTTTCTCCTAGATACATCGGTCCATACGAGATTCTTGAAAAGATTGGCGATCGAGCATATAGACTAGCTCTTCCTCCTTCTCTATCCGGGATACATGACGTTTTTCATGTATCGATGCTGCGTAGATACATGCCAGATTGTTCTCATGTCATTCGGCCTGACGAAGCTGAGCTGGATCAGACGTTGAGTTATGTTGAACAACCAATACAAATTCTTGATCGGAAAGAGAGACTGCTCAGAACGAAGACTATTTCGCTAGTGAAAGTCCAGTGGAGTCGTCATGGCACCGAGGAAGCGACTTGGGAAACAGAAACAGATATGAGACAGAAATATCCCGAATTATTCTCATGATGTGAGTATTTATTCAGCTTTTGATTTTACTGCTGTTTGTACATAATTTGATTAGTTAATTTCACGTTCGAGGACGAACTAATATCTAAGAGGGGGAGAAATGTAATGCCCTAGATTGTATGTGGATAAAATGAAAAGATGAAGTGTTGCTTGAAGAAGGGACCGCACCCGTGCCTAGAGAAGCACCGCACCCGCGGTGCATGGACAGAAAGTTAACCATTTTTACAGTAGGGTCACCGCACCCGCGGTCAAAGAAGGAGTGCACCCGCGGTTGATGGACAGAGAGTTGGAAAGTATTTACAGAAATGACACCGCACCCGCGGTCCAAACGTAATCGCACCCGCGTTGATGACACCGCACCCGCGGCCTTATATGTAGCGCACCCGCGGTCGACGTTTATGCAAAGTTGAATGGACCGCTGAAGCCTGAGCGCACCCGCGGTTCCTGAACTACCGCACCCGCAGTCATGCGTGTTACTTGAAAAATATGACACTTGCCCCTCAACATGCAAGATATATATATATTATGTGTCTTCATTTCCTCTCCTGGACAGCTGAGAATCGAGAGGGAGAAGGGATCTAGGAAAAGGAAAGTTCTTTCACTTTTCAAGCTAGTTTGTACAAGAATTTTACATCCAAACGTTAATCCGATTTCGGTTCTGAATTCCTCTCATCAAAGGCTTTAAGGGGACGTAAGTTTCATTCATTTCCTGCATGATTTGAAATATTGATGTTGGGGAAATTGTGAATTACACTAGATTATGTGTTCCTGTGAAGTTAGTGACTATATATTCGTAAACGGGTCGATTATCGGATATCATATGCAATTGTTATGATTTTCCAGCATATTTAGAGTTAAATATGCAGATTTTGAGTACTATTATGTGCTTATAATGATGATTATGAGTTGAGACTTATTAATTGGTGATATATGTTGAGAGGTGGATTGACTGGTATCGAGAGATTACGTCGTTATGCCGTCAAATTGTACCGAGATCAAGTATTGAATTGGATATGTGTTGATTGAGATTAAAGATTGATAGAATATGTATCAACATTTCCATTTCAGATTTGATAGTGACAGATTCATCATCGAGACTTCGACATCGACAGACATTGTGCGACGAAAGGTATAATTCATGTTTTGTTTGGGGAAGACACAACTCAAATGAGATTTAGTTTGAGTTTCCCAACAAAATCACATACTAGAATTATTGTTTATCTTTTGATATGATTGTGATTTGTTTATAGATTTATATTCAAATCTCTTGATATGATGATGCCTTGTTTATAGATTTATATTCAAGCCTTAGAGATAGGAGAGTCATTGGCAGACTTGCCAAACTAGATGTTCGGTGGTATCGACGCTTCGGATCAGATTCACTCCGATTGCAGACATTGGATACAGACATGATCGAAGTCTAGGAATAAGACGTACAGTTACCCCGATTGGGAGGGTAGGTGACAGACAGTGACGTCTTATTCACACCGGGATCCCTAGAGTAGAGTCGATTCGAGTCAAGACATGATTTGATTTGAGTTGCATGTTTAGATAGATCGGTTTCATAGACTATGGAGCCATTGTTATTGCTTTCATGCATGATTTATGATTTCGTATCAGCATGTTTTATACTGGGATTTGTTCTCACCGGAGTTTCCGGCTGTTGTTATGTCTGTATGTGTGCATAACAACAGGTGGGGCAGGATCAGGGTCACGACAGAGATGAGAGATGGACATAGCGTGGTGATCACGGGCGTAGCAGATGAACTAGTAGTTGTACTTTTGATATGTACTGTATTTAATTACTGGTTTGTAGAATATGAATAAAACGAGACATGTATATTATGTTTGTTGTAATGAAATGAATATAGAATTATCTTGTGCCTGAGTCATAAACATTTGATTTAATGTTAAAAGCAAAATTTTGACCCGTATTTTTGAATAAAGATCCAAATTAATCCCAAATAGAATTGAGTTAGAGCCCGGGTCCCCACATCGGTCCTAAATCTGACCCATTCATTATAAGTTTTCAACTTCGATTCATAAAACTAATTTACCTCTACCCATATTAGGTCAATATGAGTTTGAATCGGGTTGGTCGGTCGGGGCTCTTTTAACATCTTGCCCTTACCTTATGGGTCAGTAAGGACATGAGAAATACTTAGCCCTGACATTGTTGCATCCACATTTTCACATATCCCCACTCCTTTGGGTCTGACAAAAGGTAGTGAAGTTTGGTCGGTGATAATGATTAGTGGTGCTTTCACTCCAGCTTTTTTTTGCTTATCACCAAATTCGGTGACAATCTTCTTTGATGGAATATTTGGAGGCGGTAACTGACTTTCAGTTGATGATGTAGCTGGAACTGGCCTGATTGGTATATCACTGATAGGCTGTTCAGCTCTAGTTTGCTTCAACCTATCAGCTCGGATAGTTTCCAAAACAACTGCTGGTTTGGTTTTCCGAGTTCTTTGCTTTTTCAAAATTTTCGGAGAAGGGGTTTTATCCAATTCAGTTTCAGTTTTATCTACAATCAATTTTCTTTTGATTGTTTTCTTTGACTTAGCCAAGTCTTTTTTCTTCTTTAAATTTTTGGGAACTGTCGGCGTCCCAATCTCCTTCTTTATCTTCAAAAACTGCTCAGGGGAGATGTCAAGTTTTGTCTTTGGGGGCTGAACATTCTTGGCAGTGAATACTTTTAATTTGAATAACTTCTCAGAAGAGTCATCCACCAGACCTTTGTTCTTCAAAAGGTAGCTGAGTGGCATAGCAAAAATTTTGGACTATTTGGAGGACTGAAGCATGTTCTTGAGGATATTGAAAATGATAGCTCACCACTTCAGTCTCCGTCCAGCCATGATAGCAATCATTACTTGAAAATTTTCAAGGGTTAGGGCAGCAAATGAGTCAGCATTGGCGAGTAAACCCTTGGCCACAATATCAACCAGCAATTGAATCTCTAGCTTCAGTTCTTTTTTGGATCGGAAACTTTGATATTCCGTCCATCAGCAAATAAAAGCTTTTGCATCTCCTCAACATCAGAAGTCTTCACTTCAGAGAAGTGAATCAAGCCATTGGAAGGTAGTTGGAAGAGATTGTTGAAGGAGTCTTCTTCAATGATCAGCAACTGACTGTTGACGGTTGTTGTGATTTTTCCGTCAGCAGAGATGAAGCTATTTGCATAAAGATCGTGAATCTCTTTGGGATAAATTTCTAAGGTTGATAATCCCAGAAATTTCTTTACTCCAGCTGCTTCAATATTGAGAAAGACGTCCTTGACAACTTCGTCTTTGACAGATAGGACTGAGTCAAAGTCAATAGCCATTGCATTAAGATGGTATGCAGGAACTTGGTTTTCCATTGCTGAAAGTTTGAATATCTGCGAGAAAGAAAAGCTCTGTGTATTTGATTTGCTTTGAGAATGAAATGATTATAAAGAAACTGAAATGAAGCGGGGTCATTTCTTATGTTGGTGACTGTTCGAATTTTTGGACACGTGTCAGTCTAAAATGAATTGATTTAGAAAAACGTGTGTGTGTCGTGTGTAATCGTTAATGAAAAACGTGTGGATTACATGGGGCCACGTGATTGGTTACTATTCAATGAAAAACATTATTAAATGCATAATTTTAACCGTCCCATCATTTAATATGGAATACTTATCAATTAATCAGTTAACTTATATGATAATATCAATTAGGTCAATAACTGAGTGATCAGTTGAGAACTGAATCAGTTCAGTTGAAGACCAACTGACGAACGTCTTATCAGTTAACTAATCGATGTTCCCCCTAAATAAATGCGTGTAAGTAAGAAAGAGTAATAGAATCTCATTCTAGATTAATTGCATTATGTTGACTAATGTCTCTTCGTCTTCTTTTGTTTCTTCAGTTATAGTATGTCTATATATAAGATCAACTTCATTAGATGTAAATGCTAACAATTAAGAACACATGGATAAACCAAGAAATTCCAACAGTTCTAATCCTGCGACAAGACTTCCTCGCGTGGAGGGTTGGAAAAGAGACATTGAAGATTATGTCTTCGAAAGAGTCATGTCCACCTGGACTAAGATACATGACTTCCAGACCATCTAGCAAGATAGATTAGTTTCTATATTTGCATGCTGAGTCTTTAGGCTCACTAGACTTGATTGTTGTAGGTACTGATGAGGCCATGGCCGAGGGCGGGGACCAGTGAGCCAGCTTGGGTCGGCAGTAGTGGCACCCGAGGACCTCAGTTTCAGCACATGTCATTTTATGCTCAAACATTTTTACCAGTTGTTGGACATTCTTTGAATTGTTATTTTTGGCCAACTTTATTTTCTTCCGCTGCTATATATTTTTTTAAACATTGAACTTGATTCATCAGTTGATTTTATGGATGAGGCACTCCATTTATTTTAAAAGAAAAATTTGTAATTTTCCACAAATTTTCAAAGCAAGGATTTTCGGACCTTTACAGTTGGTATCAGAGCCGACCTCTCTTAGTACGGTGTGGTTCGGGGACGAACCAAGCTGAAGCTGGTGGGCATGTGAGGCCCGGGGCCGAAGAGGGCGGGGGGTGATCGTCGGTGCCATCAGTTGCACGGGCAATGAGCGGCTCCTGGCAGGCTTCTAGGTGGAGGGAACATGAATGAACCGACCCACACGGGAATGAGAGGGATTCCAAGACTGTTCAATGTAATGGACTGTACAGTTGAAGAGAGCTTAAAAGATTTGATTTGTACTACTCATATCACGAAGGTGCATCTTCTTTTCGTTAGCTCAT
Organism: Primulina tabacum; assembly: GCF_025594145.1. NCBI lineage: Eukaryota > Viridiplantae > Streptophyta > Magnoliopsida > Lamiales > Gesneriaceae > Primulina > Primulina tabacum. Next base: position 18,765,080 of record NC_134562.1, on the reverse strand, counting down.
CACATAAGAACTCCAAAGTTAAGCGTGCTTGACTTGGGGCAATTTTGGGATGGGTGACCTCCTGGGAAGTTTTCCAGGGTGCGTGTGAGTGAGGATATAAGCACGCTGGAAAGACCCGTCTTGATACAGTGAGGACAGTCGTCGAATCTGGGGCGTCACAGTTGGTATCAGAGCGGTGGTTCTGTATAGGGTTACACTACTACTGACCACGAGAAGCTCACGAAGCCACGCCTTCGGTCTGTAAGTTTTACAGTTCAGCATTTTATTTAAAGCATGAATTATTTTGACAGCATGCTTCCATGAAATAATTTCGACCAGATTTTCAGCATTTCAGTGTTCATTTAAAATAAATTATGGAATTATGCATGTTAGTTACGTATGAGTTATGTTGGAACAGTATGCCCCCTAGACGTCAAGTAAGACGCCCGAGAGGTAGTGGCGAGCACCGTCGCGAGGACGATGACGATCAGAGACAAGAGAGGTAGACACCTCCTCCTCCTCCTCCTCCTCCACCTCCACCACCGCCCCCACCTGACATGAGTGCCCAGATGCTAGCTGGGATGACACAGTTATTCGCACAGTTTGCGGGGAACAATGCGGTGGTGACTAGGCCGACAGGGCCAGAGGCTGCTTACGAGCGATTCATGAAGATGCGTCCAAATGAGTTTTCTTGGACGTCTGACCCCATGATCGCAGAGGGATGGATCAAATCCCTCGAGGTCATCTTCGAGTATATGGAGCTGGGAGACGCAGACCGAGTCCGATGTGCCACCTATCTGTTCACTGGAGACGCCCGCTTATGGTGGGAAGGAGCGTCAGTAGCCCTGACCTTGGCTACACTTTCATGGACATGCTTCACGGAGGTTTTCTACTCCAAATATTTTGCTGAGGAAGTTCGCACCAGGTTGACCACTGAGTTCATGAGCCTGAGACAGGGAGACATGACGGTTACAGAGTTCGTCCGTAAGTTCGAGAGGGGCTGTCATTTTGTGCCCCTGATCGCGAATGATGCCAAAGCCAAGTTGATGCATTTCCTGGTAGGTCTACGGCCGATCTTGCGCCGGGATGTTAGGGTGTCTGACCCTGCTACTTATGAGATTGCTGTCTCCAAGGCCCTAGCCGCAGAGCAGGATCTGCGGGATATTGAGAGGGGTCGCCAGGGCAAGCGCCCAGTTCAGGTACCACACCGCCCTCCTCCTCATCAGCATCAGAAGCAGAACAAGAGGCCTTTTCATGGACCGCCTAGAAACAGAGGCCAGCAACAGCAGCAGCAGCGGGGACGCCCAGCCCCGAGGACTTATGAGCACCCAGTCTGCCCCAGGTGCTCACGCCGCCATCCTGGAGCATGTATGTCTGGCTCAGGAAAGTGTTTTAAGTGTGGCAGTCCAGACCACATGTTGCTGCAGTGCCCTCAGAGGAATCTGCCTACCCAAGGCAGAGTTTTTGCTCTCCATGCCGCGGAAACCAACCCGGAGACTATGTTGTTGACAGGGAGAATTTTTATATCTGGTTTTGCTACCAAGGCCTTGATAGATTCAGGGGCCACTCACTCGTTTATTTCGGAGGTCTTTGCAAACTTTCTCAAGATCAAGACCATTGGGCTAGACGTAGCCTTTTCAGTAGTGTTGCCGTCAGGCGAGGAGATGGCAGTCACCAATGTTATCCGAGATATAGACCTTGAGCTGCACGGTAATCTTGTTTATGCGGATCTGATTGTGCTACCGATGCCGGAATTTGACATTATCCTAGGGATGGACTGGCTATTGAGGAACAGAGTGTTGATAGACTTCCAGCGGAGATCTGTTCTTGTCCGACCGCCTGGAATGGAGCAGTTCTTATTTGAGCCGGACAGGTACTTTCCTTTACCGCGCATTATTCCTTATGTTCAGGCCAGGAAGCTCATGCATAGAGGGTGTCGGGCATTTCTAGCGACCTTTTTATCTGTCCCCGAGGAACCCAGCCAGTCAGCCTCAGATGTTCCGATTGTCAGAGATTTCTTAGACTTTTTTCCCGAAGATGTCTCTGGTATGCCACCCGAGAGAGAGGTGGAGTTTTCCATTGAGCTTATGCCAGGTACGGCTCCGATATCCAAAGCGCCGTACCGACTAGCACCGACAGAGATGGCAGAGCTTAAGAAGCAGATTCAGGAACTTCTCGACAAGGAGTTCATTCGCCCGAGCTTTTCACCATGGGGCGCGCCGGTCTTATTTGTGAAAAAGAAGGATGGCTCGATGAGGCTTTGTATTGAATATCGGGAGTTGAACAGGGTTACAGTGAAGAATAAATACCCACTGCCGAGGATTGAGGATCTGTTTGACCAGTTGCAGGGAGCTTCGATTTTCTCCAAGATAGATCTGCGTTCCGGTTATCACCAGTTGAGGGTGAGAGATGCTGATGTCTCGAAGACAGCTTTCAGGACTCGTTATGGTCACTACGAGTTCCTAGTGATGCCGTTCGGTCTGACGAATGCGCCAGCGATATTCATGGATCTCATGAATCGCGTATTTCAGCCGTATCTTGACCAGTTTGTGGTAGTGTTCATAGATGACATTCTCGTCTACTCCAAGAATCGGGAGGAGCACAGCAGACATCTGACCACAGTGTTGTAGACATTGCAGAAGCACAAATTATTCGCAAAGTTCAGTAAATGCGAATTCAGGTTAGAGAAGGTGGCGTTCTTAGGCCACATCGTTTCTAGCAGTGGTATTGAGGTAGACCCAGCAAAAGTTGCAGCAGTCAGAGATTGGGTTGTGCCTCAGAATGCATCCGAGATCCACAGTTTTCTTGGGCTAGCAGGATATTACAGAAAGTTCATTCAGGGATTCTCCTCCATTGCCGTTCCACTCACAGCACTGACCAAGAAAAATGTGAAATTTTTTTGGAGCGAGGAGTGTCAGAAGAGCTTCGATACTTTGAAGCAAGCTCTTATCTCAGCACCAGTTTTGGCCATGCCATCAGGGCCCGGCGAGTTTGTCCTTTATACCGATGCTTCAAAGCTCGGTTTAGGTGCAGTTCTGATGCAGCATGGGAGAGTGTTAGCGTATGCTTCTCGACAGCTGAAAATCCACGAGAAGAACTACCCTACCCATGATCTAGAATTGGCGGCCGTAGTTTTTGCCTTGAAGATTTGGAGGCACTATCTGTATGGAGAGAAATGCCAGATCTTTACCGACCACAAGAGCCTCAAGTATTTCTTTATGCAGAAGGAGCTGAACATGCGTCAGAGGCGTTGGTTGGAGCTTGTGAAAGATTACGATTGTGACATTAGCTACCACCCGGGTAAAGCTAATGTAGTTGCGGATGCATTGAGCAGAAAAGTCGCAGTGATGGCTCATTTGATGATTCAGAAACCTCTTCAGTTTGAGATACAGAGGTTTGATCTCGAGACTTATCCTCGAGGTAGAGTTCCTCGTCTATCTACCTTGACCATTCAGTCTTCCCTTATGGACCGTATTCGCAGTGGTCAGTCAGCAGATGAGCAATTGGCACAGTGGAAGAAGAGAGATGAAGCCAAGGGCAGTGTCTTGTATACAGTCAGCGACGGTATTGTGAGATACCGAGACAGGATATGGGTTCCTAGCAGTGATTCTATCCGAGCAGACATCTTATCAGAGGCCCATATGTCCCCGTACTCCATTCACCCTGGGAGTACGAAGATGTACAAAGATCTGCAGCTATTGTATTGGTGGCCTGGTATGAAGAAGGACATCAGAAGATTTGTGTCCGAGGGTCTGACCTGTCAGTTAGTGAAGGCCGAGCATCAAAGACCAGCAGGTTTGCTCAAGCCTCTTCCTATTCCTGAGTGGAAGTGGGAGAACATTACCATGGATTTTGTGACCGGATTGCCGAAGTCAGCCAGGGGATCGAATGCTATTTGGGTGATTGTAGATCGTCTTACCAAATCAGCGCACTTCTTGCCTATTAAGACGACATTCACCATGATTCAGTATGCAGAGCTGTATAACCGGGAGATAGTCCGACTTCATGGTGTTCCAGTTTCGATCGTATCCGACAGAGATCCCAGATTCACTTCCTCATTTTGGAAGAGTTTGCATTTGACTTTGGGTACGAAGTTGCTGTTTAGCACAGCTTTCCATCCGCAGACAGATGGGCAGTCGGAGCGAGTTATTCAGATTTTGGAGGATCTTCTTCGCGCTTGCGTCATTGATTTCTCAGGGAGTTGGGAGTCGAACTTGCCATTGGTTGAGTTCACCTATAACAACAGCTTCCAGTCTTCTATTGGTATGGCTCCGTATGAAGCACTGTATAGCCGCAAGTGCATATCTCCTGTCCATTGGGATGAAGTAGGAGAGAGAGCAGAGTTGGGTCCAGAGATTGTTCAGCAAGTAGCAGATGTAGTAGTCAAGATTCGTGATAGGATGAGGACTGCTCAGAGCCAACAGAAGAGTTATGCCGATCAGCGGAGGAGAGATTTAGAGTTTGCAGTGGGCGATCATGTCTTTGTGAAAGTGGCACCTATGAAGGGTGTCATGAGATTTGGGAAGAAAGGGAAGCTCAGTCCAAGATTCATTGGACCGTTTGAGATCCTCGACAGAGTTGGGACGCTAGCTTATCGTGTGGCTCTTCCGTCGAATCTGGCCGGAGTACACAATGTGTTCCACGTCTCCATGCTGAGGAAGTATATGGCAAATCCTTCGCATGTGCTGAATTTCGAGCCGTTGCATCTTACTCCGAACTTGTCTTATGAGGAGAGACCGGTGCAGATCCTAGACAGACAGGAGAAGAAGCTTCGGAACAAGCTGGTTAAGCGAGTCAAAGTCAAATGGCTCAACCATTCTGAGGAGGAAGCTACGTGGGAGTCTGAGCCGGAGATGATAGATCGATACCACGAGTTATTCGGTGAGTTCTAATTTCGAGGAAGAAATTTTTTTTAAGCGAGGAAGGATTATAGAACCCGTAAATCAGTCTACGTATAAGCCATGCATAATTCTAGTATTTTAAATTAAATTGACTTCATTGCATGATTATTTTAATGCTTTTCTTTGAAGTTAATTATTTTATTATTTCATGCAGTAGTTTGATTTTTCAGTTATTTCAGTGAGGCCGGACTGGAGTTGGAGCTTTGAGATAGAACTTAAGATTCGATAAATATTTCCAGACTTTATTTTAGCTAGCAAGTAAGTTAATTTAAGTTAATAAGGAGGTTTGAGGATTTAATTTAAGTTACTTGAGGTGATTAAGAAATAAGATCATTTAAGTTACTTAATTAAGGGATTAATTCACTAAATTAATTAAAGGATTAGTGAGGCTTTTAAGGGTTATTAATTTACTAGATAATTAACATTTTCCCTCTTCATTTATTTGGGAATTTTCGGCCTTAGCATCTAGACCACCCCCTTGCCAACTCATCACCCCTTTTTGACCAATTCTTGGTTGAGTTAGCATAAGGATCTTTTTAATTCTTGGTCCACCTTAATTAAGTAAATATTGAACATTATCCTAGTCTAAAAAGCTCAAGAATTCGGCCATCACCATTCTAGATCCCTCCAAGATTTATTTGATTAGCAACAACAATTCAAAATTTAAATGAGAGTGGACTTGGTCATGATTTGGCCTTATATCTTGCACCCACTTCCCTCACTCCCCTAACCATCTTTCCCCCTCTCCTTTTTCGAAATCTGAGTGAACTCCTTAAGCTGAAAACCGTGAGAATTCAAGAGGCAAAATAGAGAGAAAATCGAGTAGAAGAAAACAAGAGAAGCAACTTCGTCTCCTCCGTGCCGCGTCGTCATCGTTTCGTTCGTTTTCTTTCGAAACGAAACCAGGCATGTATAGATTCTTTCAAACCTCAATCAAGTCCTATTATCAATTATTTTTCAGTACATGATCATGTTTTAATGAGCAAAAAACCGAAATTTTAAGCAACTAGAACAAGGAATAATTCTGCACAGATTTTCGGTTCTACCATGCTTCACGATTGGTATGTTTTGTTTCGATTTCAGGGATGGCTCGTTCCAGGGGCTCGAAGCTGCATATGAACATGTACTAGTACATGATAGGGTCATGATAGAACATTGGTTCCAGCCCCATACACACTAGAATTTGTCAATAACAGCACATCCCCCATGAGTGTCATATTGAGCTTCAAAAATTCAGTTTTGTTGTCCAAGGGTAAGGATCTGATCATGGATGCCCTAGGGGCCTATAGCCATGGTTGGATCACTCCCCTAGCATGTCTAAGACGAGACTAAGTCACCCTTTTGGTGGCTTTGTCCATGGCTCATCGGTTTTCAATTTAAAAACAAGAACAGCCCCCTCCCCTCTCGGCCCACTTCGGTTTTGACAGCATATGAGTTCGGCTTTGGTTGGGTTGGTATGGATCTTGGTTGGCCTATAGCCTTTAGCCACGGTTCATACCATGCCCCTAGATGTCTAGATCGTGCCATGGTCAATCAATGGCCACTGGAACGAGTCGAGACAGCAAGCGAAGCACAACACCACACACGCACGCATGAGGGCCCTTGAGGATTGTGGCTGGCCTAGGGCCCTTAGCCATGGTTCAAATCATTCCTTGGGATGTTGGTAAGAGTCTCTGGTCAGGTGGTTCACGCCCCAATGGTCGGTAGTCTTCGAAAACAACACAAGATACGCGATGGTACAGCTGCTGGAAATTTACAGCAAGTTGCTGTGTCGGTTCGGAGGCTCCTTCGAGTTCTCGGTCGGCTTTTAGCCTATGGCCTTGGACTGGACAGTGCCTCATCGAGTTAGGAAGGTCGTGTTTTTGACTGTTCGTGATTCGGATCATTTTTGAGGTCGTACGAGAATTTACGGTGCGATGTGCCAAATTGACTCTCGAAAGAGCGTTTCTTGTTTTGGCCTCCATTTCACCTAGATTTCGACCCTCATCATTTTAGGGGTATTAGTTCATAATTTTAAGCGTATTTTAATCATGACTATACGTCGGTTCAGTGTCGGTTCGGGTTGGTTCGGAGTCATGATTAAATATGAAGTCGTTAGACGTAATTGTCGCATTTTCAAACTTAATTGCATAGTTTGGTCAAGTATAAGTTATTGCATATTTTTCATGGCATATTTAGGTTGTAGCGAGCCTGGGAGCGATCCAATCCAGTTGGTAAAATATACAGGATATTTTCATTATGCCATTTAATTATATTACGTGCATAAAAATAGAAAATACTTGTTTTTGAGATTTATGCGATATTGCTTGTGGTCAATTCACTATTATGGGAGCATTATTTTATACGGTCGCCAGTGATCGATCAGTTCAGTTTGGTACCACCCGGTCGCCAGTGACCGATCAGCTCAGTTCAGTTTGATACTCCCCGGTAGCCAGTTACCGATCAGTTCAGTTCAGTGCAGGGGCCACAGGCGTAGACCATAATCTCAACAGAAAATTTTTATCAGTTATTTCAGTACAAGGCTCCAAGGAGCAAACATTCTATTTACTATGACTTTCTGTTCAGTTATGCACGTATTATAATTGCTCAGTACAAATTATTTTAAGTATGCCTCATGACATGATATTTTATCCATGCAAATTACATTTTCTCGTTACCTACGATATTTGCATGCTGAGTCTTTAGGCTCACTAGACTTGATTGTTGTAGGTACTGATGAGGCCAGGGCCGAGGGCGGGGACCAGTGAGCCAGCTTGGGTCGGCAGTAGTGGCACCCGAAGACCTCAGTTTCAGCACATGGCATTTTATGCTCATACATTTTTTACCAGTTGTTGGACATTCTTTGAATTGTTATTTTTGGCAAACTTTATTTTCTTCCGCTGCTATATATTTTTTTAAACATTGAACTTGATTCATCAGTTGATTTTATGGATGAGGCACTCCATTTATTTTAAAAGAAAAATTTTTAATTTTCCGCAAATTTTCAAAGCAAGGATTTTCGGGCCTTTACAATAAAAATCGAAAGTAAAGCATCAGAATTGTATTAAGGATAGAAAGGCACAAATAGTGGAAACAAAATTGTCGTGGAAAATTTTCGATACTCAGAGTTTGTGGAATGATCGAAGGGATAGATCTTTGAAGTCTATTCGAAATTTAGGAAACAGATGAAAGTTAGACTTCAAGAACGGGTGAAAGTTGGTCTAAAATTGGGATACACTAGGCTTTTGCCAAAATTTGACTTCGCCAAATTTTGTCTATCAAAATCCCAGCGGGATTATGAACCTAGCGGCTCTGATACCACTTAAATGTCACGCCCCGAGTCCGAAGCATCGGTGACATCCGGCATTGTTTTAACAATTAAATTGAAAACAATAAAGCCTCGTATCAAATCAAACCAGTCTTTTTCATAAATAAAGTATTGTCTTACAATGACAATGGAATAAAATACATCAGAGTTTCAAATAGCGGAAACGAAAGGAAAGCAAAATCTTGAGTTCTGATCTTGATCTTCGGTTCACCAACCCCAGAAAGCATCTTTCTCTTCCTCATTCACTTGCTCCTCATTTTTATCTGAAATTTGTAAGGGGTGAGTGTTTTGGGAAACACTCAGCAAGTGGGGGTCGATCGATTCCAAAGATACATATAGAACTTAGTTTTCTTAAAACGTTCTTTTAACAGACTTTCAAAACTTAATATTCTTAATTTATAAGGACAGAGACAAATTGAATAAATGACAGAATTCATCAGATGATTCAGAACAATTCAGAAACCGATTAACTCAATTCAGAACAGAACATTTCAGAACAGACAGAACACTGTTACTCATCTCATTTCCATGGTCAAATTGTCCCCAATATGTTAGTCCTCTAAGGGGTGAGGCCAGAACACGGTTTTATACCCACCGATGGGGGCCAGACAGAAATGGTTTTATACCCACCATTGGGGGCCAAATAGAAATGGTTTTATACCCACCATTGGGGGCCAGACAGAATCACAATTCTCGTCCCATTTCAAATCAATTTGTAACAGTGCAAAACAAAATTCAGATTTACAAGACAGAACTTATCAGAATTTCAAATATCAGAATTTCGGACGGATACAGTGGAATCAAAGAATTTCGAACAACAAACAGAGCACATAATCGATCGAAATTTTAAAAGACGGACATCATGTTGTCTTCGAAAATGAGGACACACTTTCATGCATGTCATAACTTATATATTCAAGATTTAAAAATACAAACGAATATACATATCAAAAACCCACTTACCGAATTTTTGAGATAGATTCGACTTTGTTGCGAACTTGTTTTTTGAAATTTGACAGCACTACGTCGTAATCTTAGCAATTACTGTCTTTACTCCGGCAGCACTTCGATGTAGAATTCTAGCACTCGAGTAGCACGAGCTTCTTTTTCTTTTTTTCAATTTCGGCCGAATGACTTAAGATGAGGGGGAGATAGCCGAAATTTTGAGGCTTTGAGGGATGGTTTTTCTATCACTTTGGTGTGGTATTTATAGGCAATCCAAGGCTTTTCACCTAGCCTCATGGCCGAATTCTTGGTCTCCAAGAATGGCCATAATGGTGATCATAATGTTGGTCAAAGAAATCCAAGCACCAAGAGTCATTCTTTGCATAATAAAGGTGTCTTGATCTCCTAGCTCCTCCCTTGGCTCATTCATGGATTATCTCAAAGATCATCTCTTGTATATTAAGTTTGTCCTATCCTTTAGCTTTTCCCTTAGCTTCTACCTTGGTTATCTCAAAAGTAGCTTCTTGCATAATAAGTTTGTCTAATTCCTTGGCTTATCTTTTAGCTCCCTTTTTTGGTCATGTTAGGACAAACTTGGTTGAGCTGCTTTGAGCTGAAAGATCGTGTCCTTGAGCTGGGGTTTTACTCCTCCGGTGACAATACTTCGCTGGATGCGGTTACTTGTAGCTTGGCTTCCTGTTGAGCTCATTTCTGAGCTTTGAAGTTACTTCCTTGAGTTAAATTTAATAAAAATCTAAGTTAATATTCAAGTTATTTAGTTGGAACAAACATTTTTGAGCTTAATTTTAGTAAAGTTTCAAGTTCGTATTACTTACTTGATTTGCTTCGGTTCGTAAAATCTCGGGTTCTCACATGTTGCGCACAACTGAACCTTCTTCATTCAGTTTGTTTCTGTAGACCCACTTTGTACCTATAGTGATTTTAGAGATTGGTCTTGGAACTAAGTTTCAGACATTGTTATGGGTAAATTGATTTAGATCTTCTTGCATAACATTTATCTAGTTATGGTCAGCAAGAGCTTCATCAGTTTTCTTTGGTTCCAGTTGGGAAACAAAAGCTGAATGAATAAATAAATTAATCATTTGATTCCGAGTTCTTACCGAATCAGATGGATTACCTATCTCCAATTCTGGTGGGTGTGATTTCTTCCATCTGTATTCAGCATTGGTTGGATCGATTTCAGCAACTGGTTCAGTTGGTAACTGAACATTTTCTTCAGTTTAAGTTGTTGCTGCTTCAGTTGGTATTTGAATTTCATCATTTTGCTTCACCAACTGATGATCAGGAACAATTTCTTGTTCAACTGATTGATCTGGTATCTCTGATTCAGGTGTTTGAAGGAGATTTCGATTGATATGAACTTCTTCTTCACTATCATCCTCCAAACTTATATCTATAAAGCGATTAACTAGCTCAACTGGATCATTTGGTTTATCAGTTAGTATAGATTCATCAAATACAACATGAATTGATTCTTCTACATTCAAAGTGCATTTGTTAAATACTCTATAAGCTTTAATAAATGATGAATAACCCAGAAATATTCCTTCTACAGATTTTGCATCAAATGCTTTCAAATGATTTTTGCCATTATCGTGAATAAAACATCTGCAGCTGAATATTTTGAAGTAAGATACCACACTTCTATGTCCATGCCAAATCTCATATAATTTTTTTAATTGATTTTTGTTAATCATTGATCTGTTCTGAGTGTAATATGCAGTGTTTAGTGCTTCTGCCCAAAACCTTTGAGAAATACCATAATCAGCAAGCATTGTTCTAGTAGCTTCTTTAAGGGTTCGATTTCTTCTCTCAGCTACACCATTTTGCTGAGGGATTCTTGCTGCTGAGAGCTCATGCTTGATCCAAGTATTTTCTAAAAATTGTGAAAGATTTTGATTGATGAATTCAGTCCCTCGATCAGACCTTATTTTGTCAATACCAACTGATTTTTAATTAATAATCTTTTTAAAAGTTTAATCAGTTGTGTTGCAGTTTGGTCTTTTGATTTAAGAAATATAACTAAAGTAAATCTTGAAAAATCATCAACAATTTCCAAGGTTTATTTCATTCCCACTAAACTTATGATTGGTATTAGACCAAAAAGATCCATATGCAGCAATTCTAAGCATCTGGAGGAAGATTTACTAATTTTGTTTTTAAATGAAGATCTTACTTGCTTACCAAACTAACATGCTGAACAAATTTTATATCTTGAAAAATCTATTTTAGGCAGACCAGTTACAAGATCATGGTTACTCAGATGAGCAATAGACATAAAATTTAAGTGGTTCAACCTTTTATGCCACAACCAGTTTTTAGAAAATTTTGAAGCTATAAAACAAACTGGTGCATGAGGTTGATCAGTCCAACTGACTTTGTAAGTATTCCCACAACGATTTCCAGTTAAAATAATCTCATCAGTTGAGTCTTTAACTGTGCAAGTGTGTCTGTTGAACTGAACTGAGAAATTATTGTCACATAACTAACTAATGCTAATCAAGTTATACTTCAAATTCTCAACTAGTAAAACATCTTTAATAATAAATTTAACATGGATAATCTTACCCTTACCTACAGTTCTACCTTTAGAGTTGTCTCCAAAACTGATGTTTGGACCAGTGTATGTGATCAGTTGGGATAGCAAATTTGCATTCCCTGTCATATGTCGCGAGCAACCACTATCCAAGTACCAAATTTATTCTTTTGTTGTACCTGTAACCTGCATTCACACACAATATATAATTTTGGTTCCTATATTTATTTGGGTCCTAAACTGATTAGTCCTTTAGGAACCCAGACTTGGATCAGTCTAACTGACTTACCAGTTGTTGTGTTCCCTATTATTTTTCCCGGTTTGTGTGTGTTAGGTGTGTGATGGGTTGATGAAACAATATGATTGTTAACCTTCTTCAACTACTTGTTCACCCGATATCTCTGTTGATCTGGTTTACAGTTGTAGTAATTGTAATAGCCAATCCTAGAGTGCTGACTTTTGTAACTGGACCGTTTAAATAACTAGATTCGTGAATCAGTTGGACTCTCAGGGCTATATCCAATTCTAAACCGTTTAGCCTTGTTCTTATGTTCAATTGGTTGAACAATGGGTTTACTTGTTTCAAAGATTTCATGTGCCACAGTTGATTTCACAAAAGTAATGTACTCTCCTTTGCGCTCATTCAACTTGGGCATAGTATCACTTGCAGAGGTTCACTTGTTGACTCCAGTTCTGTATCGTTTGCCATTAAGCACTTAACCTCTTCTTCATCATCACTGGAGCTGCTTGAGCTCTCTGATTTAGACTTTTCACAATCAGTCTCTGCTCATTTTTATTTGTTCTCTTCAGTTAGCAGGACTTCGTGTTTCTTCTTGAATGATCTCTTATCATTCTTGTCTCTTCTTTTGTATTCAACTGATTTCTTCCCTTTTTCAGTTGAATGTTTACTTTCCCTTTTTGGTTAAGGACAGTCAGCAATAAAGTGTTCTTTCTTGCCACAATTATAACAGGAATTTGGTTCTTCCTTGGAGTTGTTTATCTGATATTGCCTTTGAAATGAACCTTGGTTTCTTCTCATGAATTTCCAAAATTTCTTCAAAAATAATGACATCGTGTCATTACTTAACTGATCTGCAGTTTTCTCAGCTGAACTAGTTGGTTCCAGTTTGACAGCACTGAGAGGTTCTCCTTCTATTGTTTGCAACTCAAACTCATAGGCCTTTAGATCAGCAAATAAATCATGTTGTTAGACCTTATTCAGGTCCTTTGGTTCTCTCATGGCCATGGTCTTAACATCCCACTCCTTGGGAAGACCTCAGACCAGTTCAGCGTCAATTCTTTGTTTGAATACACTTTTCCAAGTGCATTCAGTTCGTTTATGATGCTGCTGACTCTCTCATCATATTCATTCAAAGATTCTCCAGTTTTCATTTTGATATTATCGAACTTCTGAACAGCAACTGAGAGTTTGTTTTTTTTGGTTTGCTCATTGCTTTCGTTGAGCTGAATTAACTTCTCCCGGATTTTTTTGCAGTATTACACATCTTTATCTTGCTGAAAGTAATTTTATCCAGCGTTTTGTACAAGATATCTGAAACGTCTCTATTTTTTTTCTTAAAACGTGCTAGAATTTTATTTTTTTTTCCACACCTCACATAGCATTCGGCCTAAGCATAAAATATTTTTGACATCATTTTAAAATAAATCAACCAACTATAATTTGAAAGCCAAAAGAAATAGCTTATCATAAAATTACCCAACATCTTACTAAACCTAAAAATAACATTTGAAAAGTATAGCTCATACTATAACCTCTCAAAAACCACTCATAAATAAATCGTCGTAAAAATATCTTTAACGTCACTTAAAATCATAAATCATAACTAGTGTGGAAAACTAGCGTCGTTCATCGGGTTATGTGCACCTTCAGCCCAGCAAAGTCAACCATCAAGACCTCCATTAACATTATTATCATTACCACAGTACTGGGCGGCGGGGACACCAGCAACACTATCACCGGTCAACTAGGCCTTGGCCTTACGTATTAACATATCATCGTATACATATACATATTCGTATCCAAGGAAACACGATCGTCGGGCTCCCACTGAGACCATAACCTTCACGATACCTCCAACATATCATCGTATTAGTCACAATTACTTCACTTCCTTCAATGTTTCATATTCTCATCACTTTATAAAATTTAAACATGCATATAACGTTTTTCTTTTAAACCAAGCATGCAACATGTGTTTTAAATGTCAACATTAAATCATAAAAATTCCATAAACATATAAAAATTCATAATTTAACATATAAAAATTCATAATCATCCTTAATCATTGAAAATAATCATATTAGCATATAAAACAGCATTTAGGACACTACCATGACGTTTACTAATTGCTAGGTGTAAAATGACCGTTTTACCCTTGGACGCAAAATTTCACGTTTTTGAATTTTTCTTAATTTCTTTGACTCTAACATGTCACAAATAATTATTTAAGTCTAAATTAAAATTCCATAATTTTATTTAGCTTAAATACTAGGCTTTTTAATTTATTCGTATTTAGTCGTTTTGAAGACGTTTTAATCCCGAAAATTCTAAAATTTAATATAAAATTCCTAAACTTAAAACTTAGACTTTTAATAATTATTTGAGCTTAAATATAATTTTCCATAATTTTATTCTGCTCAAACTAGGCGTTTCGATTAATTCTTTAATTAGCGTTTCGTGAGGCGATTAAATCCCGGATAAATACAAAACTCATTATTTTGATCTCACATTTTAAACATAACATTTTTATTATTTATTCTACCCTTCCAAGTCATGAGCCACCTCCGTGGACCTATGGATTCAATTTTTGTTCTTAAAATCTCGAAATTGACACCTCCATGAACCACCCGAGCCATCTCCCAATTTACTCGAGCCACGCCCCAGCCACCTCAAGCCAAACCCAAGCCAACCCATCTATGAACCCTACTGACCAGCCCTAAGCCCAAGAACCAGCCCCTGGTCCGCGTGAAAGCCCCTGCACCCTGGACCCTGTTACATGCGTGTGTGCAAGTGGAGTGTTGTGGTGCACTAGGACTCCTTCTCCCTCTAGGACACTACCAGTTGTTAACCACTCGACCCCTCATGAACCTAACCCTCCCTGGACCACGCCCAAACCCAACCTAGGCCAGCCCAAGCCCTTGAACTCGCGCCTGAAGCACTGCCCATGACAGCAACCTCACGCGTAGCACTTGCTGCTATGCTTCCCTCACGTTCCCTCTCAACCAGCAACCAACCGGGCCGCACCAGCCCCTGCCCAGACCCTTGTGCACCCTCTTAGGACCGTAAGGACCTAGCCTAGCCCAGCCCAAAGCCCCCTGGCCGAGCCTCTCTCCCTGCAAAAGCTACTGAACCTGAGTGTCTCTCCTTGAAGCTCTTTGGTGGAGTCCTAGCTTGATAGGACTCCTCCCCAGCCTCTGGTCTCGAGTCCTAGCGTGGCTAGGACTCTTCCCCTAGCCAAACCCTGGTCCCAGCCTGAACCCAAGCCAAGCAACCAACCCCATAAACTGAGCACTCAAGACACACATACACGTGATTGGATTTCCATCTTCTTAACATGAAAAGCATTCCTGCATTCCATATTGATAAACAACACAAATGTGAAACTTGTGTTGAGGCAAAACTAACGAGATCATCTTTTCGAACTATTGAAAGAAATAATGAACCATTTGATCTAATTCACAGTGATATATGTGATCTAAAAAGTGTGCAAACTCGTGGTGGAAATAAATACTTCATCACTTTTGTTGACGATAGCACAAAATTTTGTTATGTGTATCTCCTCAAAATTAAGGATGAAGCTATTGACAAATTTGTCCAATATAAGAGTGAAGTTGAAAATCAACTTAGCAAGAAAGTTAAGGTGCTAAGAAGTGATCGTGGAGGTGAATATGAATCACCATTTGCTGAGTTTTGTGCTCAACACGGTATTAAACACGAAAGAATTGCACCTTATTCTCCTCAGCAAAATGGCATTGCAGAGAGAAAGAATCGCACATTGAAAGAAATGATGAATGCGTTGTTATTAAGTTCTGGTTTACCACAGAACATGTGGGGGGAAGCTGTTCTAACAGCAAATTACCTTTTAAATAAAGTGCCCCAAAAGAAGCAAGATAAAAGTCCATATGAGTTATGGAAAGGTAGAAGTCCTTCTTACCAATATTTGCGAGTGTGGAGGTGTCTTGCCAAAGTAGCAGTACCCACTCCAAAGAAAGTAAAGATAGGAACAAAAACTGTGGATTGCATTTTCATTGGATATGCTCAAAATAGTAGTGCGTATCGTTTCGTAGTACATGAATCTCAAATACCTGATATTCACAAGAATACGATAATGGAATCAAGAAATGCTTCTTTCTTTGAACACATGTTTCCATGCAAATCTAAGGAAGAACCAAGTTCATCCAAAAGATTATATGAAACAAATGATGAAGAACAAGAGCTTGATCAAGACATAGAACCTAGACGTAGCAAGAGAGATAGGACTGAGAAATCCTTTGGTCCGGATTTCATCACTTTCATGATGGAAGGTGAACCTCAAAGCTTCAAGGAAGCAATGAGTTCATTTGAGGGACCTCTATGGAAAGAGACTATCAATTCCAAAATGGAATCCATTTTACAAAACCATACGTGGGAATTAGTAAATCTTCCTCCGGGAAGCAAACCACTAGGCTGTAAATGGGTTTTCAAAAGGAAAATGAAATTAGATGGAACCATAGATAAGTATAAAGCCAGATTGGTAATTAAAGGTTACCATCAACGTGAAGGGCTTGATTACTTTGACACATATTCTCCTGTATCGAGAATAACCTCTATTCGTGTGATACTTGCAATTGTCGCCTTGTGGAATCTTGAAGTACACCAAATGGATGTAAAGACAGCTTTTCTAAATGGAGATTTAGAAGAGGAAATTTACATGGAACAACCTGAGGGATTTTCTGCGACTGGGCAAGAAAATAAGGTTTGTAAACTGGTGAAGTCTCTGTATGGATTAAAACAAGCACCAAAACAATGGCACGAAAAATTTGATAAGGCCATGTTGGAAAGTGGATTTAAATTCAGTGATTGTGACAAATGTGTATACATAAAAACCACTGAAAATGGATATGTCATTTTATGTCTTTACGTAGATGACATACTTATCATTGGTAGTAATGATAAGATGATCAAATCCACCAAGAAGTTATTGAACTCAAGATTTGACTTGAAAGATTTGGGCTTAGCCGATGTAATCCTTGGAATTAAAATCCATAGAACATCAGAAGGGCTAGTCCTAAGTCAGTCACATTATGTTGACAAAATACTTGAAAAGTTCAATAATGATGACTCTGCATTGGCTAGAACCCCGATAGATACCAGTCAACATCTATCAAAGAATCGAGGTGAGAGTAGGTCTCAATTAGAATACTCTCGAGTCATTGGAAGTCTGATGTACTTAATGAGTTGTACAAGACCAGACATAGCATGTGCAGTAAGCAAATTGAGTAGATTCACGAGTAATCCAGGAGTTGAACACTGGAAAGCAATTATCAGATTGCTAAGATACTTAAGGTACACTCGTGATCATGGGCTGCACTATACCAGATATCCTGCTGTTATTGAAGGATACAGTGGTGCAAATTGGATATCTGATATGAAAGACTCAAAATCTACAAGCGGATTTATATTCACTTTAGGAGGTGCAGCAATTGTGTGGAAATCTTCTAAACAAACTGTAATAGCCAGATCCACAATGAAATCTGAGTTTATAGCTCTTGACAAGTGTGCTGAAGAGGCTGAATGGCTGCGTCACTTCTTAGAAGATGTTCCAGGATGGGAAAAACCAGTGCCGGCTATATGCATACATTGTGATAGCCAATCTGCGATTGGAAGGGCACAGAATAAAATGTATAATGGTAAGTCTAGGCATATACGTCGTAGACATAATACCATTAGACAACTACTCTCAACTGGAGTTATCTCTGTTGACTATGTAAAGTCAAAGGATAATATAGCGGATCCACTGACCAAGGGGTTAAACAGAGAGTTAGTTGCGAAATCGTCAAGGGGAATGGGGCTCAAGCCTATAGAATAAATTGGTGCGAAGGAAAACCCAACCTACGCTGACTGGAGATCCCAAGAACTAGGTTCAATGGGACAACCTAATCGCACTAATTTGGAGAAGCACTGTGGGGGTTATCCCTAATCCATTCCTATTATGAAACAGTGAATATTAAGGATAAGCTTACGGCTTTTAATGATTTTGATAAGAAGCAATATAGAATCACCTATGTGAGAGAGAAGTGGGGCCGCTTCGAAGGAATTGCAGGGCTCAATTCTAGACCCTCTTGCAGAACCAGGCGTGTGTTCATGGCCAAAAAAAACACAATCATGAGAACTTAATAGTATCAGGGAGAGTCTTGTGTGAAGTATATCACCATTCACACAAACGGATGTACAGTTCAAAGACATCACGTCTACTGTCAACCAGTGAATTAATATGCTTTCACAAAGGAAGGTTCAAAGGGTAATACCTACCTATCCTATGCAAGACTCAACTGTCGAATTTTATCAGCGGAATCCTTTCATATAACGTTAAACTCCCATTCATGTGGGGGATTGTTGGAATAAAGGTGGGCTTTTAGGCTTATGGGCTTTCCATATGAGTGAATGGAAATTTGGAAAGGTGGGTTTGTCCCACATTGGAAAAATGAAGTGGTATAGATAAGTTATATTGTGTTACACTTTATGGAGGTGTAACTATGATTGGTCAAGAGGCTCTCTCTCGCGCACACAGACGCAAGGGGGGTGCAAATCATGGGCCCGATTTGCAAGAGAAAAAAGGCTTGACTTGTGTGCAAGCGTACGAGCGCAACCTGGGCGCGTCGAATGTTGGACCGATCAAGGCAAAATTTGCCTAGTAGTCTATGCCATCTTTTGTTATTTTTTTCAGTTGAGACCTTTCACATGCCCTTGAGACCTTTCGCATGGTATAACTGTTGGTGCTTCATCTCCCCAACTGTTGGTGCTTCATCTACCATCTTTAAGGCATATTTAAGGCAACATGTGACCTTTCATATGGATGGTATTGACATGTATAAATAGGGAATGTGCCTAGCCTAGAAAGAGAGACCGAAAAATCCACTTTCTCCTGCTGCTACAGTTACTCTGCTTATTCTGCTACAGTAGAACTTCTCCTACAGTACTTCTGTTCTGCTACAGTACTGCTTCTGCGTGTTCTGCTTCTGCTCTGTTCACTGATAAAGTTCAGGTACTGATTTTGTTCGCTAGCATAGTGCTTTGTGCTGCAACTCTGCTGGTTTGCCCGTTGTATCCTGGGAAACAGACGTCCGCTGAATCCTCGGAGCACATACCGGAGGTGGCGAATATGTTTTAAGGAAACTGTACAAGCTACAGGCCTCGGTTTGATTTAATTAAGCATTATACTATTGTTTTCTTCAAGATACTGATTTGCTGGTTTTATACATTAGTCATACTCTACTGTGAACAGCACGCTTGTTTGGTTTACTGCATATCTGTCCTGTTTTCCATATATTTTGATCAACAAAAAAAATCGAAGAACCCCTTAGGAAGAACAAGACGTGAGGCCGCTTTACGTAACTTGTGTGCGCTAGGTGTTTTAGGTGTGTGCTTGCTTGCGTGCTTAGTTTAGGGTTTTAAAAAAATAAAAAGGCTTTTCCAAATAATTAGTTAATAGACTAAATTAACCCTAATTTTTAAATAATTAATTGGGTCCATAAAATTAATAAAATCATTAGACCTCAAATTAAAAGATTTAAAGCACCTACTTCCGAAATCCCATATAAATTACATAAATTACTTGCTCCAAATAATTAATTTAAATTTGACTCCAAAAATACTAAAATTCTTAAAACATTTAAAATAAATAATTTATTAACTAAAAATAAAATTTAACTTTTAAATCTTTAACATCTTAATCATCTCTGATCCTCTGTCCCCGGCCAACCAACGATATTCACCTGAAAATCTTTAATTATGAAATCAAGTAAAACTACACAATTAATCACATAGACATTCAAAATATATCATTGATGCATTCAAAATCATTTAATTAAAATAATTTAGCAATTTAATAATTTTCATGCATGCGGTTTACGTAAACGGATTTTTGAACGTTACATTTATGAAGCCCTTCATCCACATGGCCTCTTTGACAACCTCGGTACTTCAAATGTATTCTGCTTTTTTGGTTGATAAAGCCACAACAGGTTGAAGAATAGCCTTCCAGCTTAAGCAGTTCCATACATTGCAAATATTTAACCAGCCAAAAGATTTTCTAATTTCAATGCAGCC
Source organism: Primulina tabacum (assembly GCF_025594145.1). Taxonomy (NCBI): domain Eukaryota; kingdom Viridiplantae; phylum Streptophyta; class Magnoliopsida; order Lamiales; family Gesneriaceae; genus Primulina; species Primulina tabacum. The sequence goes on along the minus strand of NC_134562.1, from coordinate 18,745,062 downwards.
AGCATAATCAAAGTCTACAAAACCAATCAAAGCATTAACATTATCACTTAACTTTCAAATTTCAATCTACATCCAGGATTCCATTTAGGTATCTGATAATCCACTTGAGTGTCTTCCAATGTTCCAGTAAGGCCCATGAGACTATTTTTTTTGGGTTCTGCAATCACAACTAGCTCAATTAGTACCAAGTCTCTTTAATCCAAGTACTTTTCCTAGAGGTCTTGGGTTCGAGACACGGGAAGACGCGAACTCTACTACTAGGGATGGAGGGCTATGTGAGTAAGGACTTCATGGGCTACCATGAGGGCTGTAATTGCAGGACCCAAAAGGGGTATGCCATGGACCTTTACTCATAGAACTCTCCATCCCTGACAGTGGAGTACATACTTCCCCAAGTCTCAAACCCAAGATCTCCAGGACAAGTACTTGGATTAAAGATACTTGGTACCAATTGAGTATTAATGGAGAGTTTTATCGATAAGGGCTCCATTGGCTATCACGTTGATTGTGATTGCATGACCCAAAAAGAATAGACCAATGGGCCTTACAGTTCCACTCCATGGGCTGCCCTAAAATGACTTACCAGGCTTACAACATAAGATAGGTCAGACCTTGTACAAATCATAGAATACATGAGGCTTCCCACCCCACTGGAATATGAAACTGTACTCATGTAGTCCTTGCCTTCTTCTGTTTGACGTGTTTGTGTATTAGAGAGTTTAAAATTTTATGCAATAGATCCTAGTACTTTTTTTCATTTAATCATTCCAAACCTCTCGAGTGCCTTCTGTATGTGTCCTTTTTGTGTAAGCATAATTTCTCTTTTATCTCTGTTTCTCATGATTTCCATTCCAAGAGTCTTTCTTGCTTGCCCAAGATCTTTCATTTCGATTTCCTTCCTAAGCTCTTGCTTGAGTTTCTTGATTTCTGTCAACTCACTGCTTGACGTTAACATATCATCAACATAAAGGAACAGTAGTTCATATTCTTATTTGAACACAATTTCAAGTAAACACATTGGTCATATTGGCTTCTTTTGAATTGTTGTTTGATCATAAGCTCATCAAATCTCATATACCACTGCCTAGGTGCTTTTTAAAGCCATACAAGGACCTTTATAACAAGCATGCTAGATCAGTTTTGCCCTTGACCTCAATTCCTTCGGGTTGCTTAATGTAAATGCATTCATCCAACTTCCCATCTAAGAATGTGGTTTTAATATCTAACTGTTCAAGCTCGAGGTTTTAATATTTCACTATTGACAATAGTACTTTTATGGGCCTATGTTTAACAACTGGGAGAAGATTTCATGGAAATCTATTCCTTCGACTTGAGAGAAACTTCTTACCACTAATCTGGTTTTATATCTTGGTTGTTCAATACCAGGAATGTCTTCCTCTTATAGATCCATTTTGAGCTTATTACTCTCTGTCCAATGGGTACTGGTAGTGCTTCATTCTTTTGTTTTAGAATGAATACCCTAACTTTTATTGTGTAGCCATCAATGAATGTCATGAAGTACCTTCCACCTCTATTAGATACTTCATTTGTTGGTCTCCATAGGTCCGAATGAACGTATTCTAAAGGTGTTTTTGTGACATAAAGCCCTCTTTTGAAGCTCACTCTGGTAGCCTCCCCCTTTACACAATTCTCACAGAAGTCCAAAACTGATAACTTCTCCTAGCAAACCTTTCTTGTGTAATTCTATGAGACCTCTCTCACTCACATGCCCTAACCTTAAATGCCATAGAGTCATGTAATCATTCTCATGCATAGCCAAAGATGTAGAACAAATTACGGTCTTACCAGATAACACATGCATGCCATTTGTTATTAACAGCACAGTAAGAGATCCCTTAGAGACAGTCAACTTCCCATGTTCAGCTTTGAAGGAGTGTCCAAATTAATCCAATGCTCCAAGTGAGATTAAATTCTTTTTTAATTCAAGTACATATCTCACATCATGTAGTATCCTTTCGATTCCTTCATACATCTTCAATCTTATGGTGTCAATTCCCAGTACTTTACAGGACTTGTTATTTCCTAGAAGTACATGTCCACCATTCACTTCTTCAAATGATTCGAACCCACTCTTGTTTGAACTTACATGGAAGGTGCATCCACTGTCAAGAATCCAACCGTGGTTATGCTGAAGTAGAGAAGTGTATAGTACCTCTGCACTGTCATATCTTTAATCAACCAATGGAGCTTCACCCTGGTCTTTCAATTTTTCTTTTGGTTTTTTCCTGTCTGAGCAGACTCTCCTGAAGTGACCTGGTTTTTAGCAGTGAAAACACTTTCCTTTCGTAGTTCTTGATGCAAATCTACTTCTGTTCTTCGGGAGAGATTATTTCTTAAGAAATCTTATCCTTACATTAAGATTGTCACCAAATTGATTCAACTTCACACTTATCATCTACTTCTTTTGATTTTAAGGTCTTCCACATCATCTAAAGTCAAAGATTCCCTTGAATATTTCATAGTGTCGACGAAGACCGAATAAGATTTTGGCAGGGAGTTGAGCACTATGATAGTCTTATTTTCTTCATCGATCTTGATATCAATATTTTCAAAATTAAATACCAACTTGTTAAATTCATCAAGATTGTTTGATATGGACTTTGAATCCACCGTCTTGAACCCAAAGAACTTGCCCCCATGTAGATTTTGTCCCTCAGATACTTTAAAAATACAAAGACTCCAGTTTCTTCTAGAGGCCAACGACGGTGGTTTCAGAGGAGACTTCACGCAAGACTTTGTCATCGAGATGCAACGTGGTAGAACTGAATTCCAATTCCATCATTTAAGATTTTTCATTATCAAGCATTGTTTCTAAAAGACATTCCAGACCTCTAAGTGCTTTTGCAACTTTCTGTTGTACGAGTACCACATACATTCTTCGTCATCAAAGACCAAAATCTCCATTCCCATCAAATCTTCCAATTTCAACCTTCATCTCCATGATCGCCGATATAACTTATCTGATAAACTGTCTCCGATGCCGGTTGTAGAGAGAAATAAAGCAACTATGATGAATTACCAACCCTGAACCAATGCGATTTGATCACTTCTTCTGTTGCCGAATTTATGAACAATATACATATGAACAATTAAAAACAGAGCAATATCGTTGGTGATCTCACACAAGAATAAGAAGAATCAAATATAATAAGAACGATGAACATAAAAGAAAGTTACGTGGTTCGGTCAAATAAATGCCTACACCCACGAAGATTTTTATTGATCAAGATTCAGAGATACGATACAAAAATTTTCTTGAATTCACTCCATAATTTTAACTCAGAAAATGTTCTCTTGATCACTCAATTGTTCTGTCAATCTCTCATAAAAGAACTCTCATCAATGTATCAGAATGCAACTTCTCTCATATCTGTTGGCTGCCCTTCTCCAAACTTAGATAACAAGACTCTTGAGACGACTTGCTACCGTCACTTCGTGTAGCATACCAAGTGGCACAACAGCTTGTTACTGGTTCCAGATAAGTAACTCCACCTGCCACTCGACTTGGCACTCAGAGTTGCAGTATAAATTTGCTCCCACTTTTACTTTTAGATGATGAGAAATTTTATTCAAATTTATTGTCATTAAATATATTAATTATTTCCGAAAAAAATTATATAATTAATACTTGTTCAAACACTCATAAAATAAGAATAAAACAAAACATTTGGCTATATAATTCATTTTTTCAATGAATTTCTTAATATATGGGGAAAAAAAATATGATGTATAATTAAGACAGAAAGAGTCTTTTTCACATACACCAACCGGGAGAAAAGGTTACACTTACCCGTCATTGAACCGCAAGTTGTCGGACTTAGGAAGAAAGATTTATTAAAAAGTTTATCATAAAAAAGACAAAACAGAGGTCATATATGAATTTTAGAATACTCCTGTTCCATTACGTGACTCCGACAAAAGCATTTATTGAGGCCATGGTTTCTTTATTTCCCTCGCTCTTCCAACACTCACAAGACTTGCTACTCCTGGACCTGTTTTGATATAGTGCTAATAATAATTGGGTCCGTAACATAGTGACAAGCATCATGTAGTATAGAAGATATGAACTAAAGCCATAGGTTGTAAATTAACTCATTTTTATTGATGGAATTACGAATGGGGTTGGTGTTATAAGTTTTTTTGTAGAAGAAGATATCAAATATATAGGGGGTGGCCGCGTTTCTTCTTATCTTTTCTTCTATTTCTCTTGTGTATCAATTTCTTCCTCACTTTCCACCCTTTCTTCCGTTTTTGAGGTTTCTTTCAGTTTCTTAGTAAGAATGGATGACGATATTCTGTACTTTTGCCAAGAAACAAGAATTAACAAGTGGAAAGGGTTTCCGTTCACCAACAAGAGATGAATAACAGAAATCAAATTATGGTAAATCATTTCAGCTCAATTCTGGAAACATCTACAATAAACTCAGCTTTCAAGGCAATCCAAACTACACAGACTCACATATTCGAGAAAATTGAACCGGGGAAGGGGAGCCGGTGGGAGAGGTTGGCACACAAAATAGGTTACAAATTCATAATGAAAGAGAGCCTACAAAGCCAATTAACATTAGCCATCTCTTTGCTTGTGTCCATTTTAACAATTAGTGCAGAGAGGGAGAGCTGTCACCAAACCAATCAAATTCAAGTTAGAACAAATTCAGGAACATTAGGATAACATAAATAAGAGACGTTATGCTTTGTGTTTTTCTTTCTCTGGAATTAGTACTGCAGAGAGGGGATGAAAGCCAGTTAACAATTTATCCTTTTCTGTTATGCACTCCAGATTCATCAACCAGATGAAAGGGAATGGGAATCCATGCACTTTTTATGCTGCCAGACAGCTTATCCTTCAAGGGAGCGACAAGAATAGAACAAGAGTTCTCAGGGGTATCTCTTCTAATCAAATTGAAGGTTATTAAAACCATTAGCGGTCCCAAGACCACCAAGCAGTTGGTTACCCAAATCTTGTTGATGATGCTGACTCCTGCTCTGTTGACGAGTCATCCCCACCGCTGCTCGAATCCCATTGGCCATGGCAGATTGGCCAAGTCCGTTGCTGATGTTTCCAAATCCTAAAACACCTACATTTGGGTGACGGTTGACCAGTCCATTTCCCACCAAAAAGTTGCAGCCATTCATACCAGAGTTGTTGGTATTTAAAATTCCATGAACATTTTTAACATCACCACCCATTGCCCCCATGCCCATTATACTATCCCCACCAATCTGAGAGGACATCCTCATGTCGTTTATAATTTTCTGGACTGAGCTTTGCGATTCATTAGCATCTGCATTACTAGAAACAGCCGGTGGCTGCATTGGAATATTTGATGAATTGATTGAGTTCACATGAGTGCCTGATAGACTAGCTTGTGAAGTTTGCTGAGGATTGTTTGATGAGGATGCTGTGGAGGATTGGAAGGAAGGAGTGAGTTGCGGCAGTGAGATGTTGCTTGTAGAACCCGGAGATGGCATCTGGATACTATTACCTCCATAGAGGCTGTTTGCACTAGGTATGGGGCTTTGTTGTCTAGAGTTCATTGAGTTTTGATGAAGAAGCCCAACAACGGTATTAGCAGAGGACGTTACTGGCCCAGATTTCAGGGGGTTAATAACACTTGGTACGCCATTGCTTGCAGCGGTTGCTGTCTGTTGCTGCTGCTGTAGCTGACCCTCTTGTTGTTGAGGCTGACCTTGAAACCCAGGCGAAGGATTTGTCCTCCGAGGAAACTTAGCCAAACTCTCTGCAAAAAGAAAATAATTAATTAATTAATTAATTAATAACAAGCACAATCGATAAGACAAAATAAACTATCCAGTGTTCCAAGAATCGGGAAAGATATGTGGATGACCTCATAGAATCCCATTATCGTCATAACATACCAACTTGATGTGCAAAAAATAAACAGCAAAAACGACATTCATGCAATAGCAATTAAAAAACATCCTTATACGCAATATGAGCCAAAAGGGGATCAAAGGTAGGAAAAAATGACAAGGAGAAACCATGTTTAACCTGACATACCAAATAGCACAGCTACAAATGAATCTCATTACTTACATCACACTACAGATGCATTAGTTGATGGTCTCGCAGGTGCTCATTCAGAGATAAAATGGAACATATTACAAACTTGATTTTCGATACTAAAAATTGTTCTTCTGTCAACAAGATTATGCAAAGTCATCAAAAGCATTTGTCCATTCAATCCACAGAGCTTCAGAGTGATCTCCCCTTGCCTCCGATATGGAACAACAAAAGTGGAAAGAATCAACAAAGAAAATTCATGCTTACCCATTGGACCAGTCCCAGTTTCACGACTATAGTCAATCAGATCTTTCATACTATTCACCACTTCTGATATCTGCAATGTTAACAATAAAAATACAAGGTAAATTAGCATTAACTAACTCAAGAGTGAAATTTATCATGTTTTCAACACTAATGACATTTGGAATGCTAACAGAGAAATATTAATTAAAAGAACCCAGGACTACAAACATTAGACTCGTAGTTATAATTAATTTCTGGTTCTGACATAAGCAAACATTCATGTCAATTTTACTTTCAGCAACTTATTCAAGCAAATCCTGTATTCAAAAGCATATTTTTTGCTCAATATTTATACAGACCAAAAGGACTTTTCTGTCTTAACTCCATATCTTCCACTCCGCCAGTAGCAGTAGCATATTCCATCAAATTGAGTCCAAATGTGTGACACAAACAAAAAATCCTAAAAGTAAAGTACTGAAGTAGAAAGACTACAAAGTCAGTAAGTTGTCTATCTCTCGAAATTCCAAGATCATTACCTGTAAGCATCGCACGTATCTTTTTGTATATCCCAAATCATTTACCAGTGGAACTTCCAAGGACTTTGCAATCTGACGAGCTGAAGCAACAAGCCTGAAGAAAGAAAAACCTCAGGTTAGAGATAACAAGAACGTTAAATAGCATGCCCCTAGAAATAAGTCGTAAATCTTCCCTGTGACATTAAGTTCAGGATAGAAGAAATGCATTTAATCATCAGTTTTGACTGGCATCCATATTTTCTTTACACGCACAGAGAAAGGCTAATGCAGCTCCAGAGTGAGATTAATGGAATTTATATCAAGACCTCTCAATATGAGACACGGAAAGAACTAATAAAAAATAAACACATCAAAGAATTCCTAAAAAGAGTCGAATCCTGACTTGTCATTACTCAATAAAATAATTTTTCAGATGTCTCGTTTTGTCAGTCTTTTGTGGAGAAAAATGGAAGATTATCTAATAAAGATACAGATTAAAATAGTGCATATCTACTTCTAAGATTGAGAGGAATCTTGTGGAGGATTCATAGCCATAAGTAAATTGAAACACAGATAAACAGAGGGAATCCTTTTTGTTGAAAATTTTGATTTCATTCTCTGTTATTTGCTAATGACAATACTTGATACTGCTATTACTAACTTTTCCATTTACAGCAAAAACTACACTCGAGCAAGTACTTCCTTCTTTGTCGCATCCCCTTAACTAAAAGGATGATAAATTTTGTTCATGTCTATTGGTAGTGAAAGTTCTGCATCCAATCACAGCGAAGAAAGAAACTCAGATACTGTTCTGGACCTCTGGCAAGTACAAATCTTCAAGAAGTTAACATAAAATTCATGGCCCAAATGAGAAACATCGCTTTAATGAGGCAAAAATGAACAATTTCCTAACAGTCAGCAATATGAGAAGAAATTTGCCATCCATAATTTTTAACACGTGTGGAGTGTGGAGATTGAGATCAGGTAAATGAACACCACTAAAGGTGATGCAAATTACAAACCACATAGAGAACTATTTTAAAAATGAAAATAGACGGTATTGTCATCTGTAGAGCAGGAATCAAGAACACAGATAGTAACTTGGACTCACAAGTTGCAGTTATTTTGTTGCTCAGAAACAGAGCCATTGGCTGACGTATAGAACAGGAATCATGCACATCAATAGTAACAATAGTGACTTAGACTCACATGTTGCAGTTATTTTGTAGCTCAGAAACAGAGCAATTGGATGATGTATTCAGGGCAGCAGCCTGGTATTTTTGGGCAGCAGCACCAAGTTGGCAAACCTGCAGGGTGGATCATTGAAGCAAGATACGTAAAAACATCCAAATATTGATGGCAGTTCATAATACACCACTTCAGCCAACCAAAGAATTACAAAGGTAAAATCTGAGGCTTGACCAAGCTCTTAACCTGAGGAATCAGCAATCTTCTAGGAATTAGCTCTTCATGGCGCCGAGCACAGAATTCCCAGGAGCATATCTGAAAAGGTAAAAGAACAGAACATTAAACAAAAAGTGGCTTCATAAGTCAAAACAGGAAAAAATAAAACTGCAAGCCGATAGAGTAACCTTGAGGTCAGAGGAGAACACTATTCGAAGCTGGCCATCACGAACAACACGGAGTTGCTCAAAGACACTCTCTTGTATTGCTTTTGCATAGTCCAGAACAATTTGCCCAGAAGAATTCCGATAATTTCGAGGCATATCAACATAGAGTAGTTCTTCTAAGGTACCACTTTCATATTTTATTTTGAACAGCCTAGGCAAAACTTCAGCAGTTGCCTCTGACATGCATAAAAACTATTGTAAGACAGAGACCTGGACATTCCTCACCTAACCTTCTAATTACTTATCTCTTTCTTCCACAACACTCTTGTACACTTCGAGAATTGACATGCATTAAACTACCATTAGATGCTAAAGTAGCTTGTTACATCCATAGTTTTTTCCTCTCTTCCTAGATTCTTTTTTACTTTACGTATAAAGACACATATTGCAGTTGGTTTTTGACATTGTGATGTGGATATTCTAAAAAGCACATCAAACCAAGAGTTTGTCAACTCATGATAAAAAAACTTAACACCAGAAAATTACCCACAAAGAGAGAAATCTTTGTTAACACGTACCAAATCCACGCACAGGCTTGCGGTTGCAAATTTCACAGTGCCAAACATCCTACACACATATTAACATGGCGACATCAAATAATTAAGTTTCAAGCATGTAAACTGGCAATGAACTGCAAAAGGTACAAAATAAGCCAAACTTAGATTTTAGGAAAGCTACACTTCTGATGTTAAAAAAATATTAAATAAGACCAAAGGGCAATTATCAAACTACAACAACGGAAAAAACTGGATCAGAGGTGAAGTGACAGAAGTTGATGCATTATTTCATCTGTAATCCAACAGACCTGAGGGAAAACTCCAGTTGTCTGGCGACCACTTCCATACATCGAAACACACCATTTTTTCTTGGCATTTGGTGCAAAATATTCAGTAACAAATTTCCTCCAAAATTCTATATTGTTGTCCTACAAAAGAATAATGATAAGAATAATTATGCAACATCCAATTATTACCACCCGAGGTATCTGTGCAACTGATTATATATATATATATATATATATATATATATAAAAACTAAGTGACTGATTGGACAATGGCATCTTACTTCAGGTCTGTGTTGTTGCTGATACATATAGTGTGTCAGCCTTCGGGCACATGTTCCTGGCTCGTAAAAGGGTTTAATAGGAGACCTAAGAGGTAAATTATGAGGTTGAAACTGCGCTTGAAGTGGGGATCTTTGTTGAGGCATAGCCTTCAAGAGTTGCTGCTGTTGAAGTTGATGCATAATCCTCTGTTGTTGCAACATCTGAGCCGCTGCCTCAGCCTGAGAGGACTGCCTTGACAGAAGGCGCTGCTGCTGCTGTAAAAACAAGGATGGGTCTAACTGCTGGGGTTCCATTTTGACTGGAGCCAAGCTTCTTATATTTTGCAGTTGTGGCTCCAATTTTACCGAACCAAAATTCTGTAAAGGTTGAGGCTGCTGCGGTGCTTGGTCAATAGTCATCTGCGGCTCTAGCTTAACAGGCCCAATACCTGGAGCTCTCATTGCTTGAAATTGCTGTTGCTGCGTTTGTGTCTGCTGTTGAGGGTTGCTGGGGACAAAAAACTGCTGCAACTGCAGTTGATTCTGTTGAAAATTCTGAGATTTAAGCTGTTGAGGTTGTTGCTGGTCTGTCAACATCTGACTGCTAGAAGAGTTGGGAAATTGCTGTTGCCCATGAACTTGACCGGATGAGTTTGGGTTGGTTGTGATGGAGGAAGATGCAAAAGATGAGGACGGCGGATTAAAACCCATCCCATCTCCAACACTAGAAAGCGGATCTGATTCCGCCCCACTCTCCATAATCTCCCGCTGGGAGCTCACGGGACCCGAAAGCCCAGAAGTTGGAATCCCGTTTCCAAATGACTGGTGGAGCAAAGCTGAAACATTGGGAACATTCCCTAGCATGTTCATGCTATTGAAGTGATTGCGGGGTGACACCAAAGATGCAAATGCATTCTGTGAAGGCATTACACCCCCTTGACCACCCAAAAATCCAGAACTCGATCTCAATAATGAATGCTGAACTTGCTGGGCCCCACCGAGTGGAGACGGAGGCCCTTGTGGCACCATTTTTGGAAAAAAAATAAACACGAAACCCAATTTACAGCACTCCCAATCCACTACAGATAACACATTCTATATATAAATCACTAAATCAATATTTCACCTCTTCAAATAATGAACACCACAACAGACAACAGAAAAAACGAGAAAAAGTACCAGATAATTTACACCCAATTAGACAGTCCCTGACACACAAATCTTCTGAGATGTTCATTCAGAATGAGGACAAAAGGCGTAACCTCGTTCATGAGGTCTGAAATTGGGAGGGAACGCCAAATCCACTAAATTGATGCTCAAGACATCAACTTTCCCCGCTCACAATCAATTAAATCAAGCTTCATCCACAAAAAACACCTCAGACTAAGTACACAATACAGATTGACATAATTTATACGTATGTGTAGCTGTAACCAGTCTTCTCGAAATCTTTACGCCGAGAATAGTGAGAGAAAAACTGAGCAACCAGTTTTATTGAGTTTGCTGGGCTCTACAGTTTGTAGAGAGAGAGAAAAAACAAAGAAGAAGAGAGAGAACAGTGTGTGTGGGGAGAGGAATTCCGGACGTCAAAGTTATATTAAATCCGATTGAATTGTTGTTTCTTTATCATTTTGTTCTTGCTTTTTCCTTCCCACCGTACCTAGTCACTGAGGTATATGCAACCGTGTGTAATGAATATACGATGTTGATATATCAAATATTTTTGATATTATAACATCGTGATATCAAATCATTTTTTACTTGAATCATAAAAGGCAATGGATTCTGAAGCTTAAATAAATCAGTCAATCTCAATTTATTATCTTACATTAGGCATGCTTATTGGGTCGGTTTGGGTACGATCCGAAAAAATGGGAACAGATCTGGTTTGTCCGAACTAGTTCCAGAACCGGTCCAAAACCGCATATAAATGGAGTGGACCAATTCAATTAAAAAAAAATCGACCAAATTAGGTTCCGGATCCGGTTTTGGTTCGAATTTTTTTAAAAAAAAATTCGAAATGTTATATCCGTTGGCTAAAAAAATAATTAAAAATAAAAAATAAATATTGACATATCTGTTGGGTAACCGTTTCCCAACGGAGTTTTTTAAAATAATTGCAATTTGGCCCCTAAATTAGGGGCCAAATTGCAATTATTTAGGGTAACGTTGTAATTTTTTTCATAACTATAAATATGGCTTGTTTTCCATATCTAGTTCACTCAACAATCTAATTCTATTTCTTTGCACTCAATCTCGAATTGTTAATATTTTCTACACAATTATTATTTGATATTATTCATTATACATATTTACAAAATATATTTTCAATGGCGTCGTCTTCAAACCACAATTTAGATTTTGGTGAAAATTTTGCCTACATTCCCGATTTTGAAGACTTTGAACCCAGTCACGAGAAAGAACTTGTTGCGGAACTTCCCAACGAAGGTGGTGGGAATTTTCGATCATCATCGTTCGCCGGAGGAAGCAACATTCTGTGAGCACGACGACGGGTCGAGCAAAGCGAAGCAAAGTTTGAGATCACTTCGACATGTAAAAAAAACCTGGTACAAACAACTCTTTTGTTGTGTGTAGAATTTGCAAAAATAGATATTCTTATAAAACATGTGGTGGTACCGGCACTTTGAAAAAACATTTAGTGAAGGTACATAAGTTTGACCCTAATACTCTACAATCATTCGGTAGATAAACAACTCAACAACAAATTAATATTTCATATGGTAAAGCTTTCACGATTACAAAAGAAATATCTCGAAAAGATATCGTCAAATTTGTTACGAAATATTGTCAACCTTTTATAATAGCTGAACAAGAAGGTTTTGTTGAATTTACTAGTACTATTCAACCTGGTTTTCATAATATTTCTATACACATACTTAAGAAATATTGTTTTGATATGTATAAGGAATATAAAGAAATACTAATATCACATCTTTCAAATATTTCTTGTAGAGTTGTTTAACAACTGATATTTGGACTAATTTGAAATATGAATCATATCTTGTTGTTACATGTCATTGGATAGATGAAACTTTGACTATGCAAAAAAGAATTTTAGCATTAGATCATTTAGAATCAACACACAACGCATACACTATAGTTAGATATGTGTTAAATGATGTTAAGATTTATGTGATACAAAATAAAATAATGTCGATCACATTAGATAATGCTAGCGCTAATACTCTTGCGATTAAATATCTTAAAAATTCATTAAAACCAATTTTAGATGATAATTTGCTTCATGTTAGATGTGCATGTTATATTATTAACTTATGTGTAAAATGTGCATGTGATGAATAAATGGTTATTGTGATAGAAAAATTCAAAGCATGCGGAAAATTATTACGTGAAAGAAAACATTGACGTGATTGAAAAACACTAGTCGAAACAAATGAGATTAAATTTAAAATATTTCCTCTCCCTGTTGAAACTAGATGAAATTATTTATATCATTTGCTTCACACTTTGTTACGTTTTCAAGATTTAGTTACTTCATATTACAATAATATTTCGGTAGAGTCTTTAATGTTGACTGATGATGATAGAAATATTTTGAGTAAATATGTTTCTTTGTGAGAAATTTTTAAAGAAGCAATCGAAAAATTTTATGGTATTAACTATCCTACTTCAACCATGTTCCTACCTTTAATTTTAAATATGCTTTATAGATTTATTGAATTTTGTGGTGATGTAGTTATGCATGACTTTGTTTCAAATATGGAAAACAGATTTTTAAAATATTGGGAGAAAATCCCAATTGTGCATGGTATAGCAACATTGTTTGATCCTAGTCAAAGTCAAGGTGGGTTCGACATGTTTTCTGAATATTACTCTAAATTTTTGGAGAAGAATGTTGAGGTCAAAAGAAGTCAATAATGTGTTCTCTTCAAGAATTGTTTGACTTGTATGCTAGTGAACAGTGTGAACCAAGTCGACAGCCGGAGGAGAGACCCACAGAGAAAGGAAAAAGTGGAGCACTATACTTTTTTCAAAGTTTAAAACGACAAAAGTTCAAAGGAAAATCAGTGACAACGACAAGTTACATGAGATTCAAATTTTCCTGAGTCAATATATTAAGACTACAGAGAATTTTGATATTTTAGATTGGTGGAAAGTAAATTTTCAACTGTATCCAGTGTTAGCAACGATTGCAAGAGATGTCATAGTCGTTCAAAGTTTAAGTGTTGCTTCTGAATCAGCATTTTCAGTATGTGGAAGAATAATCGGTGAACAAAGAACTAATTTAAAGCTAGAAATACTTAGCATGCTAACATGCCTACAAGATTGGTTAGCAGCAGAAAAAATAATAGGACCGCTGGAGCGATCTACGAATTTCAAAGCTCAAGCTCCGACAAAGATCCAGAGCATTCAAAATATTTTAATAAATCGTGATAAATTTTAAATGTTCAATTGTAAAAATAAATGTTTAATTTATTTTGTTATAGTTTTTTTATGTAATCACAATTATTTGCAATCAAAATAGTAAATAAAGAATTGTCCATTAATATTACTAATTTTAATTATATATTAAAATATAATAAATTAGAGTTCAGAACCGGTTCGACCCGAACCGGAACCGGTTTATTAATAGTCGAATCGGTCTTTGGTTTGGAATGGTTCCAAGTATTTCAACTCCGAACTTGGAACCGAAACCGGTTCCGAACTGGTTTAGACCGGTTCCGAATTCATCGGACCCAGAACCGGTAGGAAGCGGTACGAAACCGGTTCGATGGAACCGATAATCATGCCTACGTTACATGATATAGGTTTTGATCATAAAAATCATTGTTGCTTTTGAAGTCGTAATATCATGTCATATGAAATAATTATACTTTAATATAAAAGAAGTAAACAAATAGTCAAAATATTGTCCAAAAAAATCAGAATATCATCAAACTAAAATTTATTGAATATAAAAACCTCATATATGTCTTCTACATTCAATTAATAAATTGAAAAAAAAACAAATAAAGCTGTATTTATCTTTAGGCATTTTATGCATAAGCTATACTCTATCTGCTCTAGCGTAATAAGAAAATATTCATTTGATCGAATCATACCCAAGTACAACATAAACATACAAAATAAATAGAGCAATCTATTAAAGCATGCTATAAAAAATTGATATGACATAACAAAATATAAACTATTGCGAGGATTTCGTTAAGTGTCACCACATTGTTATTAATGTAATAACATAACTATGACATTGCTAATTTGTTATTTTTAATAATTCAGCAATAATAAAAAATGAAACTAAATCTTTAAATGATTAAGAGACATTTCAAATATCCAATATTGGATTACACATGTAATGTGTGTTCTTCGGTGCTAGTTTATATACAATTTTCGAATCATATTTTTTTATCTTATAAATTTAGTTTTAAAATTTTTGTCATATAAAAATTTAAATAATTCTATTGATGTAAGTTTAAATAATGATGCAGATTTTGAGGTATTTTTAATTAAAGAATACAAACAATTTTTTTAATTAATAAAATCCGATTTAAATTAAAAATAATATGCATGTTGTGATTAAAAATGGAATATTTGGAGTAATATTTGTAAATTAAAAGATGTTGGAAAATAAATAAAATAGTATTGGGTGAAATACTATATAAAATTTCAAATAGTAAATTTAATTGAGTATGAACTATTTTTGAATCACAATCATTGGGTTCCCAATTTAAATTTAAATTTCTATAACAGACAAAAAACATAAAAATAAAATACCTTATTATACTTAATTTAATTGTGGTGATGAAAGTCAAAACCAGTAGGCCGTGATAGTAAAAACAGAAGACAACATAAATAGCAGAAGCTCTCGTATCGCTAAAACACAAGCAGTACATATCAAGTATTTGTTAGCAAAAACAGAAGCAGAACACAGCCTAAAAAGAAAGCAGAACTAAACGTATTTCGTTTGATCGTTACAAGTCTTAAATGTTACCGTTACTTTACATAGTACTAGTATTAATTGCACAATTTGATGCTGT
Source organism: Primulina tabacum (assembly GCF_025594145.1). NCBI lineage: Eukaryota > Viridiplantae > Streptophyta > Magnoliopsida > Lamiales > Gesneriaceae > Primulina > Primulina tabacum. The sequence goes on along the minus strand of NC_134562.1, from coordinate 18,729,560 downwards.
ACGAAGACATTTAAACTGTCTTACTAGTTTTTGTATAAAACTAAGACTAATTATTCTGAAGCTCTTTGCAGGACCCTTTTTCAGTGATATAAGTGATTTACTCAGAAGTCAAAGAAGCCGTTTTGTTTATAGATATTGAATTCAAGGTTTCTTTATATTTTAAGGATCAATCCAATATAGAAAACAACGATCATTATTAACAAAGAATACATTCTCTATCTATCATTCCAACGTTGTTTTGAGCAACCAAGAACCATTCTTTATCTTCAAGCTCAATATACAGAAAAGCAACACACTCTTTATAGCAGATATCTGATCTTCAGAGATCGTCTTGTGCTGTTGTTTCTTTATCTCTTCACAAGCAATTCACCTTATTATATCTTATTGAGAAGAGTTTGTAATCTGAAAAAGAGTCTTTTCCAGAACCTTTTTGTGTTCATAATTTTTTGTTGAGAAACTAAGAGTTTCAGTAGGCGAAGGGTAAGTCCTACTGAAGTGGGTGTGTACAAGAGTTGTACTGTAAAAACAAAAGTTTTTTAGTGATACCTTCTGGAAACAGAAGAAGGGGAGACGTAGAAGATTTCATCTTCGAACTTCCAGAAACAACTACTGTCTACTGCCTACTGTTTTATTGTTTTCACCTCAAACCATCATATCATTTCCGCACAAGTTATTGTGATCTGCTGGAAATATATTTGAACAAGATAAGCTATAACCTCTAACAAGATTCTAGCATCTTTGCAAAAACGTCTAAGAAAGGAACGAATTTATTCACCCTACTCTAAACTCTATATCGATCCCCCAACAAGTGGTATCAGAGCGGGTTATTCTTGTTCTGAAAATCTACAACAGAAATGGCACATTTCAGCAAACTCCCTATGTTCTCAAAAGAGGATTTCGATGATTGGAAGATTAGGATGCAAGCCCAAGACGATGATATGTGGTTTGTCATCACAAATGGTCCCTTGAAAATTCTAAATCCTAATACAGCTATTGCTATTACTGAAGGTGCACCACAAATGGTTGAAAAGCAAAGAAGTGAATGGACAAGAAGAAATCAAATCTATACAATGTTGCTAAAGATATTCTTTACAAAACACTTGACAAGAATACCTTTAGCAAAATCAAAATGTGTCCTAGAGCAAAAGAGATTTGGGAGAAACTCATCCAAATTTGTGAAGGAAATGAACATACAAAGGAAAACAAGCTGTCTGTGGCAATGCAAAAGTTTGAAAATCTCAAGATGAAAGCTGGAGAAAGTCTAAGCGAGTTTGATGAGCGATTCAGTAGCTTAGTAAATGAACTAGAAGCTTTGGGAAAGGAACTTGGCAATAGAGAAGTGCCACTCAAGGTGATGAGGGCTTTACCTAGGGAATGGGATGTCAAGATAATTGCTATGAGAGTTTCAAAAGATCTGAACAAGTTGGAGCTACATGACTTGTTTGCAGATTTAAAAGCCTATGAGTTTGAATTGGAAGTAAGAAGTGGAGAAGAGCCCTTGTTGAATTCACCTACCAAGGCTCTTGCAGCTACTGCTACTGCTACTGCTACAGTTGTTCCAAGTGTATCACATGCTGCTGCTATTGAAAGCACATCTGACAAGACTGCTGAACAAATCAGCAATGATGCAATGTCCCTATTCGTGAAGAAATTTTCAAGTATCATGAAGAAGAATCACCGAGCACACCAAAGTCCAAACCAAAACTTCAAAAAGGAATCATCACCTGGTGATATGGCGTGGTTCAACTGTGGAAAAATTGTAAATTTTATTGCTGACTACCCAAAACCTAAGAAGGATGATCAAAAGAATAAGGAGTACAAGTGAATTGATAAAAAATCTAGAAGGACCGCAAAGCAATGATTGCTGAAGAAAGTAAATCAAAATGAGCAAATTCTAGCTTTGAGTCTTCTGACTCAGATGGCCATTCCAGCGATAGTCATGAAGAAGAAATCAAGTGTCTCATGACTAACACTGAATCAGCCTCGACATCTGGAGAGGTATTTGATTTTGATTCTGATGAATTTACACGAAATGATTTAGTTAAAACATTGCATGATATGGTAAAGAGTACTCAAGAATTTCTCAGTCATTCGAAGAAGTTAAAATTGAAAATCAAAACTTGAAAGATCAAATCAGTAAGTTCACTTGACTGCAAGAAAACAGCTGCACTAATCTAAAAGTTGGGATAAGTAAATTGAGAACTGAGAATGACATAGTAAATGCAGATTACCAGACGATGATGTCTGAAAATCAGAAGCTATTAGTACTGGTGCATGGAATAAGTCTTCTGTTTCATTAGAAAAGATGCAAGAACTACAAAAGCAATCTGGAGACAGGAATGGTCTCGGATTCAGTAATAATGAAAGCACTTTTGAAACAAGTACAAAGCCAAAACTGGATAAGTGCAAAGAGAAATACATTCACTTTGTTAAATCCAATGTGGTACAAGAACCAAAAGTACCAACTGTTCAAATTGAAAGGTTTGTAGACCAGACGAACAAAAGTAAACACTATGGTCTGGGTTACGTTGAACCTAAGAGTAGAGTCCATCAGAGCACTGGATCCAGTAGAGGATTCAACACAGGAAGACAACTGTGAAGGTTAGAAACTACCAGTACTATAATTGTAGACCAGTTCAAAAGAGATACAGACCAGACGATAAATACAGAAGAGAAGAACAACATCCTAAAATACATTTTGTTAGAAATAACATTATTAAACCTTTTGTTGCACGCACCTCTGGGAATACCCTAAGTACAAGATCACATAAGATTGTACAAATATAGGTTCCTAAAGGACTGATAAGGCTTGGACCCAAATAGATTGGGTACCAATTACTAAAATTTGTGTTTGTAGGAACAGGAGAGGAAAGCCAAGATAAGCAGCTCTACATGATATCTGGACAGTGGATGTTCCAGACATTTGACTGGGCAAAAGAGTCTACTTTCAGAAATAATGAGTTGTAATGGACCAAAGATAACTTTTGGGGAAACTCAAAAGGTAAAACCGTGGGTAAGGGTAAGATTATCCATGGTAAAATCACTATAAATGATGTGCTCTTGGTTGAAAATCTCTGTTACAATTTAATAAGTATTAGTCAACTATGCGACCATGGATACTCAGTAGCTTTTCAGAAGCACACCTGTACAGTTAAAGATGCTAATGATTCTATAGTCTTAACCTTGAGAAGGCAACACTTACAAAGTATCATGGAACAAAGATCATGTTAATGTTCCTACATGTTTAGTTGCTTCCCTAAGTGATAAACATTGGCTATGGTACAAGAGATTGAATCATCTTAACTTCAAGTCAATCAATAATCTCAAGAAGCAGAATATAGTTGATGGTCTACCTGATATTAGTTTCATTAAGAATTATGTATGTTCTGCATATCAACTTGGCAAACAAGTAAGATCTAGCTTTAAGAATAAAGGTATTAAATCAACATCAAGATGTTTGAAATTATTGCATATGAACTTGTTTGGTCCAATCCCTATCATGAGCTTATGGAGAATGAAATACACTCTTGTTGTTGTTGATGACTTTTCTAGATTTACTTGGGTAATCTTTCTTGCTGGAAAAGATCAAACCAGTGGCCTTCTGATCAAGCTTCTGAAAAAGATTCAAAATAAAAAATCAGTTTCTGTAATTAAAATCAGATGTGATCGGGGCATTGAATTTACTAACAAAATTCTTGAGTTATATTTGGATGAACAGGGTATTCAGCTGCCAGAACGCTTCAACAAAATGGAGTAGCCGAAAGGAGAAACAGAACTCTTAAAGAAGCTACTAGAACAATGATAGCAGATGCAGACATCTCTCAGCGCTTCTGGGCAGAAGCAATCAACACAGCGTGTTACACACAAAACAGAACCATGATCAATAAGAGGCATAATCAGACTCCATATGAGATATGGAAAGGGAGTAAGCCTAATGTATTATATTTTCATGTATTTAGTTGCATATTCTTTGTGCATAATAATGGTAAAAATTATTTATCAGCATTTGATTCAAAATCAGATGTTGGACTTTTTCTTGGATATTCAGCAGTAAGCAAAGCATATAAAATTTTCAATAATAGAACTCTTAATGTTGAAGAATATATTCATGTTGTCTTCGATGAAGATAACAGTGCTCTTGAAATTTCTAACATGTCAAATCTAAGTAACAGATTAAACAGAATTCATTTGGAACTGGATAGTGAAGATGATGGAGAACCAAATGTCAAAGATGCTCAAAATCCAGAACCAGGCATTTCTATGGTAGAACCAGTTGTACAGACACAGGATGTACCAGAACCAGCAGCTAACATTCCAGAACTTACTACTGTTTCACCTGAGCATGATCCAAATCCATTAAATTAAGAAGAAATCCCTCTAAACCCTTTTATTTGGAGAAAATCACACCCCTCATATTTGGTTATTGGAAATCCAGCAGCTCCATTAAGAACCAGAAAGCAAATGATAAATGAATATATGCATGCTGCTTTTATTTCACAGGATAAACTAAAGAAGATTGAAGAAACTCTTCTGGATCCCAGTTGGATTGAAGCTATGCAAGAGCTGAATCAATTTAAAAGAAATAAAGTGTGGTTTCTTGTACCTAGATCATCTCATCAGGCAGTTATTGGAACTCGATGGGTATTTAGAAACAAGCTAAATGAAGAAGGTATTGTTGTTAGAATAAAGCAAGATTGATGGCTCAAGGTTTCAGACAAAAAGAAAGAATAGATTATGATGAGACCTATGCACTAGTAGCAAGACTTGAAGTAATAAGAATATTCTTAGCCTTTGCTGCTTTCAAGAACTTCAAAGTTTATCAGATGGATGTAAAATGTAGAACCCGATAAATCAGATTATGTATAAGCCATGCATAATTGCTATTATTTAAATTAAAAATAATTTTTATATATTCATGGAGTGTTTAAGTCATTTTAAAATTTGATCATTTATTTTAAAACGCAGAGGTTTAGTTTTTATCTTTTCGGTTAAATACGCGAGGCCGGACTGGAGTTGGAGAATTGAGATAAAATTTAGCAATAAGAAAATATTTCTAAATTTAATTTAAGCAAAGGAATAATTTATTTTAATGTTAAATAATGTTTTTAAGATTTATTTAGTTAATTGGAGTTAAGTTATTAAATAAGTTCTTTTATGTTCAATAGTTAATTAAAGCCTAAATTAAAACGTGTAACTAATTGGGATAAATTAATCTAGGCCTAATACATTCAAGAAATTATAACCTAACAATTTAATAATTAATTCTATAGACCAAGCCATGCCATGCAAGAAAATGATTACCCTAATTTAATTTATTAAATTAGTAGAATACATAATGGATATCTAAGACTTTAAGGATTTAAAATTCATGATTTAAGCAATATTCTTGCCTTGTTTTTGTTAGAGAATCTCGGCCATCATACCCACCAAATCCCCCTCAATCCAATAATATCACACATCGTTCCTTATCTCACAAAGAAACAAGGATAGAAAGATTTTTAATTGCCATTCAAACTCCCTATTTAATTGGCAACCTTCACCTCCATTACCTAGCCATTTTTCCTCACCCAACCTTCGAAAATTTCAGAGAAAACATCAGCTAGAAACCGTGTAACAGCAGGAGAACAAGAAAGAAAATAAGAAAGGAACTCCGTCTCCGTCGCGCCGTGTTCGTCGTATTGATTTGTTTCTTTCAAAAACAAATTTTCAGGCATGTTTATATTGTTCTTTGCTCTTCAATCAAGTCCTATAAATATTTTAAAACATTATATGTTCATGATTTTAAGGAGCAAAACCGATTTTTGACAGCAACTTGTAAAATACTGCATAGCCCCTTCTCGGCCTTGGCTTTATGCTTCACGGTTGGATTGTTTTTGTTGGTTGTAGGGAGTGTGTCGGTTCCAGGCGCTCAAGGCTGCATCTAGACACGTATTAGAGTGGGTTAGAGTCGTGTTGGTGCGTTGGTTTCAGCCCATGCACTCAGGGTAAGGACTTGACAACAACTTTCCCCCATAGTTGCAAGTTGAGCCACGATTTTTGGTTGTTGGTTGTCTAAGGAGAGTGTTCGGATCATGGTTGGTCTAAGGCCTGTAACCATGGTTAGAACCCTCCCTTAGCATGTTTAGGACGTGACCAAGATGGCCTTTCAAGACTTGGTTCACGGATACATCAAAACTTTTAAGCAACAACACAAGTGCCCCTCGGTTCGTTTTTTTTTTCTGGTGTGTGAGTAAAACTTCGGCTTCTTGGGGTTTGGGTGGATCTTGGTTGTCTTCTAGCCCTTAGCCATGGTTCAAACAATACCTCATGATGTCTAGATCAAGCCATGGTTGATCATACTGGAATGATATATGACAGCAAGATAAAGCAACACCCCCCACGGTACAGCACATGGTGTTCTCGGGTGAAGCTGTGGATTGTCATGAGTGTTTGCTTGGATTGTGGTTGGCTTTTAGCCCTTAGCCATGGTTCAAGCCACACCTTAGGACGTTGTTAAGAGACTCTGGTCGGTGGTTCAAGCCCCAATGGCCATTGGCCTCGTAAACGAAGCATAACAAGCGCAGCTGCTGTCACGGCTTTTGACAACAGCTTTCCTGCGGTTCAGAGGTGGTGTGCGAGTTCTTGGTTGGCTTTTAGCCTATGACCTTGGATTGGACAGTACCTCAATGAGTTGAGAAGGTCATGTTTTTGGCCGTTTGTGATTTAGTTAAGTTTAGAGGTCGTACGAAAATTTACGGTGCAATGTGCCAAAGTGACTCTCGAAAGAGCGTTTCAAGATTTTGGCCTCCATTCACCAATATTCGTGGATTACAATTCTTAGGGTTATTATTTCATCGTGTTAGGTGTATTTTGAGCATGACTAAACGATGTTTCGATGTTGGTTCGGGTTGGTACGGGGTCATGTTTAGAAAATTATTTTGTTAGTCGCATTTGTCTCATTTGTGGTTCGGTTACGAAGCTTTTGTCAAGTTGAAACTATTTGCATGTTTCTCATGTTATAGTTAGGACGTTGCAAGCCTGGGAACGATCCAACTCATCCGGTGAAAATAGGGTTATAATTATATTACGTGCATAAAATATAAAATGTTTATTTTTGAGATACATGCGATATGTCTTGTGGCCACCTCACGCTTATGGGATCTCTACCCGGTGACTTACGACCGGTTTATGTTTTTGTATGGGTACGGACATCCAGTCCAAGGGCTGTGGTGATCTATACCGCCTAGTATACTGTGGTTTAGTCTGATCAGACGTTCATGTTATGTTACGGGCCACTTGCGTAGAAACATTATCTCTACCAGAAAAATCTCATTATGATATTTTATGACAGGGCTCTATCGAGCAAATCTTTTACGTAAGATTTTCAGATATGCACGTATTTATAATTACTCATGACACGATTTTCACCTTACGCTTTACGATACGATATTTTTACGTTACACGAAATTTTATGATATATTTACTTGTTATTCACGGTATATGCATGTTGAGTCTTTAGACTCACTAGACTTTATTGTTGTAGGTACTGATGAGGTCGAGACCGAGGGTGGGGACCAATGAGCTAGCTTGGGTCAGCAGTAGTAGGAACCCGAGGACCTCATGTTATGTTACGGGCCACTTGCGTAGAAACATTATCTCTACCAGAAAAATCTCATTATGATATTTTATGACAGGGCTCTATCGAGCAAATCTTTTACGTACGATTTTCAGATATGCACGTATTTATAATTACTCATGACACGATTTTTACCTTATGCTTTACGATACGATATTTTTACGTTACACGAAATTTTATGATATATTTACTTGTTATTCACGGTATATGCATGTTGAGTCTTTAGACTCACTAGACTTTATTGTTGTAGTTACTGATGAGGTAGAGACCGAGGATGGGGACTAATGAGCTAGCTTGGGTCAGCAGTAGTAGGAACCCGAGGACCCCATGTTTCAGTTTATTCACCTTTTTATGTTCAAACTCAGTTTTATTATGTTGAATTATTTTTAAGTTGTTGAGTTGAAAAACAATATTTACTTCCGCTGTTATTTTAAAAATTAAATTCATTTATCAGTTTATTTGATGAATGATGCATGTTATTTATTTAAAGAGAAAAATTTTAAATAATTCCGCAAAATTACGAATACGAAATAAGGGCCTTTACAGTTGGTATCAGAGCCTATGTTCTTGTAAAGGGTTGTACTACTACTGATATCGAGAAGCTCATGAAGTCACGTCTTCGGTCTGTAAGTTTTACGTTTACGCATTTCGTTTAAATCATGAAATATTTTAACGGTATGTTTTCATGAAATATTTTATGTTAAGATTATGATTATGCAATATTTATTTAAATTTAATGAAATAATGGAATTATGCATGTTGGTTACATATGGGTTGTATGTATGGAACAACATGTCTCCTAGACGCATTCCTGATCGCATGAGAGATGATGAGCATCGCCATGAGGACGGTGAGGATCATAGGCAATAGAGGGACTTACCACCACCCCCTCCACCGGACATGAATGCCCAGATGTTAGCCGGAATGACTCAGTTCTTCGCACAGTTTGCGGGGAACAATGCTGGGGTAGCCAGGCAGACGGGGCCTGAGGCTACCTATTAGCTGTTCATGAAGATGAGACCGAAGGAGTTCTCAGGGACGACAGATCCTATGATTGTCGAGGGCTGGATTAAGTCCCTTGAGGTTATCTTCGAATTCATGGAGCTTGGAGATGAGGATAGGGTTCGTTGTGCGACCTATCTGTTTGGAGGAGACGCTCGCTTGTGGTGGGAAGGAGCATCTGTAGCCTTGAATTTGGCCACTCTGAGCTGGACACGCTTTACAGAGGTATTCTACTCTAAATATTTTACTGACGAGGTGTGTTCCAGATTGACCAGGGAGTTCATGACCCTGAGGCAGGCGGACATGACTGTTACGGAGTTTATCCGTAAGTTTGAGAGGGGTTGCCATTTTGTACCCCTGATTGCGAATGATGCTGGAGCCAAGTTGAGGCATTTTCTGGATGGTCTATGGCCGATCTTGCGCCGTGATGTTAGGGTGGTTGGCCCTACCACCTATGATGTCGCTGTCTCCAGGGCTCTAGCTGCAGAGCAGGATCAGAATGATATTGAGAGAGATCGCCAGAACAAGCGACCAGTACAAGCACCGCACCGCCCTCCTCATCAGCAGCATCAGAGCAAGAAGCCTTTCCACGGTCCACCCATGAACAGAGGACAGCAGCAGCAGGGACGTGTAGTCCCAAGAGCCCCGGAGTATCCAGTCTGTGCCAAGTGCTCACGCCGCCATACTGGGGTTTGTAGATATGGTTCGGGGAAGTGCTACAAATGTGGTAGTCCTGACCACTTACTGAAGGAGTGCCCTCAGGGAGTCTGCCTACCCAAGGCAGAGTTTTTTACCTCCATGCAGCGGAGACGAACCCAGAGACAATGCTCATGACAGGTATCGTAATGATTTAAGTTTGTATTTTAAATTCAAATTTTTTGTAGTCCGGGTTAAGGTTTTGAACTTAGAAATTGTGATAGGATTGCATGCTCTAATCAGTGTTATTTTCGGGAATTTAGGATAGAATAACTTTGACCTTCGCATGTCTGTAAGTTTAGTTCTTGTAATTATTGGGTTCAGCTTGATGTTCCAACCTTTCAGGGAGAATTTTTATAGCTGGTTCAGCTACGAATGACTTGATAGATTCAGGGGCTACTCATTCGTTCATTTCAGAGACCTTTGCAAATTTCCTCAAGGTCAAGACCATTGGGCTAGATATAGCATATTCGGTAGTACTGCCTTCTGGAGAGGAGGTGGCAGCTACTAACGTGATCCGAGACATAGACCTCGAACTTTATGGTAATCTTGTTTATGCGGATCTTATCATATTGCCGATGCCAGAATTTGATACATTCTGGATATGGACTGGCTATTAAGGAACAAAGTTTTGATTGACTTCCAGCGGAGATCTGTTCTAGTCCGACCTCTTGGGAGAGAGCAGTTCTTATTCGAGCCAGACAGGTACTTTCCGTTACCGCGTATTATACCTTGTGTCCAGGCTTGGGAGCTCATGCGTAGAGGGTGTCGAGCGTTTTTAGCAACTTTTGTATCTGTTCCCGAAGCACCCAGCTAGTCAGCCTCCGATGTCCCAATTGTTAGGGACTTTCTAGACTTGTTTCCTGATGACGTCTCCGGTATGCCACCTGTGCGAGGGGTGGAGTTTTCTATTGAGCTTATGCCAGGTACTGCACCGATCTCAAAAGCACCGTACCGATTATCACCGACAGAGATGGCAGAACTCAAGAAGCAGATTCAGGAACTTCTTGACAAGGAGTTCATTCGCCCGAGTTTTTCACCATGGGGCGCGCCAGTCTTATTTGTGAAGAAGAAGGATGGTTCGATGAGGCTCTGCATTGATTACCGGGAATTGAACAGGGTTACAGTGAAGAACAAATACCCACTCCCGAGGATTGAAGATTTATTTGATCAGTTGCAGGGAGCTTCAATATTCTTAAATATTGATCTGCGTTCTGGTTATCACCAGTTGAGGGTGAAAGACGCCGATGTTCTCAAGACTGCTTTTAGGACTTGTTATGGCCACTACGAGTTCCTTGTGATGCCGTTCGGTTTGATGAATGCGCCAGAGATCTTCATGGATCTCATGAATCGGGTATTTCAGCCGTATCTTGATCAGTTCGTGATAGTATTCATAGACGACATCCTTGTCTACTCAAAGAATCAAGAGGATCACAGCAGACATCTGACCGAAGTTTTGCAGACCTTATAGAAGCACCAGCTATTTGCGAAGTTCAGTAAGTGTGAGTTCTGGTCAGAGAAGGTAGGGTTCTTAGGCCACATCGTTTCTAGCAGCGGTATCGAGGTAAAACCAGCGAAAGTTGCAGCAGTCAGAGATTGGGTTGTGCCGCAGAATGCATCAGAGATCTGTAGTTTCCTTGGACTAGCAGGATATTATCGGAAGTTTATTCAGGGATTCTCCTCTATCGCAGTTCCACTCACGTCGTTGACAAAGAAGAATGCTAAGTATGTGTGGAGAGATGAGTGTCAGAAGAGCTTCGATACTTTGGAACAAGTTCTTATTTCAGCACCAGTATTTGCCATGCCTTCAGGACCCGGAGACTTTGTTTTGTATACCGATGCTTCGAAGCTCGGTTTAGGCGCAGTGTTGATGCAGCATGGGAAGGTGATAGCATATGCTTCTCGTCAGTTGAAGATCCATGAGAAGAACTACCATACCCACGACCTAGAGTTCGCAGCCGTAGTATTTGCCCTGTAGAGTTGCCAGATCTTTACCGACCATACGAGCCTCAAGTACTTCTTTACGCAGAAGGAGTTGAACATGCGTCAGAGGCGTTGGTTGGAGCTAGTGAAGGACTATGACTGTGACATTAGTCAGACTTCATGGTATTCCCGTTTCTACAGTATCTGACCAAGATCCTAGATTCACTTCCTCCTTTTGGAAGAGTCTGCATTCAGCTGTGGGTACGAAGTTGTTGTTTAGCACAGCCTTCCATCCTCAGACGGATGGTCAGTCAGAGAGAGTCATCCAGAGTTTGGAGGATCTTCTCCGTGCATGTGTCATCGATTTCTCAGGGAGTTGGGAGTCGAAGTTGCCATTGGTGGATTTGAGGATGGTCAGTCAAAGAGAGTCATCCAGAGTTTGGAGGATCTTCTCCGTGCATGTGTCATCGATTTCTCAGGGAGTTAGAAGTCGAAGTTGCCATTGGTGGATTTCACCTATAACAACAGTTTTCAGTCGTCTATAGGTATGGCTCCGTATGAAGCACTGTACGGTCGTAAATGCAGATCGTCTATTGATTGGGATGAAGTAGGGGAGAGATCCGAATTGGGTCCGGAGATTATTCAGCAGACTACTGATGTAGTAGTCAAGATCCGTGATAGGTTGAGGACTGCTCAGAATCGACAGAAGAGCTATGCGGATCAGAGGAGGAGAGATCTAGAGTTTGCCGTTGGCGACCATGTTTTCGTGAAGATAGCAGCTATGAAAGGTGTCATGCGATTCGAGAAGAAAGGAAAGCTAAGTCTGAGATTCATCGGACCATTTGAGATCCTCGACAGAGTTGGGACGTTAGCTTATCGTGTTGCTCTTCCGCCGAATCTGGCCGGAGTACACAACGTGTTCCACGTCTCTATGCTGAGTAAGTATATGGCGAATCCTTCGCATGTCTTGAACTTCGAACCATTGCAGCTCACTCCGAACCTATCTTATGAAGAAAGACCAGTGCAAATCTTGGACAGACAGGAGAAAAAGCTTCGGAACAAACTAGTGAAGTTAGTGAAGGTCAAATGACTTAATCATTTGGAGGAGGAAGCTACGTGGGAATCTGAGCCAGAAATGAGGAGTCGGTACCCCGAGTTATTCGGTAAGTTTTAATTTCGAGGACGAAATTTCTTTTAAGGGGGGAGAGTTGTAGAACTCGATAAATCAGATTACGTATAAGCCATGCATAATTGCTATTATTTAAATTAAAAATAATTTTTATATATTCATGGAGTGTTTAAGTCATTTTAAAATTTGATCATTTATTTTAAAACGCAGAGGTTTAGTTTTTATCTTTTCGGTTAAATAAGCGAGGCCGGACTGGAGTTGGAGAATTGAGATAAAATTTAGTAATAAGAAAATATTCCTAAATTTAATTTAAGCCAAGGAATAATTTATTTTAATGTTAAATAATGTTTTTAAGATTTATTTAGTTAATTGGAGTTAAGTTATTAAATAAGTTCTTTTATGTTCAATTGTTAATTAAAGTCTAAATTAAAACGTGTAACCAATTGAGATAAATTAATCTAGGCCTAATATATTCAAGAAATTATAACCTAACATTTTAATAATTAATTCTATAGACCAAGCCATGCCATGCAAGAAAATGATTACCCTAATTTAATTTATTAAATTAGTAGAATACATAATGGATATCTAAGACTTTAATGATTTAAAATTCATGATTTAACCAATATTCTTGCCTTATTTTTTTTAGAGAATCTCGGCCATCACACCCACAAAATCCCCCTCAATCCAATAATATCACACATAATTCCTTATCTCCCAAAGAAACATGGATAGAAAGATTTTTAATTGCCATTCAAACTCCCCATTTAATTGGCAACCTTCACCTCAATTACCTAGCCATTTTCCCTCACCCAACCTTCGAAAAATTTCAGAGAAAACATGAAACGTCTGCTATTCATTTTCTTAAAACGTGCTAGAATTTTTTTTTCTCTTCTTAATCTCCATAATTAAAAATATACATGTATATAAATAATTTAAAATATCTTGTCACCATTTTAAAAATAAACATTCAACTGCCATTTAAAATCCAAAGTAAAATATTTTAAAGCATAAAATCGTCAAACATTTTACCAACCTAAAAACATTATTTGAAAAGTATAGACAATACTATAACGTCTCAAAAATCTCTCATAACATAAATAAAAGACGTAAAAATATCTTTAACATTACTTAAAATCATAAATCATAACTAGTGCGGAAAACTAGCGTCGGTCCTCGGGTTATGTGCACCTTCAGTCCAGCAAAGTCAACCATCAAGACCTCCATTATCATATTCATAATCAATATCACCTGCATCAATCACAACTAGTGAGTCTAAAGACTCAACACGTCATATTCTTGATAACGAATAATACGTAATACAGTTAACATATAACAGTGAAAAATACTTATACTTAAAATATCGTTTTCATGAAGATGCATAAACATAAACATTTTCGTAAAAATTTCATGATGCATAAAACTTTTAAATAAAAACATTTTCATAATCTTATGCATAAACATTTTCATATAAACATAAACATATTCATATTTATATCAACATACTCATGTCCTCATATTCATATTCATATTAACATATTCATATTAATGTTCGTGTATGTTGAATTCAGATCGTGATTGTGACTCGTATTCTTAAACGTATTGGGCGATTGATCCATCTAGAGAAAACCACAGTACTGGGCGACGGGGATACCAGCGAAACTCTCACCCGTCAATTGGGCCTTGGCCAACGTATTAACATATTCGTATTCGTATCACGTATTCGTATTCGTATCCAAAGAAACACGATCGTCGGTCTCTCACTGGGACCATAACCCTCACGATATCTCCAACATATTTAGTCACAATCCCTTCACGTCCTTCAACATTTCGTATTTTCATCACTTAATAAAACATGCATAATAATATCGTTTTATTTTGAAACCAATCATGCAACATGTCTTTTAAATGTCAAAAATTAACCCATAAAAATCCATGAACATTAAAATAAATTTTTTAACATATAAAAATCATAAAAAAATATAAACATTTTAAAATAAATATTTAAAATCATAAACATTTAAAATAAACGTTTTGACATATTAAATCATAAAAACATCCATAAACATTAAAAATAAACATATTAACATCTTAAAAATTCATAAACATCCATAATCATTGAAAATAATCATACTAGCATATAAAACATCATTCAGGACACTGCCATGACGTTTACTAATTTCTAGGTGTAAAAAGACCGTTTTACCCCTGGGCGTAAAATTTCCCGTTTTTGAATTTTTCTTAATTTCATTGAGTCTAACATGTCCCAAATAATTATTTAAGCTTACATAAATTTTCTCATATTTTTATTTGGCTTAAATCGATGACTTTTAAATTAATCTTTAAATATGACGTATTAATGCGTTTTAATCCCGAATTAAACCAAAACTTAATATAAAATTCCTAAAATGAAAACTTAGACTTCTAATAATTATTTAAGCTTAAACCTAATTTTTCATAATTTTATAAAGCATAAAACTATGCTTTTCAATTAACTCGTTAATTAGCGTTTCGTGCGGCAATTAAATCTCGAATAAATCCAAAACTCATTATTTTGATCCAAAATTTTAAACATAACATTTTTATGATTTATTCTACCATTCCAAGTCATGAGCCACACCCGTGGACCCATGGATTCAATTTTTAGTTCTTAAATCTCATTTTTGACGCATAACCGAACCACCCGAGCCAACTCCTAATTTACTCGAGCCACGCCCAAGCCACCTTGAACCAAAACCTAACCAACTCATCTATGAACCCTACTGACTAAGCCCAGCCCAAAAACCTGGCCCTGGCCCGCTCAAAACTTGCTGGAACTTGGCCCATGTTTCTGCATGTGTGTGTGTGTGTGTGCTTCCTTGTATGTCTAGGACTCTCCCAGCCGAGCCACCACCGAACCCAGCCGACCTTGACCACCCCTGGACAACTCTCAGCCCCCGCCTAGACCAGCCCAGGCCCCTGGACCAGCGCAAAATCCAGCTGAAGGAGGAAACAGCCTGTGCGTGGCTCTATGATGCAACCCTCACGGTTTCCTTGTTTTGGTCGAGCCAGCAGCGATCCAGCCGCACCAGCCCCTAGCCCGACCCTTGCCCATGACCTTTGGACCCTAATGAACCACCTAGCTTGCCCTCAGACCGAGCCGCAAGCCCCTCTTCTCTCCCGCACAGATTCTACACGTGAATATGAGAGGAGTCCCACTTCGGGTGGACTCCTTCCCCAAGCCTAAAACTTGAACCCTAGCCACCCTAGGACCCAACTCAGCCCTAGATCGAGACCACCCCTGACCCTGACCCATCCTTGACCGAGCCCCCAAGCCCCATGCAAACAATCGAGTCCCTTGAACCACACATGCACATGAACTCTTCAAAAACTCACGGCTCCTACTTAACTTCCTTACCCACGGTTCCAGCATATTTCTTTTTTTTCGTTTGTAGTGTTTTCCATGTTTTCTAAGACCCCTAAACTTGTGTAAAACTTGCCCCTTAACATCCTAATTCATGGCAGCCCCTTTGACAACAATAAAACATGATTTTGGAATCAAATAACACAAGTTTGGAACCTATATGCACATAGTTACGAAATTAAAATTGTGTGTCATGTTTTCTTTCAAATTATGATCAAATAAATATTATGGTGTGACAGATGTTTGTGGTACTGATGAGGTCGAGACCGAGGGTGGGGACCAATGAGCTAGCTTGGGTCAGCAGTAGTAGGAACCCGAGGACCTCATGTTATGTTACGGGCCACTTGCGTAGAAACATTATCTCTACCAGAAAAATCTCATTATGATATTTTATGACAGGGCTCTATCGAGCAAATCTTTTACGTACGATTTTCAAATATGCACGTATTTATAATTACTCATGACACGATTTTCACCTTATGCTTTACGATACGATATTTTTACGTTACACGAAATTTTATGATATATTTACTTGTTATTCACGGTATATGCATGTTGAGTCTTTAGACTCACTAGACTTTATTGTTGTAGTTACTGATGAGGTCGAGACCGAGGATGGGGACTAATGAGCTAGCTTGGGTCAGCAGTAGTAGGAACCCGAGGACCCCATGTTTTAGTTTATTCACCTTTTTATGTTCAAACTCAGTTTTATTATGTTGAATTATTTTTAAGTTGTTGAGTTGAAAAACAATATTTACTTCCGCTGTTATTTTAAAAATTAAATTCATTTATCAGTTTATTTGATGAATGATGCATGTTATTTATTTAAAGAGAAAAATTTTAAATAATTCCGCAAAATTACGAATACGAAATACGGGCCTTTACAGTTGGTATCAGAGCCTATGTTCTTGTAAAGGGTTGTACTACTACTGATATCGAGAAGCTCATGAAGTCACGTCTTTGGTCTGTAAGTTTTACGTTTACGCATTTCGTTTAAATCATGAAATATTTTAACGGTATGTTTTCATGAATTATTTTATGTTAAGATTATGATTATGCAATATTTATTTAAATTTAATGAAATAATGGAATTATGCATGTTGGTTACATATGGGTTGTATGTATGGAACAACATGTCTCCTAGACGCATTCCTGATCGCATGAGAGATGATGAGCATCGCCATGAGGACGGTGAGGATCATAGGCAATAGAGGGACTTACCACCACCCCCTCCACCGGACATGAATGCCCAGATGTTAGCCGGAATGACTCAGTTCTTCGCACAGTTTGCGGGGAACAATGCTGGGGTAGCCAGGCAGACGGGGCCTGAGGCTACCTATTAGCTGTTCATGAAGATGAGACCGAAGGAGTTCTCAGGGACGACAGATCCTATGATTGTCGAGGGCTGGATTAAGTCCCTTGAGGTTATCTTTGAATTCATGGAGCTTGGAGATGAGGATAGGGTTCGTTGTGCGACCTATCTGTTTGGAGGAGACGCTCGCTTGTGGTGGGAAGGAGCATCTGTAGCCTTGAATTTGGCCACTCTGAGCTGGACACGCTTTACAGAGGTATTCTACTCTAAATATTTTACTGACGAGGTGTGTTCCAGATTGACCAGGGAGTTCATGACCCTGAGGCAGGCGGACATGACTGTTACGGAGTTTATCCGTAAGTTTGAGAGGGGTTGCCATTTTGTACCCCTGATTGCGAATGATGCTGGAGCCAAGTTGAGGCATTTTCTGGATGGTCTATGGCCGATCTTGCGCCGTGATGTTAGGGTGGTTGGCCCTACCACCTATGATGTCGCTGTCTCCAGGGCTCTAGCTGCAGAGCAGGATCAGAATGATATTGAGAGAGATCGCCAGAACAAGCGACCAGTCCAAGCACCGCACCGCCCTCCTCATCAGCAGCATCAGAGCAAGAAGCCTTTCCACGGTCCACCCAGGAACAGAGGGCAGCAGCAGCAGGGACGTGTAGTCCCAAGAGCCCCGGAGTATCCAGTCTGTGCCAAGTGCTCACGCCGCCATACTGGGGTTTGTAGATATGGTTCGGGGAAGTGCTACAAATGTGGTAGTCCTGACCACTTACTGAAGGAGTGCCCTCAGGGAGTCTGCCTACCCAAGGCAGAGTTTTTTACCTCCATGCAGCGGAGACGAACCCAGAGACAATGCTCATGACAGGTATCGTAATGATTTAAGTTTGTATTTTAAATTCAAATTTTTTGTAGTCCGGGTTAAGGTTTTGAACTTAGAAATTGTGATAGGATTGCATGCTCTAATCAGTGTTATTTTCGGGAATTTAGGATAGAATAACTTTGACCTTCGCATGTCTGTAAGTTTAGTTCTTGTAATTATTGGGTTCAGCTTGATGTTCCAACCTTTCAGGGAGAATTTTTACAGCTGGTTCAGCTACGAATGACTTGATAGATTCAGGGGCTACTCATTCGTTCATTTCAGAGACCTTTGCAAATTTCCTCAAGGTCAAGACCATTGGGCTAGATATAGCATATTCGGTAGTACTGCCTTCTGGAGAGGAGGTGGCAGCTACTAATGTGATCCGAGACATAGACCTCGAACTTTATGGTAATCTTGTTTATGCGGATCTTATCATATTGCCGATGCCAGAATTTGATACATTCTGGATATGGACTGGCTATTAAGGAACAAAGTTTTGATTGACTTCCAGCGGAGATCTGTTCTAGTCCGACCTCTTGGGAGAGAGCAGTTCTTATTCGAGCCAGACAGGTACTTTCCGTTACCGCGTATTATACCTTGTGTCCAGGCTTGGGAGCTCATGCGTAGAGGGTGTCGAGCGTTTTTAGCAACTTTTGTATCTGTTCCCGAAGCACCCAGCTAGTCAGCCTCCGATGTCCCAATTGTTAGGGACTTTCTAGACTTGTTTCCTGATGACGTCTCCGGTATGCCACCTGTGCGAGATGTGGAGTTTTCTATTGAGCTTATGCCAGGTACTGCACCGATCTCAAAAGCACCGTACCGATTATCACCGACAGAGATGGCAGAACTCAAGAAGCAGATTCAGGAACTTCTTGACAAGGAGTTCATTCGCCCGAGTTTTTCACCATGGGGCGCGCCAGTCTTATTTGTGAAGAAGAAGGATGGTTCGATGAGGCTCTGCATTGATTACCGGGAATTGAACAGGGTTACAGTGAAGAACAAATACCCACTCCCGAGGATTGAAGATTTATTTGATCAGTTGCAGGGAGCTTCAATATTCTTAAATATTGATCTGCGTTCTGGTTATCACCAGTTGAGGGTGAAAGACGCCGATGTTCTCAAGACTGCTTTTAGGACTTGTTATGGCCACTACGAGTTCCTTGTGATGCCGTTCGGTTTGATGAATGCGCCAGAGATCTTCATGGATCTCATGAATCGGGTATTTCAGCCGTATCTTGATCAGTTCGTGATAGTATTCATAGACGACATCCTTGTCTACTCAAAGAATCAAGAGGATCACAGCAGACATCTGACCGAAGTTTTGCAGACCTTATAGAAGCACCAGCTATTTGCGAAGTTCAGTAAGTGTGAGTTCTGGTCAGAGAAGGTAGGGTTCTTAGGCCACATCGTTTCTAGCAGCGGTATCGAGGTAAAACCAGCGAAAGTTGCAGCAGTCAGAGATTGGGTTGTGCCGCAGAATGCATCAGAGATCTGTAGTTTCCTTGGACTAGCAGGATATTATCGGAAGTTTATTCAGGGATTCTCCTCTATCGCAGTTCCACTCACGTCGTTGACAAAGAAGAATGCTAAGTATGTGTGGAGAGATGAGTGTCAGAAGAGCTTCGATACTTTGGAACAAGTTCTTATTTCAGCACCAGTATTTGCCATGCCTTCAGGACCCGGAGACTTTGTTTTGTATACCGATGCTTCGAAGCTCGGTTTAGGCGCAGTGTTGATGCAGCATGGGAAGGTGATAGCATATGCTTCTCGTCAGTTGAAGATCCATGAGAAGAACTACCATACCCACGACCTAGAGTTCGCAGCCGTAGTATTTGCCCTGTAGAGTTGCCAGATCTTTACCGACCATACGAGCCTCAAGTACTTCTTTACGCAGAAGGAGTTGAACATGCGTCAGAGGCGTTGGTTGGAGCTAGTGAAGGACTATGACTGTGACATTAGTCAGACTTCATGGTATTCCCGTTTCTACAGTATCTGACCAAGATCCTAGATTCACTTCCTCCTTTTGGAAGAGTCTGCATTCAGCTGTGGGTACGAAGTTGTTGTTTAGCACAGCCTTCCATCCTCAGACGGATGGTCAGTCAGAGAGAGTCATCCAGAGTTTGGAGGATCTTCTCCGTGCATGTGTCATCGATTTCTCAGGGAGTTGGGAGTCGAAGTTGCCATTGGTGGATTTGAGGATGGTCAGTCAAAGAGAGTCATCCAGAGTTTGGAGGATCTTCTCCGTGCATGTGTCATCGATTTCTCAGGGAGTTAGAAGTCGAAGTTGCCATTGGTGGATTTCACCTATAACAACAGTTTTCAGTCGTCTATAGGTATGGCTCCGTATGAAGCACTGTACGGTCGTAAATGCAGATCGTCTATTGATTGGGATGAAGTAGGGGAGAGATCCGAATTGGGTCCGGAGATTATTCAGCAGACTACTGATGTAGTAGTCAAGATCCGTGATAGGTTGAGGACTGCTCAGAATCGACAGAAGAGCTATGCGGATCAGAGGAGGAGAGATCTAGAGTTTGCCGTTGGCGACCATGTTTTCGTGAAGATAGCAGCTATGAAAGGTGTCATGCGATTCGAGAAGAAAGGAAAGCTAAGTCTGAGATTCATCGGACCATTTGAGATCCTCGACAGAGTTGGGACGTTAGCTTATCGTGTTGCTCTTCCGCCGAATCTGGCCGGAGTACACAACGTGTTCCACGTCTCTATGCTGAGTAAGTATATGGCGAATCCTTCGCATGTCTTGAACTTCGAACCATTGCAGCTCACTCCGAACCTATCTTATGAAGAAAGACCAGTGCAAATTTTGGACAGATAGGAGAAAAAGCTTCGGAACAAACTAGTGAAGTTAGTGAAGGTCAAATGACTTAATCATTTGGAGGAGGAAGCTACGTGGGAATCTGAGCCAGAAATGAGGAGTCGGTACCCCGAGTTATTCGGTAAGTTTTAATTTCGAGGACGAAATTTCTTTTAAGGGGGGAGAGTTGTAGAACTCGATAAATCAGATTACGTATAAGCCATGCATAATTGCTATTATTTAAATTAAAAATAATTTTATATATTCATGGAGTGTTTAAGTCATTTTAAAATTTGATCATTTATTTTAAAACGCAGAGGTTTAGTTTTTATCTTTTCGGTTAAATAAGCGAGGCCGGACTGGAGTTGGAGAATTGAGATAAAATTTAGTAATAAGAAAATATTCCTAAATTTAATTTAAGCCAAGGAATAATTTATTTTAATGTTAAATAATGTTTTTAAGATTTATTTAGTTAATTGGAGTTAAGTTATTAAATAAGTTCTTTTATGTTCAATTGTTAATTAAAGTCTAAATTAAAACGTGTAACCAATTGAGATAAATTAATCTAGGCCTAATATATTCAAGAAATTATAACCTAACATTTTAATAATTAATTCTATAGACCAAGCCATGCCATGCAAGAAAATGATTACCCTAATTTAATTTATTAAATTAGTAGAATACATAATGGATATCTAAGACTTTAATGATTTAAAATTCATGATTTAAGCAATATTCTTGCCTTATTTTTTTTAGAGAATCTCGGCCATCACACCCACCAAATCCCCCTCAATCCAATAATATCACACATAATTCCTTATCTCCCAAAGAAACATGGATAGAAAGATTTTTAATTGCCATTCAAACTCCCCATTTAATTGGCAACCTTCACCTCAATTACCTAGCCATTTTCCCTCACCCAACCTTCGAAAAATTTCAGAGAAAACATGAAACGTCTGCTATTCATTTTCTTAAAACGTGCTAGAATTTTTTTTTCTCTTCTTAATCTCCATAATTAAAAATATACATGTATATAAATAATTTAAAATATCTTGTCACCATTTTAAAAATAAACATTCAACTGCCATTTAAAAATCCAAAGTAAAATATTTTAAAGCATAAAATCGTCAAACATTTTACCAACCTAAAAACATTATTTGAAAAGTATAGACAATACTATAACGTCTCAAAAATCTCTCATAACATAAATAAAAGACGTAAAAATATCTTTAACATTACTTAAAATCATAAATCATAACTAGTGCGAAAAACTAGCGTCGGTCCTCGGGTTATGTGCACCTTCAGTCCAGCAAAGTCAACCATCAAGACCTCCATTATCATATTCATAATCAATATCACCTGCATCAATCACACCTAGTGAGTCTAAAGACTCAACACGTCATATTCTTGATAACGAATAATACGTAATACAGTTAACATATAACAGTGAAAAATACTTATACTTAAAATATCGTTTTCATGAAGATGCATAAACATAAACATTTTCGTAAAAATTTCATGATGCATAAAACTTTTAAATAAAAACATTTTCATAATCTTATGCATAAACATTTTCATATAAACATAAACATATTCATATTTATATCAACATACTCATGTCCTCATATTCATATTCATATTAACATATTCATATTAATGTTCGTGTATGTTGAATTCAGATCGTGATTGTGACTCGTATTCTTAAACGTATTGGGCGATTGATCCATCTAGAGAAAACCACAGTACTGGGCGACGGGGATACCAGCGAAACTCTCACCCGTCAATTGGGCCTTGGCCAACGTATTAACATATTCGTATTCGTATCACGTATTCGTATTCGTATCCAAAGAAACACGATCGTCGGTCTCTCACTGGGACCATAACCCTCACGATATCTCCAACATATTTAGTCACAATCCCTTCACGTCCTTCAACATTTCGTATTTTCATCACTTAATAAAACATGCATAATAATATCGTTTTATTTTGAAACCAATCATGCAACATGTCTTTTAAATGTCAAAAATTAACCATAAAAATCCATGAACATTAAAATAAATTTTTTAACATATAAAAATCATAAAAAAATATAAACATTTTAAAATAAATATTTAAAATCATAAACATTTAAAATAAACGTTTTGACATATTAAATCATAAAAACATCCATAAACATTAAAAATAAACATATTAACATCTTAAAAATTCATAAACATCCATAAACATTAAAAATAAACATATTAACATCTTAAAAATTCATAAACATCCATAATCATTGAAAATAATCATACTAGCATATAAAACATCATTCAGGACAATGCCATGACGTTTACTAATTTCTAGGTGTAAAAAGACCGTTTTACCCCTGGGCGTAAAATTTCCCATTTTTGAATTTTTCTTAATTTCATTGACTCTAACATGTCCCAAATAATTATTTAAGCTTACATAAATTTTCTCATATTTTTATTTGGCTTAAATCGATGACTTTTAAATTAATCTTTAAATGTGACGTATTAATGCGTTTTAATCCCGAATTAAACCAAAACTTAATATAAAATTCCTAAAATGAAAACTTAGACTTTTAATAATTATTTAAGCTTAAAGCTAATTTTTCATAATTTTATAAAGCTTAAAACTATGCTTTTCAATTAACTCGTTAATTAGCGTTTCGTGCGGCAATTAAATCTCGAATAAATCCAAAACTCATTATTTTGATCCCAAATTTTAAACATAACATTTTTATGATTTATTCTACCCTTCCAAGTCATGAGCCACACCCGTGGACCCATGGATTCAATTTTTAGTTCTTAAATCTCATTTTTGACACATAACCGAACCACCCGAGCCAACTCCTAATTTACTCGAGCCACGCCCAAGCCACCTTGAATCAAAACCTAACCAACTCATCTATGAACCCTACTGACTAATCCCAGCCCAAAAACCTGGCCCTGGCCCGCTCAAAACTTGCTGGAACTTGGCCCATGTTTCTGCATGTGTGTGTGTGTGTGTGTGCTTCCTTGTATGTCTAGGACTCTCCCAGCCGAGCCACCACCGAACCCAGCCGACCCTGACCACCCCTGGACAACTCTCAGCCCCCGCCTAGACCAGCCCAGGCCCCTGGACCAGCGCAAAATCCAGCTGAAGGAGGAAACAGCCTGTGCGTGGCTCTATGATGCAACCCTCACGGTTTCCTTGTTTTGGTCGAGCCAGCAGCGATCCAGCCACACCAGCCCCTAGCCCGACCGTTGCCCATGACCTTTGGACCCTAATGAACCACCTAGCTTGCCCCCAGACCGAGCCGCAAGCCCCTCTTCTCTCCCGCACAGATTCTACACGTGAATATGAGAGGAGTCCCACTTCGGGTGGACTCCTTCCCCAAGCCTAAAACTTGAACCCTAGCCACCCTAGGACCCAACCCAGCCCTAGATCGAGACCACCCCTGACCCTGACCCATCCTTGACCGAGCCCCCAAGCCCCATGCAAACAATCGAGTCCCTTGAACCACACATGCACATGAACTCTTCAAAAACTCACGGCTCCTACTTAACTTCCTTACCCACGGTTCCAGCATATTTCTTTTTTTCGTTTGTAGTGTTTTCCATGTTTTCTAAGACCCCTAAACTTGTGTAAAACTTGCCCCTTAACATCCTAATTCATGGCAGCCCCTTTGACAACAATAAAACATGATTTTGGAATCAAATAACACAAGTTTGGAACCTATATGCACATAGTTACGAAATTAAAATTGTGTGTCATGTTTTCTTTCAAATTATGATCAAATAAATATTATGGTGTGACAGATGTTTGAAAGAAAGAAATATTGCGTGACTTTTCATTTTAAACGCACGAATAAACGTTGACGATTGCGAAGAACGGCGACGAACAACCAAGGCTTGAAACTCCCTTGAAGCTAACGAATTTTCTTTCAATTGCTGAAGGTGTGTGTCGTGTATTTGTGTTTGAGGGGGAGATTTTATCAATTATTGGGGTGTGGGACGTGAGTTATGAGAGTGGGGGAGGGTTGTTTAATATATTATATACCTAATTAATCCACTAACAAGGCTTAGGCCCATTAATAAATTTAATTAAGCCCACTTAGCCCATTAGTGTTTAACTAAAATATTTAAAATAAATTTGCTTAATAAAGTTTGTGAATTTATTAGTACGGGTTGCCAAAACGTTCGTATTTTTGTTGAAAAAACCAACACCGATAAAAATTACGTCCCGGCGTATAAAATCACCTCCAAACCCCATATTTTCAAAAATAAGAAAAACCCACAATCATATTTTAAATAATTAAAAACAATTATTTAATAAAAACATTTTATAATTATCAGCCACCGGTCTCCGTTCCTCGATCGCAACTCGAATAATCCTTTAAAAATACATTTTAATGCAACCATGTTGAAAAATATATTTTAAACATGTAAATATGCACAACATAATTAATTCATGCAATTAAAACATTTAATTAAAATACAAGGGAATTTAATAACTGCATGCATGTGATTTGCGTGGACTTTAAATTTTCGGGGTGTTACAAAACATCAGCTAGAAACAGTGTAACAGCAGGGGAACAAGAAAGAAAATAAGAAAGGAACTCCGTCTCCGTCGTGCCATGTTCGTCGTATTGATTTGTTTCTTTGAAAAACAAATTTCTAGGCATGTTTATATTGTTCTTTGCTCTTCAATCAAGTCCTATAAATATTTTAAAACATTATATGTTCATGATTTTAAGGAGAAAAACCGATTTTTGACAGCAACTTGTAAAATACTGCATAACCCCTTCTCGGCCTTGGCTTTATGCTTCGCGGTTGGATTGTTTTTGTTGGTTGCAGGGAGTGGGTCGGTTCCAGGCACTCAAGGCTGCATCTAGACACGTATCAGAGTGGGTTAGAGTCGTGTTGGTGTGTTGGTTTAAGCCCATGCACTCAGGGTAAGGACTTGACAGCAACTTTCCCCCATGGTTGCAAGTTGAGACACGATTTTTGGTTGTTGGTTGTCTAAGGAGAGTGTTCAGATCATGGTTGGTCTGAGGCCTGTAACCATGGTTAGAACCCTCCCTTAGCATGTTTAAGACGTGACCAAGATGGCCTTTCAATACTTGGTTCACGGATACATCAAAACTTTTAAACAACAACACAAGTGCCCCTCGGTTCGTTTTTTTTCTGGTGTGTGAGTGAAGTTTGGCTTCTTGGGGTTTGGGTGGATCTTGGTTGGCTTATAGCCCTTATCCATGGTTCACACAATACCTCATGATGTCTAGATCAAGCTATGGTCTATCATATGGCCACTGAATGATATATGACAGCAAGATAAAGCAACACCCCCCATGGTACAGCACATGGTGTTCTCGGGTGAAGCTTTGGATTGTCATGAGTGTTTGCTTAGATTGTGGTTGGATTTTAGCCCTTAGCCATTGTTCAAGCCACATCTTAGGATGTTGATAAGAGACTCTGGTCGGTGGTTCAAGCCCCAATGGCCGTTGGCCTCGTAAATGAAGCATAGCAAGCGCAGCTGCTGTCACGGCTTTTGACAGCAGCTTTGCTGCGGTTCAGAGGTGGTGTGCGAGTTCTTGGTTGGATTTTAGCCTATGGCCTTGGACTGGACAGTACCTCAATGAGTTGGGAAGGTCATGTCTTTGGCCGTTTGTGATTTGGTTAAGTTTAGAGGTCGTACGATAATTTACGGTGCAATGTGCCAAAGTGACTCTCGAAAGAGCGTTTCAAGATTTTGGCCTCCATTCACCAATATTCGTGGATTACAATTCTTAGGTTTATTATTTCATCGTGTTAGGTGTATTTTGAGCATGACTAAACGATGGTTCGATGTTGGTTCGGGTTGGTACGGAGTCATGGTTAGAAATTAGTTTGTTAGTCGCGTTTGTCTCATTTGTGGTTCTGTTACGAAGCTTTGTCAAGTTGAAATTATTTGCATGTTTCTCATGTTAGAATTAGGTCGCAGCAAGCCTGGGAACGATCCAACTCATCCGGTGAAAACAGGGTTATAATTATATTACGTGCATAAAATATAAAATGTTTATTTTTGAGATATATGCGATATGTCTTGTGGCCACCTCACGCTTATGGGATCTCTACCCGGTGACTTACGACCGATTTAAGTTTATGTATGGGTACGGGCATCCAGTCCAAGGGCTGTGCTGATCTATACCGCCAAATATACTGTGGTTTATTCTGATCAGACATTCATGTTATGTTACGGGCCACTTGCGTAGAAACATTATCTCTACCAGAAAAATCTCATTATGATATTTTATGAAAGGGCTCTATCGAGCAAATCTTTTACGTACGATTTTTAGATATGCACGTATTTATAATTAGTCATGACACGATTTTCACCTTACGCTTTACGATACGATATTTTTCCGTTACACGAAATTTTATGATATATTTACTTGTTATTCACGGTATATGCATGTTGAGTCTTTAGACTCACTAGACTTGATTGTTGTAGGTACTGATGATGTAACGCCCCGAAAATTTAAAGGTCCACGCGAACCACATGCATTTGAATTATTAAATTCTCCTGTATTTTTAATTAAATGTTTTAATTGCATGAATTAATTATGTTGTGCATATTTACATGTTTAAAATATATTTTCTACATTGTTGCATTAAAATGTATTTTTAAAGGTTATTCAAGTTGCGATCGAGGAACGGAAACCTGAGGGCTAAAAAATAGAAAATGTTTTTATTAAATAATTGTTTTTAATTATTTAAAATATGGGTGATGCTGTTTATTATTTTTGAAAATAAGGGGTTTTGATGTGATTTTATACGCCGGGACGTAATTTTTATCGGTGGTAGATTTTCAACAAAAATACAAACGTAATGGCAACCCGGCTAATAAATTTACAAACTTATTTAAGCAAAATTATTTTTAATATTTTAATTAAATACTAATTAAGCACTAATGGGCCTAATTATATTCTTAATGGGCCTAAGCCTAGTTAGTAATTAATTAACTATAAAATATATTAAAAACCCTCCCCGAACCTCATACTTTGACACGCCTCTTTTCTGAAATTTCACCCACCAAAACACACGGCACACTCACACAATTGAAAGGGGATTTTCGGAAAAAGCTCAAGGGAAATTCAAGCCAAGGTTCTTGTCCGTTCTTCGCAAATCGTCAACGATTTTTCGTGCGTTAAAAATGCAAAGGCACGCCATATATCTTCCTTTTCTCATCTTTCACACCATAGTAATTATTTTAAATTGTTTTGCATGAAAAACATGGCACACAAGATGGAATTTTCGTAACTACATGCATAGGTGTCTTAAACTTGTGTTTTGCATCCCAACATCATGTTTTTATGTTGTTAAAGGGGCTGCCATGATTAGGAGTGGTTAGAGGATGTTTTTACATGTTTTCAAGGGTCCTAAAACACACCCAAACGTTGCAAAACTAGAAGAACAAAGCTGGAACCGTGGGTGGTTAGTGAGTAGGGCCGATGTGCTTGTTGGCCTTCATGAGTTAGGTTGGTTGTGCATGGGGCTTAGGGGCTCGACCATGTCTTGAGGAGGGCTAGCTTGGGATGTGACTAGGTCCTAGGAAGAGTCCTAGCATGGCTAGGACTCGTGCACCAGGCTAGGGAAGAGTCCACGCTGCATAGGACTCTTCCCGTAAGGTGATGGTGGTCGGCTGAGATTTTCAAGGGAATGGCTCGGTTGAGGGCGGGGCTAGGTGGTCTGGGTGATGACTTGGGACGGTCCAGAGAGGGGTAGGAAGGGTCAGGCCTCGTGGTGGCTCGAGCAAGAGTCCACACGAAGCATCACGAACGCACGCAGGGAGCTAGGGTGGGGCGCAGGTTGCTGTCCTTGATTTAGAAATTTCGTGTGCAGGGTCCAGGGAAGGTTAGGGTCGTGAGGGGGCAAGTGGTTGAGGGCTGGGAGAAGTCCTAGGCTAGTTAGGAGTCATATGGGTCATGGGAGTCTCACACACAAATCGTGCAGAAATATGGGGCGAGTTTCAGAAGGGTTTTGGGCGGGCCAAGGCTGGTTTTTCGGGCTGGGCTTACACAGTAGGGTCCCTAGGTGGGTTGGCTTGGGTTTGGCTCAAGGTGGCTCGGGCGTGGCTCGAGTAAATTAGGAGATGGCTCGGTGCGTTCGATAAGGTGTTAAAACTGAGAAATTAAAAGGTTACAATTGAATCCATGGGTCCACGGCGGTGGCTCATAACTTGTAAGGGTAGAATAAATCTTAAAAATGCTATGTGTAAAATTTGGGATCAAAATAATGATTTTTGGATTTATTCAGAATTTAATTGCCGCACGAAACGCTAATTAACGAGTTAATTAAAAAGTCTAGTTTTAGGCTTTATAAAATTATGAAAAATTATGTTTAAGCTTAAATAATTATTATAAGTCTAATTTTTAAATTTGGGAATTTTATATGAAATTTTGGTTTTAATTCGGGATTAAAACGTATGAATACGTCACATTTAAAGATTAAATTAAAAGTCATCGAATTAAGCTAAATAAAATTATGGAAAATTCATGTAGGCTTAAATAATTGTTTGGGACATGTTAGAGTCATGAAATCAAGTAAAAGGTCGAAAACGTAAAATGTCGAGTCCAGGGGTAAAACGGTCTTTTTACACCTAGAAATTAGTAAAGGTCATGGCAGTGCCCTAAATGCTATTTTTATGATATTATGATTATTTTTAAATGTTTATGAAATGTTCATGATTAAATTCTGATTTTTAAATTTTTAAGGGATTTTATGATTTAAGGAAGACATTTAAAAGACATGTTGCATGCTTGGTTTCAAAAACAAAATGTTATATTATGCATGATTTTTATAAAGTGGTGAGAATGTAAATGTTGAAGGAAGTGAAGTGATTGTGACTAATTCGTTAATGATGGCGACATCGTGAGGGTGATGGTCCCAGTGGGAGCCTGAAGATCGTGTTTCCATTATTGCGAATATGAGGTTATGAGGATATGAGGTTTGAGGTAAGAATGGGAATGTCGTGAGGAGAGAAGGCCCCAGAGGGAGCCCATGTATGAGAGAAGGCCCTAGAGTGAGCCCCGACGATCGTATTTCTATTTGATCATGATAGGCCAAGGCTCAGTTGACAGGTGACAGTGTCGCTGATGTCCCCGCCGCCCAGTACTGTGGTTATATGTAGATGGATCCATCGATTTTCATGTCATGTTGAGGAAAGTCACAATTAACGATCTGAATTCAACAAAGGAAAAAGAAAATGATCATGATTATGTTTAAGGTTTTATGTCATGTTATGTTGAGGAAAAAGGAAATTCATGTTTGCATGTCATGAAAATATGTTTAAAGTTTTATGCATCATGAAAATGTTTAAGAAAATGTTGTGTTTATGCATCTTCATGAAAACGATATTTTAAGTACAAGTATTTTTCACCGTTATATGTTGACTGTATTACGTATTACTCGTTATAAAGATTATGGTGTGTTGAGTCTTTAGACTCACTAGGTGTGATGGATGCAGGTGGTATTGAGGAGGACTTGATGAGTGATTTGACTGGACTGAAGGCGCACACAACCCGAGGACCAGCGCTACATTTTTCGCAATATGCTTTATGATTTCATTTAAAGATTTTAAGACTATTTACTTATGCTTTTGAGAGATTTTTTGAAAGGTTTAGTATGGGCTTTACTTTTCAAATTATTGCTTTTTAGGTTTGGTAAAACAGTAGACGATTTTACTTTATGACTATTTCACTTGAATTTTTAAATACTAGTTGGTTGAGGTTTTATTCTAGAAGGGCAAAATATTTTATTAAAATATTTTAATAGTTGGCCGAAATTAAAAAAAATAAATTTTCCAGTACTTTTAAAGCAATAAAAAGGTCAGACGTTTCAGTTGGTATCAGAGCAATGGTTCTGTAAAGGGTTGTGCCACCATCAGTGCCGGGAAGATCAGTCGTCAAGCCTCAATTTGTAAGTTTACATGCTTTATATGATTTTATGATATTACCTGCATAAGTACATGAATTAAATGTTTACGTCACATGTTTAGTAGCTTCACGATAATATATGTTCTATATGCTCTGAATTTTTATACGTGTTACGATATGAAATAAGAAATTATTTTCTTTTAACGCATGTTGGTTTTGTGGTGGGATTGGACGATGTTGATTTTTAGGTTTTAGAATTGACGTTCTACTTTTTGGGCTATAAGTTAATCGAGAATGTTATGAATGCTTTGGGACACGTAGATTCTCTAAGAAAATATTTATGATTCATGGTTACTAGTCGAATTAATTTTCGGGAATTAGACGTAAGTATTAATTATTCGAGGATTACAACGACTTTGGGAATAAGAAAATAGATAAATTGGGATTTTAAGTTGATGAAAAGTAAGATTGGTTATAAAAATTTATTTTTGGGTAAATAAGTTTAAGTTTATCGAATTATGTTATGGGAAACCCGTAGAAGGAAATTAAGAATAATAAAAACTTATGGGTTAATCGTAGGATTTTCGAAATTAAAGACCAATTAAGATAATTTTGAGGAAATTAAGAATTGATTGTTGCAATTGTTAAGGAATTTGGGGACTAGTTTAGCAATAAGCGATAATTAAATGGGTTAAATAGTGTAAGGACCGTGTATCGTATTATCGTAAATCCTGTGTGATTATCGATAATTTATGAAATTGTTATGTGATTATGTATTTGATGTATATTGTGACAATGAAGTTGAGAAAATGAATATTGAATATAATTGACGTTGTAAGAGCTCGATTGGAGAGGCCGGACGCCAATTTAGTACAAACATAAATAATTGTACAGAACGAGTGGCTCCCGGGCGGTAAAAAATGACCGCCCGAGCGCCAAGGTAGAAATTTTAAGTGTTCGGGCAGAACACTTCGCGCCCGAGCGGTAGTTTGCGACCGCCCGAGCGCGGAGCAAGTGGCATTTGGACAGAACATGCCGCGCCCCAGAGGTAATTTTTGACCGCCCGAGCGCGGTGCATTTGAAACTCGGGGGCAGAACCTCTCGCGCTCGGGCGCGAGAATTCTACCGCTCGAGCGCGAGAACGGTGGTGATAAGAACGAGACTTATGCTTTACTCTTTCTTCATTTCC
Organism: Primulina tabacum; assembly: GCF_025594145.1. NCBI lineage: Eukaryota > Viridiplantae > Streptophyta > Magnoliopsida > Lamiales > Gesneriaceae > Primulina > Primulina tabacum. Next base: position 18,697,722 of record NC_134562.1, on the reverse strand, counting down.
TTACCGTGGCTTCGAGAGAAAAGAAGGAAAACTCGATTTCTTTCGTCTGAATCGACTTCGAGATGCTGTCTAAACGCGAAACAAATTATATATTTGTGATCGTCGCGTCGAGAGCTTCTGACTGAGGTAATTTTCTTCTAGTTCCAGCAGCTCTAAATATCAAAGTGCTGGAATAGCCTGTATTTGAAGTTGAATTTCTGATATGTAGTAGAATAACCGACAAGAAACTTGTATTCGAAGTCGGAATTGAATTGTGATATGAATTTGATTTGATATGAATTTTTGAAAGTTTCAAATGATATTTGAAACTCATATTAATGATTTTGGAGTATGTTATTGATTGGAATGAGTATGTTATTGATGTAGATAAAGTGTAATATCAATATCTTCAGGCTACATCAACTAGAAACGAAGAATTGAGGTATGTTGCAACCGAGTAACATACGACATGTATCTGTATTATATGATATATGTCGGATTGATTTGATTGATTGGAATGAGATTATGTGTCTATATGCCTTATTTGTCGATTGATGTTGCATACATGACATTGAGATTGAGATATCGGTGTATAAAATAAATGTTTTGTTAACACACATCATTTTATGCATACATCGATACATGACATGCGCGTTGAGCTATGATCCTTGGATACCCTGATATGATTTGATTGGATTCCGGGGTTTGTGAACACAATCGCTATGCCGGTATTATATGACCCGTAAAGCATAGACAATTGTGGCCCCATATGATTGGATATGAGATTTGGGATTTGATGGCGCTTTGCCGACGCTATCATACGAGTATCCCATATTGGCCGGTGTGCCAGCTCGAGCATTGATTTGATAGCGATTCGATTGATTCTGACATGTGCTCAGTGGATGGGCATTTGACCTGATACCTCCACGACATACATGCATTGCATACCATATATCATCGTTTAGATATCTGTGGTATATATGATTGGTTGTTCCATACGGAGCTTTGCTCACCCCTAAGGGGGGCTGTTGTTGTCTTTGTGTGTGGACAATGGCAGGTACTCCAGGATATCAGGAGACCGGAGATGGTGCTTCTGGAGGGGTCACAGTTTGAGTTGAGGTTTATGTTTTGTTCCCAGTATATATGTATATGTATCTATATACCGGAGCATGTCCCGAGGATATAAGTTGTTTGTATGTGATTGGCTTTGATTACGTGTGGGCGTGTTTTTATGAATTGAGATGAAATACTATTTTTAGTATTCAAATAAAATGATTTGGGCTCATTATAAAGAAAATTTAAACTCGTTTTCCGCTGTAATTAGTTAACCCTAATCAGATTGCATTGTAATAACGATTAGGAGGTAAGGACCCCACAAATAGTAAGAATTTTGAGAGTTTAGACTTTTTTAGAATATATGGAACATTGGGATATCATGGTTATATTGTTATAAGGAATGTTAATCAAGGGTTTTTAAGGATGAATCGATATTAGGCTTGAAAATTTAAGAGTTAGCGGATGCGTTTGGGATTTTAAGATTGAAATTTGATAAGTTGATGAATATTTTGGGTATAAAATAAGGAAAATAATGTACGATAAGTATGACCATCCATCTTTTAACTTTGGGAATTTTAAGAAAAATGGAAATTCGAGGTTATAATAGTATAGAACTAAGTCATTATGGGTTTTTCTAAGTTGCAATTCACGAATAAGGATTTAGAAGGAAAATTTAATTGGGATCAAGGAGACGTAAGGACATTTTAGAACTTAAGTTTGATCAGAGTAGCGCAGCGGAAGCATGGATTTTTGGGATACTAGAACTAAGACTAAACTTTGGATTATCTAGGATAAGCAAATTTCGAGGACGAAATTCAATTTAAGGGGGAGAGATTGTAACGCCCCGAAAATTTAAAGGTCCACGCGAACCAATGCATTTGAATTATTAAATTCTCCTGTATTTTTAATTAAATGTTTTAATTGCATGAATTAATTATGTTGTGCATATTTACATGTTTAAAATATATTTTCTATATTGTTGCATTAAAATTTATTTTTAAAGGTTATTCAAGTTGTGATCGAGGAACGGAGACCGAGGGCTGAAAAATAGAAAATATTTTTATTAAATAATTGTTTTTAATTATTTAAAATATGGGTGATGCTGTTTATTATTTTTGAAAATAAGGGGTTTTGATGTGATTTTATACGCCAGGACGTAATTTTTATCGGTGTTGGATTTTCAACAAAAATACAAACGTAATGGCAACCCGGCTAATAAATTCACAAACTTATTTAAGCAAAATTATTTTTAATATTTTAATTAAATACTAATTAAGCACTAATGGGCCTAATTATATTCTTAATGGGCCTAAGCCTAGTTAGTAATTAATTAACTATAAAATATATTAAAAACCCTCCCCAGACCTCATACTTTGACACGCCTGTTTTCTGAAATTGCACCCACCAAAACACACGGCACACTCACACAATTGAAAGGGGATTTTCGGAAAAAGCTCAAGGGAAATTCAAGCCAAGGTTCTTGTCCGTTCTTCGCAAATCGTCAACGATTTTTCGTGCGTTAAAAACGCAAAGGCACGCCATATATCTTCCTTTTCTCATCTTTCACACCATAGTAATTATTTTAAATTGTTTTGCATGAAAAACATGGCACACAAGATGGAATTTTCGTAACTACATGCATAGGTGTCTTAAACTTGTGTTTTGCATCCCAAAATCATGTTTTTATGTTGTTAAAGGGGCTGCCATGATTAGGAGTGGTTAGAGGATGTTTTTACATGTTTTCAAGGGTCCTAAAACACACCCAAACAGTTGCAAAACTAGAAGAACAAAGCTAGAACCGTGGGTGGTTAGTGAGTAGGGCCGATGTGCTTGTTGGCCTTCATGAGTTAGGTTGGTTGTGCATGGGGCTTCGGGGCTCGACCAGGTCTTGAGGAGGGCTAGCTTGGGACGTGACTAGGTCCTAGGAAGAGTCCTAGCATGGCTAGGACTCGTGCACCAGGCTAGGGAAGAGTCCACGCTGCATAGGACTCTTCCCGTAAGGTGATGGTGGTCGGCCGAGATTTTCAAGGTAATGGCTCGGTTGAGGGCGGGGCTAGGTGGTCTGGGTGATGACTTGGGACGGTCCAGAGAGGGGTTGGAAGGGTCAGGCCTCGTGGTGGCTCGAGCAAGAGTCCACACGAAGCATCACGAACGCACGGAGGGTGCTAGGGAGGGGCGCAGGTTGCTGTCCTTGATTTAGAAATTTCGTGTGCAGGGTCCAGGGGCTGGGTTGGTCTGGGCTTGGTCTGGGCGTGGTCCAGGGAAGGTTAGGGTCGTGAGGGGGCAAGTGGTTGAGGGATGGGAGAAGTCCTAGGCTAGTTAGGAGTCATATGGGTCATGGGAGTCTCACACACAAATCGTGCAGAAATATGGGGCGAGTTTCAGAAGGGTTTTGGGCAGGCCAAGTCTGGTTTTTAGGGCTGGGCTTACACAGTAGGGTCCCTAGGTGGGTTGGCTCGGGTTTGGCTCAAGGTGGCTCGGGCGTGGCTCGAGTAAATTAGGAGATGGCTCGGTGCGTTCGATAAGGTGTTAAAACGAGAAATTAAAAGGTTAAAATTGAATCCATGGGTCCACAGAGGTGGCTCATGACTTGTAAGGGTAGAATAAATCTTAAAAATGCTATGTGTAAAATTTGGGATCAAAATAATGATTTTTGGATTTATTCAGAATTTAATCGCCGCACGAAACGCTAATTAACGAGTTAATTGAAAAGTCTAGTTTTAAGCTTTATAAAATTATGAAAAATTACGTTTAAGCTTAAATAATTATTATAAGTCTAAGTTTTAAATTTGGGAATTTTATATGAAAGTTTGGTTTTAATTCGGGATTAAAACGTATGAATACGTCACATTTAAAGATTAAATTAAAAGTCATCGAATTAAGATAAATAAAATTATGAAAAAATTCATGTAGCCTTAAATAATTGTTTGGGACACGTTAGAGTCATGAAATCAAGAAAAAGGTCGAAAACGTAAAATGTCGAGTCCAGGGGTAAAACGGTCTTTTTACACCTAGAAATTAGTAAAGGTCATGGCAGTGCCCTAAATGCTATTTTTATGATATTATGATTATTTTTAAATGTTTATGAAATGTTCATGATTAAATTCTGATTTTTTTTAAATTTTTAAGGGATTTTATGATTTAAGGAAGACATTTAAAAGACATGTTGCGTGCTTGGTTTCAAAAACGAAATGTTATGTTATGCATGATTTTTATAAAGTGTTGAGAATGTAAATGTTGAAGGAAGTGAAGTGATTGTGACTAATTCGTTAATGATGGCGACGTCGTGAGGGTGATGGTCCCAGTGGGAGCTCGACGATCGTGTTTCCATTATTGCGAATATGAGGTTATGAGGATATGAGGTTTGAGGTAAGAATGAGAATGTCGTGAGGGGAGAAGGCCCCTAGAGGGAGCCCATGTATGGGAGAATGCCCCAGAGGAAGCCCCGACGATCGTATTTCTATTCGATCATGATAGGCCAAGGCTCAGTTGACCGGTGAGAGTGTCGCTGATGTCCCCGCCGCCCAGTACTGTGGTTATATGTAGATGGATCCATCGATTTTCATGTCATGTTGAGGAAAGTCACAATTAACGATCTGAATTCAACAAAGGAAAAAGAAAATGATCATGATTATGTTTAAGGTTTTATGTCATGTTATGTTGAGGAAAAAGGAAATTCATGTTTGCATGTCATGAAAATGTTAATGTTTAAAGTTTTATGCATCATGAAAATGTTTACGAAAATGTTGTGTTTATGCATCTTCATGAAAACGATATTTTAAGTACAAGTATTTTTCACCGTTATATGTTGACTGTATTACGTATTACTCGTTATAAAGATTATGGTGTGTTGAGTCTTTAGACTCACTAGGTGTGATGGATGCAGGTGGTATTGAGGAGGACTTGATGAGTGATTTGACTGGACTGAAGGCGCACACAACCCGAGGACCAGCGCTACATTTTCCGCAATATGCTTTATGATTTCATTTAAAGATTTTAAGACTATTTACTTATGCTTTTGAGAGATTTTTTGAGAGGTTTAGTATGAGCTTTACTTTTCAAATTATTGCTTTTTAGATTTGGTGAAACAATAGACGATTTTACTTTATGACTATTTCACTTGAATTTTTAAATACTAGTTGGTTGAGGTTTTATTCTAGAAGGGCAAAATATTTTATTAAAATATTTTAATAGTTGGCCGAAATTTAAAAAAAAAAAATTTTCCAGTACTTTTAAAGCAATAAAAAGGGCAGACGTTTCAGATGAGGTTGAGACCGAGGGCGGGGACCAGTGAGCTAGCTTGGGTCAGCAGTAGTAGGAACCCGAGGACCCCATGTTTCAGTTTATTCACCTTTTTATGTTCAAACTCAGTTTTATTATGTTGAATTATTTTTAAGTTGTTGAGTTGAAAAACAATATTCACTTTCGCTGTTATTTTAAAAATTAAATACATTTCTCAGTTTATTTGATGAATGATGCATATTATTTATTTAAAGAGAAAATTTTAAATAATTCCGCAAAATTACGAAAACGAAATACAGGCCTTTACATAAAAAGTGTCTTCCTAAATGGTCTACTGCTAGAAGAAGTTTACGTTAAACAACCCCCTGGTTTTATTGATCATTTCTTACCGCATCATGTCTTTAAATTACACAAAGCCTTGTATGGTTTGAAACAGGTACCTAGGACTTGGTTGAAAGGGGATCGGTTACGGTGACCGGAAGCGCAACGGAAGTTAAAAATTTAGATTTTTCATCAAGAAATTTCGGCCACCTCATATTTTGTGTAGCAAATACAATAAACACCAAATATCATACATAGGGTGTTTTAGAATTTACCTATCAATCTCAAGAGATTGATGAATGGCACCAACCAAGTTGTAAACAACTTGGCTCTTCAAGGATGACAAGTCTACAAGCTCTCATTCCTTCAAAAATTAGGCTCACCACTTGCTAGGTAAATCCCCTCTTAATTTGCACTAGAAAATTAAGAGGATTTTTCAAGGAGAGGAATATTTCTTCCTCAACTCTTAAAGAAGAAATCGAGAGAAAAACTTGGAGAGAAAATCCCTAAGATTTCGACCAAGGTAGATCTAGAATGAGGGAGGATGAATTGCCTTGGTTGTGGAAAAAGTTGATCCAAAAAGTTGCATGCCATGCAATATTTTAATTAAAAGTATTCCACAACCTTTCACCTCCCAAGCATGCATATCAAGTGGGCTTGTAACAATTACAAGGCCCATGGACTTTTATTTAAATGTCCGAAACATATTTGAGCCCATTTATAGTTTACTTGATTTTACTCAAGCCCACTAGTTAAATAATTATTTTCAATTGGGCCCTACAAGGTCCAATGTTATTTAATTAATTCAACACTTGAATTAATTTAATTATTTGGACTCTACTAGGCCCACTAGTGTTTATTTAATTCAACACTTGAATTAATTTAATTTAGTCCATAATAATGTTTATGAAAATCACAATTTTCAAATACATGATTCACTTGGCCTACTTTTAATTTAGGAACACATTCATAAATTAAAATGTACATTTCTCTCATAGAAGTCATACTTCTATTTTTCTTTACGCTTATAAACTCATTTATAAGCCGTTCAACACATTGAACTATTTTACTTCTCAACAGGATCTAGAAAGCTAGTACTTGTGTGGCCCTCAATGGTTCACTGATACAACTAGCCGTGGGTTCACATCTCCATGTGATTTGGACTAAACATGTCCTTATTTGAGCATACTCCAATTGCTCCATTCTTACTTATCAACTCCTTGATAACAAGTGTAAGGTCCAAAATTAAGACGACATAATCCGACTGCATGCGAATCTAGGAAATAAGAAAAAATGAGTAATTAATTGATTTTAATTGCTAATTAATTGTGTGACATATTTGTTTATATGCTAAAGGAGATCTTTATTGTCATCATGCATAAAATGGTATTTTAGGAATATTCAAGCGACGATCGAGGAACGGGGACCGAGGGCTGAAGAAAATGTAAAATATTTTTATTAAATAAATATTTTTAATTATTTGAAAATAAGGTTGATGCTTTTTAGTATTTTTGAAAATAAAGGGTTTTGAGGTGATTTTATACGCCGGGACGTAAATTTTATCGGTGTTGGTTCTTCAACTAAAATACGAACTTTTTGGCAACACGGCTAATAAATTCACATGTTTAATTAATCAAAACTTTGGTTAAAATTTTATTAATCCTAATTAAAGCTAATGGGCTTGAATTTTGTGGCTTAATAGGCCCAAAGCCTACTTAGTTAATGAATTAGTATTTAAAGTGTTAATTAAATCAAAACCCTATTCTACTTCATGATCATAATCAGCCACCAACTCTCAATAATATGAAACTCTCCACCACACACACACAACCTCATGGCACTTCACTCAATTTGGAGAGGATTTCGAAAAGGCAAGCAAGATCAAGCCATCGTCGCGTCCCGTTCTTCGTCCTCAACGTATATTCGAGCGTACAGTACGCAAATGCACACCTTAATCTCCTTTTTTCATCCATCATATCATATAACTCTTTAAATATTGGATGCATGAAAATTATATAGAAAGTTTCTGAAATTTTCGGATTTATGCACTATTGTATGTTGAACTCATGACTTTGAATCCCACAAATTGTTTAATGCATGTAGGGGGCTGCCATGATGTTATGACATGATCAAGAGATGTTTTTACATGAATTTAGAAGGTCCTAGACCCACGTTAATTGCTGCACACACAAGCTCTACACAGAAAATCGGTTTTTTGCTGTCAAGAAGCTTGAGGGGTTCGGTGTTCTTGTTTTAATGGGAGGGCTGGCCTGGGCTGGGGCTCATGGCTAGCCTAGGGTCTGATGGTGTCAAGGGGAGAGTCCTAGCCATGATAGGACTCGGTCTGGAAGGGCAGGGAGGAGTCCTTGCAAGTAAGGACTCCCACCCGAGAAGCTGCACCTTGAGGTACAGACTTCGTGCGATCAGTATAGGATAGGGGCTCGGTCCAGGGATAGTGGGCTGGGCTAGGGTGACTCATTAGGGTCCTAGGAAGAAGCACTAGGGGTTGGCTCAGGTGCTGGGTAGACGGCTAGGGCCTTAGGTGCATGAAACTAGAGTCCTAGTATGTTAAGGACTCTCGGCCAGCTATGGGTCTCATGGGAGGGCTTTGTTTTTGGGTTTTCGCGTGGTTTCTTGGTAAAGTTAGAGTCCAGTGGGTTAATATAACATGTTGGGCACCTTTTGGCTCGACATGGTTTCGGGGGTAACTCGTGAAAATCGAACGTTGGCTCGGGGTCGAAGTTTAGGTGTCAAATAGGGTATTTAAAAGAAGAAAAAATAGGAAAACGGCTCGCGGGGGTCGAGTCGGGGTCCATAAGGTCTAAAATAATATAAAAAGACTAAATTTAGAATTTAGGAATTTTATATTAAAGTTTGGGATTTTTCGGGATTAAAACACCGTCAAAATAATTATGAAAAGATAATTGAAAAAGTCTAACATTTGGCCAAATAAAATTATGAAAAAATTCACGTAAGCTTAAATAATTATTTGGGACATGTTAGAGTAATGAAATCAAGAAAAAAAGTCGAAAACGTAAAATGTCGAGTCCAGGGGTAAAACAGTCTTTTTACACCTAGAAATTAGTAAAGGACATGGCAGTGCCCTAAATGCTATTTTTATGAAAATATGATTATTTTTAAATGTTTATGAATTGTTCATGATTAAATGATGATTTTTAAATGTCTAAGGGATTTTTATGATTTAAGAAGACATTTAAAATACATGTTGCATGCTTGGTTTCAAAAATGAAAAACGTAATGATATTCATGATTTTTCTAAAGTGATGTGAATGAATGTTGAAGGATGTGAAATAATTGTGACTAATTCGTTAATGTTGGCGACGTCGTGAGGGTTATGGTCCCAGTGAGAGCCCGACGATCGTGTTTTCATCATTGCGAATATGTGGTAACGGTTTTGTGGTAACAGAATAATGGGAATATCGTGAGGGAAAAAGGCCCCAGAGGGAGCCCATTTATGGGAAAAGGCCCCAGAGAGAGCCCTGACGATCATATTTCTATTCGAATCATGATAGGCCAGGGCCCAGTTGACCGGTGAGAGTGTTGCTGGTGTCCCCCGCCGCCCAGTACTGTGGTTTTATGTAGATGGATCCATCGACCCTCATGAGCATGATCAGGAAAGTCACAATTAACGATCTGAATTCAATAAAGGAAAAAAAAAAGGAAATGTTCATGATTATGTTTAAGGTTTTATGTCATGTCATGTTGAGGAAAAGGAAATTCATGTTTGCATGTCATGAAAATGTTTATGTTTAAAGTTTTATGCATCATGAGAATGTTTACGAAAATGTTTATGTTTATGCATCTTCATGAAAACGATATTTTAAGTACAAGTATTTTTCACCGTTATATGTTGACTGTATTACGTATTACTCGTTATAAAGATTATGGTGTGTTGAGTCTTTAGACTCACTAGGTGTGATGGATGCAGGTGGTATTGAGGGAGGACTTGATGAGTGATTTGACTGGACTGAAGGCGCACATAACCCGAAGACAAGCGCTACATTTTTCGCATTATGCTTTATGATTTAAGTTAAAGATTTTTAAGATTATTTATTTATGCTTTGAGAGATTTTGAAAGGTTTAGTATGGGCTTTACTTTTCAAATTATTTCTTTTTAGGTTTGGTAAAACAGTAGACGATTTTACTTTACGACTATTTCACTCGAATTTTTATATACTAGTTGATTGAGGTTTTATTTTAAAAGGGGGAAAATATTTTATTTGGCCGAAATATTTAAAAAAAAAATTTCTAGTACTTTTAAAGCAATAAAAAGGGCAGACGTTTCAGTTGGTATCAGAGCAAAGGTCCTGTAAAGGGTTGTGCCACCATCAGCGCCGGGAAGATCAGCCGTCAAGCCTCAAGTTGTAAGTTTTACTTGCTTTATGTGATTCTATATGATTTAACCTGCATGACGTTATGGATATTATGTTTATGATACATGTTTAATAGCTTTTTGAGTAGTATTGCCTTGCATGCTTAAAATGCTAATTAAGTCAGGATGTGTTACATGATTAGAGAACTTAGATTTAAATGCATGTTGGTTAAGTTAGAATTTGGAAAACATTCAGATAAAATGCCTCCTAGACGCGTACCCGTTATCGAGAATCAAGCAGAGAACATTGTTAATCGCCGAGGGAATAGTCAAAGAAATGCACCACCACCACCACCTCCTCCACCTGGGGATCCTGCTACTCGTGCATTAGAGGGCATGGCTCGCCTCTTCGAGCAGCAGTTACAGCAGCAGCAATTACAGCTGCAGTTACAGCAGATGCAGCAGCAGCCACCTAGGCCACCGCAGGATATTTATGAGCAGTTCCGGAGGCTAGGGCCGAAGGAATTTTCTGGCACCACCGATCCATTTGCTGCTGAGAGTTGGATCCGATCACTCGAGGCACATTTTCGCTATCTGAACATGGGAGATGCCGACCGTGTGAGGTGCACTACTTATCTGCTTAGGGACGACGCTTCTTTATGGTGGGAAGGAGCCGAGCATGGTGTTGACCTTGCTACACTCACTTGGGCACAGTTCAAGACGAAATTCTATGAGACATACTTTACTGCTGACGTCAGAAGTCGGATAAAGAGGGAATTTATGACTCTCCGTCAGGGAGACATACCTGTTGCTGATTTTGTGAAGAAGTTTGATAGGGGTTGCCACTTTGTACCCCTTATTGCCGGGGACGCGGAAGAAAAACTTAGGCATTTCAAGGATGGCCTACGACCTACCATTCGGGATAAAGTTATGATGATGCGTCCAGAGAATTATGCTATGGTAGTTACTTATGCATATCAGGCTGAGCAGTCTTTAAAGGACATTGACTTTGAGATTCAGCGCAAGAGGCAGCACTATCAGAATAACAATCAACCCAACAAGAAGCCAAATACAGGTCCTTCGAGACCTCAAGGGCCTCAAAAGCCCCAAGGTCAAGTCAAGAAGCCAGCGCCACCAAAGCCACAGAATCCGGGAGCACCAAAGCTTGCTGAGAGGCAACCATGCAAGGAGTGCAACCGTCTACATCTTGGCAAATGCGAGTTGGGATCATATAAATGTTTCTACTGCAAGGAGGCCAGGTCACAAAGCTATTGATTGCCCAAAGAGGAAAGCAGCTACTACGGCCCGAGCTTATGTTATGAATGCCGAGGAAGCCGAGGAAGAGGCAGACACTACACTCATCACGGGTAACCTAGTCATTTAACATTTTTATATTGCTTATTTCTGCATGAAATGTTAAATTGGTTATTAGAATTGAATTGTGATTAAGTTTCAACCTAGAATAAATTAGGTTGCATGTTCTACTTAGTTGGACTTAAGCGATGATTTTAGAAACCATAGAAAAATGATTTGAATTTTGTGCCTTGTTTTATGTGAAGGATGGAATGATTCCAAATAAAAAGTTCTAGGCCCAAAATTAAAGAAAATCATAATTTAGGGAGATTTCGAAATTTTGGGGGTTATTGTGCAATTTTCGAAACTTTGAGGTCTATTGTGCAATAATTCGAAAATAAGGGACCTAAGTGAAATTTCTGAAATCTTAAGGATCAAAAATGCAATTTTTGAAACATGAAGGGCTAAATCAGAATTCCGAATAATATAAGGACTTAATTGCAATAATTCGAAAATTTTGGGGTCAATTTTGCAAATTTCAAAAAAATTGAGGGACTAAGGTGCAATTTTTTTCAAAGAAATGTTTAAGTTCAACGCGCAATCTTCTTATAACTTTGGGAATTAATGATAGTAAATCCTTAAGATTCAACGCGAAAAGATATATAAGACAATTTTCATCGCAGGGAGGATCATCATTTTAGGTGTAGCTACCTATGCATTGCTAGATTCAGGAGCTACACACTCTTTCATATCTGAAACCTTCATAAAAAGACTGAAAATTACTCCTCAAGATATGGGTTTGGGTTTCAAAGTTTCTATTCCATCCGGCGATCAGATGCTCACGTCTAAGATTGTTAAGAATCTGGAGCTTCGGTTATTCAAAGATGTTGTTCGGGCAGATCTTATTGTGCTTCCTATACCCGAATTCGATATTATACTTGGGATGGATTGGCTATCAGCGAATAGAGCATCGATTGATTTTCGTCAGCGATCAGTATCTATTAGGCCACCTAGTGGTAAATCTTTTGTCTTTGAGGCGGCAAGAAACAAGCAAATGCCGCACATTATCTCTTGTCTATATGCGAGGAAGCTTATTAAGCGTGGATGTCAAGCTTATCTAGCATGTGTCACTACTACACATGAATCCATCAGTCAGAAGATAGAAGATGTTGATATTGTGAGAGATTTTCCTAGCGTCTTTCCCGACGACGTTTCTGGCATTCCGCCCGATCGTGAGGTGGAGTTCTCTATTGACCTTATGCCGGGCACTGTTCCTATATCTAAAGCACCTTATCGTCTAGCACCCGTTGAAATGAAAGAATTGAAAGATCAAATTCAAGAATTGCTAGACAAAGGTTTTATTCGCCCTAGTTACTCTCCGTGGGGCGCACCGGTTTTGTTTGTGAAAAAGAAAGATGGTAGTATGCGTCTTTGCATCGATTATCGAGAGCTCAATAGGGTCACTATAAAAAATAAGTATCCACTGCCAAGAATTGAAGATTTATTTGATCAGTTGCAAGGAGCATCGATATTTTCTAAGATTGATCTGCGATCTGGATACCACCAGTTGAAAGTCAAAGAGTCTGACGTTCACAAGACAGCGTTTCGCACGAGATATGGGCACTATGAGTTTATGGTCATGCCATTCGGGTTGACCAATGCGCCAGCGATCTTCATGGATCTCATGAATCGCGTATTTCAGCCATATCTGGATCAGTTTATTATTGTCTTCATTGATGACATATTGATCTATTCCAAGAACAGAGAGGAGCATAGCCGTCATTTGAGGATCGCACTGCAGGTATTACAAGACAAAAAGCTATATGCAAAGTTCAGCAAGTGCGAGTTTTGGCTTGACAGAGTGGCGTTCTTAGGCCACATCATTTCTAGTGATGGCGTGGAAGTTGATCCGAGTAAAGTTGAGGCAGTAAAAGAGTGGCCAGTACCGAAGAGTGTCACCGAGATTCGCAGTTTCTTGGGACTAGCTGGCTATTATCGCAAATTCATCAAGGGGTTCTCATCTATTGCAGTGCCTTTGACATCTTTGACGAAGAAAAATGCTAAGTTTATTTGGGGATCCGAGTGTCAAGACAGTTTTGACAAGTTGAAGCAAGCCTTGATATCTGCACCAGTGTTATCTATGCCATCGGGGTAAGGGGAGTATGTTCTTTATACCGACGCTTCTAAGCTTGGTTTGGGTGCAGTTCTGATGCAAAACGACCGAGTTATCGCCTATGCGTCGAGACAGCTGAAAATTCATGAAAAGAACTACCCTACTCATGATCTTGAGCTTGCAGCATTAGTCTTTGCACTAAAAATTTGGAGACACTACCTTTATGGGGAGAAGTGCAAGATATTCACCGATCATAAAAGTTTGAAATACTTCTTCACCCAAAAGGAGTTGAATATGAGACAGCGCAGATGGCTTGAATTGGTAAAGGACTATGATTGTGACATTAGCTACCATCCGGGGAAAGGTAATGCAGTGGCAGACGCATTGAGTAGAAAAACAACAGTTATCACTCATTTATCACTCCAAAGACCGTTGCAGTCCGAGATACAGCGGTTTGAGCTTACAGTGTATGCTAGGGGCAAGGCCCCTAATCTTGCCACATTATCAGTACAGTCGACTTTGAGAGACAGAATTCGTGATGGGCAGTCTACTGATGAGCAGATGCAAAAGTGGAGAGCAAGAGATAAAGCCAAGGGCCGGAATTTATATTCAGTGGTGGATGGTTTAGTCCGTTATCGAGACCGTCTATGGGTTCCTAGTGACGATTCTTTGAGAGATCTTATTATGAAGGAAGCCCACGACACACCATATTCCATTCATCCGGGCAGTACAAAGATGTATAGAGATTTGCAGTTGTTATATTGGTGGCCAGGCATGAAGAGGGACATTCTGAGACATGTATCTGAGTGTTTGACTTGTCAGCAAGTCAAAGCAGAGCATCAAAGACCAGCGGGAAAATTAAAACCACTCCCTATCCCCGAGTGGAAATGGGAGAACATCACTATGGACTTTGTTGTGGGATTGCCAAAGACAGTTAAAGGATTCAATGCCATTTGGGTGATAGTGGATCGTCTTACGAAATCAGCGCATTTTCTACCTATTAAGACGACATTCACCATGGTTCAGTATGCCGACTTGTATATTCGGGAGATAGTTCGGCTGCATGGGATTCCTGTATCCATCGTTTCTGACAGGGATCCGAGATTCACGTCGTCTTTTTGGAAAAGTCTACACGCAGCGATGGGGACCAAGTTATTGTTCAGTACAGCGTTCCACCCTCAAACCGATGGTCAGTCAGAAAGAGTTATACAGACTTTGGAAGATCTACTGTGAGCATGTGTTATTGATTTCCAAGGCAGTTGGGAACAAAAATTACCTCTAGTGGAGTTCACTTACAATAACAGCTATCAATCATCAATAGGAATGGCTCCTTTTGAGGCACTCTATGTAAGGAGGTGTAGATCTCCTATTCATTGGGACGAGGTTGGGGAAAGAAGAGATATTGGTCCAGATGTGATTGAAGAGACAGCTGAGCTGGTAGTCAAAATTCGTGACAGAATGAAGACTGCGCAAAGCCGACAAAAGAGTTATGCGGATAAAAGGCAAAGGGACTTAGAGTTTTCAGTTGGCGATCATGTATTTGTGAAAATAGCACCCATGAAGGGTGTTATGCGCTTTGGCAAGAAGAGCAAGCTTAGTCCAAGATTTATAGGTCCGTTCGAGATTTTGGAGAGGATTGGGACACTACCTTATAGAGTGGCATTGCCACCAGCGCTTGCAGGAGTTCACAATGTGTTCCACATTTCGATGCTGCGGAAGTACATGTCTAACCTATCACATGTGCTTAATTATGAACCTCTTCAACAAACTCCAAATATGTCGTATGAAGAAAGACCTGTCCAGATTCTGGCTAGACAAGAAAGACGATTGCGTAACAAAGTCATTCCAATGGTCAAGGTCAAGTGGCTGAATCACTCGGAAGAGGAAGCTACTTGGGAAACCGAGAGGGACTTGAAGAGTCGCTATCCGGATCTATTCGGTAAGTTCTAATTTCGAGGACGAAATTTTATTTAGGGGGGGGGGGAGGAATTGTGAGGTCCAAAATTAAGACGACGTAATCCGACTGCATGCGAATCTAGGAAATAAGAAAAAATGAGTAATTAATTGATTTTAATTGCTAATTAATTGTGTGACATATTTGTTTATTTGCTAAAGGAGATCTTTATTGTCATCATGCATAAAATGGTATTTTAGGAATATTCAAGCGACGATCGAGGAACGGGGACCGAGGGCCGAAGAAAATGTAAAATATTTTTATTAAATAATTATTTTTAATTATTTGAAAATAAGGTTGATGCTTTTTAGTATTTTTGAAAATAAAGGGTTTTGAGGTGATTTTATACGCCGGGACGTAAATTTTATCGGTGTTGGTTCTTCAACTAAATACGAACTTTTTGGCAACATGGCTAATAAATTCACATGTTTAATTAATCAAAACTTTGGTTAAAATTTTATTAATCCTAATTAAAGCTAATGTGCTTGAATTTTGTGGCTTAATAGGCCTAAAGCCTACTTAGTTAATGAATTAGTATTTAAAGTGTTAATTAAATCAAAACCCTATTCTACTTCATGATCATAATCGGCCACCAACTCTCAATAATCTGAAACTCTCCACCACACACACACAACCTCACGGCACTTCACTCAATTTGGAGAGGATTTCGAAAAGGCAAGCAAGATCAAGCCATCGTCGCGTCCCGTTCTTCGTCCTCAACGTATATTCGAGCGTACACTACGCAAAGGCACACCTTAATCTCCTTTTCTCATCCATCATATCATATAACTCTTTAAATATTGGATGCATGAAAATTATATAGAAAGTTTCTGAAATTTTCGGATTTATGCACTATTGTATGTTGAACTCATGACTTTGAATCCCACAAATTGTTTAATGCATGTAGGGGGCTGCCATGATGTTATGACATGATCAAGAGATGTTTTTACATGAATTTAGAAGGTCCTAGACCCACGTTAATTGCTGCACACACAAGCTGTACACAGAAAATCGGTTTTTTGCTGTCAAGAAGCTTGAGGGGTTCGGTGTTCTTGTTTTAATGGGAGGGCTGGCCTGGCCTGGGGCTCATGGCTAGCCTAGGGTCTGATGGTGTCAAGGGGAGAGTCCTAGCCATGCTAGGACTCGGTCTGGAAGGGCAGGGAGGAGTCCTTGCAAGCAAGGACTCCCACCCGAGAAGCTGCACCTTGAGGTGCAGACTTCAGTGCGATCAGTATAGGATAGGGGCTCGGTCCAGGGATCGTGGGCTGGGCTAGGGTGACTCATTAGGGTCCTAGGAAGAAGCACTAGGGGTTGGCTCAGGTGCTGGGTAGACGGTTAGGGCCTTAGGTGCATGAAACTAGAGTCCTAGTATGTTAAGGACTCTCGGCCAGCTATCGGTCTCATGGGAGGGCTTTGTTTTTGGGTTTTCGCGTGGTTTCTTGGTAAAGTTAGAGTCCATTGGGTTAATATAACATGTTGGGCACCTTTTGGCTTGACATGGTTCGGGGGTAACTCGTGAAAATCGAACGTTGGCTCGGGGTCGAAGTTTAGGTGTCAAATAGGGTATTTAAAAGAAGAAAAAAATTGGAAAACGGCTCACGGGGGTCGAGTCGGGGTCCATAAGGGCTAAAATAATATAAAAAGACTAAATTTATAATTTAGGAATTTTATATTAAAGTTTGGGATTTTTCGGGATTAAAACACCGTCAAAATAATTAAGAAAAGATAATTGAAAAAGTCTAACATTTAAGCCAAATAAAATTATGAAAAAATTCACGTAAGCTTAAATAATTATTTGGGACATGTTAGAGTCATGAAATCAAGAAAAAAAGTCGAAAACGTAAAATGTCGAGTCCAAGGGTAAAACGGTCTTTTTACACCTAGAAATTAGTAAAGGTCATGGCAGTGCCCTAAATGCTATTTTTATGAAATTTTTAAATGTTAATGAATTGTTCATGATTAAATGATGATTTTTAAATGTCTAAGGGATTTTTATGATTTAAGAAGACATTTAAAATACATGTTGCATGCTTGGTTTCAAAAATGAAAAACATAATGATATTCATGATTTTTCTAAAGTGATGTGAATGAAAAATGTTGAAGGATGTGAAATAATTGTGACTAATTCGTTAATGTTGGCGATGTCGTGAGGGTTTATGGTCCCAGTGGGAGCCCGACGATCGTGTTTCCATCATTGCGAATATGTGGTAACGGATATGTGGTAACGGTTTTGTGGTAACGGAAGAATGGGAATATCGTGAGGGAAAAAGGCCCCAGAGAGAGCCTATTTATGGGAAAAGGCCCCAGAGGGAGCCCCGACGATCGTACTTCTATTCGAATCATGATAGGCCAGGGCCCAGTTGACCGGTGAGAGTGTTGCTGGTGTCCCCCGCCGCCCAGTACTGTGGTTTTATGTAGATGGATCCATCGACCCTCATGAGCATGATCAGGAAAGTCACAATTAACGATCTGAATTCAACAAAAGAATAAAAAAAGGAAATGTTCATGATTATGTTTAAGGTTTTATGTCATGTCATGTTGAGGAAAAGGAAATTCATGTTTGCATGTCATGAAAATGTTTATGTTTAAAGTTTTATGCATCATGAGAATGTTTACAAAAATGTTTATGTTTATGCATCTTCATGAAAACGATATTTTAAGTACAAGTATTTTTCACCATTATATGTTGACTGTATTACGTATTACTCGTTATAAAGATTATGGTGTGTTGAGTTTTTAGACTCACTAGGTGTGATGGATGCAGGTGGTATTGAGGGAGGACTTGATGAGTGATTTGAATGGGCTGAAGGCGCACATAACCCGAGGACCAGCGCTACATTTTCCGCATTATGTTTTATGATTTAAGTTAAAGATTTTTAAAATTATTTATTTATGCTTTGAGAGATTTTGAGAGGTTTAGTATGAGCTTTACTTTTCAAATTATTGCTTTTTAGGTTTGGTAAAACAGTAGACGATTTTACTTTACGACTATTTCACTCGAATTTTTATATACTAGTTGATTGAGGTTTTATTTTAAAAGGGGAAAATATTTTATATTTTCATGTATTAAGTGAGTTGGCCGAAATATTTTTTTTAAAAAAAAAATTTTCTAATACTTTTAAAGCAATAAAAAGGGCAGAGTTTCAACAAGAACGTCAGAACTCAAGTCTGATAGTACCCAACCAATCATGTTAAACGCCTAGCAGCATCGCTTACATGATTCCCTAGGTATCAAATGATAGTGCCTGCAAGAACCATTCTATTATGGTTAGCGTACAGTATGGTCCCTTCAACTCATATATCCCGACCGATTCGACAACCATTGGTATGTCGAGAGTTGTCAATGAATCGATACTATGTGTCATGTCGTAGTTGCATCGATGGTGTAATCTATGAAACCCCTTTCATAATTACCACCATACTCTGATCAGATATTTCAACCTACATACACATGAGAACACATAGGATATCCATACCCGAAGGTAAGCGGTGAATCCCCGACTACAATGCATTGACTCCTATATGTTTCGACAGAACACCCAACCTTGCCACCTGATGACCCCATGAGAGTCGGTAAACAAGTCAAAGTGTAATTCTAGCACATAGAGTCTCAATGTTGTCCCGGGTCATAAGGACTAATGGTGTACAACCATAAACTAGGACTTTTCCACTCTATAAGTGAGAACCACTTGGAAAGTCCTTTATGGAGGGTTGTTCAGTGCACTCTACAAGGAGCACCTATCTGCATGTTCGGACATCACAATGTCCCCTACCAATGAAACATGGTACTCACATCGCAGATACTAGTCTCGAACTCGAGCGGCCTATATCCTTCTTAGCGGCGGCTGAATCGACTAGGAACTGTTTAGAATATACAGTATTCCAAATATGAGTTTCATGATACTCATCATATGAGCATCTCATATTCTTTCTATTATTTGTATTTTCAAGGGCTTTATCTATGCAACTAGCATGGGTATACAGATAAAGAAGTGCCAAAATAATAATTTCAAATATTATTAAAATAAAGACTGTTCATACATAGAGTTTAAACATGAACCATCGGCCAACACTTGGCTCGACGGGCACCTACTCTAACATTAGTATGATACTCTTTTACAATTTCTTGTCAATCATAATTTAACCATCGACATCGTGGACAAGGCTTTATTCACATTAGTTAAAAATAAGCACATTGTTTTAGTACAGATTTATGTTGATGATATTATCTTTGGGTCAACTAACCCCAAATTGTGTGAAAAGTTTGCTAAGATAATGCAGGAACAATTCGAAATGAGGCATGATGGGAGAATTGACATTCTTCCTAGGACTGCAGATTAAGCAACTCGATACACGAATCTTCTAAATCAGGCTAAGTACACAAAAGAACTACTGAAAAAGTTTGGCATGAAGACATGCTCTGCTGCTTCCACTCCAATGAGTTCATCTACTAAACTTGATAAAGATGAAAATGGAATTTCAGTAGAGGTAACTCAGTATCGTGGTCTTATTGGCTCATTGTTATATCTTACTGCCAGTAGACCTGATATTATGTTTGCTATTTGTATTTGTGCGAGATTTCAGTCTAACCCTAAGCAATCGCATTTCATTGCTACTAACGAATTTTGAAATATTTAAAGGGTACTCAAAATGTCGGCCTATGGTATTCCAAGGATTCCTCTTTCAATCTTATTGAATATTCAGATGCTGACTATGCATGTTGCAAACTGGATAGAAAAAGCACCAGTGGTTTTTGTCAATTTTTTGGTGATAGGTTGATCTCCTTATTCAGCAAAAAGCAGACTTCTATAGCCATGTCTACTGCAGAAGCAAAATATCTTGCTGCTGAAAGTTGCTGCTCTCAATTACTTTGGATGCAACAACAACTTAAGGACTATGGAGTTCAAGCCTCTAAATCACTGATATTCTGTGACAAATAGCAATTACACACAATCCAGTACTTCCTTCCAGAACGAAACACATTGACATAAGACATCATTTTATTAGAGATCATGTGCAGAAGAAGGATATTCGTCTGGAATATGTCCCTACTGATCAACAAGCAGCGTATATATTTACAAAACCTCTTCCTGAGAATAAGTTTTCTTATTTTCGTAATATTCTTGGTTTAATTGATTTATCGTAACTATTGATTACTATCTTCTGTTTTTTTGCATTAAATAGAAATAGTAGATAACAAAAGGTTTAAAAAAAATGAATTGTTTCATTCATAAAATCAGATACGTTACACTAGATAAACAATTACAATTGTTGATATCAGCAGTGTTGAGATTTACAGTAGAAATCCTAACTAGAACCTACTGGAATCATCTCCCTCTCTTCGCATGATTGTGGTTTGTGAAAGGGATGATTCCGCAGCCTAAATCTAATAATATAGAATAATCTAACTGATTATTCAGTCTACAGATCCAGAAGTTTGTTCCCAGTGTTCATCATATTAAGAACGATGTCTTCAAACATCTTCTTACGAGACACCGAAAGTTGTCTTTGGAACTCCCTTGATTTATCCGACTCCGATGCAGACTCTGGTGAACTGCTTACATTATCCATTTGTTAAATGTTTAAAATGATTTAGTTTGTTTCTTTGCAGGTATTTATAACTATCCTCGAGCTAGTGGAAGAGTCACTTGACTATTCACCTCATGCGTGTTCCTATTAGAAGAATATCAACTGTCATCTGTTATTTCCTCTATCTTAAATCTTCACATTTAATATTTGTTTGTTTGCATTAATTTAGGGGGAACATTGTTTGATATTTCTGCTTCAAGTCATATACAGAAGGAGATTTGTCTTTTCGATAAAACAATGTATCTACTTGACTTTGTCAAAAGTGCTGGATATATTTCAGTACTTTATCACCTCCAATAGATATTTCATAAAACGACAAATTCTCTTCTGAATTTTTAGTAACAACTTTGGACAGCCCGCCTTTTATTGACTTTTAAAAATTTTAAATCATTGGCTTACCTGACACTCATCCTTTTAACTTTTCAAAATCTCACTGTAAATATATTGACATGTGTCCTTATGTTTTCACTAACGGCTGTACATTTTAATATTTAACCTCTACTTCTCTCTCTCATTTCACTTTTACGATTACAGACTCTTGCATACTTGCTACTACTTTCTCTCAAATTCCTTTACACTACAAATCTACTTCGAATCCTTTTCATTTATAGGAAAATGGCTGGAGCCTATACACTCGATGCTTATCAAGTCAACTTTGCATCAGTACTCACCATCAAGGATGAAAATCTCGTCAAAATGTTCAAGGCCATTGAAAAATCTGGTCTTAGAAAATTTCTGGAATCACCCGCAATCATTTACAAGACCACCCTCCTAGATTTCTATGCTAAGGCAACCATTGAGGATGGAAAGATCATATACTCTCAGGGAGATGCATCCATAACCATCGATGCTGCACTTCTTGGATCAACATTCTTTCTTCCATTCTTGGGTAAATTTGAATGTTCTGTTATTACTAAGGAGGAGATTTCTACTGCTCTTACCACATTCTCAGCTTCTGGAGAGGAACTTTCTCCCTCTTGTTTCAAGAAGCTTCTGAAAATGGAGTTCCAAGTACTCGCTGATATTGTTGCAATGGCAATTCAGGTCAAGGCTGAACTTTCGATAGATTGACCAAGGAAAAGGTCCAAGTGATGATGGTCATCCTTCTAAGGCTAAAGTTGATCGGAGTCGCTTCTTGTTCAAAGTCATGAAGCACATGATTTTAAGGAAAGGTACCGATTTTGATGTTCAAATCAGCAAGATGTTGAAGGATGCTGGTTTTCCACTTACGTCGGAACAGGATGGCTCATATGTCACCATGGCCGATGCTGACAACGTACTCACTTTAAGGCCGAAACCAACTGTGGCAGAATTTGTTGCCCTCAAAAAGGAGATTGGTGATGTTCAAGCTGAGGCTCAAGAACCTCATAAGAAAGTCAAGAGGAAATAAGTTGTTGCCTTGACTGATTCAGATAAAACTGTTGAAAACTTAATTTCGGTGGTTTGACAAACTAAGAGACTAATTTATTGGACTAACTGATCATGAACTGACAGTTGCCTAACTGAAGATTAATGCGCAGTTTATTAAAAGCAACTGAAACCAGCCGAACTGAATTTACAGAGTCAACTGACTGAGCAGTTGGAAACTGCTCAGTTGATATACTCAGTTGAGAGTTTACCAGCGTCTTCATATCAGCTGATCACTCAGATGTACACGTCATCACTTGAAAAGGACATTCAACCTATAACAGTACAAAATAACTGCCACTCGTAGTGGAACGCCGCATTTCAGAGTTTACAGTGTATGATTGTCAGAAGAATATTGACGTGGCGATCAATGGATATAAAGATTCAAATATTATTTAATGTTACCGTTGAAGAGAAGCTTATAAATAGGTGAGGAAAGCAGTTGAGAAATAACTCTTGAACAACTAAGTGATCTATCTATTCTCAAGCTTGTCGTTACCCTGCTAAATTTATAGCTCTCACTCAAGAATCAAAAGCTCACTCTTATTCGATTTATCTGTAGCATTTGAGGCTACCTTTTGAGCTTACTAGCACAAATCATTGTATTATTTATTTCATCTTAACTAGATCATTTGTGCTAAGTCCAGTCGAGAACTGTGAGAAAGTTAGTAAACTAAGAGTTTCAGTTTTGGCAGTGTTAAGTCCAAACTGAAGTGGGTCTGTACAAGTTTTTTTATTGATCAAAGTATTTTAGTGCGTATCCTATCCTTGTGATAGAATGGGTGACGTAGGAGTTATTCAATCTCCGAACATCTATAAATCTTCGTGTTATTCTTACAGTTATTTATTCTATCTTTCAATCAGTTTATTTCCGCAATTGTATTCAATTAAACTGATTGTTATCGACTCTCAAGATTCCTTGTATCAGATTGTCACAGAACTTACACTTCATTTGAAAAGATTACAAAAATTGTGTGTGTTTAATCAACCCCCCATTCTAAGCACATTTTAACCTTTCAACCGATCCTATCAAGTGGTATCTGAGCCAAAGTCATGGGTTTCGATTCCATTGATTGCAAGGAGTGCAATTATTGGGAGGGAGATTGTTGGGTGCAATAATTGTCCCTGCTTGGTAAAGCGATCGAACTGTGGTGCTTGAGCTGCTGTGCGGTTTGAAGATTTGAGTTGCACCATTACAACCAACTATAGCTTTTGGTAAAGCGGCAAGCGCTCGGTCCTACAAAAACCATATCTGAAGAATCTGATGCCCCCACCAAAACCTCACTCCCAGCCACTCCGACCAAAAATAAACCAAGAACCACAATCCGTATCAAGAAGACAACAACCATTGTCGATCTTGATACTGTTCCGTTGAGACAAGTTTTTCCAACAGTCACCTCGTCCAAACCAGTCTCTATCCCCTCCTCAAAACCCGCAGGCCATCCCTACTGCAACTACTTCCACTTCTTTTCAAACCCTCATCTGGAGTTGTCATTAGAGAACCTCTCGCAGGTCTTCTGCTTTTAGACCCGTGCAACCTGTCTCCTCATCAGACAAAGGAAAAGGAAAACTAATTGAAGAACCAAAAGATCTTGGTGCCAAGTCATGTGTTCAAACCGCCTTTGATCTTCACCTGAATGAAATCGAAAAATCTGCCAGTGTGGATATAATTTTCTTTGATGATTGGCTCAATGTTAGAGCACCCCATCACATATTTAAGAACTCCAGGTTCTTACGTAAAAATGGTGAAAAATGAGAAGCAAGTCTTTTCTTCTGCTAAGACAAAAAGTGTGATTGAAGTTATTAACCAAAGAAGCTTCATTCTTGAGCAGCTTAAGCTTCAGAAGCTGGATTCTGTTTTGAATACCCATAAGTCAAATTTTGACTCCACGAATCCTATTGCTACTCAGGATCAAGATGTTATCCAACTGTTGACTGACCGATTGAGAGTACTGAATGAGAAACTTCTTGCTTAGGAGCAGGCTTTTTAACAACCTCTGCAGTACAGAGTAGGTCTTGTCCTAGACATTCTCAAGTTAAAGCCAGTTGAGGAAAAGACTACATCTCCTTCTGAAGCTAAAGTCTCCAGTACTTCTGCATCTCCGACATTGCCCACTAAATCTTCATCATTTTTTTTTGTTCATGACTTGGCTTCTGTTGATGAAATAATTCAATCGATTGTTCATGCTGCTACTGCACCAGAAGCATCTCAGGTTGTTGACGTGGTACTTCCAGAAGGAAATCCAGAAGCTCAACCAGCAGTACAATCCATGAAAGAATCAGATGCTGCTCCTTCATCTCCACTGCCAGATTTGGATAAATTTTCTGCTGAACATCAAGCAGAAATAGAAGCTATGTTGAATGTTCCATCTGAATCAAATCCAGCTGTTGAGCCCATGGAAACCACCGAAACAGCCAAACCAGAAGACAGTGCAGAACTTGCACAATCTACTGCTCCTGAAGGCACTTCTGCAGCACCAACAACAGCTTTATCTACTGCTCAAACATAAGATGTCCCTTCTACTGCACTGATTTTCCCTCCTTTTGGTTCAGCTGCTCACATTGCTCATATTGCAGAAATCAAGCAGCGTATTCAAGAGAGATCTCCATCTCCAGAAGAAGAGTTTGACCTTGAATTTAAAATAGATGTTATGAAAAGAAATCTTAACAATCTTTCGGAGATAGTAAAACAGTTGTCTCATGAACATGCTGGTGAAGTAAGTGCTACGAAATTCTTCCGTGACCGCATCTCTAAAGAAGTCACTCGCACGGCAGAATCATTGGCCAAGCTGAATGTTGAAACCAATATCTTCATGCAATCTGTTTTCACAAGTCAAAGTAACATCTTGCTCGGTCAAGCTGAGATAACTAAAACAGTCTCTAATCATGATTCATCTATTCTCTCAGTCTCCAACAACGTTGCAGTTATATATTCGAAGCTCGAACTTATTGATGTGAAGATTGAGTCCTAATCTCAATCTCTTCATGCTCTTAAGGAACGAGTTTCCAATCAAGCACCATATCTGGAGATGCTGAATAATGGAATTCACACTCTTACTGGCTCGGTGGATGACTTGCTCACTCTAATTCTGGCTAGTAATGCCAAAAAAGGGGAATCAGATGACAGAATTGCAGATGGCAGACCTTCATAAGGCAAAACTGGAGATGACAGACATCATGCAGAGTCATCGTTTAGAAATGAAGATCCTCAGAACGAGGAAACTATATTAAGAGATACTGGGACTGACGATTAAACTCTTTTTGTTTAAATTGCTTATCGATTATCTTGTTATAAACTCTATCTGGTTTCATTATAACTGTTGATCTTTATCTTTACTAACATCTAGGTTTTGGAATCATCACAAATGAGGAAATTGTTAGACTTAATTTAATTATGGTGATGAGAGTCAAAACCAGTAGGCCATGATAGTAAAAACAGAAGACAACATAAATAGCAGAAGCTCTCGTATCGCTAAAACAGAAGCATTACATATCAAGTATTTGTTAGCAAAAACAGAAGCAGAACACAGCCTAAAAAGAAAGCAGAACTAAACGTCTTTCGTTTGATCGTTACAAGTCTTAAATGTTACCGTTACTTTACATAGTACTAGTATTAATTGCACAATTTGATGTTGTACGATGACATTTAAAGCCTTATTAGTTTTGGTATAAAATTAAGACTGATTATTCTGAAGCTTTTTGCAAGACCCTTTTCAGTGATATAACTGATTTACTCAGAAATCAAAGAAGCCGTTTTGTTTATAGACGTTGGATTCAAGGTTTCTATATATTTTAATGATCAATCCAATATAGAAAAAAACGATCATTATTAACAAAGATTACATTCTCTGTCTATCATTCCAACGTTGTTTTGAGCAATCAAGAAACACTCTTTATCTTAAAGCTCAATATACAGAAAAGCAGCACTTTATAGTAGATATCTGATCTTTTGAGATCGTCTTGTGCTGTTGTTTCTTTATCTCTTCACAAGCTATTCACCTTATTATATCTTATTGAGAAGAGTTTGTAATCTGGAAAAGAGTCTTTTCCAGAACCTTGTTGTGTTCATTATTTTTTGTTGAGTAATTAAGAGTTTCAGTAGGCGAAAAGTCCTACTGAAGTGGGTGTGTACAAGAGTTGTACTGTAAACTCAAAGTCTTTTAGTGATACCTTCTGGAAACAGAAGAATGAGAGACGTAGAAGATTACATCTTCTAATTTCCAGAAACAAATACTGTCTACTGTTTTATTGTTTTCACCTCAAACCATCTGATCGTTTCTGCACAAGTTATTGTGATCTGCTTGAAAATATATTTGAACAAGATAAGCTATAATCTCTAACCTGATTCTAGCATCTTTGCAAAAACGTCTAAGAAATGAATGAGTTTATTCACCTCTCTTTAAACTCTTTATCGATCTCCAACATACCTTTTTATTTGAGACAATTGAAATTTGGATAGGACAAAACACATTGAAAATGTGCCCCATCTCCGAAGTAGATCCAAAAATGTATCCAACTTTGTTTTTTCTTAATTAACATTTCATATAGTATTTTTTTAAAAATATATAATCGAGAAAATAATTGACACTTGATATAATAAATTAGTTTTGTCATTTGCAATATTTATCTATTTCAAAATAATACGTAAGTGGATGGAGTCAAAACACAAAATAGCATTTTTTTCGTTTTGGTTGGAATTAAAATATGCGATTGCGAGACGAAAATTTGTATAAAAAAAAGATTTTATTCAAAAAATAAATGCAATTTAAAATGATAAATGCATGAATGAACCAACAAAAGTGAAAATTTGAGATTTTCTTACCTGGTATTACAATGTAGGAAACAATTCAATAAACGTAGATGAGTTCAGGTTTTTCTTAGTTAATGGGATAAAATTTCATGTACCAACAAATGAAAAGAAATACATATAGCAATATGAGAAACAGTAAAAAGAGGTGAATATATATGAGCCAATAAAATCTAAATTGTAGTTAATATTTAGAATTTAAAATAATGTTGATGATTACAAAGATATAATGGTAGGGAAAAGAGTAAATGGATATAGCAACTAAATAAGAGTAGGAGGAGAGAGGAAAAAATGGACAAAATATTCTCTAGAATGCAATTCAGAATTTATAATCTGATAAAATAAAATATAAATTGCACTAATAATATAACATTTAAACTAATTGAGAACGAATCCTCAGAGATAGGAACAAATATAAATAATATTCTCTAAAAGGTATTTTTAAATAATTTAAAAAATAATAACGAATTTTAATTATTTTAAATAATTGTAAAAATAATAACAAAAGTTAAAAATTTTCTTATGGTGATAAATAAAGTAATATGCAGTGAAATGCTGAAGCAGATTAATAAATATAACAATTGTATAAAAAAATTCAGTAATTAAGTATAAGAGATAAAAGTTGTGGTTAAGAAATTATATTGCATTTATTAAAATTATTAAAATTTCTTCTTTTGCACATTTCACCATCGCTTAAATATTTATTTTTTTGCGGGAAAAAAATTTAATAACAAACATTCTTTATATGATGGATAATAAAATGAAAGTGAAGTAATTTTGCAGAAAAATTGAATAATACTACATAAAGTAAATTTGGGTCAACTCACCTTTGTTACAATGCAGGTTGTTGGCAATAGAAACCATTATATTACAATTCAACGACTTATCAAAGAATCCAAATAAACTATACAAACTCTTAAGTGATACATAAGTTTTGAGTTAATGTACCAACTATATGAAATCAAGAAGCTGAATGCAAGATCAACATAAATCTTTTTAGAACTTCTCTATGAATTCAAGACATCTTAATGCATTACATATCGAAATCGGCACATAAACAAAACATTAACACATCAATCAATAACTGATTAAAAAAATTCGAGGAAGAAAAATGAATGTAGATTTAAGGATTTATTTATATGTAAGCAACGTACAACGAAGAAAGAATTGCAAGATAATAGAGTAGCAGATTTAAAATTGGGGATTGAACTGCTCTTCCTGAGAATTGCACACTCGATCCTTGAATTTAAACAAGAAGATTTTCAGATGAGAAGGGGGAAATGGAATAAAACGTAATATAACAACAAATGAAAAGAAATATATATAGCAATATGAGAAAGAAAAAAAAGAGATGAAGAGATATGTGACAATAAAATCTAAATTGCAATTAATATTTAAAATAATGTGGATGATATGTTACAAAGATATAATGGTGGGGAAAAATGTAAATGGATATAGAAACTAAATAAGAATAGGAAGAGAGGGGAAAAAATTAGACAAAATATTCTCTAGATTGCAATTCAGACTTTATAATCTGAAAAAAATATATATATAAATTGCACTATAGATTTAACATTTAAAGTAATTGAGAAAGAATCCTAAAAGATAGGAACAAATATGAATAATATTCTCTAAAGTGATTTTTTAATTAATTGAAAAAATAAAAACGAATTTTAAACATTTTATAGTTTGTTGAATTTTTTTATATTAAAACCATTTATGAAACCAATAAAACAAGGAATAATATTTGTTTTTTTCGTAATCAAGAAGTATATTTTCTTGTGATGATAAATAAAGAGTAAAAAATTAACTCTTTGTATAAACATATTCCAAAATCTAAGTTAAAATTCCTTATAAACGCTAACCAATAAAAAAGCCCAAAAAAAAAAAAAATAAAAAGGACAGAAAATTACACGAATTATATGCTAAAATCCATTATCTATAGCTTTGCACATAAAAAAAATTAAAACCACTGAAAAATGATGAAGAACCATATATGCACAAAGCAAACCAGTGAGTAAACACTTTCTGACATTTTTCAAAAGAAATGGTTTGGTAAATATCCATATGAACACGTGTTAATTAACTCAAATATATGTATTAGATTTTCAAACATTTGTAATTCATATTCACATCCTAAGATTTAGACCGAGAGTAACAACTAACACATGTTTTTTACTGAGAAATTTCATCGAGTGGTTGGAGTACATGATTAACTAACACGGAGAAAATATAGTAAAAGGATTAGGATATTACCTTGATCGATAAGGTCTTGAACCCGAGGACATCAACAGATCTAGATAACTGTATCAAAATATTAAGATAAAATATGAAGAATAAAATATAAATCAATGTCCTAATAAAATACGGACAATGATGAACTACACTCCTTGATTGGTTATTATTATAAAATAACGATCTATGCACACACGTTGTATGTATAATATATTGCATACATGTAATATATTTCTTTTTTTTAATACTTGTTTTATTTATGATATTATGTGAAATCATGTAAATTTAATAATAACACATTACATATTATATATTGCATACATGAACATCAATTTTTTTCTTTGAGCATAATACAGACACCAAATTTTTTTCTAAGCATTATACGGAAATAAAAAAATACATAATATGGACCTCATTTTGAGATATCTAAATCAATGAGGAAATTGCAACATCAATTCACATATCCAATTCCTGAAAAACACCTTTGCTACAATTAATAGCACGATTAAACACAAATTATCTTCCAGAACCTAATATGTAAGGTTTAGGAAATTCGAACTATGTCTGACTGCATGCAATCTAGAGTTTTTACAAAAATCAGTGTTTAGTTATTTTAAAACTTTAAAGGCATGATTATTGCATGATTATATATGTCATTTCATTGGTTATTAAGATTTCATGCATTAGGATTAAGTTGTATTTCGCGCTCGAACGAGTAACGGAACCGGGGATAATCAGGAGAAATATTTTATTGAATAATGATTTTTAATTATTTAATATATGATGTATTTAAGTATGATTCTTGAAAATGGGTCTTGGTTGGTATTTTTACTCGCTGGGTCATATTTTAAACTTATACACAAATTTTAACAATTCGGAGGACTTTTTGAGGGTTTGGGCAATATTTTCTAGAACATGCCTAAGCGAAATATTTTTCGGGAGTGTTTTTGGGCTCGATGGGGCTATTTTATTGCATAATAAGCCTAAAATCCTTTTAAACATAATTAGTTTAATTAAAGGCCCATTATACTAACCTTTATTATAATTAACACTACAACTAAAACCCTAACCCTAAACCTAAACACTCGGCCGCCCCCTCTCTCTCATTCAGCAGCATCCTCACGACAAGAACCAGCAGCCACTTTGAATTCTTCAAGAGTTTTCAAAGAAAATTTTCATCCGCCTCTCCGGTGCTCGTACTACGCATAGATATCTAATTTTTCGAGCGTTTTAACGCAAAGTCACGCCATATATCCCTTTTTCTCATCAATCACGCCATTTATATGCTGATGTACATGTATTTGCATGAGGAATTCTTTGATTTGTCATGTGGTATCATTTTTGCAAAGCTTTGACATGAAAATTGCATCTTTTTGTTACATACTCACGTTTTTGCTATTCTTTTGTAAGGGGAGCTGCCTACTTGGGTTGCTAGGGGGCTGATAACATCGAGAGTCAAGGTTTCTAAGGGCTAGAGGCAAGGGTCGGCCGAGTTGAGTGGAATGCCGACGGGTTGTGATTGGGTTAGGGCTCGACTATGGCTAGATCGAGAGATTAGAATGTTGCAGCCAGTGCATGGCTCGATTCCAGACAGGAAGCTGAACCTCTTGGGTCCGTGAAAGGGCTGAAAGAGGGCTATGAACAGCTGGTTGTGGTCTTGAAACCGATCGAAGGGGTTTGGTTGAGGATGGCTCGGGTTGTTCGATTGAAGGGGCTATCGGGTTGTTGCGCTCCTCAACGTGCATGGGGCTGACGGATAGGGTCATGTCGGTCCAGGAGGATCCAGGGGTAGTCTAGGAAGGGTTGGCTCGGGGCTGGTCTGAAACGTTCACTACTCGTTTTCTTAAGAAGTACCAGAATCTTTTTTAAAAACCTAACTATTGCATCAGCCGAACACTCATACAAATATGTAAACTATTTTTGCACCATTTTTAAAATAAAACAACCAACTAGTATTTGAAAATCAAAGAAAATAGTCAAATCGTCAAACAATTTACCAAACCTAAAAAGTAATAAATTTGAAAAGTATAGCTCATACTAAACCTCTCAAAAACCCCTCAAAACATAAATAAAAAGTCGTAAAATTTTTAACATAAACTTAAAATCATATGTGCGGAAAATATAAGCGTTGGTCCTCAGGTTATGTGCACCTTCAGTCCAGTCAGCTCAACCATCAAGACCTCCAATAACATTATTGTAATCACCTGCATCAATCATACCTAGTGAGTCTAAAGACTCAATACATCATATTCTTGATAACAAATAATATCTATACATATTACATACAACAGTGAAAAATACTTATACTTAAAATATCGTTTTCATGAAGATACATAAACGTTAAACATGAATATTTTCGTAAACATTTTCATGATGCATAAACTTTAAATAAAAACATTTTCATAAACATCTTCATATCAACATATTCATATTCATCATAAACATTTTCATATTCATATTCGTGTTTGTTGAATTCAGATCGTGATTGTGACTTGTATTCGTATTCGTACCGGGTGATGGATCCATCTATATAAAACCACTGTACTAGGCAGTGGCGACATCAACGACACTATCACCCATCACTTAGCCTTGGCCAACGTATTAACATATTAGCATATTCGTATCCATGGAAACACGATCGTCGGGCTCCCACTGGGACCGTGACCCTCATGATATCTCCAACATATCATTGTATTAGCCACAATTCTTTCACGTCCTTCAACATTTCGTATTGTCATCTGTTAACGAAAACATGCATATAATATCGTTTTTCTTTTAAAGCAAACATGCAACATATCTTTTAAATGTCAATATTAAATCATAAAAATCCATAAACATTTAAAAATCATAATTTAAAATATAAAAATTCATAAACATTTAAAATAATCATATTAGCATGTAAAACAGCATTCAGGACACTGCCATGACTGTAACGCCCCGAAAATTTAAAAGTCTACGCGAACCACGTGCATGCAATTATTAAATTCTTTTGTATTTGAATTAATTGTTCTAATTGCATTAACTATTTATGTGGTGCATATTGATATGTTTAAAATATATTTTTCTACATTGTTGCATAAAAATGTATTTTTTAAAGGTTATTCGACTGACGATCGAGGAACGGAGACCGAGGGCTGAAACATAAAATGTTTTTATTAAATAATTATTTTTAATTATTTAAAATAAAGTTGATGTTTTTTCATATTTTTGAAAATAATGGGTTTCGAGGTGATTTTATATGCTGGAGCGCAATTTTTATCGGTGTTGGATTTTTAACAAAAACTCGAACGTTTTGGCAACCCGAGGACCAGCGCTTCTACTTTTCCGCATTTACGATTATGACTCATGAATTATGTTAAAGATTTTAAGACTATTTATTTATGTTTTTTGAGAGATTTTTGAGAGGTTTAGTATGGGCTATACTTTTCAAACTTATTGCTTTTTAGGTTGGGCAGAACAGTTGACGATTTCATTTATGACTATTGCACTTGATTTTTAAAATACTAGTTGGTTGGTATTTTATTTTAAAGGGGTAAAATATTTTATAAAAATACTTTCATGTGTTATATGTCATGGCCGAAAATCGAGTGTTTATAAAAAAAAATTTCTAGTATTTTTTAGGCAATAAAAAGGGCAGACGTTTCAGTTGGTATCAGAGCAAATGTCCTGTAAAGGGTTGTGCCACCATCAGTGCCGGGAAGCTCAGTCGTCAAGCCTCAAACTAGTAAGTTTATATGCTTTATATGATTTTATGATGTTACTTGCATAAATACATGGCTTATATGTTCATGTCACATGTTTAATAGCATTATGATGATAAACGTTTTATATGCTCTAGAATTTTTATACTTGATATGATATGGAATAAGAAATTATTTGATTTCAATGCATGTTGGTTTGTGGTGGAAACTGGACTACGTTGATTTTTGGCTTTTAGTATTTACGTTCGACTTTTTGGGCCATAAGTTAATCGTGAATATTATGAATGCTTTTGGGACACGTAGATTTTTCTAAGAAAATACTAATTGATACCCCAGGGATGGGCTCATTACTCCTAGCTCATCCCTAGCCCAAATGGAATACAGGCCCATCAAGGGCCCAGATATTCTCTTATAAATACCAGGTTTGAGTGTTAATTCATTCAATTCATTATATCGTTTTCAGCAGCACCCTTAGTTGCTCCCCCCATATATCCTCAATCTTTGACTTGAGCGTCGGAGGGGCTACGCCAGGACACCCTCCTGGCCCCCTCCTAACGATCTTATTTGTGATTTCAGGCTCAGGATAATTTCAGAACCCGCGTCTGGACTAGTGACACTTGCTGGAATCGGACCCTAAATTTCCCGTGAGTATCACTTGGCGCCGTCTGTGGGAACACTTGAGTTGAGACGTAGAGATGGTAGGCAAGAAAAGAAGTAGAAGAGTTACCTCGGCATCATCGCGTCCTCAGAGGGGACCCGAACAATCTCATGTTGAGACAAGACAAGAACAACCGCGTCTTGAGACGAGACAAGAACAATCTCGTCAAGAGACATGAACCGAGCAGTCCCTTCACGAGACAAGGGTCGAGCAACCCCGTCCCAATGAGAATGTGGGGAACTTGACCCTGGAACAGTTGGGCCAATTTATCACCCGGACAGTGGATGAGGCCATGAAGAGGAATCAAGATTCTATGTTTGCAGAAGAGCAGGCCGCTCGCCAGGAGCGAGAGGAGAATGTGAAGGGCAGTCAGAGTAGGGTGGAGGAGACGCGACCCCTACCAAGTGAGGAGAATCCGGAGATGGGGGAGATGTGGAGGGAGATACAGATGTTGAGGCAGCAGTTGGGAAGCAGAGCACCGACACCCAAGAGAGGAAGTCCCTTTTCACTAGCCATTTTAGAAGAAGGACTTCCTCCAAATTTTCGACAGTCGAATGTGAGAGAGTACGATGGACATACTGACCCCGAAAAACACTTGGGGAGATTTGAGAATGCGGCCCTATTACATCAATATTCAGATGGGATCAGGTGCAGGGTGTTTCTGGGCACGTTGGTGAGGTCAGCCCAGCAATGGTTTAATACCCTGCAACCCAACTCCATACAGTCATTTGAGGATTTCGCTACAGCTTTCTCGCACCGATTTGCCAGCAGCAAGAGGCACCAGAAGAATTATTTGAGCCTGTTTGTGATGAAACAACAAGAGGCTGAAACTTTGCGAGAATTTGTCCAGCGTTTCAACAACGCAGCGCTGGAGATACCAGCGGCCACTCCTGACATCATGATAAGTGCCTTTACCCAGGGACTTAGAGGAGGAGAGTTCTTTAAATCATTAGTAAAGAAACCTCCATCAAGTTATGATGAGCTGTTATCTCGGGCGGAAAAATATGTAAATCTCGAAGATGCCCAGCGGCATAAGAGGATGGAGCAGCGACCTGGGGGAAGTAGAGTTGAGGGAGCGGAAAGAGAAAGTAGGAAGAGAGGCGCGGGCGAGAGAGAGGATGATAAGGCTAGGGACAAAAGACAATTCTCATCACATGTTCCTCTAAATAGGAGTCGTGACGAGGTGATGGAGGTGAGGGAGCCCGAGGAGAGGTGGGAGAAGTCGCGAAGGGCTAAGAGCAGTGCTAGGTTGCCTTCGCGGGACAGACGAGAAGGATCTGCATCCGGGAGTCGACCGAGGTCTCGCCCGTCCCCTAGGCGTGGTCAAGGCCCTCCATGGTTAAATCAGAGGGTCGGGGAGCAGAGAGATGAAGGTCGAGGTCAAGGTGTTCCTCAGGAACTCGTCGAACCGAGGAGAGGAATGAATGAGGATAACAACACTACTAGAGGAATGATTCATATGATCTCGGGGGGTGTTACTGATGGAGACTCTGGGCGAGCTCGGAAGGCACATGGGAGAAGGTTGGAGAACTTTTAGATATCTAAGGTTGCAGACTTACCACAAGACCCCGTCTTCAGTTTTGGGGTGGAAGACCTTCGAGGCGTTTATGATGTGGCGAGGATATTTATTGATAATAGAAGCTCCGTGAACGTCTTGTTCAAGAGCACGTTGGATCAAATGAAGATGGAAGGATTTGAGTTTGAGCCGGTATCCACCCCGCTCTATGGATTGGCAGGACATCCCATCCCGCCGCTCGGTCAGATTGTCCTTCCTCTATCTTTGGGACATGTGCCTCAGCGGGTAACAAAAATGACAACATTTACTGTGGTGGACACCCCATCTGCTTACAATGGAATTCTGGGGCGACCAGCCCTAAAGGATTTCAGAGCTATAGCGTCCACGTATCATCAGAAGTTGAAGTTTCCAGTAGGGAAGGAGGTTGGAGTTTTATGCGGGGATCAGAGGGTCGCGCGTCGATGTTATGAAGGGGCAGTGAGGGAGGAAAGGAAAAGAGCGCGTTTGGAGGTTAACATGATTAGGAAATGAAGAACTGTGTAACTTTGTCCTATAGAGGTACAAGAGGAGCAGAGATAAAAGTTGGAGAATGCGTCGGGCAAGGGTCTAAAGAGGCTGAGGAACGCTTGTCACCTTAGAGAATATTAATCTTGACTTGAATTTTGCTGTATTTTGTTTCTGAATTTATCTTATGTTATCAGTTGAAAGTTAATAAAGCCAAGTTCTTATATTAAGTTCGTGGATATTGTTGTATTGTGAGGATGAAATGAATTAATTTTTCCTGCTAAGGCATCGCCTAGCAGAGGAGCAGAGTGGGGGAGAAGAATTTTATTTTCCTGCTAAGGCATCGCCTAGCAGAGGAGTAGAGTCGGGGATGAGAAAAATTTTATTTTCCTGTTAAGGCATCGCCTAGCAGAGGAGTTAGGGGGTGAGGGTGGAGAATCTTTATTTTCCTGCTAAGGTATCACCTAGCAGAGGAGTTAGAGGATGGAGGGGTTGAATTTTATTTTCTGGCTAAGGTATCACCTAGCGGAGGAGTAAGGGGGTGGAGGTGTTGAATTTTATTTTCCTGCTAAGGTATCACCTAGCAGAGGAGTTAGAGGGTGGGGGCGTTGAATTTTATTTTCCTGCTAAGGCATCGCCTAGCAGAGGAGTTAGAGGGTGGGCGTGTTGAATTTTATTTTCCTGCTATGGCGTCACCTAGCAGAGGAGTTAGGGGTGAGGGTGGAGAATCTTTATTTTCCTGCTAAGGTGTCGCCTAGCAGAGGAGTTAGGGGGTGAGGGTGGAGAATCTTTTTTTTCCTGCTAAGGCATTGCCTAGCAGAGGAGCAGAGTTGAGGATGAGGAGAATTTTTATTTTCCTGCTAAGGTGTCGCCTAGCAGAGGAGTTAGGGGGTGAGCGGAGTTGGGGATGAGGAGAATTTTTATTTTCCTGCTAAGGCGTCGCCTGGCAGAGGAGTTAGAGGGTGAGGGTGGAGAATCTTTATTTTCCTGCTAAGGTATCACCTAGCAGAGGAGTTAGAGGGTGGGGGTGTTGAAGTTTTATTTTCCTGCTAAGGTATCACCTAGCAGAGGAGTTAGAGGGTGGAGGTGTTGAAGTTTTATTTTCCTGCTAAGGTATCACCTAGCAGAGGAGTTAGAGGGTGTGGGTGTTGAAGTTTTATTTTCCTGCTGAGGTAGCACCTAGCAGAGGAGTTAGAGGGTGGGGGTGTTGAAGTTTTATTATCCTACTTGGGCTGAGCCTAGTAGAGGAGTCAGAGGGTGAGGAGGTTGAAGTTTGATTTTCCCTGCTAAGTCCCGGCTTAGAAGGGGAGTTACGAGATGATAAGGTGAGAGTTTTATTTTCCTGCTAAGGCATCACCAAGCAGATGAGTTAGAAGGTGAAGAGGTTGAAACCTTATTTTTCCTGCTAAGGACTATTTTAACAGAGGAGTCAAGGGCGCGGGGAAGTGAAAATTATTTTCCTTCAAAAGCTTAGTAGAGGACCGTGAAGATGGGGGCGACGAGGGCATATTGTGTTAGAAAAATTTATTTCATTTGTCGTTAACGAACAATGTTTGCCACTGCGAAAATTACGGGGATCGACCCGGGCGAGCGTGCAGAGGGAGTGGGGCGAGCAGGCGTGAGGGCAAGCTGGTGTACTTGCGGGCGAGCAGGCGTGAGGGCGAGTGCTTGCGGGCAAGCGCTCGTGGGCGAGCGTGCGTACGGGCGAGCATGCAGCAAGGCGAGATGCGAGCTCGGGTTGCTCGGGCGAGCACGGCGAGAGGCGAGCACGGCGAGTGAGCGATGATGGGCGCTCGGGTGAGCGTGGCGAGGGGAGCGCTCGGGTGCTCAGGCGAGCATGGTGGAGGGCGAGCATGGCGAGAGGCGAGCGTTCGCTGTCGAGGCGCGTGCAGGCGAGGCATGACTTGGTGAGGGCAGGGCAGCTCGGCGAGGGCGTGGGGCGAGGCGAGCAGCCGAGCGGAGGAAGAGCATGGGCGAGCGTGGCGAGGGGCGAGCAGGCCGGGGTGGTGGCTCGGCCGAGGTGGGGTGGTGGTTTGGCGAGGCTCAGGCGGCGGCTCGAGCTAGGCGGTGGCCAAGGTGTGCACGACGGTGGTGGTGAGGTGATGATGAAGCGACGTTAGGGTTAACATACAGATGAGACTTAGACGGGAGAGAGCTGGTGAATTGCAGTGGAAATTCTGTGTGGGAGAAGTGAGAATGAAGTAAGGAGGTGATCGTTGCAGGGAGGAAGCCCAGACCAAATCTTTCCCCGCAGAGCAGAATTGCGACTTGATTTGTTTCCAAAGTTTTGGAGACTGACGAGCGGCAGGAAGAAAGTGCACAACTCACGCCCCGTAAACCGAGGACAATACAATTAATCGAACTTCGAACCTGCGATTCAGTTCGACTCGGGAGGGGGAGACTGGTGATACCCCAGGGATGGGCTCATTACTCCTGGCTCATCCCTAGCCCAAATGGAAGACAGGCCCATCAAGGGCCCATGTATTCTCTTATAAATACCAGGTTTGAGTGTTAATTCATTCAATTCATTATATCGTTTTCAGCAGCACCCTTAGTTGCTCCCCCCATATATCCTCAGTCTTTGACTTGAGCGTCGGAGGGGCTACGCCAGGACACCCTCCTGGCCCCCTCCTAACGATCTTATTTGTGATTTCAGGCTCAGGATAATTTCAGAACCCGCGTCTGGACTAGTGACACTTGCTGGAATCGGACCCTAAATTTCCCGTGAGTATCACTAATGATACATGGTTACTAGTAAAATTAATTTTTGGGAATTAGACGTAAGGAATAATGATTTAAGGAATTGCAACGACTTGGGAGTAAGAAAATGTATAAATTGAGATTTTAAGTTTTAATGAAAGGTAAGATTGATTATGAGAATTGATTTTTGGGTAAATAAGTTTAAAATTATCGAAATTATGTCATGGGAAAACTGTAGAGGAAAATTAAGAATACCGAGAACTTACGGGTTAATTGTAAGATTTTCGAAATTAAGGACCAATTAGGATGATTTTTGAGAAAATTAAGAATTGATTTTGTAATTTTTAAGTAATTTGGAGATTAGTTTAGTAATAAGCGAGAACTGAATGGGTTAAATGATAAGAATTTTCAATGATTTAGATCTTTAATGATATTTAGAACCTTGGGATATCTGGGTTATAAGGTTATAAGAAATGTTAATCAAGGGTTTTTAAGGATGAAGCAATATTAGGCTTGAAAAATCTAAGAATTTGCAGGTGTGTTTGGGGTTTTAAGATTGAAATTGGATAGGTTGATGAACATTTTGGTTATAAAATAAGGAAAGTAATATACGATAATCATGATTATCCATCTTTTAATATTGGAAATTGTAAGAAAAATTGAAATTCGAGTTTATAATAGTAATAGCACTAAGTCATTTGGGTATTTTTAAGTTGCGATTCGAAAATAAGGATTTAGAAGGAAAATTTAGCGGGAGCGTGGATTTTTGGGATACTAAGAACTAAGTCTAAACTTTGGGTTATTAAGGATAAGCGAATTTCGAGGACAAAATTCAATTTAAGGGGGGGAAGAATGTAACGCCCCGAAAATTTAAAAGTCCACGTGAACCACGTTCATGCAATTATTAAATTCTTTTGTATTTGAATTAATTGTTATAATTGCATTAACTATTTATGTGGTGCATATTGACATGTTTAAAATATATTTTTCTACATTGTTGCATAAAAATGTATTTTTAAAGGTTATTCGAGTGACGATCGAGGAACGGAGACCGAGGGCTGAAAACGTAAAATGTTTTTATTAAATAATTATTTTTAATTATTTAAAATAAAGTTGATGGTTTTTCATATTTTTGAAAATAATGGGTTTTGAGGTGATTTTATACGCTGGGGCGTAATTTTTATCGGTGTTGGATTTTTAACAAAAACTCGAACGTTTTAACAGCCCGAGGACCAGCGCTTCTACTTTTCCGCATTTACGACTATGACTCATGAATTATGTTAAAGATTTTAAGACTATTTATTTATGTTTTTTAGAGATTTTTGAGAGGTTTAGTATAGGCTATACTTTTCAAATTTATTGCTTTTTAGGTTGAGCAAAACAGTTGACGATTTCATTTATGACTATTGCACTTGATTTTTAAAATGCTAGTTGGTTGGTATTTTATTTTAAATTGGTAAAATATTTTATAAAAATACTTTCATGTGTTATATGTCATGGCCGAAAATCGAGTGTTTATATAAAAAAAAAATTTCTAGTACTTTTTAAGCAATAAAAAGGGCAGACGTTTCAATGACGTTTACTAATTTTTGGGTGCAAAAACTACCGTTTTATCCCTAGACGTAAAATTTCACGTTTTTGACTTTTTCTTACTTTCATTGACTCTAACATGTCCAAAATAATTATTTAAGCCTAAATTAAAATCCCCATTAATTTATTTAGCTTAAATTCTAAACTTTTTAATTATTCTTTAATTATTCGTTTTTAAGGCATTTTATTCCCGAATAATTTCAAACTTAATATAAAATTCTTAAATTCAAAACTTAGACTTTTTATATTATTTTAGCCCTCGTGAACCATGACTCGACCTCCGTTAGCCATGTTTCGATTTATTTTACCACAAGGAAAACCCTAGGACCCTCGAACACTCCCCTCGAGCCAACTTGTTATTTCATCGAGCCAAGCTCAGACCACACCGAGCCGACCCCTGACTAGCCCCTCCACATACCCTCGTGGACCCATGGATCCAACTGACTTGACCATAGATCAAAACCAAAAGCACAACACCCGAACATGCAATCGGCCGAGAGACCTTCATGACATGGACTCCTTGAACTCAAGCCTAGGACCTAGCCATCGACCCAGCCCTTGAACCACCATACTGTGCACCCACCTAGGACCCTAAGGAGTCACCCTAGCCTAGCCCTAAGCCCCCTGGCGGAGCCCCTTAATCCCTGCAAGTCTGCGCAGCCCTGCGCGTTCCTTGATGGCTCTCGGTTGGGAATCCTAGCTTGCTAGGACTCCTCCCAGCCTCTGGTGTTCAAGTCCTAGCACGGCTAGGACTCTTCCCTTGACTCATCCATGACCCTAGCTAAACCCTTGTCCAACAGAACCCAAGCCAAGTAACCAAGTCCCCAAAACCGTGTCCTACAAACACCATGACAGAATATGGTTCCGGCTTGATCGTTTCTTGATATGAAACGTTTTTGGTGTGTTCTTAGGACTCTAAACTTATGTAAAACAATACTTGATCATGTACTAATCATGGCAGCCCCTTGAACAACATAAAAACATGATTTTGGAATAAAAATTCAAGAGTTTAAAACATGTATGCATATAGTTACGAAAATAACAAGTTGAGTGCCTTGTTTTCCTTCAAAATATGCTTAAATAATTACTATGGTGTGATGATGTTTGAAGGAAAGAAATATGCGTGACTTTGCGTATTTAACGCACGAAAACGAAGCGATGATGCGAAGAACGGTGACGTAGAATCCTAGGCTGAATTTTTCTTCAAAAACCAAAGCTTTTCCTCTCTTATGCTAATGTGTGTGCCGTGTTGCTGGTGGGGGAAAGTGTTTGATGTGAATTCTGAAAGTGGGCGTGCATAGGGTAGGTTATGGGGTGGGTTTTAGTTTTAAATACTTAATTAAATCACTAACAAGGCTTAGGCCCACTAATGAGGTTAATTAGGCCCACTAAGGAGGTTAATTAGGCCCATTAGTGCTTAATTAAATTATTTAAAATAATTTTGCTAAATTAAGTTTGTGAATTTATTAGCCGGATTGCCAACACGTTCGTATTTTCATTGAAAAACCAACACCGATAAAATTTACGTCTCGGCGCATACAATCACCTCAAAACCCTTTATTTTCAAAAATAAGGAAAAAGCATCACTTCTATTTTAAATAATTAGAAACAATTATTTAATAAAAATATTTTCTATTTTTCAGCCCTCGGTCTCCGTTCCTCGATCGGAACTTGAATAACACTTAAAAATACATTTTAATGCATGTAAGTATAAAAACTACTAAAACGTTGTATAAACATGTCACATAATCAATTAAGCAATTAAAATCAATTAATTAACCATTTTTCATATTCCCTAGATTTGCATGTAGTTGAATTTCGTCGTCTTAATTTTGAACCTTACATGGTCCTTGTCTGTTTGGGCTAGAGTCGAGAAATCGAGGCTAGGATAAAACTAGGGTTTCGTGGTAGGTGCGCTAGAAATTCCAGCAACTTTAAGGCATGGTTTGTAAGGCCCTGGCCCTGTCCTCAGACCCTGCAATCACAGTTTCTGGACTCAGACCAGCTTGCACTTACTCATCGGACTTCTCCACGCCAGGAAAGTGGAGTTTGTGCCTTCCCATGATTCGAACCCTCAACCTCCTAGCATATAGGTATATTGGCTACAATCCTGGTAGCCACTTGAGCTTCTGAGTCCAGGAACTGTGATTGCAGGGTCTGAAGACAGGGCCAGGGCCTTACAATAAAAGGTGCCTTTTATTGTAAGGCCCTGGCCCTGTCCTCAGACCCTGCAATCACAGTTCCTGGACTCAGACCAGCTTGCACTTACTCATGGGACTTCTCCACGCCAGGAAAGTGGAGTTTGTGCCTTCCCAGGATTCGACTCCTCAACCTCCTGGCATATAGGTATATTGGCTACAATCCTTGTAACCACTTGAGCTTTGTAATGCCCGAATTTTGAAAAATGTGGCAGTAGAATGGAATAGATAATGGAGGGGTAGAATCAAAGGTGGAATTTGAGCTAAATAGGTAATGGAAGTGCAGAAACGGTTTGAAAAATGTGACAATAGTTGTGGTTTTTAGCATAATTTTTTTGTATATTGATCCATTTGATGTGAGGCCACTTCCATTAGAAAGATAAGACATAAGGCTATAACTTTCCTGTTTTGAGTTTTGTTCAAATCATTAGGGAAGACGAGCCAAAAGCGTCCCGAAGTGTTTCGTGCGTATCGTCGTTTCTACAATGATATGTGTTGGGAGATTGAGCATAACGTTTTACTCAGACCTCCAAATGACATGAATCCAATTGGAGATGCAAGCCAAGACATAGGGCTACAACTTTCCTGTTTACCACTTTTCCTAATTCTGAAGAGAAGAGGCGTTTCAGAAGCAATCTTTGACGTAGCTGTCCGCAAAGCGCGCCCGAGCGGAAAAAGATGTCCGCCCAGGCGGGCCTTGTTTGAAAATTTTATATTTATGGCCGAGAGTTCTGCGCCCGAGCGGAAAAAGATGTCCGCCCAAGCGCCCAGCAAGTTAAGAAAACGTGTTTTGGTGTTTGGGAAGGCATAAAATCGAATGGGATCATCTTTTTACTCATTTCCCTTCTCTTTCTTTTCTCTCCATTGGTCTAGAGCTAGGGTTCTTCATTCTCCTTCAATCCAGTTTCTTCCAAGACATTAATCTTTGATCGAAGCCTTAATATTTGCTTGGAGATTAGAAGTTCTTCTTCTCAAGAGTTTATAAGCAAGGTAAGAAAGCTTATTTCCTTGGTTTAGTGATTGAAGGGAAAACAATGTTTTGTTTGGTTTGAGTGTTGAGGTAAAGTTGTTAATGTAATGATTGATGGTATTATTATTGTATGTATTGATAATTTGAAAAGAAATGGAATTGTAGAGGAGCTAACTCTTTAGCACGCACGTCACGTGTTTGACAAAATGATTCAATGAATGTTTTTATGTCATATTACGGTTAAGAAATGATATGGATTCCTTCTTTACACTATTGTTGGGATTTGAGTTTTCTTGAATATCCAAATTGCGGATCTTGATTCGAAGCATTATTGAATTAATTATGAATTTTGTACAGAAATTGCTATGTTTTGATAAATGATCCGAGTTCTTGAGTTATAGTATAATTCAGAGGTTAAGACTTCTCACCTACACATTTCGATCTTCTTTTGGTAATATTTGAAAGGTATGTTACGGTCGGTAACATATGAGGTAAAAGTATCATTTTTATTTTAAATTGAAAACTCTATGGCTCGATGAACTATTGGTGATTTGATGATGATTGTTGTATTGAAATTAGTTGATTATGATATCGAATTGATGATATTGATTTGCATCATTACATTGCATATTGAGCCACTTTTTGATTCAGATTTGATATGGCGGAGGTCGCCTTGATTTATTGATTTGTTGGACGTATGTGGCTATAGTTGAGTTGGCATAGTGTATGCGAAGGTCGCTGCTATGGCCTGAACACTCTCTATAGGCGCACCATATTCCTGGGATTGTAGAACACAGCACTCCACCCCGAGCGGATGAGTCGGTGGATGTTGTTGGGTGATTCTATTCCCTTGGGTAACCTATGACCAGATGATTCACTTGATCTTGAGATTTATTGATAGCCCACAGCTTCTGATCATGCATTGCATTATATTGCATCTTTATGAATTTTATATGAGATATTTGAAATGTTAATTCTCATATGTTATTGATTGTATCATACTGGGTTTATACTCACCGGCACGTCGGCTACCTCTTGTTTTCATGTGCTTGACGGTAGTGAGGCGAGGTTGGGGATGCCAGAGTCCAG
This sequence comes from Primulina tabacum, assembly GCF_025594145.1. Lineage (NCBI taxonomy): Eukaryota > Viridiplantae > Streptophyta > Magnoliopsida > Lamiales > Gesneriaceae > Primulina > Primulina tabacum. The sequence goes on along the minus strand of NC_134562.1, from coordinate 18,653,467 downwards.
CTCCAGGCGAGGAGATACGAGTTAGAGTGGGATTCTCGGGTCTTAGGAGCTATGTGATGATGTTTGGATTTCTTTGGTTCACTACTTTTTGTTGGCATGTTGAAAATTATATTTCAAACATTTGAGACCATTAAATTATTTTGACGATGTTTATGTGAATTTGTGAACCACAAATTACGTATTTATTAAATCATTTGGTTTATTACAATTATAATTATTAGTATTAGATATCGGACCCGGTGCCCCACATTAGGTGGTATCAGAGCCTAAGATATTTGGGAACATGGTATATCGAGTCAGTTCGAATTGCTTGATCATGAGATATATTTGCTAGCATTATCATTGTACCATAATGTGAAATACATGATTATAATTGAGATATTATATTGTTGAGCTTTATTCGAGATTTTTGAGATTGTTGAGTCTCAAGAGCCAGAGATGATTGATACAAGATTGAGATGATTATGATATTGTGATTTTATATGTGTTTGATCTATTTTATATCAGACATGGCTACTCGAGGTAGAGGTCGTGGTAGACCTAGACAGAATATACCACTGGCACAAGATCAGGGCAGTGCTACTCATACTCAGATGGATATAACTCCGACTCCGATGGAGATACTGTTAGCCAGATTTCAGGCTTTGCACCCACCGATGTTGAAGGGTACCGAGAATGCATTAGAGTGTGAGAACTGGTTGGAGAATATGGATCAGTTATTTGAATCTCTTGAGTATCCAGATGATCGTAGAATGAAGTTAGTTGTTCATCAGTTATTAGATGTTGCTAAGAGTTGGTGGATCATGACCAAGAAAGCTTTAGAGGGTCGAGGTACGATTGTTACCTGGGATATTTTTAAATATGAATTTTATCATTGTTTCTTTCCTACATATTACAGGAAAGATAGGGGAGCCGAGTTTGCAAATTTAAAGCAGGGAAATCTGAATATTGAGGACTATGTTGCTAAGTTCTCGAATTTACTGAGATTTGCTCCTCATGTAGCATCTGATGAAGAAGCTAAGGCCGATCGTTTCATAAATGGTCTTAATCCTGATATATTTACCCTGGTTAATACTGGAAGGCCTAACACTTTGGCTGAGGCTCTTGATCGAGCCAAGGGAGCTGAAACTGGAATCATTAGGCAGAGAGGTTCTTAATATTTGCAACGACCCCAACAGCCACAGTTCCGACAGCAGTTCAGACAGGGTAATAGTGGCAACATAAGATAGCAGTTTAGGGCTAGAGGGAAGCAATTTAAGAGGCATGGCAGTAATTTTTCGAATTCTAGTAGATCGAGACAGTCTGGTTCAGTTCAGAGCACTGGTTATTCAGGCACAACTTGTGGTCAGTGTGGTGGTAGACATTATACCGATCAATGTAGAGGAATCTCGGGAGCTTGCCACTTGTGTAACCAGGTGGGACACTATACTCAAGTGTGTCCTAATAGTGGAAGTGAAATATCTCAGATTGGGAGATCATCGAGACAGACACCTCACCAGAATCGTCAGACCCCTACAGTTCATTCTTATCAGCAATCAAACCGGTCAGATCATAAACAACATAGTGGTGGCCACAGGGTAGGACAGCCACCTAGACAGCAGGCTCGAGTTTTTGCACTCACTGAGGATGAGGCACATAATGCTCCAGATAATGTTATTGCAGGTAATTGTTTTCTTTCAAGTTATCCTGCTTATGTTTTGATGGATACTGGTGCATCACATACTTTCATAGCTGAGCACTTTGTCTCGTTGCATTCGTTGCATTCTATTCCATTATCATCTACATTATCTATTTCTACTCCACTGGGCAAAGTGATGAGGTCAGCAGAAATGATAAGTGGTTGTGAATTTCGTTATGAGGATAATGTCATCGAGATTGATTGCATTGTGTTGGAGATGTCTGATTTTGACTGCATAGTTGGTATTGACATGTTGACAAGATACATGGCTACTGTAGATTGTTTTCAGAAGATTGTTAAGTTTAGGCCTGATATGACAGATCACTGGACATTCTATGGTAAAGGTTCTCGAGCTAAGATTCCTTTGATATCTGTTTTGTCCATGACTCGTTTGTTGCATAAAGGAGCCGAATGTTTCTTGGTTTATGAAATCGATATTTCAAGGTCAGTACCTAAATTGGCAGAGATTCCAATTGTTAGTGAATTTTCAGATGTATTTCCAGATGAGATTCCAGGATTTCCTCCAGTCCGAGAGATTGATTTCAACATTGAGTTGATGCCAGGTACACAACCTATTTCTAGAGCTCCTTATAGGATGGCGCCAATTGAACTGAAGGAACTAAAGGAACAACTTGAGGATCTATTGGCTAAAGGATATATAAGACCAAGTGTTTCACCTTGGGGTGCTCCGGTTTTATTCGTGAAGAAGAAAGATGGGTCTATGAGGCTTTGTGTCGATTATAGACAGTTGAATAAAGCCACAGTAAAGAATAAGTATCCTTTGCCAAGGATTGATGATCTCTTTGACCAGTTGCAGGGTTCTTCACTATATTCTAAGATTGATTTAAAATCCGGATATCATCAGTTAAGAGTTAGAGAGACAGATGTGTCTAAGACTGCTTTTCGTACCAGGTATGGGCATTTTGAATTTTTGGTTATCCCTTTTGGGTTGATCAATGCACCTGCGGTATTTATGGATTTGATGAACAGTGTGTTTCAAAGGTATATAGATAAATTTGTTGTGATCTTCATTGATGATATTCTTATTTATTCAAAATCTGAAATTGAGCATGCCGAGCACTTGAGAGCTGTTTTGCAAATTTTGAGAACTGAAAAGTTGTAAGCTAAATTATCGAAATGCAAGTTTTGGTTGGATATAGTGGTTTTCCTTGGACATGTGATTTCAAGTGCAGGTATATCAGTTGATCCGAGTAAAGTTGAGGCAGTCATTAATTGGTCTAGACCAACATCAGTTCCTGAGGTACGTAGTTTTATGGGTTTGGCAGGCTATTATCGCAGATTTATTGAAGGATTCTCACAGATTGCGAGGCCAATTACCCAGCTGACACAAAAGAATGTACCATTTATTTGGTCGCAAGCATGTGAGGCTAAGCCCACAAGGATGTCCTTACAACTAGCAGACAAACCATCAAATATCCTCGTGGAGTAATAGAGGATGTGTTGGTGAAAGTGGAAAAGTCCATATTTCAAGAGCGGAAATAGTGGCATACTTTATTGTCAACCATCCATGAAGGAAGCCAATAAGGATGAGATTGGAGGATTTGAAAGACCGAACAGACTTGACTCATTCGAAGTCAAGCATTGAGGAACCACCAGCACTTGAGCTCAAGCCACTGCCTCCACACCTAAAGTAAGTATATCTAGGTGAGAATAACAAGTTACCTGTCATTATTTCTGCTGCGTTGACAGATGCAATGGAGGGAAAACTGCTGAAAGTTCTTAAAGAGCACAAGAGTGCGTTTGCCTGGAAGGTGGCAGACATCCAAGGAATAAGTCCATCAATCTGCATGCACAAAACCCTGATGGAGGTGAAGTATTCACCCCTTGTGCAACCACAAATACGACTCAATCCACAGATGCAAGAGGAAGTGAAAGCTGAAACTATCAAGCTTCTCGATACAAATATTATTTATCATATCTCCGATAGCGCATGGGTAAGCCATGTTCAGTGTGTGCCTAAGAAAGGTGTGATCACCGTGATTACTAATGAAAAGAATGAACTTATTCCCACTAGGACTGTTACAGGGTGGAGAGTGTGTATTGATTATATGAAATTAAATTATGCAACCGTAAGGACCATTTTTCTCTCCCCTTTATTGATCAGATGCTAGAGAGACTACCAGAGCATGAATTTTACTGTTTTCTAGATGGCTATTCGGGGTATAATCAAATCACTATTGCACCCGAGGACCAAGAGAAAACCACGTTCACTTGTCCTTATGGCACTTTTGCTTTTCGTCGTATGCCTTTCTGTAACGTCCCGAAAATCGAAAAGTCCACGTGTACCACATGCATGCAAATTATTAAGTTTCTTTGGTATTTTATTAAACTAGTATTTATCCCGTGCGATGCACGAGATGATACTACTAAAAATTAATGAAAAATAAATAGACATTTAAATTGAAAAAATAATATAATTATAAAAACTATTTTTTCGCTAATTTTAAAATACAAATGCCGATTAATTTTTTTGGCTAATAATCACTATCATTTATCAAAATTTTAGATTGTGTTAGCATACGACAATGACATGATGCTTATTGTGTTTAGTGTATTGATGTCGATCACCAACCTTAATACATATTTAAATCTTTAATTTTTGATAATCTATATATTATTATTTTTTAACACGTGATAAAAAATATTTTTAAATCAAATTCAATAAAATTAATGAGAAATAACTTTTTTAAAATTCAATAATTTTATCTAAATCCACATTCACAAACAATTTTGTGACATGACACGTATTTGACACATTTGAATGATAACAATAATTGTTTCATCAATATCTTATCCAAATGAGTTGTGATTTTATCTACAAAATCTCTTCATAATATACACAATAGCCAATTATTCCTAAAGAAAAATGAAATATGCAATTATATATAAACCAGAAAAGTTATTTTATTAACATTTACTATGTGTATTCCAAAACAATGCCAATAAATTTTATAATGTGTCTCCTAATAAGATGCGAACTTTCTTTAGAATCAGTTTAATCATTTCCATTACGGGACATTTTATACTATCATGTATCCGTGAACTTTGTAATATAGAAGAAAATTATCACATTAGTAAATACGTAATAATTAAAATTTTGTAAAATAGAAGAATAATATTTTTTGCTTCTCGATCATTAAAGTCAGATTTCAAACTTAATGTTTCGTTGTTTCCATATGTAGGTAGTTCATAACAACAAACAAATCTAAATTTAAATGAACATTACATCTTGGAAGGATTCAACTCAGATATAGTGCTGAAAAGATGAGTCATTTCAGAATTCACTTTTGGAGTAAATAAATTTAGTAAGATAAATAGAATAAAATTATTTTTTAATATAATATGCTATATTGTATTATTTATAGTTTAAAATTCAAATAAGACATCACAAGTGACAAAAAATATATATTGGATGCTTTTGGCAGAATTATATCATACATTAACTCTTTGAAATTATGGAAATCTCGAATTTCATGCATTGGATGTCAACATTTTTTATTATTAAGGGTAATATACATGTTTATTGAGATTATTTTAATGTCCATTTGAAACTCTTTTAAATCTATCTCTTTTAATATTTTTGGGCTCTCTTATTTGAAATTTTTAATAAGGCAATTCAAGATATATAATATATATATGTTTTTGGAAGAAAACTACAATACACTAATTCTTTCAAATTAATGATCTCGAAATAATATGCATTTGGGATAAAAAAATTTATGATTATTAAATGGAAATTTAATGTCCATTGAAAAATCTTGTTGTAGTGATAACTTTTAATGCTCAACCAATTTTACTTTTAGAAAAAGTAAATTAACCAATTAAATATTGTATTTCTTTTTTAGTAAGTAATTTGGACAGAAAATTACTTAAAATAGCAAAATGTATTTTTAAATGATTTACCTCATGAGTGATACTGAACATTGCAATCATTTGTATTTTACATTTTTTTGTACAATTTTTAATTAAATTGATTGATATAATCAATGTAAAAAATTAATATAGTTTATGTTTTCAATAGAGTTTAGTTTCAGTTTGAATAAAAAAAATAAAAAACATTATAAATTACATTTGAATTAATATAAAAATTAATTAAATTCAAAATTTAATTAAATGAATTGATATAACCAATGCAAGCAATAATTGAAGTGATCATTTATTGCAGTACATATATGTCAATATTCATGATATATATATATTTTTTTTAGAAATGACATTTTGGCTGAAAATTATTATTTTTGCAAAAACTCTGCATATATATACATATATAAATAAATAAATATATATATATAATATTTATTTATACAATTTGTAATAAAAATTAAATATATCATAATAACACAAAATCATATCACAAATTAAATTGGTTGATATAATCAATGCAAAAATTTTAACGTAGTTTATGTTTTCAATAGAGATTAGTTTCAATTTAAATAAAAAATTTTAAAACATATAATATATAAATTATGTTTGATTAAATATAAAATAAATTTAAATTTGAACTAAATGAATTGATATAATCAATGCAAACAATAATTGAAGTTATCATTTATTGCAGTACACATATTTCAATATTCATTATATATATTTTCTTTTTTAGAAATGACATTTTGGTGGGAAATTACTATTTTTGACAAAAACTATGCTTTTATATATACTAGTATTTAACCCGTGCGATGCACGAGATGCTATTATTAAAAATTAATTATTATAAAAAAATAGATATTTAAATTGTAAAAAAAATATAATTATAAAAATAAAAATAAGAAACTATTTTTTCCCTAATTTTGAAAAAAATTCTTAAATATAAATGTATGTCGATTAATTGTGTTACCCTAAGGCAATGACATGGTTCTTATCGTGTTTAAAATATTAATGTCGACCACTAACCTAAATATATATTTAGTTCTTTAATTTTTGAGAAACTATATATATTATTATTTTTTAACATTGATAAATAAATATTTTTAAATCAAATTTAATAAAACTAATGAGAAATATTTTTTTCAAATCATATCACAAATTAAATTGATTGATATAATCAATGCAAAAGTTTTAATGTAGTTTATGTTTTTAATAGAGTTTAGTTTCATTTTAAATAAAAAATAATAAAAGACATATAATACATAAATTATATTTAAATTAATATAAAAATGAATTAAATTCAAATTTAAACTAAATGAATTGATATAATCAATGCAAACAATAAATGAAATTATCATTTATTGCAGTACACATTTCAATATTCATGATATGTCTTTCTTTTTTTAGAAATGACATTTTGGCGGGAAATTACTATTTTTGGCAAAAACTCTGCTTTTATATATATAGATATAGATTCTTTTAAAGCATAAAATGCATGTTTATTTTATTAATATTTTTATTTATTTTTATGCATTTTATGCATATTTATTTCATGGTAGGATTGAATTCATGAAATTTTAAAAGTTCATGCATTAAAGATTTTTAAGTTTCATTTCGCGCTCGTACGAGGAACGGAGACCGGAGAATTTCCAGGAAATTATTTTAATTACATGATTTATTTTTATTAATTAATATAAGGTGTTTTTAAGTGTATTTTTCAAAAATTAGATTTTTGGGATATTTTATCCGCATGATTTTATTTTAACTGGTACACAATTTTAGCGAATCGGACGGCTTTTTGAGGGTTCGGCTATTTATTTCAAAAACTTTCAAACACGAAATATTTTTCGGGAGTATGTATGGATTTAATGGGTCTACTTTTAAGTTTATTGGACTTAAAATTCTTTTTAAACTCTTAATTAGCAATTTAGGACCCATTATATATTAATTAACTATTTAGTTAATACATAAGGACCCATTATACCTACCATCATCACTCCCACAACCGGCACTCACCCCTCCCATTCAGAATTGTCTCGGTTTTCCACAGCAAACTCCATCCAAGCTTCGGCCAAGCTTGATCTTTCAAAGAAAATTCCTCCGGTGCCTTCCCTTCACGCGGTTCTTCTAGTTTTCGAGTATATTATCATCAAGGCACGTCTCGTACTATTATTCCTGCATCTTACACGTTATATGTATGCTGTTATGTGTGCATTTGTCTAAGGATATCAAGATCCAAAGCATAGATTGAAGCTTTTTCGGTTTTGGAGTACAACATGCATCTTTTTTGTTTCAACTCTAACGCTTTTGGTGATCTGTGTAAGGGGCCTGCTATTTTGGGGAGGCTGAAGGTTGCGTCGGGGTTTGGTTAGGCAGAAGGGCCGTTGGTTTGGCATTTGCGTGTATATGTCGAATGGATAGAGATATTTGTAGGGCAGCTATGCATGGTTCGATCCTGGCTAAGAAACTGAACAACTTGGGTCCGTGACAGGTCTAGTAGGGAGTCGTTAGCTGCTGGTCTTGGCTCAGTAGCAGATCGAAGGGTGTAAGGCAAGGAGAGGCTCGGTCGGTTGTTTAGCGGTTTAGATGGTTTAACGCGGGGGTTGGTTGATTGGGCAGTAGGATTAGTTAGGATGGTTCAAGGAGGGCCTCTTGGGTTCAGTCATGACTCTAGCATAGCTGGTTTTATGCTGGACACGTCGGCTTTTGGCTAGGATCGATAATCTCGTGTCTAGGTGCATGAGGGTTTGTAGGGATTTCATATTGCTGAATGTCCACTAGCCTTCAGAGTCTCTTCCAGAGGTTAGGAGGTCTGATCTTAATGGTTTTAGGCCTGTTAATGTGTTTTGAAGGTATGCTGAAAAGTTAGGAAAATTTTGGTTAAGTTTCGGTTCGATTCGGTTTAAAACCGGGACTTCGGTTCAAGTTTGAAAACGAATCAGTTAAGTTTTGAATTTGCTTAGAATTTACATCTAGGGATGCTTTTAAATATGTTTTGGGACATTTTTCAGAGTTTGGTAAGTTTTGGATCAAAATAATGAGTTCTGGATTTATCCGGGATTTTTAATCGCCGTACGAAACATTAATTAAAGAATTAATTGAAATACCTAGATTTAAGCTTAATAAAATTATGAAAAATTACATTTAAGCTCAAATAATTATTAGAAGTCTAAGTTTTTAATTTGGGAATTTTACGCTAAGTTTTGGTTTAATTCAGGATTAAAACGCATTAATATTTTATATTTAAATATTTACTTAAGAGTCAACGATTAAGCCAAATAAAAATATGAAAAAATTCTTGTAGGCTTAAATAATTATTTGAGACATGTTAGAGTCAATGGAATTAAGAAAATGTCAAAAACGTGAAATTTTACATCCAGGGGCAAAACGGTAATTTTTGGGGTTACAGGGGCAAAATGGTAATTTTGCACCCGAGGTGAGATTTTGGTCAAGGCAACGCTCTGAGCATATTTTATCATGTTTTAAATGTTTATGTATCACGTTCATGAATTTTACGAAATTACGATAAATACGTTGCATGCTTGGTTTAAGGGAAAAAGTTACGTATATGCATGTTTTAATTAAGGGGTGAATATGATGATGTTTTTGAAGGATGAGAATTGGTTGTGACTGACGATGTATATGTATACGATGACATGAGATATGACGAGCTGAGGCCCGGGCTCAGTGGAAGGGTAATGCTGTCGCTGATGTCCCCCACCGCCGGGTACCACGGTTTTATAAATGGATCCATCGAATAGAGCTGATACGAAAGTCACAACTAATGAACTGAATTCAATAAAAAAGAAAATATATACGTATAGGATGACATGAGATTACATGATTTAATACGATATGATTTTACAAGACACGTTTACGTATATGATGACATGAGATGACATGCTTTGACACGATATGATTTTACACGACACGTTTACGTTATGCTTTTAATTTCATGAAAGATATGTTGAGTATGATATTTTTCACTGCTGTGTGCTATGTATATGTGCTTGTTATTCTTGGTACAGGTGTGTTGAGTCTTTAGACTCACTAGGCGTGTGTGATGCAGGTGAGCTTAATGATGAGGAGACTGGAGGTGCCGAACTCTGAGTAGGCAGACCTGGTGCGGTGACACGACCCGAGGACCACCTGTTTTCCGCATTACGGTTTATGAGATTGAGAAGAGATGAATATTTTCATACGTTGATGATTTTAAGATTTTTATTAGTTTATGTTTTCGTTTGATTATGGACGAGTTTGGTTATTTTTAAACGACGCTTTTTTTATTGTCAAATATTTAAGATCATTTTTAAATCTTATATTTTTCTGTAGAGCGCATGTATGCGAAACGTTTAAATGATATTTCGAAAATGTGAGTTTTTTAAAAAAATGTCCAGTAGAATTTTAAAACTAGTAGACGTTTCAGTTGATATCAAAGCAAGGGTCCTGTATAGGGTTGTGCCACCGTCAGCTTCTGCCGCTCAGTCTTCAAGCCTCAAGTCTGTAAGCTTTATGTTTTAAATGTTTTTAATGCTATCACCTCCATGTTTACATGATATATGCTTTGCAGTATATGTTTATGTGTCGTTATATTTTGAGATTAGATGCTTTAAATTTTGTTTTATGCATGTTACGACACGAAATAAAAAATTATATGATTTTCATGCATGCTGGCTTTGTGATGGAATTTGACATGGTTAAGAATTTGTCTATTGGGCGTTGGGAAAAGTAGAAAATGATTTGACTATATTAATTTTTAGTTAGTAGTACTGATGTTTTACTTGTGGGTCATAAGTTAAATCTGACAATTATGAATGCTTTTGAGACATGTAGATTTTCTAAAAAATTACTAATAGTTCGTGGTTATTAGTTGAGTTAATTTTGAAGATTTCATATAAGCAATAATGATTCGAGGACTACGACAATCTTTATGATTATAAATGTACAATTTGAGGATTTTAAGGCAAACAAATCATAATTCTAAGGGAATCTTTTCAAAATTTCCGAATTTTTGGGGATTAAATTTTGAGTTCGAAGATTTTAAGGTTAAATGAGGCTAAAATCGAAAATTTTATGGGGACCAAAATGCAAATTTTAAAGAGTTGTAGGGCCAAGAATGTAATTTTCGAGAACTTTAAGGGCCTCATTGCAAATTCTGGATATTTTGAGGATTTAATTCAAACTTTGAGGAACACTTGGGTTAAATCAATAATTTTTCGAGGTCATGAGAATTGATTTGGATTTAATAAACTTAAATTTTCTGAAATTTATGTACGAGAAACCTATAAAGTGGGATTGGGCACGCTAAGAACTATGGGTAATTGTTGGATTCTTGAGATTAAGGACAAATCGGATAATATTCTAGGAAAGTAATAATTAATTTTGCAATTTTTAAGAAATTTGGGTGATTTGTTTAGCAGTAAGTGAGAAGCGAATGATTTAAATGACAGGAATTTTTGATTATATAGATTTGAAGGGATATTTGGAACCTTGAGTTATCTGAGTTATAATGTTATAAGAAATGGTAATCCAGGGCATTGTAGGATGAATCAATCTTGGGCTTGAAAATTTAAATGTTAGTGAAATAATGTTGTGGAAAAATTTAAGAATTTAGAGTGATAACAATTTAAGATAAAGTTGATCAATTAGTTAAGTTATATGATTCGACAGTAAGTTAACTTATTTTTGGGAGCCTAAGATTTGATGTAGCTTAAGTTTTAATCGTGATCTTAAGAGTTAAAATTATACCTTTGTAGGAATTTAATTTTTCTAGAAAGTTGGGTATGTTTGATGGTTAGGTTACTTGATAGACACATGTAAGAATTGAGGTAGACACCTCGTCTTGAGGAATTTTTGGTAAGTTATTAAGAAACTTGAGAATAAGTGAATATGTGTGTTGGAATTATGTTATCTAATACTATTTGGGTTGCGTAAGCTTGAATTTTAAGTTTATGGAATATGTGTTCATACAGAAATTTTGGGTGAAAATAAAAAAAAAGAATTTGTTGTGTTCAATATAGGTTATCGATGGATGAATATTAAGGTTTTTATCGAGTAAGAAATCTAAAACTTTGATATGGGATTTCTAGAACTATAGGTTATAGGTGAAGTTGATTTATTAAAATTATTCTAATGCTAACATGGGATAACATATAAAGTTTTATACGCTAGTACTAATTAAACATTAATTATACGTAATAATGCGACATTTGTTCCAATGAGGAAAGTCTAAGGGTCTTAGGCCTCAACTTTATTGCAATTGAGAAGATAATAGTTTAAGAATATACTTGGTGCTAGAATGATTTTATCATTTAGGTAGAAAATCGATATTGTATATTTTGGGATTTACGAGTTAACGTTATTCGAGAATTAAGATTTGCAACAATTTTATAATTGGGATGTACTTGTAAATAGTTAAGGTATGTAAGTTTAGCGCGGTAAGATAAAGATTCGATTCAAGGATTTTAGACTAATATTAATATGGGGTTGAGATAAGGTTTAACTTTTAAGTATTTTATCCATGATAGAAGTCGATTAGAAAATATTAGTGCTAAGATCTCCTAAGTCGAACTGCATGAATGCCAATACTTGTATTTGAAGCTTTAACATATCTTGAGTTCAATAAATTTAAGAAATGATGCTGTTAAGATTTCAGTATTGGAATATAATAGGTCAATGAACATCATGAGTATATTATAAGAAAAGTAAGATGCGATAAGTTTGGCCTGTCATTTCTAATATTGGGAATTGCAAGAAAAGTCAAAGTTCGAGGACATTGTAGAATAAAACTAAGTAATTATAAATCGTCTTAAGTTGAGATTCACAAACGAGAATTTTGACAGGAAAAATAATTAGGATCGAGGAGATATAAGGACATCTTAAGATTTATTATTTTATCAGAGTAGCGCCGCGAAAGCGTGAACGATTGGAATACTAGAACTAAGTCTAAACTTTGTGATTGTCAAGGATAAGTGAATTTCGAGGACGAAATTCAATTTAAGGGGGGAGATTGTAACGTCCCGAAAATCAGAAAGTCTACGTGTACCACATGCACGCAAATTATTAAATTTCTTTGGTATTTTATTAAATTCTTGTAAAGCATAAAATGCATGTTTATTTTATTAATTTGTGTTTAATTATTTTTATACATTTTATGCATATTGATTTCATGGTAGGATTTAAATAATGAAATTATAAAGGTTCATGCATTAAAGATTTTTAAGTTTCATGTAGTGCCTAAATTCAGTACACGTATAACCCATGCATTTAATTAATTATTAAAGTATTTATTAAATTTTAAAACGAGTCTTAGTAGTGCATGATTTATTTAAATGCATTATTTTAAGTTAATTATGTTTATGTGATGCACGTTAGAATATTTTTCGCGTTTCATGTTTCAGGCGATTATTCGAGCCGGAATCGAGGAAAAGACTGGTGACGATTTTGGAAATTTTAATGTGGTATTTTATTTTAAGTTGAGGTTGGGGTATTTTAACTAATTTATTAGGTTGTTAGTATTTTTAAAGCCTAAATTATTTATTTGGTGATTTAAGAGTTTGAAACTTTTAAAGTTAGCATTTTGCGTGTGTTATTTTAGTTAAGGGATTTTATTAGGAGTGTGTAGTAATTTTTACTATTTTTCTTAACTTGTTAAGGGAGTTAGTATTTTAAATTACCTTGCTAATTACTGATTTAAGCAAATTTTCTCCTAATTAACACTACACACACAAACCGTATAACACACACGTTTCAAATTCAGAATTTTATTATTTTGAGGGGAGAGAAACCTAGGGTTCTAAATTCCACAGCAGCCGCCCCAACCCCTTCTGTATTCCTAGCAAAATTCGTGACTTTTGTCGCAAGGAAATCGAGCCACAATCGTCCCGGAACAAGCCTCGCTCCCTTTCCGCTTCGGTATCGCCGTATCGTGAGTGTTTAATATCAAAAGGCACGTATATTCTGTTATTTCTGCATCGATCTTGTCATATTATGTGTTGTGTTATTTTTATGCGTAAAAATTCATGTGTGACGTTCGTCGTTTGAGCGGAAATTGGTTTGGATCAGTTTTGAAATAATTTTATATCTGAAAACTCGTTTTTACTGTCTTTTTAAATACTGCGATTTTTTGGTCATTTTTCTGAGAAATCTTTCAACGTAAAAATTGTAGAACTTTTTGATACCTTCGATTTGACAGTAAATTCGAAATATTTGGATAAACATTGATTGAGTTATGACGTTTTTCGTGGGACTGCTCAAACTGCGTTTTTCAGAAAATTATGTATTGATGTGTTCTCTATATTTTATTGTTGCAGGCTTCGTTGGGAATCGACCGGTGATCGTTGCTGCATCTAGGTATGCTTAGTATGATGTTGGGATGTTATTTGATATGTCGCGTAGTGTCGATAGTCACTCGAATGTATTAGAAGTCGTAGGAAACGAGTTGGTGTCAAAATTTGAGTTTACGGATTTTTTGCTAGTTTGTAGTGCGTTTACGTTTGAGATATTTTATGGAGTCGAGTATGGATCATAGTGTCCTAGGATGAGTCTCGAGACGTTGATCACTGTATGTGTAATCGAAATTGGAGAGTATAAGTTTATGAGTCGCGGAGTCCAGTTGCTCGACGCCCGAGCGGTAACTTTTTGCCGCCCGAGCGCCATTCTTTCTGTCCGAGTGTTCTTTTCAGTAACCTCTGCGCTCGAGCGGAAATTTGTTACCGTCCGAGCGCGGACTCTGCTGCTCGAGCGGTCAAGTTTTACCGCCCGAGAGCCACCCCTTCTGTCCAAATATTTTGTTCTTTCTTCTTTTCAAGTTTTAATAGTAAGTGCATGTCTTTTATTTTTGGGAAAAATTCACACATCATTTTAGAGATTGTTCGGGGTTCGATGTCATGGGTTAGTACAATGATTTAATGAGGTCAAGTCGCGAGAGATCTAGAATGTCATAAGATATTTAATTACTTCGGTGGTGAGCACGAGTACCTATGTCTAAGCTATGAAATGTAAGTGCATGTAATTACGTTAGTATGTGCAGCAGCGTCCCCAAGTGAAATCCAACGAATCCCCCAACGCCAAGTAAGTATGTTGACGTGCAAGAAAATATTTTAAGTTTTTGAGGTATGCTAAATGTCTTGTGACCAAATTATGTTTAGGATTGGAAAGCGTTAAATTATGAACGGGGACCAATCCGCCCGTTAAATTATGAACGGGTTTAGATCGAGATTGGAAAGCGTTAAATTATGAATGTGGACCAATCAGCCCGTTAAATTATGAACGGAGATCTCATGTATGTGGCAGTGGATACGTCCCTGTCATCCCCGTACTGTGGTTTAGTCTGATCAGGCAATTATGTTATGGGTCACTTGCTTTGAAACATGCCTCTACGCAAAATGATGAAGCTATGTATGTTGAAGTATGTTCAAGTATGCAAGCATGTTAAGAAAAGTTTATGGCACGTCTAAGTATGTATGTACGTATGTTCAAGTTTTATCTTGCAAGTTCAAGTTTAAAGTATGTATGTCCTATTTTAAAGTTGTGTGTGATCTTATTATGCAGTACTTGTTACTTCTAGTTTATACGTGTTGAGTTTTTAAACTCACTAGACTTGATCGATGCAGGTGAGGATGTTTATGAGGAGACAGGAGGTGGGGACCAAGGAGCACGCTTGGACTGAGCGGGAGGCTAAACCCGAGGACCGCCATGTTTTTAAGTCTTTATGAAAATGTTCAAATACTTTTGTCAAACTCTATTTTAGATCTTTGTTGAGACGTACAGTTTATTTTATCAAATTTTGAATGTTCACGTTTTTATTTAAGAAAATTTTTAATTCTTCCGCAAATTTTGAGTAGTAAAAATACGGTACGTTACAGTTGGTATCAGAGCCGACCTCTCTTAGTATTGTGTGGTTCGGGGACGAACCAAGCGGAAGCTTGTTGTCATGTGAGGCCTGGGGCCGAAGAGGGGAGGGGGTGATCGCCGGTGCCATCAGTTGCACGGACAATGAGCGGCTCCTGGCAGGCTTCTAGGTGGAGGGAACATGAATGAACCGACCGACACGGGAATGAGAGGGATTCTGAGGTTGTTCAATGTAATTGACTGTACAGTTGAAGAGGGCTTAAAAGATTTGATTGGTACTACTCATATCACGAAGGTGCATCTTCTTTTCGGTAGCTTATCACATAAGAACTCCAAAGTTAAGCGTGCTTGACTTGGGGCAATTTTGGGATGGGTGACCTCCTGGGAAGTTTCCTAGGGTGCGTGTGACTGAGGACATAAGCACGCTGGAAAGACTCGTCTTGGTACAGTGAGGACAGTCATCGAATCTGGGGCGTTATAGTTGGTATCAGAGCGGTGTTCTTGTAAAGGGCCTTCTGTCAGTCGCAAGAAGCTGACGAAGTCACACCTCAAGTCTGTAAGTTTTAAAGTTTCAAATTTATGTTTTGTAGTAAGCATTAAGTTCTGATTTCAGCATGTGCATATTTTAAAGATGAAGTACGTGCATCTTAGGTCATTGATATCATGTTCATGCATGTTGGGTTTACGTGTTGGGTAAATTATTGGAACAGTATGCCTCCTAGACGTGTGATCGACCGTTAAGCAAGGGATGAGGACAGAGAGCCTTGAGAGGAGAGAAGAGACGCTCCTCCACCTTCACCTCCAGACATGCAGGCACAGATGCTTGCAGGAATGACTCAGTTCTTCGCACAGTTTGCGGGGAACCAGGCTGCAGTGGACGCTGGGGCGAGCCCCAGGCCAGAGGCAGTATATGAGAGGTTCAGGAAGATGAACCCAAAGGAGTTTTCGGGTACCACTGACCCGTTGATAGCTGAGGGATGGATTAAGTCCATCGAGGTAATCTTTGATTTTATGGAACTGACCGATGCAGATAGGGTCAGGTGTGCCACGTTCCTTCTGACAGGGGACGCCAGACTATGGTGGGAGAGTGCGTCCGTGGCAGTCAACTTGCAAGTGCTGCCTTGGAATGGTTTTAAGGAGATGTTCTACTCCAAGTAATTTACTGAGGAAGTACGGTCCAGATTGACGAGAGAGTTTATGTCGTTGCGGCAGGGAGACAGCAGCGTGGCAGACTTTGTGAGGAAGTTTGAGAGGGCGTGTCATTTCGTACCCCTGATAGCTAATGATACCCAGAGTAAGATGAGGCATTTCATGGATGGATTGCGGCCGATCTTGCGACGTGATGTCCGAGTTGCTGGCCCTACTACTTATGCAGTCACCGTATCTAGAGAATTGGCTGCAGAGCAGGATCAGCGAGATATCGAGTTGGACAGGCAGGGCAAGAGGCCCTATCAGGCACCTCAGCAGCAGCATCAGAGGCCCCAGCTTAAGAGACCGTATCAGGGGGCTGCCAGGGAAGAAGCCGCATCAGGGACCGCCAAAGGGCAAGGGTCCAATTCAGCAGCAAGGGGCGCCACAGAGGCCAGCTGTTTTCCCGGTATGCCCTAAGTGCAATCGCCAGCATCCGGGGCATTGCTTATATGGGTCAGGCAAGTGTTTTAAATGTGGAGCTACTGACCATATGCTGAAAGAGTGCCCACAGTGGAAACAACCAACTCATGGCAGAGTGTTCGCCATGCATGCACAGGAGGCGAACCCAGACACGACATTACTGACCGGTAAACTTTTCTACCTAAGCTCAGTATTATTGTTGCCTTGCATGTTTTGAATTGTAGTTGGGATATTAAGGTGCTTAGTAATATTTTGAGTGATTTGAGATAGTAAATTTCTGCTATATTTGAGGTTAATGTTAGAAATTCTGGGATATAAGTTTGTGTTGTGCTAATGTCCCTCAGGAAATATTTTCATTAAGAGAATAGCCACTCTGGCCCTGATAGACTCAGGAGCCACCCATTCTTTCATATCAGAGACGTTTGCTAGTCACTTGGATATCAAGACCATCGGCTTTGACGTGAATTATTCAGTAACAGTCCCATCCAGGGAAGAATTATCAGCTACTAGTGTGGTCAGGGACATCGATCTGGAATTGCACGGCCACCTGAATGCCTCAATTGTCAGCAGGTGAAGGCAGAGCATCAAAGACCAGCAGGATTGGTTAAGCCACTCCCCATCCCATAGTGGAAATGAGAGAATGTTACAATGGACTTTGTGTTTGGTTTGCCAAGGTCAGTCAGGGGATCCAATTCTATTTGGGTTATAGTGGATCGACTCACTAAGTCGGCACACTTCTTGCCAGTGAAGACGACTTTCTCCGTGACGCAGTATGCGGAGCTCTATATCAAGGAGATAGTTCGATTGCATGGAATCCCAGTTTGTATTGTGTCCGACAGGGACCCGAGGTTTTCATCGTCTTTTTGGAAGAGCTTACATGCAGCCATGGGGACAAAATTGCTTTTCAGTACAACTTTTCACCCGAAGACAGATGGTCAGTCTGAGCGAGTGATTCAGATTTTTGAGGATTTATTGCGGGCTTGTATGATCGATTTCCAGGGGACTTGGGAATCAAATTTACCTCTAGTGGATTTACCTATAACAACAGTTTCCAAGCATCTATAGGTATGGCCCCCTACGAGGCGTTGTACGGAAGGAAGTGCAGGATCACCAGTTTATTGGGATGAGGTTGGTGAAAGAGCAGAACTTGGTTCGGAGATAGTTCAGCAGACTACATATGTGGCGGTCAAGATTCGAGACAGAATGAAGACCGCCCAGAGTCGCCAAAAGAGCTATGCCGATAAGAGGAGAAGAGACCTCGAATTTGCCGTGGTGATCACGCTTTGTAAAGATAGCGCCCATGAAGGACGTTACGAGATTTGAGAAAAGAGGCAAGCTGAGTCCGAGGTTTATTGGACCTTTTGAGATTCTTGACAGAGTTGGGACACTAGCTTATCGTGTTGCCCTTCCGTCGAATCTGGCCGGGGTACACAATGTGTTCCACGTCTCAATGCTGAGGAAGTATCTAGCTAATCCTTCGTATGTGTTGATTATGAGCCGTTGCAACTTGCTCCAGATCTGTCATATGAGGAAAGACCTGTCCAGATCCTAGACAGGCAGGAGCGGAGACTTCGAAACAAGGTGACTAAGCTAGTCAAAGTCCGGTGGCTAAACCAATCAGTGGAAGAGGCCACTTGGGAGTCAGAGGCAGATATGAGGATTCGCTACCCGGAGTTGTTCGGTAAGACTTAATTTCGAGGACGAAATTTTTATAAGTGGGGGAGGAACTGTAGTGCCTAAATTCAGTACACGTATAATCCATGCATTTAATTAATTATTAAAGTATTTATTAAATTTTAAAACGAGTCTTAGTAGTGCATGATTTATTTAAATGCATTATTTTAAGTTAATTATGTTTATGTGATGCACGTTAGAATGTTTTTCGAGTTTCATGTTTCAGGCGATTATTCGAGGTCGAATCGAGGAAAAGACTGGTGACGATTTTGGAAATTTTAATGTGGTATTTTATTTTAAGTTGAGGTTGGGGTATTTTAACTAATTTATTAGGTTGTTAGTATTTTTAAAGCCTAAATTATTTATTTGGTGATTTAAGAGTTTGAAACTTTTAAAGTTAGCATTTTGCGTGTGTTATTTTAGTTAAGGGATTTTATTAGGAGTGTGTAGTAATTTTTACTATTTTTCTTAACTTGTTAAGGGAGTTAGTATTTTAAATTACCTTGCTAATTACTGATTTAAGCAAATTTTCTCCTAATTAACACTACACACACACACAAACCGTATAACACACACACGTTTCAAATTCAGAATTTTATTATTTTGAGAGGAGAGAAACCCAGGGTTCTAAATTCCACAGCAGCCGCCCCAACCCCTTCTGTATTCCTAGCAAAATTCGTGACTTTTGTCGCAAGGAAATCGAGCCACAATCGTCCCGGAACAAGCCTTGCTCCCTTTCCGCTTCGGTATCACCGTATCGTGAGTGTTTAATATCAAAAGGCACGTATATTCTGTTATTTCTGCATCGATCTCGTCATATTATGTGTTGTGTTATTTTAATGCGTAAAAATTTGTGTGTGACGTTCGTCGTTTGAGCGGAAATTGGTTTGGATCAGTTTTGAAATAATTTTAGATCTGAAAACTTGTTTTTACTGTCTTTTTAAATACTGCGATTTTTTGCTCGTGATTCTGAGAAAACTTTCAACGTAAAAATTGTAGAACTTTTTGATACCTTCGATTTGACAGTTAATTTGAAATATTTGGATAAAATTTGAGTGAGTTATGACGTTTTTCGTGGGACTGCTCAAACTGCGTTTTTCAGAAAATTATGTATTGATGTGTTCTTGATATTTTATTGTTGCAGGCTTCGTTGTGAATCGACGGATGATCGTTGCTGTGTCTAGGTATGCTTAGTATGATGTTGGGATGTTATTTGTTATGTCGCGTAGTGTCGATAGGCACTTGAATGTATTAGAAGTCGTAGGAAACGAGTTGGTGTCAAAATTTGAATTTACGGATTTTTTGCTAGTTTTGAGTGCGTTGACGTTTGAGACATTTTATGGAGTCGAGTATGGATCATAGTGTCCTAGGATGTGTCTCGAGGCGTTGATCACTGTATGTGTAATCGAAATTGGAGAGTATAAGTTTATGAGTCGCGGAGTCCAGTTGCTCGACGCCCGAGCGGTAACTTTTTGCCGCCCGAGCGCCATTATTTCTGTCCGAGTGTTCTTTCCAGTAACCTCGGCGTTCGAGCGGAAATTTTTTACCGCCCGAGCACGGACCCTGCCGCTCGAGCGGTCAAGTTTTACCGCCCGAGCGCCACCCCTTCTGTCCAAATATTTTGTTCTTTCTTCTTTTCAAGTTTTAATAGTAAGTGCATGTCTTTTATTTTTGGGAAATGTTCACACATCATTTTAGAGATTGTTCGGGGTTCGATGTCATGGGTTAGTACGATAATTTAATGAGGTCAAGTCGCGAGAGATCTAGAATGTCATAAGATATTTAATTACTTCGGTGGTGAGTACGAGTACCTACGTGCTAAGCTATGAAATGTAAGTGCATGTAATTACGTTAGTATGTGCAGCAGCGTCCCCAAGTGAAATCCAAAGAATTCCTCAACACCAAGTAAGTATGTTGACGTGCAAGAAAATATTTGAAGTTTTTGAGGTATGCTAAATGTCTTATGACCAAATTATGTTTAGGATTGGAAAGCGTTAAATTATAAACGGGGACCAATCTGCCCGTTAAATTTTGAACGGGTTTAGATCGAGATTGGAGAGCGTTAACTTATGAACGTGGACCAATCAGCTCGTTAAATTATGAACGGGGATCTCATGTATGTGGCAGTGGATACGTCCCTGTCATCCCAGTACTGTGGTTTAGTCTGATCAGGCAATTATGTTATGGGTCACTTGCTTTGAAACATGCCTCTACGCAAAATGATGAAGCTATGTATGTTTAAGTATGTTCAAGTATGCAAGCATGTTTAAGAAAAGTTTATGGCACATCTAAGTATGTATTTACGTATGTTCAAGTTTTATCTTGCAAGTTCAAGTTTAAAGTATGTATGTCCTCTTTTAAAGTTGCGTGTGATCTTATTATGCAGTACTTGTTACTTCCTGTTTATACGTGTTGAGTCTTTAAACTCACTAGACTTGATCGATGCAGATGAGGATGTTTATGAGGAGACAGGAGGTGGGGACCAAGGTGCAGGCTTGGACTGAGCGAGAGGCTAAACCCGAGGACCGCCATGTTTTAAGTCTTTATGAAAATGTTCAAATACTTTTGTCAAACTCTATTTTATATCTTTGTTGAGACGTACAGTTTATTTTATCGAATTTTGAATGCTCACGTTTTTATTTAAGAAAATTTTTAATTCTTCCGCAAATTTTGAGTAGTAAAAATACGGTACGTTACATTTCATTTCGCGCTCGAACGAGGAACGGAGACCGAAAAATTTCCAGGAAATTATTTTAATTACATGATTTATTTTTATTAATTATTATAAGGTATTTTTATGTGTATTTTTAAAAAATGGGATTTTTAAGATATTTACCCGCATGATTTTATTTTAACTGGTACGCAAAATTTAGCAAATTAGACGACTTTTTGAGGGTTCGGCTATTATTTTCAAAAACTTTTTAACACGAAATATTTTTCGGGAGTATGTTTGGATTTAACGGGTCTAATTTTAAACTTATTGGACTTAAAATTCTTTTTAAACTCTTAATTAGCAATTTAGGGCCCATTATCTATTAATTAAATATTTAATTAATACATAAAGACCCATTATACCTACCATCTTCACTCCCGCAACCGACACTCACCCCTCCCATTCAGAATTCTCTCTGTTTTCCAGCAGCAAACTCCATCCAAGCTTCGTCCAAGCTTGATCTTTCAAATAAAATTCCTCCGGTGCCTTCCTTTCACGCGTTTCTTCTAGTTTTCGAGTATATTATAATCAAGGAACGTCTCGTACTATTATTTCTGCATCTTACACGTTATATGTATGCTATTATGTGTGCATTTGTCTAAGGATTTCTCGATCCAAAGCATAGCTTGAAGCTTTTTCGGTTTTGGAGTACAACATGCATATTTTTTGTTTCAACTCTCACGCTTTTGGTGATCTGTGTAAGGGGCCTGCTATTTTGGTTGATAAGGGTCTGTAGGTGTCGAGTGGTATGAGGTAAGGAGGCTGAAGGTTGAGTTGGGGTTTGGTTAGGTAGAGAGGCCGTTGGTTTGGCATTTGCATGTATATGTCGAATGGATAGAGAGATTTGTAGGGCGGCTATGCATGGTTCGATCCTGGCTAAGAAACTGAACCATTTGGGTCCGTGATAGGTCTATTAGAGAGCCGTTAGCTGCTGGTCTTGGCTCGGTAGCAGATCGAAGGGAGTAAGGCAAGGAGAGGCTCGGTTGGTTGTCGAGCGGTTTAGGTGGTTCAGCGCGGGGCTTGGTTGGTTGGGCGGTAGGATTAGTTAGGACAGTTCAAGGAGGGCCTCTTGGGTTCGTTCATGACTCTAGCATAGCTGGTTTGATGCTGGAAACGTCGTCTTTTGGCTAGGATCGATAATCTCGCGTCTAGGTGCATGAGGGTTTGTAGGGATTTCGTATTGCCGAATGTCCAGCAGCCTTCAGAGTCTGTTCCAGAGGTTAGGAGGTCTGATCTTAATGGTTTTAGGGCCGTTAATGTGTTTTTAAGATATGCTAAAAATTTGGGAAAGCTTTGGTTAAGTTTCGTTTCGATTAGGGTTAAAACCGGGACCCCGGTCCAAGTTTTAGAATGAATCGGTTAAGTTTTGAATTTGGCTAGAGTTTACGTCTAGAGATGCTTTTAAATATGTTTTGGGACATTTTTAAGTGTTTGGTAAGTTTTGGATCAAAATAATGATTTTTTGATTTATCCGGGATTTAATCGCCGCACGAAACGTTAATTAAAGAACTAATTGAAATGCCTAGATTTAAGCTTAATAAAATTATGAAAAATTATATTTAAGCTCAAATAATTATTAGAAGTCTAAGTTTTTAATTTTGGAATTTTATCCTACGATTTGGTTTAATGCGGGATTAAAACGCATTAATATGTTATATTTAAATATTTATTTAAAAGTCAACGATTTAAGCCAAATAAAAATATGAAAAAATTCATGTAGGTTTAAATAATTATTTGAGACATGTTAGAGTCAATGGAATTAAGAAAATGTCAAAAACATGAAAATTGTACGTCTAGGGGCAAAACAATAATTTTTGGGTTTACAGGGGAAAAATGCTAATTTTGCATCCCGGTGTGAGATTTTGGTCAAGGCAGTGCCTTGAGTACATTTTATCATGTTTTAAATGTTTATGCATCATGTTCATGAATTTTATGGAACTACGATAAATACGTTGCATGCTTGGTTTAAAGGAAAATGTTACGTATATGCATGTTTTTATTAAATGGTGAATATGATGATGTTTTTGAAGGATGAGAATTGGTTCTGACTGACGATGTATATGTAAACAATGAAATGAGATATGGTGAGCTGAGACCGGGCTCAGTGGACGGGTAATGCTGTCGCTGATGTCCCCCGCCGTCGGGTACCACAGTTTTATAAATGGATTCCATCGCATAGAGCTGATACGATAGAGCTGATACGAAAGTCACAACTAATGAACTGAATTCAATAAAAATGAAAATATATACGTATAGGATGACATGAGATTACATGATTTAATACGATATGATTTTACAAGACACGTTTATGTATATGATGACATGAGATGACATGCATTGACACGATATGATTTTACACGACATGTTTACGTTATGCTTTTAATTTCATAAAAGATATGTTGAGTATGATATTTTTCACTGCTGTGTACTATGTATATGTACTTGTTATTCCTGGTACAGGTGTGTTGAGTCTTTAGACTCACTAGGCGTGTGTGATGCAGGCAAGCTTAATGATGAGGAGACTGGAGGTGCCGAACTCTGAGTAGGCAGACCTGGTGCGGTGACACGACCCGAGGACCACATGTTTTCCGCATTACGATTTATGAGATTGAGAGGAGATGAATATTTTCATATGTTGATGATTTTAAGATTTTTATTAGTTTATGTTTTCGTTTGATTATGGATGAGTTTGGTTATTTTTAAACGATACTTTTTTTATTTTCAAATATTTAAAATTATTTTTAAATCTTATATTTTTCTGTAGAGCGCATGTATGCGAAACGTTTAAATGATATTTCGAAAATGTGAGTTTTAAAAAAAATTTCCAGTAGAATTTTAAAACTAGTAGACGTTACACTTTCAGTCTTTGCAATGCCCTGCTACTTTTCAGCGATACATGACTGCTATATTCCATGATATGATTGAAACTTTTCTTAAAATATTTATGGATGAATTTTCTGTTTTTTCTGCAACGTTTGATTAGTGTTCGCAAAATCTGAACTCGGTGTTGAGGAGGTGCAAGGAGACGAACCTGGTGCTGTAATGGGAGAAATGCCACTTCATGGTACAAGAGGGGATTGTGCTAGGGCACAAGATTTCGGAACAAGGGATTGAGGTGGACAAAGATAAAGTGGAAGTCATCTAGAACCTACCAACACCGGATTCAATAAAGTGAGCTATAAGTTTCCTAGGACATGCCGGTTTTTACCGACGTTTTGTTAGAGATTTTTCTGAAATTTCTAAGCCCCTCTCATCCCTTCTCATGAAAGATGTTCCATTTGATTTCAATTCTGACTGTTTGTAGGCATAAGAGATCCTAAAAGAGCGCTTGGCGTCGGCTCCTGTGTTGGTGGCACCAGATTGGGATATGCCTTTTGAGGTAATGTGCGACGCCATCGATACCGCAGTTGGTACTGTCCTAGGCCAAAGGCAGAATAAGGTATTTCACACTATATACTATGCGAGTAAGACTTTAGATGAAGCACAATTAAATTATGCAACCACTGAATAAAATTACTTGCAGTAGTATTTGCACTTGATAAGTTCCACTCATACCTTGTTTTGTCAAAAGTCATTGTGTTTAATGACCACTCTGTCCTTAAATACCTGCTTGCTAAGAAAGAGGCCAAACCACGATTGCTTAAGTGGATTTTACTACTTCCAGAGTTTCAACTTGAAATAAAAGATAAACGAAGGTGTAGAAAATGTAATAGCTGATCATTTTTCTAGGCTTGAGCATCTTAGCAAAAATTGTGAAAATTATGAGATAGATGATTGGTTTTCAGATGAACAACTGTTAGTGGTGAAAAATTGTCCATGGTTTGCAGATTTTGCTAATTTCCTTGTTATAGTCTCACCCCCATCCCCCAAATTTAACTTTTCACCAAAGAGAGAAATTCTTTTTGGACGTGAAATATTATTTTTGGGAGGAACCTTTTTTGTTCAAAATCTGTGTAGATGCCATGATACGGAGATGTGTGGCAAAAGAAGAGATGAGATTGATTCTCAGTCATTGTCATGAATGCGAGGTAGGTGGTCATTTCGGACCCACACGAACGGCATCCAAGATACTAAAATCTGGCTTTTATTGGCTAACTCTATTTAAAGATGCACGTTAATTTGTTCTATCTTGTGATAGATGACAACGCATAGATAACATTTCTAATCATCACGAGATGCCTTTAAATAATATTATCGAGTGCAAAGTCTTTGATGTTTGAGGGATAGATTTTATGGGACCGTTTCCAACCTCTTTTATGAAAAATACGTTTTGTTTGCGGTTGACTATGTTTCCAAATGGGTGAAGCAGAATCATATGTTATGAATGGTGCTCAAGTGGTGCTGAAATTTTTACAGAAAAATATTTTCAACAGATTTGGAACACCACGAGCAATCATTAGTGATGGTTGCACCCAATTTTGTAATAAACTTTTTGAAAAAAATTTGGGCAAATATGGGGTCAGTCATAAAATTTCCACTCTCTATCACCCCCAAACCAGTGGTCAAGTTTAGGTGTTGAATCGTGAGATCAAGAGGATTCTAGAGAAGGTTGTGGGGATAAATCGGAAGGAACTGGTCGTTGAGGTTGGATGACGCACTTTGGGCGTATAGAACTGCTTTTAAAACACATATAGGCACGACACCGTATAGGTTACTTTTGGAAAATCGTTTCATTTACCGGTTGATTTAGAACATAGAACTTATTGGGCAACAAAAGCATTGAATCTTGATATTTCTTTTGCAGGTGAACACAGGTAGCTGCAATTGGACCATTTGGAAGAATTCTAGGGTCAAGCCTATGACTTGGCCTTGACCTACAAGGAGCGTACAAAGCAAGCACACAACAAGCGCATTACACCGATTGAATTCAAAGAAGGCGAAGCGGTGCTACTGTACATGTGAGACCCCGAGAATAAAATAGTATTGATGGCATTTTTGTAAATAAGTTGAAAAATATTCAATTTATTTTGATGGCATTTTCGTAAATAAGTTGAAAAATAATGAATTAATTTTTATGAATAAAATATGACATATCTTGGTCATATGAAGTCCAAATGATTTGAAATTTGGATATAGCGTAGAAAACTCAAAGATGTAGAAGTTTCATGTTTTGAGTTTTGGAAAATTTGATCGTTTGACTGGTCCAAAAAGATGTACCGATGTTAAAATGTTAAATAGTATATATTATATTATATTATATTATTTTGATATAATATAATATAATATTAAAAAAATAAAAAAATAAAAATAAAAAGAAAGATAAAGTTGAAACTCACATTCTTCAAGAAGAAAGGTTACAGAGAGGAAAGAAAAGTGAGGATACAATTTTAAATTTTCTTTTCGATCGTGCGATTTAGCGGTTTATCCAATCGACGAACCGACTTCAGTTCTGGGATCGTTGACACGAGATCTTCGGTTTGAGGTATAAATTTTATATTTTTGGTGATGTTTGAAATCCGTCGATTTTTGGAATAAATCCGACAAATTGTTAAAGCATACAGAAATTGAAAATTGTTGAATATTGTATGATTTTAACGAAGAAGAGATGATTATAGTGATGTTATTTTGAATTATTCTCAATTTATTATAATTAGAGAATTTTAATCGTTGGATTGATATTGAGGAATTATTTGTCAGTTATTATTAGTTCTGATAAATATATGCCGTAGAATAACCGACAAGAAACTAAGTTTTGAAGTCGGAATTGAATTATGTTATGATTTGAATTTGATATGAATTTTCAAAGTTTCAAAAGATATTTGAAACTTGTATTATTGAATTTGAATGGTGTTATTGATTGAAATGAATATGTTATTGATGTAGATAGATTTTTATACTGAAATCTAAAGCTACAGTGGACTGGAAACGAAGAATTGAGGTATGTTGCGACCGGGTAACATACGACAGGTATCTGTATTATATGATATATGTTGGATTGATTTGATTGATTGGAATAAGAATATGTGTCTATATGCCTTATGTGATGACTTGATGTGGCATACATGACATTGTATTTGGGATATTGATGTATAAAATAAATGTTTTGTTAACACATCGTTTGATGCATACATCGATACATGACATGCACGTTGAGCTATGATCCTTGGATACCCTGATATTATTTGATTGGATTCTGGGGTTTTTGAACACAATGCTATGTTTGGTATTATATGACCCTTAAAACATAGATATTTGTGGCCCCGACGATTGATATGAGATTTGGGATTTGATGGCGCTTCATCGACGCTATCATATAAGTATCCCTTATTGAGACCGGTGTGCCAGCTCGAGCATTGATTTGATAGCGATTCGTTTGATTCTGACATGTGCTCAGTGGATGGGCATTTGACCTGATACCTCCACGACATACATGCATTGCATACCATATATCATTGTTTAGATACTTGTGGTATATATGATGGTTGTTCCATACGGAGCTTTGCTCACCCCCAAGGGGGGCTGTTGTGGTCTTTGTGTGTGGACAATGACAGGTACTCCAGGATATCAGGAGACCGGAGAGGGTACTTCTGGAGGGAGTCAAAGTTTGAGTTGAGGTTTATATTTTATTCCCAGTATATATGTATATGTATCTATATACTGGGGCAAGTCCCGAGGATATGAGTTGTTTGTATATGATTGGTTTTGATTACGTGTGGGCATGTTTATGATGTGAGATGAAATACTATTTTTAGTATTCAAATGAAATGATTTGGGCTCATCGTAAAGAAAATTTAAACTCGTTTTCCGCTGTAATAATTAACCCTAATCAAATTGTGTTGTAATAATGATTAGGAGCTAAGGGCCTCACATTGTATGGTATCAAAGCATAGCTGGGAATGCTCGATTGAGTCTTTTGTACACGTGAATAGGCACAAATGAATTGTGCGTATGTGTTTGATTTATTTGTATTACTTGCTCCTACTTGATTTAGTTTGAGTAAGTTATTGATGAGATTGATGATATGAGATGATGATGATGTGAAATTGATATTGATTTGTGATATTCATCCTTTGATTGTAGATGGATCCCACAAATGAAACTGCGAGTAGCAGTACTAAGAGGATAGTTGGACAATTGGAAGGATTGTCCATGGATGTAGTGATGGCTCGATTCCAGGATCTGAAACCACCAAGGTTCTTTGGCACTGAGAGTGCTGAAAGAGTGGAGGCTTGGTTAAATGATATCGAGCATTTGTTTAATATTGTCGAATACTCCAAGGCTCGGAGACTGAAACTTGCTCTCTATCAGTTGAAAGACCGAGCTAAATCTTGGTGGGAAGCCGCTGGGATTGGATTGAAAGAGGCCGGGACTGAAGTCACATGGGATGTCTTCAAGGCCCAGTTTTTGGAGCAGTATTCCCCTCCATCCTATTATACTGCTTAGGAGAATGAATTTAATAATCTGCAGCAGTGAACGATGACTGTTGCAGAATATGCTTCGAAATTTTCTACTCTATTGAAGTATGCACCTCACGTAGCTGGGAATGCAAAGGCAAAATATAAAAGGTTTGTGAATGGATTGCATCCTGCTATATATACTTATGTTGTTTCTGGATTGCCTACCAGCTATGCAGAGGCAGTTGAACGAGCTAAGGCAGCCGAGGCTGGACTTAGGCGGGGAGGTCCACAATATACTCCTCCACCTCCAGTGTAAGCTCAGCAGCCTACTTTGCGACCGAGAGGTAAGAAGTTCAAGAAGACTGGTTCTGCTTCTTCGAGTTCGAGTGGATCACAGAGAGGGAGTCCTGTGATTGCTCCTTACTGTAGCCATTGTGGGAGAAAACATACTATCGAGCAGTGTCGAGGTATGTTTGGTACTTGTTATCAGTGTGGGCAGGAAGGCCATTTCTCTCGAGTATGTCCGAACAGGGGTACGACTTTTTCCCAACCCAAGCCAGGATTTAGAGGTGGCCCCAGTATGATGAGACCTGCTGTTCTTGTTCCATCTTTTCAGCAGTCGAATGTCCCACAATATCGAAGACCAGGTGGTCAGAGTGCCCAAGTTCCTCCTCAAGTGAGAGTGTACGCCATGACCGAGGATCAGGCGAGAGAAGCTCCTGGTGGCGTGATTGCAGGTATTTGCATGCTTTGCGATTATCCTGCACGTGTTTTTTAGATACAGGTTCATCTGATTCATTAATATCTCATGCATTTGTTGCATCTCACGATATTGAGTGTACCCCGTTATATGATACTTTGTCGATAGCCACGCCAGCAGGGAAGATTATTTTGTCTGAGCAAGTTGTGCATAATTGTGTATTGATATATGAGGATAATGTGGTATTTCTGAATTTGATTGTCCTCCCAATGCACGACTTTGATTGTATTGTTGGCATGTATATCTTGATGACAAATCGAGCTACTGTTGATTGTTGTCATGGAGTGGCTCGATTTCGACCGATTGATGGACCCAAGTGGAATTTTTATGGCAAGGGTTCCCAAGCAAAAATTCCATTGGTATCTTCCTTGGAAATGTCTCGACTTTTGACTAGCAGAGATGAGGGTTATCTTATCTACGCTATTGATGTCTCTAAGAAGGAGGCTTCTTTATCGGAGATTCCTGTTACGAAAGAGTTTCCAGATGTATTTCCCGATGAGATTCCTGATTTTCCTCCTCATCGAGAATTTGAGTTTAATATTGATCTTATGCCGGGGACTGCTCCCATATCTAAAGCTCCCTATCGCATGGCATCATTGTTATTGAAAGAATTGAAAGAACAATTACAGGATCTTCTCCATAAGGGATATATTCGACCGAGTGTATCACCTTGGGGAGCTCCAGTTTTATTTGTTCGAAAGAAAGATGGTACTATGCGAATGTGTATTGATTATAGGCAACTGAATCGGGTTACTGTGAAAAACAAGTACCCACTTCCTCGTATTGATGATTTGTTCGATCAGCTTCAGGGTACTTCTGTATACTCGAAGATTGATCTTCGTTCTGGGTATCATCAAGTACGAGTTCGAGATGAAGATGTGCCCAAAACTCCTTTTCGTACAAGGTATGGCCACTATGAATTATTGGTTATGCCTTTTGGCCTCACGAATGCTCCTGCTATCTTTATGGATTTAATGAATCGTGTCTTCTGAGACTATCTTGACCGATTCGTTATCGTCTTTACTGATGATATTCTTGTATATTCGAAATCGAAAAAGGAGCATGCTGAACATTTGAGACTGGTACTTCAAACTCTTCGTACTAGTCATTTATATGCTAAATTGTCCAAATGCGAATTCTGGATGGACAAAGTTGTATTTTTGGGCCACGTCATTTCGAGACATGGCATATCTGTTAATCCTTCGAAGGTCGAAGCTGTGTTGAATTGGCCAAGACCTACGAATGTTTCTGAGATCCGTAGCTTCATGGGTTTAGCTGGATATTATCGTCGCTTTATTGAAGGATTTTCGAAAATAGCTAAACCTATTACTCAACTGACACAGAAGAATCAGCGATTCATTTGGTCAGATGAATGTGAAGCTAGTTTTCTTGAATTGAAGACGAGATAGACCACAGCACCTGTGCTAACTATTCCCTCAGGTACCGGAGGATTTGTGGTATGTACAGATGCGTCTGGTAAAGGTTTGGGCTGTGTTCCGATGCAACATGGCAAAGTGGTTGCTTATGCGTCTCGTCAATTGAAATCTCATGAAACACGTTATCCTGTTCATGATCTCGAATTGGCCGCCATTGTGTTTGCTTTGAAGATTTGGCGCCATTACTTGTACGGAGAAAAGTTTGTTATCTATTCGGACCATAAGAGTCTGAAATATCTCTTTTCTCAATCTGATTTGAATATGAGGCAACGCAGGTGGATGGATCTCCTGAAGGATTTTGATTGTGAGATTCAATATCACCCTGGATCGGTGAATGTTACTGCGGATGCCCTTAGTCGAAAAGTTTATGATTCTGTTCTAGCTTCTGTTTGTGTCGCCAAAGTACATGAGGATATATGTACTTCTGGTTGGACTTTTCACTCGAATTGGAATTCTGTCACTGTCTCAGCATTGCAAATTGAACCGAATTTGATATCGAAGATACGAAAGGCCCAACGAAGCGATGCTCAGATCCAAAAGTCGAAAGAACTTGTATTTGTAGGATATCAGTCCGGATTCCAGATTTTTTCTGATGGTTCTTTACGACTTAATGGTCGGCTGGTAGTTCCTGATAATTCTGATTTAAGATCTGCCCTTCTTCGAGAAGCACATTGTAGCAAATACAGTTTTCACCCTGGAGGTCGAAAGATGTATTTGACATTGAGACCTCAATTCTGGTGGAAACGTATGAAGAAGGACATTGCTGAGTTTATTTCTAAATGTCTTGTTTTCCAGCAAGTGAAAGCCGAGATAATGAAACCGAGAGGATTGCTCCATAGTCTTGAAATCCCGAAATGGAATTGGGAACATATTGCTATGGATTTTGTGACTCATTTACCTCGTTCGCCCAAGGGCTGTGATGCTATTTGGGCCATTATTGATCGGCTTTCGAAATCTGCACATTTTATTCCGTATGAGCGGACTTATCCTTATAAGAGAATGGCCCGTTTATACATCGAGAATATTGTGAGACTGCATGGTGTTCCAGTCTCGATTGTATCTGATCGTGATCCCAGGTTTGCTTCTAAATTCTGGGGTAGTTTCCAAGAAGCGCTGGGTACGCGTTTGGCTATGAGTACTGCTTATCATCCTCAAACTGATGGCCAGACGGAGCGTACGATTCAAACGTTAGAGGATATGTTGCGTGCGATTGTGATGGATTTCAGAATGGGATGGCAAGATGCCTTACCATTGGTTGAATATTCTTATAATAATAGCTTTCAGACGAGTATCGGTATGGCACCGTTTGAAGCTCTATATGGGAGACGATGTAGATCACCGTTATTCTAGGATGAAATTGGTGAGAGAAAATTGACTGGACCTGAAATGATACAGGAAATGAATGATAAGGTTCAGTTAATTAGGCAGCGGATGAAAGCTGCTCAGGATCGTCAAACTAGTTATGGGAATAAACGAAGACAACCCTTGGAATTCCAGGAAGGTGACAGAGTGTTTTTGAAAATATCTCCCTTTAGGGGCACGGTTCGATTTGGCATGCGAGGGAAATTATCTCCTCGATATGTTGGTCCATACGAGATTCTTGATCGAGTTGGTTATCTTGCGTATCGATTGGCATTGCTACCAGCTCTATCTACCATTCACGATGTGTTTCATGTTTCTATGTTGTGGAAATATGAACCAGATCCATCGCATGTGCTTGCACCTGATGAGGTTGAACTCGACCCTTCTCTTTCCTATGTTGAACAACCTATTCGCATTATGGATCGAAAGGAGAAGATATTGCGAAATAAATCGATTCCGTTGGTTTGAGTACAATGGACACGACATGGTGTGGAAGAGTCGACGTGGGAATTGGAAAGCAAAATGCGAGATTCGTATCCGCATTTGTTTGATTCTATGTCATCTGTTCCATTGTATTCTATGTATTCTGATCCGTTTACTGATTTTAGTTTTGATATGTACTATAACTGGTGATATATTATATGTTTGCCAATGTTATGTATATAGAGATGTTTGAGATTTCGAGGACGAAATCTTTTAAGTTGGCGAGAAATGTGAGACCCCGAGAATAAAATAGTATTGATGACATTTTTGTAAATAAGTTGAAAAATATTCAATTTATTTTGATGGCATTTTCGTAAATAAGTTGAAAAATAATGAATTAATTTTTATGAATAAAATATGACATATCTTGGTCATATGAAGTCCAAATGATTTGAAATTTGGATATATCGTAGAAAACTCAAAGATGTAGAAGTTTCATGTTTTGAGTTTTGGAAAATTTGATCGTTTGACTGGTCCAAAAAGATGTACCGATGTTAAAATGTTAAATAGTATATATTATATTATATTATATTATTTTAATATAATATAATATAATATTAAAAAAATAAAAAAATTAAAATAAAAAGAAAGATAAAGTTGAAACTCACAGTTTCATTCTTTAAGAAGAAAGGTTACAGAGAGGACAGAAAAGTGAGGATACAATTTTAAATTTTCTTTTCGATCGTGCGACTTATCGGTTTATCCAATCGACGAACCGACTTCAGTTCTGGGATTGTTGACATGAGGTCTTCGATTTGAGGTATAAATTTTATATTGTTGGTGATGTTTGAAATCCGTCGATTTTTGAAATAAATCCGACAAATTGTTAAAGCATACAGAAATTGAAAATTGTTGAATATTGTATGATTTTAACGAAGAAGAGATGATTATAGTGATGTTATTTTGAATTATTCTCAATTTTTTATAATAAGAGAATTTTAATCGTTGGATTGATATTGATGAATTATTTGTCAGTTATTATTAATTTTGATAAATATATGCGGTAGAATAACCGACAAGAAACTAAGTTTTGAAGTCGAAATTGAATTATGTTATGATTTGAATTTGATATGAATTTTCAAAGTTTCAAAAGATATTTGAAACTTGTATTATTGAATTTGAATGGTGTTATTGATGTAGATAGATTTTTATACTGAAATCTAAAGCTACAGTGGACTGGAAATGAAGAATTGAGGTATGTTGCGACCGGGTAACATACGACAGGTATCTGTATTATATGATATATATTGGATTGATTTGATTGATTGGAATAAGAATATGTGTCTATATGCCTTATGTGATGATTTGATGTGGCATACATGACATTGTGATTGGGATATCGATGTATAAAATAAATGTTTTGTTAACACACATCGTTTGATGCATACATCGATACATGACATGCACGTTGAGCTGTGATCCTTGGATACCCTGATATTATTTGATTGGATTCTGGGGTTTTTGAACACAATGCTATGTTTGGTATTATATGACCCTTAAAACATAGATATTTATGGCCCCGACGATTGATATGAGATTTGAGATTTGATGGCGCTTCGTCGACGCTATTATATGAGTATCCCTTATTGAGGCCATTGTGCTAGCTCGAGCATTGATTTGATAGCAATTCGTTTGATTTTGACATGTGCTCAGTGGATGGGCATTTGACCTGATACCTCCACGACATACATGCATTGCATACCATATATCATTGTTTAGATACTTTTTGTATATATGATGGTTGTTCCATACGGAGCTTTGCTCACCCCAAGGGGGGGTGTTGTTATCTTTGTGTGTGGACAATGGCAGGTACTCCAAGATATCAGGAGACCGGAGATGGTACTTCTGGAGGGAGTCACAGTTTGAATTGAGGTTTATATTTTGTTCCCAGTATATATGTATATGTATCTATATACCGGGGCATGTCCCGAGGATATGAGTTGTTTGTATATGATTGGTTTTGATTACGTGTGGGCATGTTTATGATGTGAAATGAAATACTATTTTTAGTATTCAAATGAAATGATTTGGGTTCATCGTAAAGAAAATTTAAACTCGTTTTCCGCTGTAATTAATTAACCCTAATCAAATTGTGTTGTAATAACGATTAGGAGCTAAGGGCCCCACGGTACAACTCTAAGATGCTCTTATTTTCTGGCAAGCTCAAGTCAAGATGGACAGGCCCTTACATCATCACCAAAGTATTCCCCTCGGGAGCAATAACTTTGCGAGATGGGAAAAATGAGCTGTTCAAAGTCAATGTTCAACGACTGAAGTACTATTTGGGTGGCACAGTGGAACCACAAATTGGAGTCGCTCGATTCCAAAACAACCATAGCTGAGAGGAACCTATAGTCCAGCTCTTGGCTATAAATTGATAACTAATTTCTTTCACTTCCTAGTCGTTTTTAATTTTTTCTTTTATTTAGATGTTTTATTAGATTTTGTTTGTTTTTATTTATTATTTTGAAAAAAAGAAATAAAAAAAAATTAAATAAAAGAAAAAAATAAAAATAAAATAAAATAAAATAAAAAATAAAAAATTGCAAGTTCGCGACCGAGCGATAAGATGTTACCGCGCGAGCGCGAACCCTTTTGCCCGTGATCAATTACAGTGCAGTTCGCACTCGGACAGTAAAATCTTACCGCTTGGGCGCATCTGCCTTTAAAATAAGCGCCTCCCCGTCCCCTTTTCTCATTCTGCACGAACTTTTCCTAAACCCTACACTCAGCTGCGGCTCTCTCTCGTTTTTTTCTTGTTTTTTGAAGTGAAAATTCCAAAAAATCAGGCTTCAAGCGGCCTGGCCCTCACTCCTCGGTAGGAGTCAAGCGGCCTGGCCTTCACTCCTCGGTAGGAATCAAGCGGCATCTTCCCTCCGGTCACCATCTCCATAGTCTACTACCATGGTCCCAAAGAAATTGAAAGGTAATCCCGGCTCTTCTTCATCTTCTTCATTTGATAGAACTCGATTTGTGAAAGATGCGGCTTGGGCTCGGTATGACCATGCAAAAATTCATAGAAACCCGATAGCCGAGAGGGGATTTTGTCGGCAGTTTGAGGATAGACACTTAGGGACTCTTGTGGAGTTAGAGGGGATGAGAAAAATTTGGAGATCAACCTAATGCGGTGGTGGTATTAGTGGTTCGAGAATTAGTGGTTCGAGAATTCTATGCCAATGTGGCGGAGGGGGCAAAAGGTAATGTTTTTGTTAGAGTTTGACTTGTACCATTTGATTCTGCTACAGTTAATGCACTACTAGAGACGGCTGAGGTTGATAACTCTCAATTTGAGGTGTTGGTCGCCAACCCAAATTATGATATGATACTCGCGGCGCTGTGCAATCTGGGCGCGACTTGGAAACAATTGGGCGGCAATATCTGAAAGTCGATATTGCACTATGGTATCTATTTGTGGCGAGAATGATGATGCCGGTCTCGGACAAGAGCGAGGTGCAAAAGTAGGGGGCGGTGCTACTGTTTGTCTTGACCGAAGGGTACAACATCAATGTGGGTAAGCTTATAAATTCTCATAACATGATGAGTGCTCACAACAGTCACATCGATCTCTTCTTCCCCACCATCATCTCGGAGTTATGTGCGAGGGAAGGGGTTCTCTTCTGGGATGACGAGAAATGGCTGCAACTGATGAAA
Organism: Primulina tabacum; assembly: GCF_025594145.1. NCBI lineage: Eukaryota > Viridiplantae > Streptophyta > Magnoliopsida > Lamiales > Gesneriaceae > Primulina > Primulina tabacum. The sequence goes on along the minus strand of NC_134562.1, from coordinate 18,617,025 downwards.
CCCATTTGTGTGGATGACTTACAACGGAAGAGCGCGAAATGAAAAATTGACTTCCCCACTCACGAGAGAGATGTAGGTGGATCGAGCACCGCCGCCCCATGTCGCCCACAGCCACAGCCCCACAGGCGGTACCAATACGACAAGGTGGATGGGACTCTCGCCTTCATGACTCATCAGGATTCAGTCATTGCAGAGCTTTAATGAACATTTCGCCTATGTCAAGTCCATGATGTGCACTATGCTCGTCCAAGAGGGCGTTGACCCAAGGACCATACCACCGCCTTCGCCGTTCTTTCCCCCTTTCCATTTTCAGTATGACTATCATCAGCAGGGGGATGCATCGGGAGTGCCACCACCAGAACACGACGAGGATGAGCCTTGATCAGGGGAGTTCACTGTTTCCCCTTCTTTTCATTTTTATTTTCTGCTGCAGTATGTTTTTGTTATCATTGACGTTTCATTATGTCATTTACATTGAATTTGTTTCTGTGTTATGCATCTGTGTGTCGTTTATGTGTTTCACTCTTTTGTACAATGGGGACATTGCACATACTTAGTATGAGGGGGTCGGTCGTTTGTGTATTGCATGTGTGTAAATTGATGGTGAAACAAGTAGGTTAGTAGCCGATGATGATTTTGGGCTTAATGAATTACATGTCTCTTAGTCTTGTCACTCGTTATGAATACCCCTATAGCATGAACTGTGAGTTTTTTATATGCACATATAGTGGGCTTTGGTAGTGGTGCAAAGGACAGTAGAGCTTAAAAATCTGTAGGTGAAACTGGAAAAACATGAGATGTGAGCAGAACTTGAATGAATGTCTGCGGAAAGGAGTGACTGACCAATGGCATGAACTTGAGTAGAAAAATTTAGTAAACCTGGAATAAACTTCTTCCCAATCGTGCATGGAACCTGAAAATCTTATCCCTAGGCCAAATAAATGAACTTGCCATATATTCAAAGCCTAGGGAGTAGACTTGAGAAAATTATGCACGGAAAAAAAAAGGGATGTAAGGTGAGGGAGAGCCAAAAAGGGATGAAAACCTATCCCTAGGCTATAAAGATGGAAATGTACAGAGTTGAGGAATTTCAGATGAAAATTCTGACAAGGGCATAATGAAAATGATCAGTGTACTCCCAATATTTTTGAACCACTTGAGCACTTATTGACATTGATTCCCTAAATATCGTTGTACAACTATGAAATTCTTTCACTTTATGTTTACTGGTTTTGGTCATGAATAGAAATAGAACTCAGGAGAGAGTGAAAACTTGCATTGGATTGTTGATTTGGTGCTCACATGATTTGCAAATAAAACTATCTGAAGCACAAGCTAGTAGAACCCACAACACACACACGAACACACTTTTTGTCCAAATAAAAATGTTATGCGGTGCTTTGACAGGGTTGTTAATGGATGCTGTGACTTGAATAATTGGATGTAGTTCAAAAACCCGCTAAGGCATAAGATGTCAGTTTGCTGTTTCGCCATTTATTTAGTTGTTTTTACTTTGTGTTTTGTGACTTGGTTGTGGTCTATGACATGTTTTGCTTGAGGCAAGCAAAAGGTCAGTATGAGGGGGTTGATATATGTTATTTCGACGTATTTTATAGCATTAATTTTGTGTTTGTTTGCATCGTGTGTGCGTGAATTTCATAAACATTTTGTTTGTTTTATAATTAGCATATGCATAAGATCGTGTTATTGCGACGTATTTTATAGCATTAATTTTGTGTGTGTTTGCATCGTGTGTGCGTGCATTTCATAAACATTTTGTTTTTTTTTATAATTAGCATATGCATAAGATCATGTGTAACTTGTACGTGATGAATTTGCAGGTGAAGTGACCGGAGAACTGAAATCGGGACAAAAAGAAGCAAGCCACAAGAAACTTGGCAGAAGACCCGGCACTCGGGCGGTACGATCTCATCGCTCGAGCGCGAGTATGGATTTCCCGAAGCCTTGGACAGAAGACGTAATGCCCGGTTACTCGTACAAATGATAATAATGCGTTTATGTCATTTAATATGTAGTTATTTAGCTCATTTTTTTTTACATGTTGATTGAGGTATCGATATTTAGATTGAATATGATTTCTAGATTTTCCATGGTGTATTGAGAATGAATATGTGTTTAAATATTGTAGGTAGAAGTAGTATCATGAAGTTGGAAGGAAATGAGATGAAAATATGGTAGTTCTTACGGGTTTTAGCATAATGATTTGAATATTGATCCAAATTGTTTGAGGCTACAACCATTCAAAAGCTAATAATAATACTACAATTTTCATGTTTTGGGTTTTGTCCAAATCATTGTAAAAGACAAGCCAAAAGTGCACCGAAGTGTGTCGTGTGTATCGTCATTCCTACAATGACACATTTTGATAGATTGAGCTAACGTTTTCCTCACACCTCCAAATGACATGAAACAAATTGGAGATTCAAGCCAACACATAGAGCTACAACTTTCATGTTTACCACCTTTTCCGATTATGAAGGGAAGAGACGTTTCTGGAGCGATCTTTGATGACACTGTGCGCAGAGGCAGAATGTCCCGCGCTCGAGCGGTAAGATTTTACCGCCCGAGCGCCGGTGCACCAAAAATTCTAGTACTTTGACAGAATGTTCCGCGCTCGAGTGGTAGAAAACTACTGCCCGAGCACCGTCTTTCATAGGAAATATATGTTAATGGGGCGTGGGGTTGCCAAAGGTGATCCCTGACGTTCAACACAGTAGTAGCTATATAATAAAGCTAGCACAGTAGTACAGGTCAACTAATGAGGCTCAAGTACAAACATGAACATGAATATACGGTATGATATGACATTGTTTAAATATTCATTGTTGATCACGACTTGATACGTATATTCTTTCTATGCACATTGATACGTATAAGTGCCAACTTATTGAGTTTTATAAACTCACGTAGCTCATGTATTACTGGATCAGGTAATGAAGATACATAGGATGCCGGTTCGCCAAGGGATTCTTGTGACGTGCCTTACCTCGACAAGAACCTGGACTTCTTATTGTATAGCTTCCGCATATGTATTATAGTGAATGCAGTATCAGGGTTTGAAACAAATTTTACAATGTTATGTCTATGTGTACAATGATAACGAGTATGGTTGTTTATAAGAATACGATTATATGCATGTATTGTTGTTGTTGCTTGAGTTGTTGGTGTTTATAAAATGTAGGGACGTCATGCCAAAATTTTTATAAATTGTCAAATTGATGCCCCCTGTTTGAATTGTTTCATAATATAGATATATAATTCAAATCCTATTTTGATTATGGTAATCATGTCAAGTATAGAGTAAGGGTGTGAAATTTTAGAATGGTATCAGAGCCCACTGGTTCTTCGACAGGGAAGACACTTAACTTTACCATACCTGGGGAACTCGGCAAGTAAGTATCTTTGTATTCCATAGTTTATGCTAAGTTATGTGCTTTTATTTATCCTACATGTAGGTTAAGATAAAAGACGATGCCACCTAAACGCAAGGTACATGAAGGAGAGTCATCTAAGGGCAAGACCCCAGTAGTCGAAGGTGAGGGCAGTGCGCCACGACCTGTAGATGATTTTGCTCAACTGCTCCAACAACAAGCGAAAGTCCATGGGGAGCAGATACAACAATTACTAGAGATGCAACGGACTACTCATGAGCAGGCACACGCACAAGCCATGATACCTTGACAAGGGCCTGTTCAAAAAGATGTATATGATCCATTCGACGTTTGATTCCTCCTGAATTTATAGGAAGAACCGATCCGACAGCACCAAAATAATGGATTAAATCATTGGAGTCCATCTTCTCCTACCTTCATATGGAAGATGCAGACTAAGTAACTTGTGTCATCTTTTTATTAACAAAAATTGCAAGAATATGTTGGAAGAATGCAAGGGTGACATTACCTGCAATACCATTGACATGGAAAATGATGTGAATCCACGTACGAATAAAGAGCAAACACGATTAAATATGAATCGCGCCCTCAATTTAATAACGAACAAGGAATTCGTGTTGTTGTCCCGACCTTTTGAATCAAGTATTATGTGATATTCACCTCTAAACTACGATTGGTTTAGCAACAAATAATCACAAGAAAACAATCGACACCCAAACGAACCTTCAAAGAACCCGTCTTTGACAATCCGTGTAAGAACGATCGACAAACGCCACAAAGTAAAACTTTGACAAGTTTGATTTCGAAGAACAAAGCAAAAGCCTTGAAAGTTGAGAGAAAATCTCAAAAAGTTGATAAACTATCAATAATAATATGAATTGTGGTAAAAATTTCGTCCAATATCTTTTACATACTCAAAATATAATAATATCTAGTTGCCAAAATAATTAGGACTCTAATCAAGGAAATAAATAATTTCTCGAAAATAACTCGCACTCGGGCGGTAGAATTTGACCGCTCGAGCGCCGAGGTTCTGTACTACTCGCTGCTCGGGCGGTAGAATGTGACCGCTCGGGCGCGAGGCATTCTGGAATTTTTTGAATTGCCTGCTCTTTTTATTGCTTTAAAAGTACTAGAAATTTTTTTTTTCCTTTCTCTAAAATTTTCGGCTTTCACTAAAATATTTTTATAAAATATTTTAACCCTTAAAATAAAATACCAACCATCTAGCATTTTAAAAATCAAGTGCAATGGTCATAAAATAAAATCGTCGCATGATTACCAAACCTAAAAAGCAATAAATTTGAAAAGTAAAGTCCATACTAAACCTCTCAAAATCTCTCAAAAGCATAAGTAATTAGTCTTAAAATCTTTAAATAAAATCATAAAGCATAATGCGGAAAATTGTAGCGCTGGTCCTAGGGTTGTGTGCGCCTTCAGTCCATACAAATCACTCATCAAGTCCTCCCTCAATACCACCTGCATCCATCACACCTAGTGAGTCTAAAGACTCAACACACCATAATCTTTATAACGAGTAATACGTAATACAGTCAACATATAACGGTGAAAAATATTTGTACTTAAAATATCGTTATCATGAAGATGCATAAACTTGAACATAAACATTTTCATAAATATTTTCATGACGCATTTCATAAACCTTAACCTTTTTCCTTTTTTTTCCTCAACATGACATGACATAAAACATTTTTCATGATCATAAACATTTTTCCTTTTCCTTTTCCTTTTTCCTTTTTCCTTTTGTTGAATTCAGATCGTTAATTGTGACTTCCCTGATCATGCTCATGAGGGTCGATGGATCCATCTACATAAAACCACAGTACTGGGCGGCGGGGGACACCAGCAACACTCTCACCGGTCAACTGGGCCCTGGCCTTTCATAATTCGAATAGAAATACGATCGTCGGGGCTCCCTCTGGGGCCTTCTCCCATAAATGGGCTCCCTCTGGGGTCTTTTCCCCTCACGATATTCCCATTCTTCCGTTACCACAAAACCGTTACCACATATCCGTTACCACATATTCGCAATATTGGAAACACGATCGTCGGGCTCCCACTTGGACCATAACCCTCACGACGTCGCCAACATTAACGAATTAGTCACAATTATTTCACATCCTTCAACATTTTTCATTCACATCACTTTAGAAAAATCATGAATATCATTACATTTTTTTCATTTTTGAAACCAAGCATGCAACATGTCTTTTACATGTCTAATTTAATCTTTAATAATTCATGAACATTTAAAAATCATATTTACACATATAAAATTCATAAACATACATAACCATTGAAACTAATCATATTATCACATAAAACAGCATTCATGACACTGCCATGATGTTTACTAATGCTCTAGGTGCAAAAAGACCGTTTTACCCCTAGACGTAAAATTTTATCATTTTCGACTTTTTCCTTGATTTCATGACTCTAACATGTCCCAAATATTTATTTAAGCTTACGTGAATTTTTTCATAATTTTATTTGGCTTAAATGTTAGACTTTTTCAATTATCTTTTTTTAATTATTTTGACGGTGTTTTTTAATCCCGAAAAATCACAAACTTTAATAAAAAATTCCTAAATTCTAAATTTAGTCCTTTTATATTATTTTAGCCCTTATGGACCATGACTCGGCCCCCGTGAGCCGTTTTCCAATTTTTATTCTTTTAAATACCCTATTTGACACCTAAACTTCGACCCCGAGCCAACTTTTGATTTTCCCGAGTTACCACCAAACCATGTCAAGCCAAAACTTGCCCAACATCCCAAAGTACCCTACTGGACCCTAAGTTTAGCCAAGAAACCCTTCCTAAAGTCAAAAACGTGAACCCCTTCTCTGCCTCTAATTCTGGCCGAGAAGTGTGAAATCCTAGGACTCTAAGTTTTGCTCTCCAACCCATGAACCAACGCGCCCAGCCCTTGTATCACCCCTCGTGCACCCTCCTAGGACTCTAGTGCATCGCCTCGACCCGGCCCTTGAACCCCAGACCAAGCCACCAACGCCTGGATGCAGCGCAAACCCTGCACCAATCTGTGCAGGGTTCTCGGGTGGAGGCCTAGCAAGCTAGGACTCTAGCCCTGACCCATGACAACCCTTGGCCGAGCCCTGGCCCCAGCCAAGACCAAGCCGCCCCTTCCCTTAAGGAAACCGAACCCCCAAAAGTCTTGGCAGCAGCTCTCGGGTTCCGCTTGTGCTTGTTCCTGCAATTTTATTTTTCTTTTTGTGGTGTTTATGGTGCGTGCTTGTGGCTCTAAAATATGTATAAACCACCCTTGATCATACCCTATGTCATGACAGCCCCTTCACTAAACAATAAACAAGCTATTGGGTTTCAAAATCATACTTCCTCATGCATACAAGCAATCAACCGAAATTTTCTGAATATATATATAAGAACTTCAAGCTTTTCATGCAAACATAATTTAAACAATATTATGATATGATGGATGAGAAAAGGGAGATTAAGGTGTGCCTTTGCATTTTATACGCTCGAAAATCCGTTGACGACGAAGAACGGGAGATGACTACGGCTTCTACTTTGCTTGTTGCCTTCGAAAAACCCTTACCAAAAATCCTTCAAAGTGCCGTGAGGTTTGTGTGTGTGTGATGGGAAGAGTTTTTCAGAAAATAAACTAGGTGGCCGATTATTTTATGTTCTAGAATAGGGTTTAGTATATTTTAATACTTTAAATACTACTTAATCACCTTCAAGGCTTATTAGGCCTATTAAGCCATCTAATAGGGCCCATTAGTCTAATTAGGACATAATTAAAATATTAACAAAGTTTTTCTTTTAGCAAATATGTGAATTTATTAGCCGGGTTGCCAAAAAGTTCGTATTTTAGTTGAAAAATCAACACCGATAAAATTTACGCCCCGGCGTATAAAATCACCTCAAAACCCTTAATTTCACAAAAATACTAAAAATCTTCGACCATCTTTTAAATAATTAAAAATAATTATTTAATAAAAAATATTTTACGTTTTCTTCAGTCCCTCGGTCCCCGTTCCTCGATCGTCACTTGAATATTCCCAAAATACATTTTTTTATGCATGATGACAAATAAATCTCATTTTACGTCACATAATTAATTAGCAACTAAAATCAATTAATTACTCAATTTTTCATAATTTCCTAGATTCGCATGCAGTTGGATTACGTCGTCTTAATTTTGGACCTTACAATTCCTCCCCCCCGTAATTAAAATTTCGTCCTCGAAATTAGAACTTACCGAATAGATCCGGATAGCGACTCTTCAAGTCCCTCTCGGTTTCCCAAGTAGCGTCCTCTTCCGAGTGATTCAGCCACTTGACCTTGACCATTGGAATGACTTTGTTACGCAGTCGTCTTTCTTTTCTAGCCAGAATCTAGGACAGTTCTTTCTTCATACGACATATTTGGAGTTAGTTGAAGAGGTTCATAATTAAGCACATGTGATGGGTTAGACATGTACTTCCGCAGCATCGAAATGTGGAACACGTTGTGAACTCCAGAAAGTGCGGGTGGCAATGCCACTCTATAAGCTAGTGTCCCAATCCTCTCCAAAATCTCGAATGGGCCAATAAATCTAGGTCTAAGCTTGCCCTTCTTGCCAAAACGCATAACACCCTTCATGGGTGCTATCCTCACAAACACGTGGTCGCCTACCGCAAACTCCAAGTCCCTTCGTCTTTTGTCCGCATAACTCTTTTGTAAGCTTTGTTCAGTCTTCATTCTATCACGAATCTTGACTACAAGATCAGCTGTTTCTTCAATCACATCTGGACCAATGTCTCTTCTTTCCCCAACCTCGTCCCAATGAATAGGAGATCTACATTTTCTTACATAGAGTGCCTCAAAAGGAGCCATTCCTATTGATGATTGATAGCTGTTATTGTAAGTGAACTCCACTAGAGGTAATTTTTGTTCCCAACTGCCTTGGGAATCAATAACACATGCTCGCAGTAGATCTTCCAAAGTCTGTATAACTCTTTCTGACTGACCATCGGTTCGAGGGTGGAACGCTGTACTGAACAATAACTTGGTCCCCATCGCTGCATGCAGACTCTTCCAAAAAGATGAAGTGAATCTCGGATCCCTGTCAGAAACGATGGATACAGGAATCCCATGCAGCCGAACTATCTCCCGAATATACAAGTCGGCATACTGAACCATGGTGAATGTCGTCTTAATAGGTAGAAAATGCGCTGATTTCGTAAGACGATCCACTATCACCCAAATGGCATTGAATCCTTTAACTGTCTTTGGAGATCCCACAACAAAGTCCATGGTGATATTTTCCCATTTCCACTCGGGAATAGGGAGTGGCTTCAATTTTCCCGCTGGTTTCTGATGCTCTGCTTTGACTTGCTGACAAGTCAAACATTCGGATACATATCTCAAGATGTCTCTTTTCATGCCTGGCCACCAATATAACAACTGCAAATCTCTATACATCTTTGTACTGCCCGGATGAATGGAATATGGTGTGTCGTGGGCTTCCTTCATAATAAGATCTCTCAAAGAATCGTCACTAGGAACCCATAGACGGTCTCGATAACGGACTAAACCATCCACCACTGAATATAAATTCCGGCCCTTGGCTATATCTCTTGCTCTCCACTTTTGCATCTGCTCATCAGTAGACTGCCCATCACGAATTCTATCTCTCAAAGTTGACTGTACTGATAATGTGGCAAGATTAGGGGCCTTGCCCCTAGCATACACGGTAAGTTCAAACCGCTGTATCTCGGACTGCAACGGTCTTTGGAGTGATAAATGAGTGATAACTGCTGCTTTTCTACTCAATGCGTCTGCCACTACATTAGCTTTCCCCGGATGATAGCTAATGTCACAATCATAGTCCTTTACCAATTCGAGCTCTCTTGCGCTGTCTCATATTCAACTCCTTTTGGGTGAAGAAGTATTTCAAACTTTTATGATCGGTGAATATTTTGCACTTCTCCCCATAAAGGTAGTGTCTCCAAATTTTTAGTGCAAAGACTACTGCTGCAAGCTCAAGATCATGAGTAGGGTAGTTCTTTTCATGAATTTTCAACTGTCTTGACGCATAGGCGATAACTCGGTCGTTTTGCATCAGAACTGCACCTAAACCTAGCTTAGAAGCGTCGGTATAAAGAACATACTCCCCTTGCCCTAATGGCATGGATAACACTGGTGCTGATATCAAGGCTTGCTTCAACTTGTCAAAACTGTCTTGACACTCGGATCCCCAAATAAACTTAATATTTTTCTTCGTCAAAGATGTCAAAGGCACTGCAATAGATGAGAACCCCTTGATGAATTTGCGATAATAGCCGGCTAATCCCAAGAAACTGCGAATCTCGGTGACACTCTTCGGTACTGGCCACTCTTTTACTGCCTCAACTTTACTCGGATCAACTTCCACGCCATCACTAGAAATGATGTGGCCTAAGAATGCCACTCTGTCAAGCCAAAACTCGCACTTGCTGAACTTTGCATATAGCTTTCTGTCTCTTAATACCTGCAGTGCTGTCCTCAATTGGCGACTATGCTCCTCTCTGCTCTTGGAATAGATCAATATGTCATCAATGAAGACAATAATAAACTGATCCAGATACGGCTGAAATACGCGATTCATGAGATCCATGAAGATCGCTGGCGCATTGGTCAACCCGAATGGCATGACCATAAACTTATAGTGCCCATATCTTGTGCGAAATGTTGTCTTATGCACGTCAGACTCCTTGACTTTCAACTGATGGTATCCAGATCGCAGATCAATTTTAGAAAACATCGAAGCTCCTTGCAACTGGTCAAATAAATCCTCAATTCTTGGCAGTGGATACTTATTTTTGATAGTGACCCTATTGAGCTCTCGATAATCGATGCAAAGACGCATACTACCATCTTTCTTTTTCACAAACAAAATCGGTGCGCCCCACGGAGAGTAACTAGGGCGAATAAAACCCTTGTCTAGCAGTTCTTGGATTTGATCTTTTAGTTCTTTCATTTCAGCGGGTGCTAGAAGATAAGGTGCTTTAGATATAGGAACATTGCCCGGCATAAGGTCAATAGAGAACTCCACTTCACGATCGGGTGGGATGCCAAAAACGTCTTCGGGAAAGACGCTAGGAAAATCCCTCACAATATCAACATATTCTAACTTCTGGCTGATGGATTCATGTGTAGTAGTGACACATGCTAAATACGCCTGACATCCATGCTTAATAAGCTTCCTCGCACTTAGACAAGAGATAATGTGCGGCATTTGCTGGTTTCTTGCCGCCTCGAAAACAAAAGATTTACCACTGGGTGGCCTAATTGATACTGATCGCTGACGAAAATCAATCGAAGCTCCATTCGCTGATAGCCAATCCATCCCAAGTATTATATCGAATTCGGGCATAGGAAGCACAATAAGATCTGCCCGAACAACATCTCTGAATAAACGAAGCTCCATATTCTTAACAATCTTAGATGTGAGCATCTGATCACCGGAAGGAATCGAAACTTTGAAAGCCAAACCCATATCTTGAGGAGTAATATTCAGTCTTTTGATGAAGGTTTTTGATGTGAAAGAGTGTGTAGCTCCTGAATATAGCAAAGCATAGGTAGCTACGCCTAGAATGATGATCCTCCCTGCGGTGAGAATGTCTTTTAATTCTTTTGGTGTTGACACTTAATGATTTACTATCATTAATTCCCAAAGTTGAATGAAGATTTCGTGTTGAACTTAAACATTTCTTGGAGAAGTTTCGCTTTAGTCCCTCAATCTTTTAAGTTTGCATTATTGACCCATAATTTTCGAATTATTGCACTTAAGTCCCTTAAATTTTCGAAAATTGCATATTGGCCCCCCAATAATTTCGAAACCCCCTTTTATGGTTTTCTTTAATTTTGGCCCTTAGACTTTTTATTCTGAATCATAACATCCTTCACATAAAATAAGGCACAAAAATTCGAATCATTTTTTTTTCTATGGTTTCTAAAATCATCGCTTAAGTCCAACTAAGTAGAACATGCAACCTAATTTATTCTAGGTTGAAACTTAATCACAATTCAATTCTAATAACCAATTTAACATTTCATGCAGAAATAAGCAATATAAAAATGTTAAATGACTAGGTTACCCGTGATGAGTGTAGTGTCTGCCTCTTCCTCGGCTTCCTCGGCATTCATAACATAAGCTCGGGCCGTAGTAGCTGCTTTCCTCTTTGGGCAATCAATAGCTTTGTGACCGGCCTCCTTGCAGTATAAACATTTATATGATCCCAACTCGCATTTGCCAAGATGTAGACGGTTGCACTCCTTGCATGGTTGCCTCTCAGCAAGCTTTGGTGCTCCCGGATTCTGTGGCTTTGGTGGCGCTGGCTTCTTGACTTGACCTTGGGGCTTTTGAGGCCCTTGAGGTCTAGGAGGACCCGTATTTGGCTTCTTGTTGGGTTGATTGTTATTCTGATAGTGCTGCCTCTTGCGCTGAATCTCAAAGTCAATGTCCTTTAAGGACTGCTCAGCCTGATATGCATAAGTAACTGCCATAGCATAATTCTCCGGACGCATCATCATAACTTTATCCCGAATGGTAGGTCTTAGGCCATCCTTGAAATGCCTAAGTTTTTCTTCCGCATCTCCAGCAATAAGGGGTACAAAGTGGCAACCCCTATCAAACTTCTTCACAAAATCAGCAACAGATATGTCTCCCTGACGGAGGGTCATAAATTCCCTCTTTATCCGGCTTCTGACATCAGCAGTAAAGTATTTCTCATAGAATTTCGTCTTGAACTGTGCCCAAGTGAGTGTAGCAAGGTCAACACCATGCTCGGCTCCTTCCCACCATAAAGAAGCGTCGTCCCTAAGCAGATAATTAGTGCATCTCACACGGTCGGCGTCTCCCATGTTCAGATAGCGAAAATGTACCTCGAATGATCGGATCCAACTCTCAGCGGCAAATGGATCAGTGGTGCCAGAAAATTCCTTCTGCCCTAGCCTCCGGAACTGCTCATAAATATCCTGCGGTGGCCTAGGTGGCTGCTGCTGCATCTGCTGTAACTGCAGCTGTAATTGCTGCTGCTGTAACTGCTGCTCGAAGAGACGAGCCATGCCCTCTAATGCACGAGTAGCAGGATCCACAGGTGGAGGAGGTGGTGGTGGTGGTGCATTTCTTTCACTATTCCCTCGGCGATTAACACTGTTCTCTACCTGATTCTCGATAACGGGTACGCGTCTAGGAGGCATTTTATCTGGATGTTTTCCAAATTCTAACGTAACCAACATGCATTTAAATCTAAGTTATCTAATCATGTAACACATCCTGACTTAATTAGCATTTTAAGCATGCAAGACAATACAAAAAAAACTATTAAACAGGTATCATAAACATATTATCCATAACGTCATGCAGGTTAAATCATATAGAATCACATAAAGCAAGTAAAACTCACAACTTGAGGCTTGACGACTGATCTTCCCGGCGCTGATGGTGGCACAACCCTTTACAGGACCTTTGCTCTGATACCAACTGAAACGTCCTGCTCTTTTTATTGCTTTAAAAGTACTACAAATTTTTTTTTTTTCCTTTCTCTAAAATTTTCGGCTTTCACTAAAATATTTTTATAAAAATATTTTAACCCTTAAAATAAAATACCAACCATCTAGCATTTTAAAAATCAAGTGCAATGGTCATAAAATAAAATCGTCGCATGATTACCAAACCTAAAAAGCAATAAATTTGAAAAATAAAGCCCATACTAAACCTCTCAAAATCTCTCAAAAGCATAAGTAATTAGTCTTAAAATCTTTAAATAAAATCATAAAGCATAATGCGGAAAATTGTAACGCTGGTCCTCGGGTTGTGTGCGCCTTCAGTCCAGTCAAATCACTCATCAAGTCCTCCCTCAATACCACCTGCATCCATCACACCTAGTGAGTCTAAAGACTCAACACACCATAATCTTTATAACGAGTAATACGTAATACAGTCAACATATAACGGTGAAAAATATTTGTACTTAAAATATCGTTATCATGAAGATGCATAAACTTGAACATAAACATTTTCATAAATATTTTCATGATGCATTTCATAAACCTTAACCTTTTTCCTTTTTTTTCCTCAACATGACATGACATAAAATATTTTTCATGATCATAAACATTTTTCCTTTTCCTTTTCCTTTTTCCTTTTTCCTTTTGTTGAATTCAGATCGTTAATTGTGACTTTCCCTGATCATGCTCATGAGGGTCGATGGATCCATCTACATAAAACCACAGTACTGAGCGGCGGGGGACACCAGCAACACTCTCACCGGTCAACTGGGCCCTGGCCTATCATGATTCGAATAGAAATACGATCGTCGGGGCTCCCTCTGGGGCCTTCTCCCATAAATGGGCTCCCTCTGGGGCCTTTGCCCCTCACGATATTCCCATTCTTCTGTTACCACAAAACCGTTACCACATATCCGTTACCACATATTCGCAATGTTGGAAACACGATCATCGGGCTCCCACTTGGACCATAATCCTCACGACGTCGCCAACATTAACGAATTAGTCACAATTATTTCACATCCTTCAACATTTTTCATTCACATCACTTTAGAAAAATCATGAATATCATTACATTTTTTTCATTTTTGAAACCAAGCATGCAACAAGTCTTTTACGTGTCCAATTTAATCTTTAATAATTCATGAACATTTAAAAATAATATTTACACATATAAAAATTCTTAAACATACATAACCATTGAAAATAATCATATTATCAAATAAAACAGCATTCAGGACACTGCCATGATGTTTACTAATGCTCTAGGTGCAAAAAGACCGTTTTACCCTAGACGTAAAATTTTACCTTTTCGACTTTTTCCTTGATTTCATGACTCTAACATGTCCCAAATAATTATTTAAGCTCATAATTTTATTTGGCTTAAATGTTAGACTTTTTCAATTATCTTTTCTTAATTATTTTGACGGTGTTTTTTAATCACGAAAAATCACAAACTTTAATATAAAATTCCTAAATTCTAAATTTAGTCCTTTTATGTTATTTTAGCCCTTATGGACCACGACTCGGCCCCCGTGAGCCGTTTTCCAATTTTTCTTCTTTTAAATACCCTATTTGACACCTAAACTTCGACCCCGAGCCAACTTTTGATTTTCCTGAGTTACCACCAAACCATGTCGAGCCAAAACTTGCCCAACATCCCAAAGTACCCTACTGGACCCTAAGTTTAGCAAGAAACCCTTCCTATAGTCAAAAACGTGAACCCCTTCTCTGCCTCTAATTCTGGCCGAGAAGTGTGAAATCCTAGGCCTCTAAGTTTTGCTCTCCAACCCATGAACCAACGCGCCCAGCACTTGTACTACCCCTCGTGCACCCTCCTAGGACTCTAGTGCATCGCCTCGACCCGGCCCTTGAACCCCAGACCAAGCCACCAACGCCTGGATGCAGCGCAAACCCTGCACCAATCTGTGCAGGGTTCTCGGGTGGAGTCCTAGCAAGGCTAGGACTCTTCCCCAGCCTCTAACTCGAGTCCTAGCTTGGCTAGGACTCTAGCCCTGACCCATGACAACCCTTGGCCGAGCCCTGGCCCCAGCCAAGACCAAGCCGCCCCTTCCCTTAAGGAAACCGAACCCCCAAAAGTCTTGGCAACAGCTCTCGGGTTCCGCTTGTGCTTGTTCCTGCAGTTTTATTTTTCTTTTTGTGGTGTTTATGGTGCGTGCTTGTGGCTCTAAAATATGTATAAACCACCCTTGATCATACCCTATGTCATGACAGCCCCTTCACTAAACAATAAACAAGCTATTGGGTTTCAAAATCATACTTCCTCATGCATACAAGCAATCAACCGAAATTTTCTGAATATATATATATGAACTTCAAGCTTTTCATGCAAACATAATTTAAACAATATTATGATATGATGGATGAGAAAAGGGAGATTAAGATGTGCCTTTGCGTTTTATACGCTCGAAAATCCGTTGATGACGAAGAACGGGAGATGACTACGGCTTCTACTTTGCTTGTTGCCTTCGAAAAACCCTTACCAAAAATCCTTCAAAGTGCCGTGAGGTTTGTGTGTGTGTGATGGGAAGAGTTTTTCAGAAAATAAACTAGGTGGCCGATTATTTTATGTTCTAGAATAGGGTTTAGTATATTTTAATACTTTAAATACTACTTAATCACCTTCAAGGCTTATTAGGCCTATTAAGCCATCTAATAGGGCCCATTAGTCTAATTAGGACATAATTAAAATATTAACAAAGTTTTTCTTTTAGCAAATATGTGAATTTATTAGCCGGGTTGCCAAAAAGTTCGTATTTTAGTTGAAAAACCAACACCGATAAAATTTACGCCCCGGCGTATAAAATCACCTCAAAACCCTTAATTTCACAAAAATACTAAAAAGCTTCGACCATCTTTTAAATAATTAAAAATAATTATTTAATAAAAAATATTTTACGTTTTCTTCAGCCCTCGGTCCCCGTTCCTCGATCGTCACTTGAATATTCCCAAAATACATTTTTTTATGCATGATGACAAATAAATCTCATTTAGCATATAAACAAGTACGTCACATAATTAATTAGCAACTAAAATCAATTAATTACTCAATTTTTCATAATTTCCTAGATTCGCATGCAGTTGGATTACGTCGTCTTAATTTTGGACCTTACATTTTTCTCCTCAGGACTGTAAGTGTGGCGCTCGGGCAGTAATCTTTGGCGGCTCGGGCACCGATGCTTCTGGACTCCTCTTCAATTTTCACTTGAATAATGTTCCTTTGGCTCCCAAACTTACTCCCCTGCATCACGAACCCTTCAGCACTTTGCACCTTTCTTGTAAGTCCTTCATCCTTGCTCATAAGCCCCTGCAATGCTTCCTTGAATCTCTTTAGTCGTCCCTCGTGATTGGTCCCTCTGGCAACTCTAAGGGATCCCATGCTTTCCTTGGGGCTTGCACATCCGTGTTCGCATCATCCTCCCCTTCTTGAAAATGATTTGTCCTCAAATCTTGTTCATCATCTACATCAAACAACGACAAATCACTAACATTAAAAGTAGAACTCACGTTATACTCACCTGGTAGATCGAGTTTGTAGGCGTTGTCATTGATCCTTTCAAGGACTTGGAATGGTCCATCACCCGTAGGTAATAGCTTTGAACGTCTCTTCTCGGGGAACCTTTCCTTCCTCAAGTGTAGCCACACCCAATCTCCCTTCTCAAATACCACATTTTTCTTCCCCTTGTTGGCTTGCTTGTCATATTGCTCATTCTTCTTCTCAATGTTGGCCTTGGCCTTTCATGCAACCCCCTAACAAATTCAGCCTTCTTTTTTCCGTCCATGTTTAACCTTTCACTCACAGGTAAAGACATCAAATCCAACGGAGTCAAAGGATTAAAACCATATACAAGTTCAAATGGCGAGTAATTTGTAGTAGAATGCACGCAACGATTATAAGCAAACTCAACAAATGGCATACAATCTTCCCAATTCTTTAAGTTCTTTTTAAGTATAGCACGCAAAAGTGTTCCTAAAGTTCAATTAACAACTTCAGTTTGTCCGTCCGTTTGAGGATGACAAGTAGTAGAAAACAACAATTTTGTACCCAGTTTAGCCCATAAAGTCTTCCAAAAGTAATTAAAGAACTTAACATCGCGATCAGAAACAATAGTCCTAGGCATGCCATGCAACCTAACGACCTCTCTAAAGAACAAATCCGCAATGTTAGATGCATCATTCAGTTTTGTGACAAGCAATAAAATGCGCCATCTTTGAAAATCTATCAACAACAACAACTATTGAATCTCTCCCCTTCTTTGTCCTAGGCAACCCCAAAACAAAATTCATAGAAATATCAACCCAAGGTTCACTAAGAACAAGAAGTGGTGTATACAATCCATGTGGTTGTGTTCTAGACTTAGCCTGCCTACAAGTTATGCACTTTTCACAAACACGCTCAACATCACGTTTCATGTGTGGCCAATAGAAATGTTCATGCAATGAACTTAAAGTTTTAGCCACACCAAAATGTCCCATCAAACCACCCCCATGTGCCTCCCTAACAAGTAATTCATGAATGGATGATTTAGGGATGCACAACCTATCTTCTCTAAACAAGAAACCACTATGCAAAAAGAATTTTTCATGTGGACCATGCATACATGTTTCAAACACACCTTTAAAATCCTCATCTAGTACATATAATTCTTTCACATGCTCAAACCCCAAAATCTTAGATTCTAAGGTAGAGATTAGTACGTACCTCTGTGAAAGTGCGTCGGCCACTACATTCTCCTTACCTTGTTTGTATTTGATTATGTAGGGAATGTCTCTATGAATGCCACCCACTTGGCATGCCGCTTGTTCAGCTTTTGTTGCCCCTTAAGGTGCTTTAGAGACTCATGATCCGTATGAATCACGAACTCCTTAGGCCTCAAGTAGTGCTGCCACGTCTCTAGAGTCCTCACGAGCGCGTAGAACTCCTTGTCATACGTGGGATAGTTCAGAACGGCTCCATTGAGTTTCTCACTAAAGTATGCTACCGGCCGTCCTCCTTCCATCAACACTCCGCCAACACCTACACCTGAAGCATCACATTTAATTTCAAAAGTATTTGCAAAGTCAGGCAAAACAAGTAAAGGAGCATTAATTAATTTTTGCTTAATCATATTGAAATACTTCTCTTGCTCCTCGCCCCAATGAAATGGGACGTTCTTCTTTATCACCGCCGTCCTAGGTGTCGCCAGCGTGCTAAAATCCTTTACAAACCTTCTATAGAAGCTTGCAAGACCATGAAAACTTCGGACTTGACCAACAGTAGTAGGCGTTGGCCAATCTCGAATAGCACTTACATTGTGTGATTAGCACAAGTCTCAAGTGGTTAACATGCTCATCTAAATTTTTGCTATACACTAGGATATCATCAAAGTAAACCACCACAAATTTCTCTATGTATGCACGCAAAACATGGTTCATTAACCTCATAAAGGTGCTAGGAGCGTTAGTTAAGCCAAAAGGCATGACCATCCACTCATATAAGCCGTATTTGGTTTTAAAAGCAGTCTTCCACTCATCACGTTCTCTCATTCTAATTTGGTGATAACCACTCTTCAAGTCAATTTTACTAAATATACAAGCACCATGCAACTCATCTAACATATCATCTAGTCTAGGTATGGGATGCCTATACTTAATGGTTATGTTATTGATTGCCCTACAATCTACACACATATGCCATGAGCCATCTTTCTTAGGAACTAGTAAAACAGGTACAACACAAGGTGACATGGACTCACGCACAAAACCTCTATCTAACAACTCACTTACCTGCCATTGAAGCTCCTTATTCTCCTCCGGATTGCTCCTATAGGCTGGACGATTTGGCAATGCACTCCCCGGCACGAAATCGATTTGGTGCTCGATTCCCCTCAATGGTGGTAAGCCTTGAGGTAACTCCTTCGGAAACACATCTTCAAATTCCTGCAAAAGTGAAACAACAATGCTCGGAAGAGACCCTGCTATATCACTTGTGTTAAGGAGAATCTCCTTGTAAAGAATCAACACAAGTGGTTCATGTGTGTGCATTAAATGTTTCAACTCACTTTTTTGGGCCATATATGTTTTCTTTTTGGGCTCTTTCCTCTCATTTTCTTTCCTCTCAATTTATTTCCTCTTTTTTTTTTTTGTATGGCTATCTCACTCTTTTGATCACTCTTTCTTTTAGCCATCTCTTTTTTATTTTCAAAGGTCATCTCACTTTTTAGTTCACTCTTTTTTTCGGCCTCATCTCTCTTCTTTTTTTTCAATTGGTCCTCCAACACTTGCTTTGGGGACAAAGGAAGTAATACAATGGATTCCTTCTTCAATATAAATGAATATCTATTCTTGAACCCATCATGTTTCACCCGCCTATCATATTGCCACGGCGTACCCAACAAGATATGACAAGCATGCATGGGCACCACATCACACAAGACCTCATCCACATATTAGTCTCCTCCTCCTTGACTTGGGCACTCATGATACGCCTAGTCACTAGTGCTTCACCTACAACCGCTCCATAACCCTCATCAGGATCCTCTAACGCAGGCATCTCATCATCCTCGTCATCCTCCTCACTTTGAGACTCATACTCACCATATTCATTTAAAATCATTACCCTTTTATTAGGACATTCACTAGCAATATGACCCAACCCTTTACACCTAAAACATTTAGTATCTCTATATCGAGTAAGAGGAGTTTCAGATTTACCTTGCACTCCTTGCTTAGGTGCCTTTTGTTTGGTCTCAACTTTGGGCTTGGTCACCACCTTATTCTCCTCACATTTTACCACATTTGACTGCCAAGAAGATGATGAACCCCCCGTTTGATTGGTGCGGCCAACTCCTCGCCTCTTGAGTTGTTGCTCCACCTTTATGGCCATTTGCACCATCTCTTCTAGATCCAAGTAGTGCCTAAGCTCCACTTGATCTTGAATCTCCCTGTTCAAACCACAAAGAAAACGAGCCATCGTCGCCTCACTATCTTCCTCAATATTTTTCCTAATCATGACTACTTCCATCTCTTTATAGTAGTCCTCAACAATCTTTAACCCTTGCCTCAAAGTTTGTAGCCTCTTAAACATCTCCCTATAATAGTGATTGGGCACAAACCTCTTCCTCATGAACCTCATCCCAAGTTTCAATGGGTCTCTCATTATACCTCGTCATAGTGGTCACTAGTTGATCCCACCAAATGAGAGCATAGTCTAGAAACTGTACCACCGCCAACCTAACCTTCTTTTGTTCGGAGTAGTGGTGACATTTAAACACAAACTCTACCCTCTTTTCCCATTATAAATATGCCTCCGGGTCAGATTTCCCATGGAACGATGGAATTTTCATCTTAATGCTGCCCATATTGCCATCTTCCCTATTTCCATCATATCTATCCCGTACAACTTCTCTTCCTCTACCAAATCCTCTACCTCTTCCATTCCTACCCCAATTTTCATTTTGGCTCTCCTCATCTCCTCCCAAATCATATTCCTCTTCTTCACCTCCTCTACCCAAGTCTTTAGGCTTAGATTTACTCCCACTAGCACTAACTTCAAGCTTATCCAACCTCTCATGTAAGGGCTCCAATTCGTTCCTCATCATCCTACTAAAATGCCCAAACAACTCCTCCATTTGAACCTTAGATAATCCTTGGTTCGAACTATCTCCTACCTCCCTCTCCATTTACTTTTAGAATTGTACCTGCAAGAAAATGTTAGTAAAAATAATAGATATTCCTCACCCAAATGCTCACGGTCACTCCAAAGAAAAGTCGCTCGTCTCTCCTCTCTTATTTTTTTGCTCACAACAAATAATCACCGTTCACTCCAAAGAAAATTCATTCGCACTCAAGTAATATCACTCAAATTTGATAGTATTCTCGAAAGTGTGCTCAAGCTTTGTATTTGTGTATATCAAACAATCAAGTTCAAACTCGTGACCAAATTTGATCGACTCACTTGGACTGCGTCGGCAAGCAATTTGAAGCTAATTTTTTTTTTTGACTGTGTGAGACACTTGTATATTACTCACAAAAAGGAATAGAACAAAATACCAAAGAGAAATAATGGTGAATTTTCGGAATTTTTGTACTTTTTCTTTTTTTTTGGCTGAGTGCTACTCAAAAATCACCAAGAAAAAAAAGGAAAAAAATTCAGAATTTTCGAGAATCACAGATTCACGAAAGAAAAACACGAAGAACGATAAACCAAAACAAATCTGGAAACTAACGAAGAAATAAACAGATCTG
The DNA here is from genome assembly GCF_025594145.1 of Primulina tabacum. Taxonomy (NCBI): domain Eukaryota; kingdom Viridiplantae; phylum Streptophyta; class Magnoliopsida; order Lamiales; family Gesneriaceae; genus Primulina; species Primulina tabacum. The sequence continues at coordinate 18,595,827 of NC_134562.1, read as the reverse complement.
AAAATTGAAGAACAAGATACTTACTTGAATTCAATGAACCTAAGCTCTGATACCAAATGATGTGAAGCCACATACGAATAAAAAGCAAACACAATTAAATATGAATCGCACCCTCAATTTAATAATGAACAAGGAATTCGTGTTGTTGTCCCGGCCTTTTGAATCAAGTATTACGTGATATTCACCTCTAAACTACGATTGATTTAGCAACAAATAATCACAAGAAAACAATCGACACCCAAACGAACCTTCAAAGAACCCGTCTTTGACAATCCGCGTAAGAACGATCAACAAATGCCACAAAGTAAAACTTTGATAAGTTTGATTTCGAAGAACAAAGCAAAATCCTTGAAAGTTGAGAGAAAATCTCAAAAAGATGATAAACTATCAATAATAATCTGAATTGTCGTAAAAATTTCGTCCAATATCTTTTACATACTCAAAATATAACAATATCTAGTTGCCAAAATAATTAGGACTCTAATCAAGGAAATAAATAATTTCTCGAAAATGACTCGCGCTCGGGCGGTAGAATTTGACCGGTCGAGCGCCGAGGGTTCTGTACTACTCGCGCTCGGGCTGTAGAATGTGACCGTTTGGGCTCAAGGCGTTCTGGAATTTTTCTCCTCGGACAGTAAGTGTGGCGCTCGGGCGGTAATCTTTGGCCGCTCGGGCGCCGATGCTTCTGGACTTCTCTTCAATTATCACTTGAATAATGTTCCTTTGGCTCCCAAACTTACTCCCCTGCATCAGGAACCCTTCAGAACTTTGCACATCGCTTGTAATTCCTTCATCCTTGCTCATAAGCCCCTGCAGTGCTTCTTTGAATCTCTTCAGTCGTCCTCTCGTGATTGGTCCCTCTGGCAACTCTAAGGGATGCCATGCTTTCCTTGGGGCTTGCACATCCGTGTTCACATCAGGAAACTTTAAAAACTGTGTTTTACAACAAATATTTTAGTAAAGATGTACGAGCAAAGAAAGCCAGTGATTTCCTTAATCTGAAGCAAGGAACCATGTCAATGGCAGAATACATGCAACAATTCGAGGCTGGAGTCCAATATGTACCATATATTGCACATGATGACACAAGTAAGGGCGAACACTTCATGCGGGGACTTCGCTCTGAAATTAAAAGAGATGTACGGATGTCGAAGGTTGTTACATATGAAGAGATAGTAGAAAGAGCACTTATCGCAGAACAGGATGAGCAAGACATTGACAGAGATAGACAACAACGAAGGCAGCAATACTTTCAATGGAGCCAAGGAACAGGACAAGGGCCAAAAGACTGATAGTAGGTGTACTCGACTAGAGGAACCCCGTGGAAAGGGTCCCCCTCCACATAAAGAACAAGACAGACCACCTTGTCCTAAATTTGGTAAACTTCATGGGGGGGAATGTATGCAAGATTCCAATGTTTGTTATCGTTGCAAAAAGCCAGGGCATCTTGCTAGGAATTGTCCAGGGATTTCTGAAAAAGTTAGAGGGACGCCTTTTCTCCATGACTAAAGAGGAAGTGGATGTAGATACATCGATGATCACTGGTATGTTCTTTATTTCTGGTATTAACTGCTATTGTTTTACTAGATTCAAGAGCCACGCATTCCTTTATTTCGGAATCGTTTGTAAGGAGACTTGGGATTATAGCAAGTACAGCAGAGACACAACTCGCCATAGCCTTACCTTCCGGGCAAGAATTACAGACAGATCAGATTGTGCCTAGGTGTCCAATATATGTCTAAGGCCATCAGATGTATGCTGACTTGATAGTTCTGAGGATGACTGATTTTGATATGATATTGGGAATGGATTGGCTCTCGAAGTATAAAGTTACTATTGACTGTGGCATAAAGATGATCAAATTTGCACCAGTAGGATCTGAACCATTCACGGTAGCAAGTGTAGGTATATCCTTACCTCTTCGGATAATCTCTTGTATGAAGGCTTGTAAATTACTATAGAAGGGGTGTCAAGGATACTTAGCATATGTTTTAACTATTGACCCACCTGTTCGCGAATTAAAAGATACAGATGTTGTTTGTGAATTCCTAGAAGTATTTCCTGATGATGTAACAGGCTTACCCCCAGATAGGGAGATCGAATTTGTGATTGATATTGTGGCAAGAACTCATCCAATCTCGAAAGCTCCTTATCGATTAGTTCCTACAGAAATGAAAGAATTGAAAGAACAATTACAGGAGTTACTTGACAAAGGGTTTATTAGACCGAGTTTTTCACCGTGGGGTGCACCTGTTTTATTTGTGAAAAAGAAAGACGGTACCTTTCATCTATGTATTGATTATAGGGAGTTGAACAAATTGACAATTAAAAACAAATATCCACTCCCTAGAATTGATGATTTGTTTGATCAATTACAAGGAGCTGCTATCTTTTCGAAGATTGATTTACGATCAGTCTATCATCAACTAAAAGCGAAATCAGATGATATCTCAAAGACTGCCTTCCGAACGAGGTATGGGCATTATGAATTTCTTGTAATGCCATTTGAACTAACGAATGCACCAGCTGCTTTTATGGATTTAATGAACAGAATTTTCAAGCCATTTTAGACAAGTTCGTGATTGTGTTTATAGATGATATTCTCATCTACTCACAAACTATAGAGGAGCATCAAGAACATCTGAAACTAGTTTTGCAGACTTTGAAAGATAAACATTTATATGCTAAATGGAAGAAATGCGAATTTTGGCTTGAACAAGTAGTATTTTTGGGCCATATCATTCCAAAAGAAGGCATATATGTGGATCCAAGAAAGATTGAAGCTGTTAATAACTGGCTACGACCAACTACTGTTACTGAGGTACGTAGTTTTCTTGGGTTAGCATGTTATTACCAGTCGTTTTATAGCGGGATTTTCCAAGATAGCATTACCTTTGACTGCTTTAACTCAAAAGAATGTGAAATTTGTATGGAACGAAGCATGTGATCATAGTTTCCAAGAGTTAAAAACAAAATTGACATCAGTACCGGTCCTTGCGATACCAGAAGGACCAGGAGATTTTGTGGTATACAGTGATGCTTCGAAACAAGGTTTAGGACCAGTCCTAATACAGCATGGGAAGGTCATTGCTTATGCATCAAGACAATTGAAGGAATATGAAAAGAATTATCCCACGTATGATTAGAACTGGCAGCAGTAGTATTTACGTTGAAAATATGGCGTCATTATCTGTATGGTGAGCGGTGTGAAATATTCACGGACCACAAGAGTTTGAAATATTTATTCACGCAAAAAGAACTGAATATGCGACAACGAAGTTGGTTGGAATTAGTGAAAGATTATGATTGTGTTATTAATTATCATCCCGGTAAAGCCAATGTTGTTGCAGATGCGTTAAGTCGAAAGTCCAGTTCTATATCCGTAATGCAAGTACAAGAATAAATCCTATGGGATTTACAGAACTTGAAGATTGATGTTATTCCAAAGGGAGATTAAATCCAGTTATCATCCCCCATGGTTCTACTAACACTTGTAGACATGATCAAGGCCGAACAAAGTGCAGATAATGAATTACAAAAACTGAGGCAGCGAAATGAAGAAAAAGGAAATTGAACTTTGAATTGAATGGAGAAATAATTTGGACGTATCGAGGTAGATTGTGCGTGCCAAAACAAGGAACAATAAGAACTGACATTCTTGTAGATGCACATGCTACACCCTATTCGATTCATCCAGGAGACATGAAAATGTACAAAGATTTAAAACCATTTTTTTGGTGGCTAGGTATGAAAAAGGACATTTCTCAATTTGTTGCACAATGTCTAACTTGTCAACAAGTCAAAACTTAACATCAAAGACCAGCAAGACTCCTGAAACAACTACCCATTCCTGAGTGGAAGTGGAAACACATTACAATGGATTTCATTCTTGGTTTGCCAAGAACACAAAGAGGATTCAATGCTATATGGGTTATTGTGGATCGACTTACGAAATCAGCTCACTTTCTTCCGGTGAAAACAACATACACGATGAAACAATATGCTGAAGAATACATCAAAGAGATAGTGAGACTTCATGGCATCCCAGTGTCCATTGTATCTGATAGAGATCCCAAATTTACGTCTGCATTTTGGAAGAGTTTACATCATGCCATGGGAACTCGATTAGCATTTAGTACACCATTCCATCCTCAAACTGATGGACAATCAGAACGAGTAAATCAGATCTTAGAAGATATGTTGAGGGCCTGTAATATTGATTTTCCAAGCAGTTGGAACAGTAAACTACCGTTGGACGAGTTTACATATAACAATATCTATCAGTCAAGCATTGGAATGGCACCATATACTGCATTATATGGTAGAAAATGTCGATCTCCGGTACGTTCGGATGAAGTAGAAGAAAGAAAATTATTAGGCCCTGAATTGGTAACAGACAGCTGAATTGATAACAAAGATCAGAGAAAGAATGCACAGTGCCCAAAGCTGACAGAAAAGCTATGCTGATGTGCTACGTCGTCGATTGGAATTCCAAGTCGGTGACCATATATTTGTAAAAATATCACCATTGAAGGGATTTTTGCATTTTGGTAAGAAGGGAAAATTGAGTCCAATATATATCGGTCCATTTGAAATCTTGGAAAGAATAGGAGACAGGGCCTACCGAGTTGCTTTACCACCGAACTTATCAAATATTCATAATTTTTTTCACATTTCCTTGCTACGGAAATATTTGCCCAATCCATCTCATGTTCTTCATTACGAACCATTGGAGCTTGCATCGAATCTCTCATATGAAGAACGGCCGGTCCAAATCCTTGACAGTAAATCAAAAGTATTACGAGGCAAGAAAATACCATTGGTGAAACTGTTATGGCGCAGTCATCCAATTGAAGAAGCATCTTGGGAGCAAGAAGACGAGATTCAACAGAGATATCCTGAAATATATGGTACGTCAAATTTTGAGGACGAAATTCTTTGAAGGAGGGTAGAATTGTAATGCCCGGTTACTCGTACAAATGATAATAATGCGTAAGATGTGTAGGTAGAAGTAGTATAATGAAGTTGGCAGCCAATTGAAGAAGCATCTTGGGAGCAAGAAGACGAGATTCAACAGAGATATCCTGAAATATATGGTACGTCAAATTTTGAGGACGAAATTCTTTGAAGGAGGGGAGAATTATAATGCCCCGTTACTCGTACAAATGATAATAATGCGTAAGATGTGTAGGTAGAAGCAGTATAATGAAGTTGGCAGGAAATGAGATGAAAATATGGTATTTCTTATGGGTTTTAACATAATGATTTGAATATTGATCCAAATTGTGTGAGGCTACAACCATTCGAAAGCTAAGATATAATGCTACAACTTCCATGTTTTGGGTTTTGTCCAAATCATTGTGGAAGACAAGCCAAAAATACCCCAGAATGTGTCGTGTGTATCGTCATTCCTACAATGAAACATTTTGATATATTGAGGATAACGTTTTCCTCAGACCTCCAAATTACGTGAAACCAATTTTAGATTCAAGCCAGGATATAGAGCTACAAATTTCATGTTTACAACATTTTCAGATTATGAAGTAATGAGACGTTTCTGGAGCGATCTTTGATGACACTGTTCGCAGAGGCAGAATGTCCCGCGCTCGAGCGGTAAGATTTTACCGCCAAAGCGCTGGTGCACCAAAAATTCTGTACTTGGACAGAATTTTCCGCGCTCGAGCGGTAGAAAACTACCTCCCGGGCGCCGCCTTTCATAGGAAAAGATAAGTTTCGACTTCCTTGAGTTTCATTACCATTCCACAACCTCATAACTCATCATAAACACGAAAGAAACAAGAACCCTTCCTCCCAAATGCTCCTTTCTTCTTCTTCTTCCTCAGTTTGAAGTTTAAAATTAGTTCTACATCACAAAAGCATCCTAAAGTTGAAAGTTTTCATCTTTTTAATGGTTGTTATATATGTAGAAGACCATATAGACATAGTGATTTGATTTTGATATATTTGATAGTATAGGAGCAAGAAACATCGTCTCAACCCAGTATTTGTACGCTTGGAGTGTAAGTTGGCTTGTTCTTGAAGTAATACATTTGTAATATTATGATTTCAAATGCTTCCCATTGACTATTGATATATGTACATTGTTAGTATGTTTATTGATGAAAACATAGCACCATATTCCATTGTTATGTATTAAATATGAAAGTAACTCATGAATATTGAAGATGAGTGCTATGTCATGCATGGACATGAACACGAAAAGAAAAAGACTGATTTTTACATGATATAGAGCTTGTTGACATCATGGGTGGTTTTAAGTCCACCAAACCTATTGGCCAGTATATGTTCATGGGTCGTGGGGTTGCCAAAGGTGCTCCCTCACGTCCAACACAGTAGTAGCTATATAATAAAGCAAGCACAGTAGTACATGTCAACTAATGAGGCTCAAGTACAAACATGAACATGAATATACGGTATGATATGAAATTGTTTAAAGATTCATTGTTGATCACGACTTGATACATATGTAATTTCTATGCATATTGATACGTATAAGTGCCAACTTATTGAGTTTTATAAACTCACGTTGGTCATGTATTACAAGATCAGATAATGAAGATACATAGGATGCCGGTTCGCCAAGGAATGCTTGTTACGTGCCTTACCTCGACAAGAACCTGGACGTCTTATTGTATAGCTTCTGCATATGTATTATAATGAATGCAATGTCAGGGTTTGAAAAAAAAATTACAATGTTATGTCTATGTGTACAATGATAACGAGTATGGTTGTTTATTAGAATACGATTATATGTACGTATTGTTGTTGTTGCTTGAGTTATTGGTGTTTACCAAATGTAGGGACTTCATGCAAAAATTTTTATAAATCTTCAAATTGATGCTGTTTGAATTGTTTCATAATATAAATATATAATTCAAATCCTATTTTGATTATGGTAATCATGTCAAGTATAGAATAAGGGTGTGATAGAAGAGTTGGCACCCGAGCGGTACAATCTGACCGCTCGGATGCGAGATGTGCCTTCCAATACAGAAGACCTGGCACTCGGGCGGTATAATCTTACCGCTCGAGCACGAGTGCCGCACCTCCCAAGTAAACTTACAGAGGAATTGATGCTCGGGGGGTAGATTCTTACCGCCCGAGTGGTACTAAATTTGGGAAAAATATGGAAGATTATTTCTTTCCTTCCGGGGAGAAGTTGCCAATTGTTGCTGCAACAAGTAACCCTAGGGACATTTTTCATTGATTATTTATCAGTCAAGGAGCTTGGAAAGAGAGAAAAAAGTTGGGAGCAAGGCTTGGAGTGAATATTTGAAGATTTTCGGGCACCGTTATTCGCACTTTTATCACGACTCGTATTTCTAGTTTAATTTATTCTTGTTTAAACATTGTTTTCATATTTTAATCATGACTTTGAGTAGCTAATTTTCATTATTTGTTGGGATTTAAGAGGATCCTTCCTCGAAACTGAGTTTAGTTAATTCATATATCGAATTTTGATTTATTTTTGATTCTGCTATTATTTTTCATTGCGTTGTTGAAATGTAGCTAACTTTAATAACAATTTCATATTGCGAGTGAGTTCGAAAGAATAATCGTGATAAAAACAAGTAGCATAATCCGTGAATTTACAATTTACAATAGAATTATGAAGTTGGATACGTGCCGATAGTCATAGTCCGGTAGGGCAAAAGCTTGAGGATTTCATAGAACGACATACAATTCACCTTTGATAAATAATTAAAGAAATTTAATTTCTTCACTGAGTCGAATTAGATTAGCATAGCTCGAGAGGGCGTGTTCAATTGGATAGGAAATCATGTCGAAAGCGTAGATCACTGTCAAATGAATTAAGTAAATGACGAGACGTAGATGAACCGTGATTTCCAACAAATTCATTTCTCATTGAATATTTCATCAATCATTTAGTTTATTTATTTCATCATTTAATTTGTGAATCATTTGTATGAATTTTTATTTAATCATAGTAGTAGTAATCAATCATCCAAATTTTCGTTGCTAAAGATTTTAATAACTGAGAATAACAATTGCGAAATACAGTCTCTAGTGGAACGATACTCGTATTCTGGTACACTATATTATTATTACTTGACATCGTGCACTTGTGATTATTTCGAGCTTGAATTTTATAAATTTTACTAAGGATTTTGCAGTGCAAGTTTTGCTCGATCACTCATACTAGCCAAAGTAATATACGTACCGCCCATGCTTGTTGAAAAGGCCCTCCCGGATCTCATCCCGGGGCACTAGTATCTTATTGTCACCACAAGTACACATAAAAAATCGTGAACATAATATTTTAATGTACATACATTGCAGGCTTGTAAAGCTTTCGAGCTTAAAAAATCCAGCCAGCGATTTAAAGGAAAAACAAAAAACATTCCATAATTTCATGAAACAACATGCATTCATATTAAAATAACTTTCGTGAATAGAAACTTAAGAGTATTATGCAATACGTATAACTAGCGATCCATGTAAGTCATTCCCCGTATTGATCTAGTGACTCTCCTTGCATAAAAACACACGACACACAAGAAGTTTCACACACACACACACACACAAAACATAAGCGTTCCTGAGCCCATCGCTTCATCACATGACACACACATATGTAATGAATGAACACCCTAAAACAACTCCCATTAACATCAAAACCCCTCTTTATACTCTAAATAAATCTTCTGTCAAACCCTTGCTCACGAACTTTGACTTTTGGCTCACATGGAATGACATACGCTTCACTTACTCATCGAAATGCATCATTATTTGAAAATATTGTTTTACCTCGCATAACACATCATAATATCAATATACATGCATATTTAATTAATCAAAAAATATTATATAAACTTGGATGATACATCAAAAATTGAACTATGTTTGCCTTGTTTTTGTCGATTCAAGAATCACAAATCTAGTCATGAAACTGAAGAACGACTCCAAATTCTACTTGAATTCGAGGATGGAATTTTTGAAAGCTATGGATGAGGGGAGAGGCGTGAACGCTGATTTTTTTCTTGTTGTCTTCTTGTACTCTTATTTTTATTTAACTTAAGCAGGAGGGATGGAACAAACCCATAATCAAATTTTTTTAAAAAAACATCTTTTTCCTTTGTTTAAATTTCAAAAAATTCAATAAAATTTGTATATGTTGAAAATAAGAGTTGAAATTACTGAATTTCTAAAAGAGTTTTAAATATTGAAAATTAGTGTGTGATGATGTATGTAATGATATATTTAATTTTGGATTATTTTCAAAGAAATTCTATAAATAGGTCTATCAATTTGTGAAGAAAAACACAATTGAGTAGAGAAAATTTTATAAAGTCTGTAGTTTAATATATTTTGTGAGTTTGAGATTTTTATTTTTTACTGTAAATTTTTATTTTAAAACGTTATCAGCACGATTAGTAGGATCTCCATATTTTGCCAAAGCTCCAAAACACAAGAAAAATGCAACAATATTCAAAAGTAAGAATATTTATTTTATTGTTTATTTATTTTATTGTGTATATATTTAATATATAATATCATGTTATTATATAAAAGAAGCTTATGACACCTTATTATAATAACGTGATGTGATTATATTATTACAATGCTTATGAATTTTTTTGCGTTACTGTTTATTTATTGTATATATTTAAATAATATCATGTTATTATATAAAAAGAGTCTATGACACCCCATTATAATAATGTGATGTGATTATTTCACTGTTTATATATTTTTATTGTGTTATATAATAATTACATATATATATATATATATAATGTCACCGTATTATATAAAAGGAGTCCCTGACACCTCATTATAATAATGTGATGTTGTTGGAAACTAAGTTTCGGATGTTTGACAAACTGAAGGGCTAAAAGTTAGAATAAACTTAACATAATCGCACGCCCCAACTGAATCCAGCAACTGAACTATCTAACCAACTGATCTTCGTAACTGGACGCACAGTCAACTAACTGCAGTTGTGAATTTTATCAGCTTCTACCTTTCAGCTGGACACGTCATAAGTTGAAAACGACAACCGACAAACAGTACAACAGTCTGCAACTGTTAGTGGGAACACCGCATTTCATAAAAGGCGTACTGTACTATTGGCAGAGGAATTTTTGACGTGGCACATCAACGGATGTAAAGTTTATACCTCATTCAATATTACCGTTAGAGGGAAGCCTATAAATAGCAGAGAGAAGCAGCTAAAGAAAAAAAAGAAACTTTACAATCAGTTGCGAAGAGTGAACTAGCAATCTTCCTTACTATTACTCTGCTGAAATTCACGCTCACGCTTATCATATACATTCATAGCTATTAGGCTATCTTTCGATCATTTTAGCACATTGTTATTACTGTGAAACTTGATCCTAGAGAACAGTTGTGCTAAGTTTTTCAATCGAGAATTTGAGTTGTAAACTAAGAGTTTCAGTTTTGGCATTGTTAAGTCCAAACTGAAGTGGCTCTGTACAAATCTTGTATTGATCAAAGTCTTTTAGTGGAAATCTTATCTTCGTGATAGAAGGTGTGACGTAGGAGTAATTGAAATCTCCGAACATCCAGAAACAAACTTTGTGCATATTTTACAAGCCTTTCAGTTACTATAATCTATCTTTCAGTCAGTTATATTCTGCATTTAACTGTTAACTGACTGTGATCGACTGACAAGATTTTGAGGATCAGTTTCTTACCAAACTGATTCAAACCTTCGAGAAAGAGTTAAAAACCATGAGTGTTTATTCAATTCCCCCTTCTAAACAGTCCTTATCCTATAACCGATCCTATCAAGTGGTATCATAGCAGTTGAATCTTGTGTCAGAATATTCATACTTACAAACTGATCAACATGTCTTCATTCAACAAAATACGAATGTTTTCAAGAGAATATTTTGAAGACTGGAAAATCAGAATGCAGGCTCATTTACCTGCACAAGATGACGACATGTGGTATGTCATCACTGATGGTCCCATGAAGATTCTAAAAGCAAACACTGCAGTTGCCATTACTGATGGGGCACCTCATCTCATAGAAAAGCCCAGAGAGGAATGGACAACTGAGGACAAAAGGAAAGCCAACCTCGACAATGTGGCTAAGGATATACTATACAAAACGCTAGATGAAGTTACTTTTAGCAAAATCAAAATGTGCAAAACTGGCAAAGAAATATGGGAAAAATTGATCCAGCTGTGTGAAGGAAACAAGCAAACAAAAGAGAACAAGCTATCAATTGATATTCAAAATTTTGACAACATCAAGATGAAAGCTGGTGAATCCATGCATGATTATGATTAAAGGATCAGTGGTATTGTCAATGAACTGAATGCACTTAGAAATGTGTATTCAAACGAAGAAGTGGCACTGAAAGTGATCAGAGATCTTTCCAAAGAGTGGGATGTCAAGACCTATGGCAATGAGAGAATAAAAGGATCTTAATAAGATCGAACTTCATGACTTGTTTGCTTATCTAAAGGCTTACGAGTTTGAACTACAAACCAGAGAAAGAGAGCCTTCTGTACCAACTGCCACAACTGCTTTAATTGCTGTCAGACTGGAACCAACTGTTCAGCTGACAAATCTGCTGATCAACTGAGCAATGATTCTATGTCATTGTTTGTCAAGAAATTTGGGAAGTTCATGAGGAGGAATCAAGGAAATTTCCAGAAGAAATATCAGAAGAACCAATCCAAAGAAGAATCCTATATGTGCTACAACTGTGGCAAATTTGGTCATTTCATAGCAGACTATCCTAAGCCAAAGAAGGACAGTGGAGTATCAACTGATAAAGAAAAGAAGCCCTTTGAGCACAAAAGAAGGACCGGGGATGTACAAGAAATCATTCAAGAAAAAGCATGAAGTGTTTTTGGCTGAAGAGAGCAAATCAAAGTGGGCTGAAACTGACAGTGATGAGTCAGAACCAGAAAGCCAAAGCAGTTCAAGTGATAATGAAGAGGAAGTCAATTGCTTAATGGCAGATGATGCTGAACTTGAGTCAGCAAGTGAACATGAATTTGATTTCATCTCTACTAATTTCACTCGTGAGGAACTCATTACCACCTTGCATGACATGGTAAATGAGTATCACAAACTTGCTCGATCATTTCAGAAGGTCAGAACTGAGCAAACTGATGCCAATGACAACAAGGCAGAAACTGATGAGTTAGTTGAACTGTTGTGTCTGAAAAGAGAGATTGCACAGCAAAAAGCTGAAATGATTGAAAATCAAGCTTTGATATGTCAGCTAAAAACAGAGATTTCAAAACATACTGAACTGATTCAAGCTTGGAACAAGTATTCAGTTGCATTAACTAAAATGCAAAATTATCAAAAATCAGTTGATGATAAAACTGGTTTAGGTTTTAAAAGTTTTGATGAAAATTCTGCAAGTGATGCTCAGCCAAAGTTGAATAAAAGCAAAGGAAAGTTCATGACCTTTGTAAAATCAACTATGTTAAATGAATTTTCAGAACCTAGTAAACCAGCTGTTCAATGATTGAAAGTAAGAACAAAGGCAAACGGCATGGTATTGGATATAGCTCTGAGAGTCCAACTGATACAAGAAACTACTCACCTAAACGGCCCAGTCACAAAAATCAGTACTCAAGGAATGGCTATTACAATTACCACAACTGTAAGCCTGTTCAGAAACGATATCAAAAGAATAGCCAGTTGAAAAAGGATACAAATCATACTGTCGCATCCTCACATCACACACATATTGTCAAAAATTCGAGAAAAACCATTTGGAACACAGTAACTGAGAAATCAGTTAGACTGATTCAAGTCTTGGTTCCTAAAGGACTAATAAGTTTAGGACCCAAATGAATATGGGTACCAAAATGATATACTATGTGTGATTGCAGGTAACATGTACAAGCAAAGAATCAACTTGATATCTAGACAGTTGTTGTTCACGACATATGACAGGAGATGCAAGTTTGCTATCTCAACTGATCAAATATATTGGACCAAACATCAGTTTTAGAGATAATGTCAAAGGTAAAACTGCGGGTAAGAGTAAGCTTATCCATAGTAACTTTACAATTAAAGATGTTTTGCTAGTGGAGAATTTGAAGTATAACTTGATAAGCATCAGTCAGTTATGCGACAACAATTTCTCGGTTCAGTTTGACTGACACACGTGTTCAGTTAGAGACTCAACCGATGAGGTCATCCTAACTGGAAATCGTTGTGGAAACACTTACAAAGTCAGTTGGACTGAACAACCTTATGCACCAGTTTGTTTCATTGCTTCCAAATCTTCCAAACACTGGTTATGGCATAAGAGACTGAACCACCTGGACTTTAAATCTATTGCATATATGAGTAATCATGATCTTGTAACTGGTTTACCCAAAATGGATTTTTCCAAAGATAAAATTTGTTCAGCATGTCAGTTTGGTAAACAAGTAAGATCTTCTTTTAAAAACAAGGGTTGTAAATCTTCTTCCCGATGTTTAGAACTATTACATATGGATTTATTTAGGCCTATACAGTCATGAGTTTAGGGAGAATGAAATACACCTTGGTGGTTGTAGATGATTTTTCAAGATTTACTTGGCTTATATTTCTAAAATCCAAAGACCAAACTGCTGCACAACTGATCAAGCTCTTTAAAAGATTACTAAATGAAAAATCAGTTGGAATTGATAGAATCAGGTCTGATCGAGGAACTAAATTCATCAATCAAATTCTTTCAATTTTTTTAGAAAATACTGGAATTAAGCATGAGCTCTCAGCAAAATGGTGTAGTTGAGAGAAGGAATCCGACTCTTAAAGAAGCTTCTAGAACAATGCTTGCTGATTCTGATATTTCTCAAAGGTTTTGGGCAGAGGTAGTAAACACTGCATGTTATACTCAGAACATAACAATGATTAATAAGAATCATTTGAAAACACATTATGAAATCTGGCATGGACGAAAAAGTGTGGTTACTACTTCAAAATATTTGGCTGCAGATGTTTTATACTCGATAATGGTAAAAATAATTTAAAAGCTTTTGATGCTAAATCTACAGAGGGAATATTTATTGGATATTCATCAGTTAGTAAAGCTTATAGAGTCTTCAACAAAAATACTTTGAATGTTGAAGAATCTATTCACGTTGTTTTGATGAATCTGTACTAACTGATAAGCCAACTGATCCAGTTGAGCTAGTTGATAGATTTACAGATATCAGTTTGGAGGATGGTAATGAAGAAGAAAATCATATCAATCGAAACATCCTTCAAACACCTGAACCAGAAGTGTTAGATCAACCAGTGGAACAGGAAGCTGTTCCTGACAAGTCAGTTGGTGGAGCCTATTTGTGGGGACCCGGACGCTAATCATGTTCTTAATCATTAATTGGGACTAATTAATCAATTATAAAACAGGGTTTAATTTTTTTTTTTAAATACAAAGCGGAAACGTAATGTAATTCAATTCAAATTACATATTAAACATAAACATATAAATCTTGTATTATCTACAAGTAGTCAACTAGGTTCAACTATATATCAGTGCTGAATCCTAAGTTGCTTCGAAGCCCGGATCTCCACGCTATCTAGTCCAGCCTCTTTCTCTTCTTGACCCTGATCCTATCCCACCTGTTGCCATGCACACATACAAACAAGACAACAGCCGGATAACTCCGGTGAGAATTACATTCTCAGTATAAATCATGTATACATGCAATCATAAAAACAATATAAAAGCATATAACAGATATGTCTAACATGTATTCAAATCAGAATATAAATTCATATCAAGAATAAATCCTATTCTAAACATGTACCATCATCAGGAACATAATCAACATATCTCAATATAAACTGTCAATTAGACTCATGACTCCACAATTTAGACTAGACTCAATCCTAGTCTAGGGATCCCGGTTTCCAGAAGTTAGCATTCCCATATCGACCAACAGTAATAGAAAAGACTCCAGTTCTATCCACGTCGATAGGGTATCGATCACCAGTAATAGAAGAAATACCAATTCTATCCACATCGATATGGTATCGATCACCAGTAATAGAAGAAGCTCGTATTCTATCTATATCGGTATAATATCGATCACCAGTAATAGAAAGAACTCCGATTCTATCCACATCGATATGATATCGACCATCAGTAATAGAAGAAGTTATGATTCTATCCTACATCGATACGGTACCGATCACCAGTAATAGAAGAAGCTCCGATTCTATCCACATCGATATAATATCGATCATCAGTAATAGAAGAAGTTATAATTCTATCCACATCGATAGCCAAACATCCGGTGACAGACTTTGGCACAATCGCCAATACACTATCTTGTGACATCGTGCAATGTGTCCCGTGGCGATCCCACCACTATCAGGCACTTCTGTCACAAGATTACTCGTCTAATACCTGCTGTCTATAAATCAAGAGAACAAGTACATCAATCAAATCAATACAATAAGGTACAGTATGTGATTTAGGGAAACTCGAGCCAAACCTCACTCGAGTTGTGCAATCCCAACTCAACATTAATTTATACCTTTATCTTCTCGGTCCGACGAAGACGAAGTATTGAAGTCAACTCTGTCCATACCCAATTTTATAATGACAATCGAATAGATACAATATCAGTACATGACTCAGTTCAAAACCTGTTCTGATTAATACTCAAATCAAAACATAATCGGATCAATGTCAATCGACATATGATACTACAATACCATCTCAACCAATACTGAATCTGATCAATATCAATTTACGGATGTTTCGACGGCATAACAATACAGTCTCGATAACCCCGTCAATTCCAACACCACAGATATAATACCAGAACTCATAATCAATATCGGTGCAACTCATAATTTCAATAACAATACAAATCTGATATCGATTCTCAATCAAATCGACTCCAAAATTCATAACAATTACATAATCAGTCCGTTTCTTAATCTGACTTCGATTCTATGATGTCTAGCATGTCAAGAACATCATATATGAATTCCATTCAATTCTGATAACATCATAATTTCAGAACATGTCTAAACGTAACAAAACTTACGTCCAGTTGTAGCCTGCATTGATAGAAACTCGGTACTGAAGTCGGATTCAAAATCGGATAGACGGATTTTGCTCGAACGAAACACTTTGCAGCTTTTCCCTTTGAATCCTCGGCTGAAGAATTGTAGGATATGTATATATATATATATATATACACGTCGCACATACAATCCAAGTGGCAATCTTTGATTCTACATGACTGGCGCATATGCGCGCCCAAGCCCCGTGCATATGCGCCGAACGTTCTGTCCGAACTTACAGCAAGTCGCGCATATGCGCGACGTCCTTCTGCGCATGTGCGCGACATTCTCTGGACTTGAGTCTTACCGATACACCTCCTCGCGCATATGCGCGCCCTATCTCGCGCATATGCGCGAGGTCCTCTGCCTTCGCCATGAGCTGCTCGTGCATATGCGCGTCTTTCTTCGCGCATGTGCGCGCAAGGTTCTGTCTACCTCGCGCATGTGCGCCCATCACGTCGCGCATGTGCGCGAGGACTCTTTCTTGCTCCTCATTTTGATTTTCTTTCGTCTTTCCCGGTCTGATCCGTTCCGTCTATAATCATATCAATTATCTCCAATAGATTATAATAATTATCGCCAAATCCTTTTAGATTAACCGGATAAATTTCTCGGGCCTTACACTATTGAAAATATTCAGTTACCAACTGATGCAGCACCAACTGAAACTGAAGAAAATACTCAGTTGGAAACTGAAGTAGTTGCTAACTTGGATGCAAAAAATGCAGAGTACAGATGGAAGAAATCACATCCTCCGGAATTGGTAATAGGTAATCCATCTGATATGGTAAAAACTCGCAATCAAATGCTTAATCTATTTATTCATTCAGCTTTTGTTTCTCAACTGGAACCAAAGAAAACTGATGAAGCTCTTGCTGATCCTAACTGGATAAATGCTATGAAAGAAGAGTTAAATCAGTTTACCCATAACAATGTCTGGAACCTAGTTCCAAGACCAGTTTTAAAAACTATTATAGGTACAAAATGGGTGTACAGGAAGAAACTGAACGAAGATGGTTCAGTTGTGCGTAACAAAGCAAGGCTAGTAGCACAAAGATACAAGAAAGAAGAAGGAATTGATTACGATGAAACATATGCACCAGTTGCAAGACTAGAGGCAATCAGAATATTCTTTGCCTATGCATCATTGAAGAATTTTGAAGTCTACCAGATGGACGTAAAGAGTGCATTCCTAAATGATCAGTTGCAAGAAGAAGTTTATGTTGAACAACCTCCGGGTTTTATCACTCACTCTTTTCCTGATCATGTCTATCATTTGAACAAAGCTTTATATGGTCTTAAACAAGCTCCAAGAGCTTGGTATGAGATAATTTCAAAATTCTTAACTGATCATGATTTCACTTTTGAATCAGTTGACAAGACATTGTTCAAATTTTCTAAGAATAATCATATTTTACTTGTGCAAATTTATGTTGGTGATATTATATTTGGGTCAACTAACCCCAAATTGAGTGAGAAGTTTGCCAAGTTAATGCAGGACAAATTCGAGATGAGCATGATGGGTGAACTGACATTTTTCCTTGGACTGCAGTTCATCAGTAAAACTGGACACTGATCATGGGGTAATATAAGTTGAGACGACACTCTACAGAGGTTTATAGGTTGATTATTGTACCTAACTGCTAGTCGTCCTGATATTGTATTTGCTGTCTGTATGTGTGCTAGATTTCAATCAAACCCTAAGCAATCGCATTTTTCAGCTGCCAAACGTATTTTAAAATATCTTAAAGGCACACCAAATGTTGGGTTATGGTACTCTAAAGACTCTTCTTTCAATTTAGTTGGATATTCAGATGCAGATTATGCCGGATGTAAGCTTTATCGTAAAAAGTACAAGTGGATCATGTCAGTTTCTAGGGGACAGACTGATTTATTGGTTCAGCAAGAAGCAGAAATCCATAGCTACTTCCACAACTGAAGCAGAATATCTTGCTGCTGGAAACTGCTGTGCTCAACTGCTCTGGATCCAGTAACAACTTAAAGATTACGGAGTTATTACCAAAGAATCGCCCATATTTTGTGACAATACTAGCACGATTGCTATCACCTACAACCCAGTTCTTCACTCAAGGACCAAGCATATAGATGTCAGGCATCACTTCATCAGAGATCATGTCTTGAAGAAGGCCATCAGATTGGAGTATGTTTCAACTAAACAACAAGCAGCTGACATCTTCACCAAACCACTGCCCGAGACTAAGTTTTCTTACTTTCGCAATATACTTGGTTTAATTGATTTAACCTGATTATATCATGGTTATTATCATTTTTTTCATCGTAACTGAGTCTTTTATCATCTGTTAATTGCTCACGTCAGTTAGTTGCCAATTAATAACATTTCACTTGAATTATTTTCAGTTGCATGATATTCGTCTAACCCAGTTTGTAAGCAGAAAAGTAAAGACAAAGATAAACTAATTAAATATTTTATTTATTATAAACGGAGAGTACATTGTTGATTTCCTTCTTCACAGCAGACCTCCACAAGGTCAACCAAACGATTAAATCCCCTGTGGAAGTCTTCAGGAAGCCTCTGAAATAGCTATGTGTTTCAGAGTCCACTTCTCTTTCTTAAGCATCAGTAGGTAGACACCTTCATCTGTGAAAATGTCCATCTCATCAGCAACGCACAAACGCCGCCGATATTTCTTCATTTGTGCCACCCGTTTGGGGGTGGCAACTGCTCCTCCCTGCTGAAGGAACTGGAGATCTTGAAGCTTTTGCCAAAATTAGAGAATCTTTTGGAAGACTTCATCTTCCATGGCAGTCTTCCTTGTTACCAGCGCTGAATCCATGAATTCTTCGGCCATGTCCGGAACCTTAGAACTGCTTGCATCTGCCATTATATCTCTTGAAATATTTATTTGCTAATGTGTTAAGACTAACCATGTTACTCCTATTTATAACCCAGGTTCAAAGAAACTGAAGGGACGTAATCATTACACTCGATGATTCATCTTCTGAAGCATAAAATTTACTTTATTACGTCACTCTATTTGTCCTTTAAACTTTCGTAATTTAAACATGAATTTATTAAGGGGGAATATCGGTTTTAAGAGGTTAACTGAGAAGACAATAGTTAGTGAATTTTCATCTGAAATGATTCAGTCTCACAACTGATCATTGAGCTGATAATTTAACTAATCTTCTCATATAAGTTAACTAATTAATCGTATTTTTATTCCAAATCAAGTGACGTGACTGTTACTTTTCTCATTAAATGATGAATAGTTTTTTAAAACCTGGACCCACTTGAACCATTTAAAATTGTACACACGTTTTTAGCACACGTACACATTTTTTTTTCAAATTTCCTTGGACTGATACGTGTCCAGAAATTGAACAGTCACTTACATATGTACCTTTCTCCCGCTCCAATTCAGTTCCGTCTTACGCGAACATTACTCTTCAGAGCAAATTCATACTCAGAGCTTTACCTTGCAAAATTTCAGATTTTCCAACTCTCAGAAATGGCAAACCAAGTTCCCGCACATATTCTGAATGCTATGGCTGTCAACTTTGAATCTGTTCTATCAGTCAATGATGCCGATATCAAGAAAGTATTTCAGGAAATTGGAAGCAGCAGGCTTAAAGACATTTCTGGGACAATCCTCTCAGGAAATTTATCCACATGAGCTTCATGACTTGTACTCAACTTGTTACGTTACTATTGATGGAAACGTCGCTGCTACTGTAAATGGTCAATTGCTGATAATTTCTGAAGAATCTTTCGGCGAACTGTTTCAATTGCCTACTGATGGGCTTAACAATTTCTCTGAGGTGAAAAACTCTGATATTGAGGAAATTCAGTCTCTTCTGTCAGCTGATGGTCGGAAAATCAAAGTTTCCGATCCCAAGAAAGATCTCAAGACAAAAATTCAATTGTTGGTAGATATTTCAGCCAAGGGGATACTAGCTAAGGCCTGGTTCATTTGCTGCCCTTACTCTTGTAAATTTTCAAGTCATGACGGTGATCATGGCTGAGAAGAAGATGAACTGGAGGAATATTATTTTCACCATTCTAAGAAATATGCTTCAGTCAACGAAGCACTCACGAGGATATGCCGTGCAAATCCGTTTTCTACTGAAGATGAAGGGGCTAGTGGGTGATACTGCTGAGAAATCATCCAAGTTCAAAGTTTTCAATGCTATGAATGTCCAGCCACTAAAGAACAAATTGTACATCTCTTCTGAAAAAATTGTAAAAATTAAAAAGGAGATTGGGACGCAACAGAAGGCTCCCAAATCAGTCAAAAAGGCAAAGACTCTGGCTCAGCTAAAGACGGCCAAGAGGAAACTGATTGTCAGTGAATCAGATTCTGAGAAGACACCCTCTCCTCAGGTCGTCAAGAAGCCGAGGACCTTGAAGTCAAAACCTGCTGCTGTGGTTGGCTCTACACCAACTGAAAGATTGAAACAATCGGATGCCCGACAGCCTATTCAGGCTATTCCAGCTGAAGTCTCAACTGAGGTTCAGTTACCTTCATCAATTGCTCAATCTAAAAAGTCCATCACCACATCTGGTGAAAAGGAGAAATCAGCAGGAGTCAAAGTTCCTATGACTCATATTATTCGCCCTACTATTCTTCCTCCTGCACGACCTAAAGGAGTTGTAATTCAGGAACTGGTGGATAATACTCAATCAGGACTGAGCATTCCTCATGTTCTTACTGATCAAAAAGGCAAGGGAAAATTAATCGAAGAGCCTAGGCCAACTAATGCCATTCAGACTAACATTGACCTCATTTGACAACAGGTCAATGCTTTTGTTGAGTCTCATCTGAAAATTTATGATGCGTGGGTGAGATTCAGAACTCACGTTTTTGCTAAACAATTGAGGAGGAAGTCTCAACTGGAAAAATTCATTAAACTGGAAGCAGCAGTTTTCAAAGTTGTCAAAGCTGCTACCATTGTTCAGGCACTGGATAGAAAAAATTATTTCTTTGATCAAATAAGAGACAAGAAGTTGTATCAACTGCTTGATAAACTGAAGAGCAATTACAACCCAACCAGTCCAACTGCTTACAATGACAGAGCTGTGTTTACTCAGTTGGATATGGACCTTATTTCTTTACAAATGGAGATAAAACATTGGGAAATAGATCAAGAGTTGGTAATTCAAGCAGATCCCACAGAATCTTCAGAAGAGGAAGCAGAAACTTTATCTCAGAAAAGAAAGCCATCCAAAGAACCGCCTACTACTTCAACTGAGCCAGTCAAGGATGTGCCTCAATCATCTTCTGCTACTGATCCTCTCATTTACATTGATGCTGAATTATCATTGGCAAATATCGATTAAATTATCCAATCAGTCGCCGCAGAATTTCAGCCCAATGTGTCTTCACCTGGTCCAGCAGTCGTGGAGGCTACGTTTGATACAACTGAGAAACTAGTTCAGTCCTTCATCCCAACTGAACAAGAAGTTCCACCTGAAGAGCCGGTTCAGTCATCTCTCATGCCGGTTCAGTCATCTGTCATGATTGAACAGGTAGTTGCTGAAACAATGGAGATTCAGCAGTGCTTAACTGAAAAACCTGCCGAGAAGGATTTTTTTGAAGAAACTGAGCAGCCAGTTCAGTCAGTTGTTATGACTGAACAGGAAATTCTTGAACCAAATGAAGAAGCTCAGCTGCCCTCAGCTACAACTGAAGAAGTGCCAGCTGACGAACCAGTTATTCAAACAACTAAAGAATCAGTTAGTCACTCAACTGAAAAACCAGCTGATTTTCAAACTGATAAACCAACCACTTCTTCTGATCTGAATCGTTTTTCTCCTCCCCAGCTTCAACAGGAATCCCGTGTAGAAGATGCTCCAGAAATGGTATGTGCAGAAACGGTAGTAACTGACAGGACTCTGGTGATCTTTGATCAAGCTACCAGAGAACAGGAACAAGGGACATCTGGGCCTTTATCTCCTCATCCCTCAATGGATATTGATTTAGTAATTGAAAATATTCAAGTCATCCAGCACAACCTGTCAGATATGATGACCACCATTTCAGACATCCAATCTACTCAGATTGCTCATACTCTAAAGCTGAATTCTTCAAATGAATCAAATTCTGAGAGACTGAAGCAAATTCAAGCTACTGTGACCTCTCTCTCATTTACAATGGAAGAAATAAAAAAGAACACAGGTATGGCTGAAAGTCTTTCCGTAACTCAAAATGTTATTGGCAAACAAGTTGAATTTTTGGAGACAACTGTTTTCAGGAAAGATAGACTTGCTGCAAACTACTATGCTCAATGATGTTTCAGACGTATCCACTACTTTTAAGATCTTATAAACCGATGTTCGGAGATTATCTAACAAGATGGATGAGTTTGACAAAAAAAGGGAATAGATACTAAAGCTAAAGCTCAACTAGATCAACAGCACAACAAGACAAAGAGAAGAAGTCTAACAGAAGAACTTTTAGCAGTTGACTGATTCGTTTTAGCATATTTTTCCAATTACTGAAGATTATTGTACTCTTTCATTCCTTGTACAAATTTGTACACTTAGAGAGTTATCTATAAAGAAGTTCAGTTGTTCAAGATCTTATTTTATCTACAATGAGCTCAGTTGATCGGTTATTATTTGCTTAGTTTTGTCAAACACCAAAAAGAAGGAAATTTTTGGAAACTAAGTTTCGGATGTTTGACAAACTGAAGGGCTAAAAATTCGAATAAACTTAACATAATCAGACGCCCCAACTGAATCCAGCAACTGAACTATCTAACCAACTGATCTACGTAACAGGACGCGACAGTCAACTGACTGCAGTTGTGAATTTTATCAGCTTCTACCTTTCAGCTGGGCACGTATAAGTTTAAAACACAACCGACAAACAATACAACAGTCTGCAACTGTTAGTGGGAACGCCGCATTTCAGAAAAAAGGCGTACTATACTATTGGCAGAAGAATTTTTGACGTGGCACATCAACAGGATAGAAAGTTTAAACCGCATTCAATATTATCGTTGGAAGGAAGCCTGGAAGGAGGCCTATAAATAGCATAGAGAAGCAGCTAAAGAAAAAAACAAAACTTTACAATCAGTTGCGAAGAGTGATCTAGCAATCTTCCTTACTATTACTCTGCTGAAATTCACGCTCACGCTTATCATATACATTCATAGCTGTTAGGCTATCTTTCGAGCATTTTAGCACATTGTTATACTGTGAAACTTGATCCTTGAGATCAGTTGTGCTAAGTTTTCAATCGAGAAAATTGAGTTGTAAACTAAGAGTTTCAGTTTTAGCATTGTTAAGTCCAAGCTGAAGTGGATCTATACAAATCTTGTATTGATCAAAGTCTTTTAGTGGAAATCCTATTTTCGTGATAGAAGGGGTGACGTAGGAGTAATTGAAATCTCCGAACATCCAGAAACAAACTTTGTGCATCTTTTACAAGCCTTTCAGTTACCATCTATCTTTCAGTCAGTTATATTCCGCACTTAACCGTTAACTGACTGTGATCGACTGTCAAGATTTTGAGGATCAGTTTCTCACCAAACTGATTCAAACCTTCGAGTAAGAATTAAAAACCGTGATTGTTTATTCAACCTCCCCTTCTAAACACTCCTTATCCTATAACTGATCCTATCAGATGTGATATACACAATTATTTAAACATGATTAACATTATATACACCATATTATTACCATAAAAATTACATATACATAAATTTATTGTTTTAAGATTTTGTAAACGGTCATAAATGACTAGTTTTTACCCTATAAATATGATTTTACAAACACATTCAATCACTTCAAACTTACTCTTTCTCCCTAAAAATTTTCTTCTTCGAAATTTTCGAAGAAGAAAAAAATGGTTCTTTCAAGGTTATTTTTATAATTATTTTGTTATTATACTCAATAGTCTTGTATTTATCAGAGAATATCAGCCTCACGTTTTTCTTTATTTTTAAGAATTCTTGTATTTATAATTTATGAAACATCTACTACTTAAAAATGCTACTAATTTTTTTTTTCACAAGCTCATTTTCGAAAATTCAAAAATTATGCATGCATGTGACGCTACTGAAAATTTCATCTCTCAAAAAATAATATTAACCATATACTGGATGAAAATACTGCAGTTTAAAAATAAAAGAAATACGAACGAGTAAAAATCCTGATAACCAATAACATAACAAAATGTATGAGTAAAAATATTCATGTCCATTCCTATCTCATAAACGTGATGTGCGGAAGAAATAGGTCTTCGGGTTCACGTGCGCACATCCAACTACGCCTACTCAGTCTTCGGCAACTCCAACCTCGTGATCAAAATGCTCACCTGCATCATTCACACCCTAGTGAGTCTAAAGACTCAACACACCTGTAACGTTATTAGCAAGTACATATACGTAACATGCAACAGTGAAAAGTACTGTAATAAAAATACGTTTCATGATCTTAAAAGCGTAAACGTAAACACATCATAAAAGCATAACGTGTCAAAACATCTCATCATATCATCATATACTTGTTCATTTTCTTAATCGAATTCAGTTCGTCAGTTGTGACTTTCGTATCAGCTCTAATCGTATCAGCTCTATTTGATGCATCCATCTACATATAACCGTGGTACCTGATAAGTGCAATTTATTGTACTTTTATTACTTGTTTTTAACTTAAAATTTTGTGATTCTTGAGCAGGTTTTATGTGATTTGTTGTTGTTTTTGTTGTTTTAGTTTGGAATCTTAGAATGAGAGTTTGTAGTAGTAAAGTGTTGAATTGGAAAGTGCAAAAGATAAAAATTGCCGAAGTTCCAGCGCACCCACGCTAACAAAGAGAGCGCACCCGCTGTCAATGAAAATCGAATTTCAGAAAATCTGCCGAAGCTGTACCGCACTCGCGGTCCTTGTTCTACCGCACCCGCGGTCACTGAAGTTCGAAAATGAAAGTTTTCCCCAAAGAGCAGCGCATCCACGGTCTATATAGCAGCGCACCCGCGGTCTTCGAAAAACAGAGTCCGAAAAATCTGTAACTTTGTGGGCTGCGCATGAAAGTCTATGAAAATTGTGTGCTACGATTTGAGACTTGTCTGGACTATAAAAAGGACATCATTTACTTACCATCTAGGGTATTGGGGATCAAAATAAGGAGTGGAGGCTGCTGGAAATTATTGAAGACTCAAGTTCTTCTAGTTCTTGAGAAATCTTTTGCACAAATCCGGGGACGAAAACAGCACTTCAAAATATTGTTCTAAGATCTTCTTTATTTTATTTTTCATTTGATATGTCTTGTTTTAGAACTATGTTTTATTGTTTTGCTTGTGTTATTATGAACTAATTTTTATTTCTAGAGGAATGATGGAACAAAACTAGAAACCATGTGTTGGAACCTATGAACTAAGTTATTTAAGTTCTTCATCTTGTTCATTTGTATTATTCCAATCTTAATGCTTTCAATTTATTGGCCATAAGTTGAATGATTTATATGTTTATAATTTATCACTTGGAAGAGGAAATTATAAACAAGAAAAGGAAAAAATACATCAATGGTATTTATAGAGTTTGGGAGAGCCTATAATGCTATTGAAGCTTATAGAGAATTTAGTGCTTGATGTGTTATTTATTTGTAGATTGTTGATGGGAACATTGCAATCAAATTTTAGATAACTAATATCGACTTAGCACTCGGGAGAGGGAGTAGATAATTATAGAATTCTTGGCTAATGAATAATAAGGATTTTTTTAACCTAGCTACAAGAAGTTACACATGGTAGATAGTTGAATGAAATCGAACCACTAGATCTTTTATTCCATTGTTATTGTTATAGTTTGGTATTATATTTATTTAAATCCATTTTCAATTTAGTTATTATTGCAAACAAATCTTTTAATCGATTTTTCTAAATAAAATCGAGACTATTTAATTACAATCATTAATATACATTTATATACATACTCCTCGAGGGATCGACACTTGTACTCGAAAATACATTTTATTACAACTTGACGTTGTGCACTTGCAAGCAATTAAGAATACACGCAACAAGTTTTTGGCGCCGTTGCCGGGGAGTGTTTATTATAAATTTATATTAGTATTTTTATCAATTAGTCTTGATTTTAATTTAGAGCTTTTTCTATTGGATTACATTAAACATTGATTTGTTTCTTTTCTTTGTTTGACAGTGCATGCGAAGATCGCAAAATCTTGACTTGCTTATCTTTGATCCTGAGATCGAAAGAACCGCAAGAAGATTAAGAAAGGCAAGAAGAGAAAAGATTCAAGCAATGGCTGACAACAGAGATAATGAAAATCCACCCCCTGCAATACCTATCAGAGATCATTTTAGGCCGGTACTAAATGCTCATTACTCGGGCATAGCACGAGGGACTATTAATGCAAACAACTTTGAGCTCAAACCCGCATTGATAAACATGGTTCAACAGAATCAGTTTGGGGGAGCCGCTACAGCAGATCCTCATCTACATCTCAGAACATTCCTTGAAATCACTGACACAGTAAAGATAAATGGTGTTTCTGATGATATAATTCGATTGCGCTTGTTTTCTTTTTCTCTTAGGGACCAAGCAAGAGGATGGCTCCAATTGCTTCTTTTGGGGAGTATCACTACATGGCAGAAATTAGCAACCAAGTTTCTTGCTAAATATTTTCCACCTGCGAAGTCTGCAAAGTTGAAAATTGAGATAAGTACTTTTAGGCAGACTGACTTTGAGCAATTATATGAGGCATGGGAACGGTATAAGGAGTTGTTGAGGAGGTGTCCAAACCATGGTTTTGAAGATGGGGTACAGATTGAATTGTTTTACAATGGTTTGAATGGACAAACAAGAGGCACTGTGGATGCAGCAGCTGGTGGCACGATATTTGCAAAATCACCTGATCAAGCATATGATTTGCTTGAACAGATGACCATTAACAGTTATTAGTGGTCGTCTGGGAGGTCAGGAGTAAAGAAGCCAGCTGGGATGTATGCCATAGATCCTATTACATCACTCACCGCACAAGTTTCAGCTTTAACAACTCAAATTGCAGCTATGAATAAAGCTAGTACAACAGAGGTTGAAAATGCATCGGTTGTTACTGAAGAACCACACATTCCTGATGAGGCTCATTATATCAACAATAGGAATTTTGGTGGCTACGGAGGATATCGAGGTAACCCTACCCCTAACACTTATCATCCTGGTTTGAGAAATCATGAGAATTTTTCATATGCTAATAATAAGAATGTGTTGAATCCTCCACCGGGGTTCAATACATCAAAGGGGGAAGGAAAACCTTCACTTGAGGATCTAGTTGGGACATTTGTTGCTGAATCTAGTAAAAGGATGGCTAGGACTGAATCTCATCTTGATGGCATGGAAACTCACATGGGAAATATGGGTGACACAATGAAATCATTGGAGACACAGATTGGACAATTGGCTAATGCATTGAGAGATCAAAATAGAGGTCAATTTCCAAGTAATACTGAAGTGAATCCAAAGGAGCAATGCAAAGCTGTAACTTTGAGAAGTGGAAAAGAACTAGAGGTGCAAAGTTCCAAGGAGAGAATGGACAAGGAGAAGACAGTTGAAAAAGAGGAAACTGAGGGATCTAAAGCTGAAGTTGAAGTTGAACAACCTCCAGTATTTAAGCCAACTCTTCCATATCTGCAGAGGTTCAAAAAGAAGAAATTGGATGATCAATTTGCAAAATTTTTGGAGATTTTCAAGAAGATTCACATCAACATTCCATTTGCTGATGCTTTAGAGCAAATACAAAACTATGCAAAGTTCATCAAAGATGTGATGTCAAAGAAGAGGAAGTTGCAAGATTTCGAGACAGTGAAGTTGACCGAAGAGTGTAGTGCCATTCTCCAAAAGAAGCTACCACAAAAACTAAAAGATCCAGGGAGTTTTACTATACCTTGCATTATTGGTGGTACTCAAGTTAATAAAGCTTTATGTGATCTTGGAGCAGATATTAATCTTATGCCATTTTCTACTTATAGGGACTTGAAGCTAGGGAAGGTAAAACCAACCACTATAACTTTGCAACTTGCAGATAGGTCACTCACCTATCCTCGTGGAATTGTTGAAGATGTTTTGGTAAAAGTTGACAAGTTTATCTTCCCTGCTGATTTTGTAATACTTGATATGGAAGAAGATAAAGATGCTCAATTGATTTTTGGGCGACCCTTCTTAGCCACTGGAAAAGCATTAATAGATGTACACAAAGGAGAACTCACCTTGAGAGTTGGTGGAGAAGCTGTCATTTTTAATATATATCACGCCATGAAGGAGTCAGATGAGGTAAGCACTTGTAAAAGCATTGATGTTTTAGACTCATGTATGTCCTTTGATTGTGCAGGAACTAGGGATCCCTTGGAGAGCTGTTTTATAGTTGCTGCTGGAACTATTGATGAAGAAAATTGGGAAGTGAAAGAGCAACAGGTGGCTCTTGAAGCACTGCAGAAAGAAAGGAGAAAAGATGCACCGCCTGAAGAGTTTAATGTAAATGAGAAAATTGAGGTAAAAGCACCTTCTCCTGAATTAAAGGAACTGCCAAGCCACCTTTGTTATGCATTTTTAGGGGAAAATTCGACATATCCGGTAATCATCTCTTCCTTTCTTACTTGTACTGAAAAAGAGAAATTGTTGAGAGTGTTGAGGAAATTTAAAACTGCATTTGGTTGGTCTATTTCTGATATCAAGGGGATTAGTCCCACTATATGCATGCATAAAATTTTGATGGAGGAATCGTGTACTCCTTATGTGGATCACCAGAGGAGGCTAAATCCAGCCATGAAAGAGATAGTGAAAAATGAAGTGTTGAAATTGTTAAATGCTGGAGTTATATATGCTATTTCTGACAGCAGTTGGGTATCTCCTGTGCAAGTAGTGCCTAAAAAAGGTGGAATGACTGTGGTAAAGAATGAAAATGATGAACTAATATCTACTCGTACTGTGACTGGATGGCGAGTATGTATTGATTATAGGAAGTTGAACAATGCCACACGTAAAGATCATTTTCCATTACCTTTTATTGATCAAATGCTTGATAGACTTGCTGGTTATTGTCACTACTGTTTTTTAGATGGTTATTCAGGTTATAACCAGATTGCTATAGCACCGGAGGATCAAGAGAAGACAACTTTCATGTGTCCCTATGGCACGTTTGCTTTTAGGAGAATGCCGTTTGGGTTATGCAATGCACCTGCCACTTTCCAGAGTTGCATGATGAACATTTTTGCAGATATGGTGGAGGAAATAATGGAAGTCTTCATGGACGACTTTTCGGTATTTGGTTCGTCGTTTGATCACTGTTTACATAACCTTTCCCTTGTTTTGCAGAGATGTCAAGAAAAGAACTTAGTTCTTAATTGGAAAAAGTGTCATTTTATGGTCCAAGAGAGTATTGTTCTTGGACATAAAGTGTCTTCAAAGGGATAAGAGGTAGACAGAGCCAAACTGGTTGCAATTGAAAAGCTTCCACCACCGAAGAACATCAAAGGAATAAGGAGTTTCTTAGGACACGCCGGGTTTTATCGTAGATTTATCAAAGATTTTTCTAAGATTTCTAAACCTCTGTGTAACTTGCCTGAAAAAGAGTCGACTTTTATATTTGATGATGATTGTTTGCAGGCATTCGAGAAGATCAAAATGGCATTGGTAGCTGCACCAATTATGATAGTGCCGGACTGGAAAGAACCCTTTGAGCTAATGTGTGATGCAAGTGATTATGCAGTGGGTGCTGTATTAGGCCAAAGAAGGGAGAAGATGTTTAGGGCGATTTACTACGCAAGCCGCACGATGGATGTTGCACAGCAAAATTACACTACAACCGAGAAGGAGATGCTTGCAGTAGTATTTGCTTTCGACAAATTCAGACCTTATTTGATTGGCACAAAGGTAATCATTTTCACTGACCATGCAGCTCTTCGCTACCTATTCGCCAGGAAGGATGCAAAACCACGCTTTATAAGGTGGATTTTGCTATTACAAGAATTTGACTTTGAGGTCAAGGATAAAAAAGGTAGTGAAAATCAGGTAGCTGATCATTTGTCAAGGCTTGAGCTGGAGGAGAAGAAAGAAGAGGGAGCTATACAAGAAACATTCCCTGATGAGCAACTCTTCAAGTTAAATTCTATACTTCCTTGGTTTGCTGATATTGCTAATTTTTTGTCTTGTGGCACCCTTCCTCCAGATTTGAGCTATCATCAGAAGAAGAAGTTCGTCCATGACATCAAGTTCTATTATTGGGATTGATCCATTTGTATATAAGAGGTGTGCTGACCAAGTGATTAGGAGATGCGTGAAGGGTATCGAAGCTCAACAAATTTTGGAGAAGTGTCATTCTTCACCATATGGTGGACATTTTAGAGCATCACGAACAGCAGCTAAGGTGTTGCAATCTGGTTTTTATTGGCCTAGTTTGTTTAAGGATAGTTATACCTTAGTAAAGTCATGTGATAGATGCCAGAGGTTAGGAAACATATCTAGGCGTCATGAATTACCACTGACAAATGTTTTGGATGTGGAACTTTTTGATGTTTGGGGCATAGATTTCATGAGACCCTTTCCCCCTTCTTTTGGTAATTCTTATATTTTATTAGCTGTTGATTATGTGTCGAAATGGGTGGAAGCAATCGCAACCAATACTAATGACTCTCATGTTGTAGCGAAATTTGTGCATAAGAATATCTTCACTAGGTTTGGAACACCGAGAGCCATCATAAGTGACGAAGGTACGCATTTTTGCAATATAATTTTCAACTCACTTTTGGCTAAATACAATGTGAAGCACAAAGTGGCACTAGCATATCATCCTCAGTCGAATGGAGAAGCTGAAGTATCCAACCGGGAAATTAAGCAAATACTGGAAAAGACTGTCAACACCAACCGGAGAGATTGGGCTATGAAGTTGGATGATGCGTTATGGGCTTATCGGACTGCATTCAAGACGCCTATTGGGATGTCTCCCTATAGGCTAGTGTTTGGGAAAGCATGTCATATGCCGTTGGGGTTGGAGCATAAAGCATTTTGGGCTGTGAAGAAATTAAATTTTGATTTGAAAGCTTCTGCCGACGTTAGAAAACTACAGTTGAGCGAGATGGATGAATTCCGAAACGAAGCATATGAGAATGCCAAGATCTACAAAGAGCAAACTAAGAAGTGGCATGACAAAATCATTGTCCGAATGGAGCTCAAACCAGGACAACAAGTACTATTGTTCAACTCTCGTCTGAAGTTGTTCCCTGGTAAGCTAAAGTCGCGTTGGTCAGGGCCGTTTGTTGTGGAAACGGTGTCTCCTTATGGGGCTATCGAGTTAAAGTGCAGTGATGGGAGAACCTTCAAGGTCAATGGACAGCGGGTTAAGCCGTACTATGGGACTGAAGTAAGGAATATCGACAGTGTCAAGCTGAGCGAACCAAACTGATCAGACTAGTGACAGTCGGGCTGAAGACGTTAAACCAATCGCTTATTGGGAGGCAACCCAAATTTTTGTTTCTCTTTTGCATTTTGTTTTCGGTTTTGCTTTTATTTTTTTATTATGATTATTTTTGGTTGTGTACTTTTAGTATAGTGTGTGCTTGTATCTTCCCAAATCTAATGAATCCCAATTGTTTTCTTTTCAGGAATAAAAATTGGAGAAGAAAAAAATTTCCCGAAGGAATACCGCACCTGCGGTATAATTTGTAACGCACCTGCAGCGTTTAAGACAAAAAAATATTGAAAATTTCCCGAGTGCTAAGCGCACCCGCGCTAACAATGAGACCGCACCCGCGATCAATGAAGAAAAATTTCAAGAAATTCCCGAAAGCACACCGCACCCGCGGTGTCTGAGAAATCAAATATTGAAAATTTCCCGAGAGTTAAGCGCACCCGCGCTAACAATGAGACCGCACCCGCGGTCAATGAAGAAAAAATTTTCAAGAAATTCCCGAAAGCATACAGCACCCGCGGTCTTTGTTTTACCGCACCCGCGGTGGTTGATTTTAAAATCAGAATGGGGCAACATTTACGCATAAACGAAGAACACTTCTTCAAAAATTTCTCCTCCACTTCGAAATTCCTCCACTGAAAACACACTCAACACTCAAAGTTTGTTCTTTCAAGCATAAATTTACCACTCCACACCTACATAACTTCAATTATTCCATCCAATACCCATCTTATTCCACAAATTCAACACAAAACCTAGGGTGTGAAAAGGGGGCTCGAAAATTTTCAACCAAGGATTGAATGGAGCTTTGATTTTGTTCTTCATGAAACATTTCTACACTCAAGGTGAGCAAATCCATAGTACATTTGTTGAAATTCGAAATTAGTGGTGTTATTGGCTATGGAGAAAAAATTGAATTTTAGTGGAATACATTGTTGATATTGTTGATTATATTGGTGTGTATATTGTTGATGTGTTGTTATTGTGGTTAACAATTTTGGGGGTGTGAAGAATCATCTAGTTTTGTGAATTGGATTGAAGGGGAAGTTGGTGATCTGAAGGTGTTTGATAAAATGCCTCCAAGAAAGAAACAATCCAAGGGTGCATCATCATCTGCAAATTATGATGCAAACAGGTTTTGGGACGAGAAAGCGGAGGAAAACTATGGAAAATTTTTGAACAAAAGCAGTATAAAAGAAAGGGGATTTGATCTGAGTTTCCCCCGAACTGAAATTGGATTAATGCTTACTGCTCGGCATTGGGAAGAGTTTGGCAAGCAGCCACAAGATGCTGTCATTTAGTTTGTAAGAGAATTTTATGCTAACCTTAAGGTTAAGCATGAACAATTGAAGGTTTTGGTGCGAGGTAAAATGGTCGCTTTTGATACACATACTATCAATACGCTGTATGGTATACCTCTATGTATGCATGATGAATATGAAGAATACCGGACTGAGCAAGTTGATTATAATAATATTCTTCAAACAATATACATAGAGGGAGCGGAGTGGAGAATGAGAGAAGATGTGCATGTCAGCCTAGCCAAATCTGATCTGAAAAGAGTTGCCAAAGATTGGTATTCCTTTATTTCTGCTAGGATTAAGCCTACCGAGCATACCACCACCGTCATCAAGGAGAGGGCAATCCTGACTTTTTGCATCATGATGGGGAAGACAATTGATTTAGGTCAATTGCTTCAGAGTTCGATGCTTGATTATGCAAAAGGTAACTCTCCTAGTGGACTCCTCCACCCTTCTCTTATCACTGCATTATGCCAGAATGCGGGAGTGACTTGGGCAGTGAATGAAGAATTGTTAAAGCTGAAAAATGTCATTGTGGTAGTTCAACCACATAGGGCAGTGAGAGGTGAACAAGCTGCGGCACGTCGAGCTGAAAGGGAATTCAACAGAAGAGCTGCAGAAAGACGTGCCCAGGCTCAAGCTCAAGAACCACAAACACAACCGCAACAAGGAAATATGAGAGCTAGGTTGACCCATTTGGAAGAAGAAATGCGAAATCAACGCCAAGACATGGATAAGTTTCGGTTTAGGACCGATACATTTCTGGGATATATGATGGATTTTACGTCTGTCTTGGCTTAGCAATTTCCATCAGCTTCAACCTCTGGTAATCCATTTCCACCTCCTCCATAGTGGCCACCCATATACCACCCGCCGGAGTTCCAACCACCACAAGATGACGCAGATGATAAGGATGGCGATGACCACTGACGGTCGTTGCCCGAGGTATGTGTATTCGTCTAACTTTCATGATCATTTACATCGAGGACGATGCACATATTTAAGTTTGGGGGAGAGATATTATTTTATTTTGTGTGTTTTATTTTGTGTGTTGTTCATTTTATTTAGTTTTATTTGAGTGTTTTATTTTTTTCTTGTGAGTTTGTTGCTTGTGTGTTTGTAGTGTCATAGTCATGAAATTTTTTATTTGAAATGGCCAATGATGAAAAAATTTTTGTATTGAGAAAAAAGGTCATGCATTTCATTAATGTTCATCAATCAATTTGAAAAATTTAGAGAACAATCATGAGATTTGGTAAATTTGAGACTTATAAATTCTAAACAACTCTGCGATTTTTATTTGATATTGAAATATATTTTTGCAAACACATATATGATTGAGGCAATCTTTGATTTTATTTGGGCCTATTTATATTGTTCATAAATATTCATTTGAAGCCCTCTTGAGCCTATATGAGAAAAGAATTGTGTTCTTGAAATTTCTTGGAAGCCAAGCACTTTTCTTGTGAATATATATGTATTTGGTTGATGCATTGAGACATCACTTTTCACGATGATTAGATTCTACTTTGTGTTAGTGAATTGAGATTTTGTCTAGAACTATCCAAACAACACTCGAGGCGAAATACGGACAAACCATGATTTAGGTGATTTTTTGGATCGATTGAGCCTTTCAAGCTATCAAATAAAAATAATTTATCATTTGTCACCTCTTTGAGCTTATACGAATTCGAATGGCACACGTTAATATGTGGAAAAGACCCTCATTCGATATCCTTTCAAATATCCCACATTTACTACCCCGTTGAATATCTTAAACATTAATTTCCTACCTTCTCAAGGGAGTAAGAATTCAAAGGATCAAAGAAATGAAAATTCTCCTATAAAAGAAAAGAAAAATGAATGATGTTACATTGAAGAAGTTGGAGAAATATGGGGGAAAAAAGAGATGAAATGAATTAAAAAAAAATGGAGATGAAAGAAAGAAATGGAGTTTGCAAAAGAGATAAAATTCAACTTACTCCCTTATTTGAATTCCTAATCTTCATTTGTAGCCATGAGCCAAGGCCTAACATTACAAGCATTGCAAATCCTATTGACCAAGTCATAGTTGTCCAATATACTAGTGGAGAGTGTTTGGGAGGATTTAGCCTATGGACAATCGATAAACACTTCCATTGAGTATGAATCTGAACAATTTTACACACACCTCATTGCATCAAATATTTATTGGGTATTTCTTTCTTGAATGAATATGGCTTTGAACCCAATCTTTACCATAAAGGACCTCTTGATTTGTGTTTGTAAAAATTGAAATCGATTGAGAATGTTTTGAAACATGAGTTGAAGAAATTAGAAAATAAGAAAATTAACAGATTGCATGATTTTATCCGGATGAAAAAGTGGTTGGATTGATTTGACTTGTGAATGTGGGGGAGTTTGATAAGTGCAATTTATTGTACTTTTATTACTTGTTTTTAACTTGAAATTTTGTGATTCTTGAGCAGGTTTTATGTGATTTGTTGTTGTTTTAGTTTAGAAGCTTAGAATGAGAGTTTGGAGTAGTAAAGTGTTGAATTGGAAAGTGCAAAAGATAAAAATTGCCGAAGCTCCAGCGCACCCGCGCTAACAAAGAGAGCGCACCCGCGGTCAATGAAAATCGAATTTCAGAAAATCTGCCGAAGCTGTACCGCACCCGCTGTCACTGAAGTTCGAAAATGAAAGTTTTCCCCGAAAGAGCAGCGCACCCGCGGTCTATATAGCAGCGCACCCGCGGTCTTCGAAAAACAGAGTCCGAAAAATCTGTAACTTTGTGGGCTGCGCATGAAAGTCTATGAAAATGGTGTGCTACGATTTGAGACTTGTCTGGACTATAAAAAAGCATCATTTACTTACCATCTAGGGTGTTGAGGATCAAAATTAGGAGTGGAGGCTGCTGGAAATTATTGAAGACTCAAGTTCTTCTAGTTCTTGAGAAATCTTTTGCACAAATCCGGGGACGAAAACAGCACTTCAAAATCTTGTTCTAAGATCTTCTTTCTTTTATTTTTCATTTGATATGTCTTGTTTTAGAACTATGTTTTATTGTTTTGCTTGTGTTATTATGAACTAATTTTTATTTCTAGAGGAATGATGGAACAAAACTAGAAACCATGTGTTGGAACCTATGAACTAAGTTATTTAAGTTCTTCATCTTGTTCATTTGTATTATTCCAATCTTAATGCTTTCAATTTATTGGCCATAAGTTGAATGATTTATATGTTTATAATTTATCACTTGGAAGAGGAAATTTTAAACAAGAAAAGGAAAAAATACATCAATGGTGTTTATAGAGTTTGGGAGAGCCTATAATGCTATTGAAGCTTATAGAGAATTTAGTGCTTGATGTGTTATTTATTTGTAGATTGTTGATGGAAACATTGCAATCAAATTTTAGATAACTAATATCGACTTAGCACTCGGGAGAGGGAGTAGATAATTAAAGAATTATTGGCTAATAAATAAGAAGGATTTTTATAACATAGCTACAAGAAGTTACACATGGTGGATAGTTGAGTGAAATCGGACATCTAGATCTTTTATTCCATTGTTATTGTTATAGTTTGGTATTATATTTATTTAAATCCATTTTCAATTTAGTTATTGCAAACAAATCTTTTAATCGATTTTTCTAAATAAAATCGAGACTATTTAATTACAAGCATTAATATACATTTATATACATACTCCTCGAGGGATCGACACTTGTACTCGAAAATACATTTTATTACAACTTGACGTTGTGCACTTGCAAGCAATTAAGAAAACACGCAACAGTACCCGGTGGCGGGCACATTAGCGACAGTATTACCCATCCATTGAGCCTTGGCCTTATAGCTCATCGTATACATATTTCGTTAGTCACAACCAAGTCCCACCCTTCAAAAACATCATCATTTTCATCACTTATCAAAATCATGTATATACGTAGTTTTTCCTTAAAATCAAGCATGCAACGTATTTTCATAATTACATAAAAATCATATTCGTGATACATAACATTTAAAAACATGACAAATTTGTTATCAGGGCGCTACCAGGACTAAAAACCCGACCCGGGTACAAAATAAACATTTTGTCCCTGGAAACCCTAAATGATCATCCCTAGACCTCCAAATTTTGACCCAAAGCCAACCAAATTCCTTAAAACACCTCAAAATATTACAATAGCATTTTTTAAACGTAAACTCGAGCCTGTTCTAAAACTTATACAATTCGTTTTAACACTTGGACCGGGGTCCCGAATCAACCCGAATGTCAACCAAACTTCTTCCAACTTGAAATATGACTTAAATCTACAAGTATAGCCCCTAAACCTCATGTTCCAGTCCACTTAAGCCCCTCAAACAGCGCTACAAGTTGCTGGATTTTTTGGCCCTTTTCTAATCCATAAAACTCTAATGCACCAAGCCACAAACCTTCGGCTCTAGCCCACTCTAAGCCAGACCAGATTCGAACAAGCATACCTTAGGACCAAGATTGAGCGTAGGTAGCCTTCTCTGGACCACTCACCCGAGCCTACAGCCCTCTGCACTCAACTTCATGTTAAATGCCCGAAAGCCCTAACATCAAACCAACCGAGCCGCCTTTCAACCTAGCTCTTCAAAAAGCTTATGGACCATGACCAGCTGCTCAAATCCCTCTCCCAGCCCTGTCATGAACCCAAGAGGGTCGACTTCATGGCTGAAATCGAGCAATGCACGGCTACACATCCCCAAACTCTCGATCTAGCTGCAACCATCCCAAAACAACCTAGGTTGATCTGCCCTCATTACGGCTCAACCAATCCTCGATTCCAGCCCCTAGTTACTTAAACCCTTGATTTTTTCGGCCCCATAAGATCATGATTCGGCAGCCTCTTACACAAACACAAGGGAAACCATGAGTATGAGTCAAAAGAAATCATATTTCATGACAAACCTTTGCGCAACTGATGCTATATGATAAACCAACGAATTCTTCATGCAAATAAATATACATCAGCATATATATATGGTGTAAATGATGAGAAAAGAGATACATGGCGTGCCTTAATGATTTGTGCTAAAAAACTTTAAGATATGCGCGTAGGACTACCACTGGAGGAGCGGGGAAGAAACCTTCTTGAATCCTAGGGAGAAAATCCGAGTTGCTACTAGTTTTATGTGAGGGTGGATGCTGCTGAATGAGGGGAGGGGCGGCCAGTAGGTATAATTATGGTTAGGGTTTGCTAGGGTAGTGTTTAAGTAGAGTATTAATGCACTAGTGGGCCGTAATTTAAAATTCAATGGATTAAAAGGGTTTTGGGTCCATTAAACACTAAAACAAACCCATCAAGCCTTATAATACTCCCGAAAATATTTCATTTTGATACATTTTTTAAAATACTGCCTGAACCCTTTAAAAATTACGTACCGATTAACAATATAACACAACGAGTAAAAAAAGCCCAACTGTTGCGTGCAATAATTGTCGCTGCTTGGTAGAGCGATCGAACTATGGTGCTGGAGCTGCTGTGCAGTTTAAAAGATTTGAGTTGCACCATTACTACTAACTATAACTTTTGGTAAAGCGGCAAGCGCTCGGTCCTACAATTGGTACCAGAGCCAAGGTCACGGGTTTGATTCTCATTTATTGCAAGGAGTGCAATTATTGAGAGGGAGATTGTTTGGTGCAATAATTGTCCCTGCTTGGTAGAGCGATCGAACCGTGATACTTGAGCTGTTGTGCGGTTTAAAATATTTGAGTTGCACCATTACTACTAGCTATAGCTTTTGGTAAAGCGGCAAGCGCTCGGTCCTACACCAACCAAGGCCCATTTCTAAAAATCATACTTAAATACACCTCATACTAAATAATTAAAAATAATTATTCAATAAAATATTTTTCCTGATTATCCCCGGTCTCCATTACCCGTTCGAGCGCGAAATGCAACTTAAAACTCTAATGGATGAAACTTTAAAATACCCATGAAATAACACCTAACAATGCAATATTCATGCATTAAATGCATAAAAATATTAAACACATATTTTATAAAATCTAGATTGCATGCAGCGAGGTTACGTAGTCGAATTTCCTGGACCTTACGATTCTCCCCCACTTAATTTGAATTTCGTCCTCAAAATTCAAAACGTGCCAAACAACTCTAGATAGAGACTCCTCATCTCGGTCTCCATCTCCAGAGTAGCCTCCTCTTCGGAATGATTCAGTTACTTGACTTTGACCATGTGGATCACCTTGTTCTGGAGCCTCCTCTCCTGTCTGTCCAATATCTGAGTGGGTCTCTGCTTGAAAGACAGGTTTCGGTGTCAGCGGAACTGGTTCATAGTTCAGCACATGCGAAAGATTTGACATGTACTTCCACAGCATGGAGACATGGAACACAGTATGAACTCCTGTCAGGTTCGGCGGTAATGCAACTCTGTATGCGAGTGTCCCAACTCTCTCTAGGATCTCAAACGGCCTTTTGTATCTAGAACTGAGCTTGTCCTTCTTCCCCAAATCTCATCACACCCTTCATCGGTGCAACCTTCACGAACATGTGATCCCCCACAGCAAACTCAAGATCGTTGTGTCATTGATCTGTGTAACTCTTCTGCCGGCTCTAAGTGGTCTTCATCTTGTCTCAGATCTTAACCATTAACTCTGCAGTCTGACTGAAAATATCCAGCCCTAGCTCTGCCCTCTCTCCTACCTCGTCCCAATACACTGGAGAGCTGCACTTCCTCCTGTATAATGCCTCATATGGAGCCATACCGATCGATGCCTGATAATTGTTGTACGTGAACTCCACAAGAGGTAATTTTGGCTCCTAAGTGCCCTGGAAGTCGATCACACACGCTCTGAGTAGATCCTCCAATATCTGAATCACTCTCTCTGATTGGCCGTCACTCTGAGGATGGAAGGCAGTACTGAATAGCAGCTCAGTACCCAATGCCTAATGCAGACTCTTCCAGAAAGCAGGCGTGAATCTTTGATCCCTGTCTGACACGATGGACATTGGAATCCCATGCAGCCTGACTATCTCTCTGACGTACAACTATGTGTACTAGTCATGGTGAAAGTCTTCCTGATCGGTAAAATTTGTGCTGATTTGGTGAGCCGATCGACTATCATCCAGATGGAATCATATCCTCTAGTCGTCCTCGGAAGTCCCGTCACGAAGTCCATGGTGTTGGAAAATTAATTTCGGTTGTTTGACAAACTAATAGATTAATTTATTGGACTAGACTGATCACACATAAATCAATTGACAGTTGCCTAACTGAAGACTAATGCACAGTTTATAGAAGGCAATTGAAACCATCCGAACTGAACTTACGAAGACAACTGACTATTCAGTTGGAAACTGATCAGTTGACATATTCAGTTATGAGCTTACCAGCGAATCAGCTGATCAATCAGCTGTACACGTCATCAGTGGTTGAAAAGGACATTCAACCGACAACAGTACAAAGCAGACTGCAACTCGTAGTGGAATGCCGCATTTCAGAGTTTACGGTGTATGAATGTTAGAAGAATATTGACGTGGCAATCAACGGATATAAAGATTCAAATATTATTTAATGTTATCATTGAAGAGAACCTATAAATAGGTGAGAAGAGCAGTTGAGAACCAACTCTTATCAACACGATCTATCTATTCTCTCAAACTTGCTGTTACTCTGTTGAATTTATTTGAGAATAAAAAATCTCACACTTATCAAAATTATTTGTAGCATTTGAGGCTACTTTTCGAGCATATAAGCACAAACTGTTTTATTGATTATTTGATCTTTAACTAGATCAGTTGTGCTAAGTTCAGTCGAAGAACTGTGATATTTAATAAACTAAGAGTTTTAGTTTTGGCACTGTTAACTCCAAAATGAAGTGGGTCTGTACTAGTTTTGTATTGATCAATGTCTTTTAGTTCATATCCTATCCTTGTTATAGAAGGGGTGCCGTAGGAGTTATTCAATCTCCGAACATCCATAAATCTTCGTGTTATTACTTCAATTACTTATTCTATCTTTCAGTCAGTTTATTTCTGCAACTGTTATCAGTTAAACTGATTGTCATTGACTGACAAGATTCCTAGTTTCAGTTTGTCACAAAACTGAATCCTCATTAGAAAAGGTTATAAAATTCGTGAGTCCCCCCCTTCTAAACACTTTTCAACCAATCAACCGATCCTAACAAATGGTATCAGAGCAGTTGAATCTTGTCTCAGAATACTCTTATTCACAATGTGATCAACATGTCTTCATTCAACAAAATACCGATGTTTTCAATATAATATTTTGACGACTGGAAAATCAGAATGCAGGCTCATTTAGCTGCACAAGATGACGACATGTGGTATGTAATCACTAATGGTCCCATGAAGATCCTAAAAGAAAATACAGCAGTTGTCATTACTGATGAGGCACCTCATCGTATAGAAAAGCCTAGAGAAAAATGGACAACTGAGGACAAAAGGAAAGCCAACCTAGACAATGTGGCTAAGGACATCTTATACAAAACACTGGATAAAGTCACTTTCAGCAAAATCAAGATGTGCAAAATTGGCAAAGAGATATGGGAGAAACTGATCCAGCTATGTGAAGGAAACGAGCAAACAAATGAGAAGCTATCAGTTGCTGTTCAAAAGTTTGATAACATCAGGATGAAAGCTGGTGAATCCATGCATGATTATGATGAGAGGATCAG
This sequence comes from Primulina tabacum, assembly GCF_025594145.1. Lineage (NCBI taxonomy): Eukaryota > Viridiplantae > Streptophyta > Magnoliopsida > Lamiales > Gesneriaceae > Primulina > Primulina tabacum. The sequence goes on along the minus strand of NC_134562.1, from coordinate 18,554,391 downwards.
TGGTATTATCAATGAACTAAATGCACTTGGCAAAGTGTATTAAAACAAAGAAGTGGCACCGAAGGTGATTAGAGGTCTTCCCGAAGAATGGCATGTCAAGACCATGGCAATGAGAGAGTCAAATGATCTTAATAAGATTGAACTTCATGACTTTTTTGCTGATCTAAAGGCTTATGAGTTTGAACTACAAACCACAGAAGGAGAGCCTTCTGCACCAACTGCCACAACTGATGTCAGACTGGAACCAACTGAATCAATTTACAAATCTGCTGATCAACTGAGCAATATGATACTATGTCATTGTTTGTCAAGAAATTTAATAGGTTCATAAGGAGGAATCAAGGAAACTTTCAGAAGCAATATCAGAAAAACCAATCCAAAGAAGAATCTTATGTTTGCTACAACTGTGGCAAATCTAGTCATTTCATAGCAGACTGTCCTAAGCCAAATAAAGACAATCGAGTAATCATTCAAGAAGAAGCATGAAGTGCTTTTGGCTGAAGAGAGAAAATCTAAGTGTAGAGCCCAAAATCAGTACACGTAAAACCCATGCATTTATTTAAATTGTTACTTATTTAATTAATTTTAAAATGATTTTTAGGGAAGCGTGATTTATGAAATTGCATTATTTTGAATTATTACAAGTTTATGTGATGCACCTTAAATATTTTTCGAGTTTCATGTTTCAGGCGAATATTCGATGCGTGATCGAGGAAAAGAGATCAGCGACGATTTAGACGATTTTTAAAATGTGATATTTTATTTCAAGTCTAGAAAGTGTCATTTTAAATGATTTATGAAGTTTTAAGTATTTTAAAGCCTAATTTAATTATTAGGTGATTTTTAAGATTTTAAAGTATCAGAGTTTATGACTTGAGTATTTCATTCTAAATTACGGGATTTTTATTAAAGTTAATAGTGGGTTAGTAGTCTTAATAGCAAGTTAATTATTAAATTAAAGCCTTTAATCCCTACTAACCCACTAAATCACACACACACATACACGTTACACTCACACGCACATGCACATATACACACACACTTGGCCTTTGCACACACACACATCTCTTGTACCCTTTCATTTCTTTTTGGAGAGAATTTGGAGGATTCTTAGGCTCTTTATTCCGCAGCCCCATCTCCACCTTTCTCCTTCAAAATTTCATCAACCACACGTTGATTTTAGTAGAAAAACGTGCCTCAACTCGCTCGGATTGTTTCCCGCACCGCGTCGCTTCGTTATTCACCGTATCGTGAGTTTTAAAGATCAAAGACATGTAATTTCGTTTTTGCATCGATCTTGTCATAGTAATTATTTTGATGTATATTGTATGAAAAACATGTATATGTTAGGAAAAAGTTTGAGCAAAAATGTTTGAAACGATTTTGGATCTCAAAAACCAAGTCTTCGGTATTTTCGAATACTGGGAATTTTCGGTCGATTTTATGAAAACACTTTCAGCATATAAAAAGTAGGAGTTTTTGATACCTTTGATTTGACAGTAAATTCGTAATATTTGGATGTGAAACGAGTGAGTTATGATCATTTTTGTGGGACTGCACAAGTTGTAAAATTTTTGTGTCACAAAATCCGTCACCCTCTGTTATTTCGAATTCTGAGACTTATAGGCTGGTTTTCTGGAAATATTTCAACATATGAATTGTATTACTCAGTGTTGTCTTCTATTTGACATTAAATTCGAATTTTTTTGATAAGAAATGAGAGAGATATGATTTTTATCATTAACCCAGTCAAGCTGTAAAAATTTGTGCATGTTCTTCACGTTTTCTCAAGTTTTGGTTGCAGGCTTCGTTGGGATCTCCTGAATCTTTGCTGCTTTGGTTAGGGCAGCATGTCTAGAGCATTCCAACAAAGTTCTCGATGTTTTTAAGTATGTTCGACGTGCAAAAAAAATGTTTTATTTTTTATGTATTCTAAATGACTTGTGACCAAATATGAACGGGTTTGGAAGTCGGTGAACGTGGCCAAGGACCTCTCCACCCCGGTAAAGTATGACCTGGTTTGATCAGTATTGGAAAGCGGTAAAGTATGACCAGGGACTAATCCACCTGGTAAAGTATGACTGGAGATCTTATGTATGTGGTAGTGGACATCCCTGCCAGCCCAGTACTGTGGTTTAGTCTGATCAGGCACATTTATGTATGGATCACTTGCTTTGAAACATATCTGTACGCAAAATGATGTTATGAATGTTCAAGTATGAATGATGCAAGTATTTTAATATAAAGTTTTACGATATGATGGCACGTCTACGTTTATGTAAGTACGTTAAGGTTCAAGTATGTATGTCCTACTTTAAAATGCATGTGATTTTATTATGTATTACTTGTTATTCTCAGTTTATAAATGTTGAGTCTTTAGACTCACTAGACTTGATCGGTGCAGGTGAGGACGAGGTCGAGGAGACGAGAGGTGGGGACCAGTGAGCCGGCTCGGACTACGCAGAGGCTAAACCCGATGACCGCCTATGTTTTAAGAATTTCTTTATGCATTTTAAACTCATTTACTATGATGTTTTGGAAAAACATTTTATGTTGTTTAAAATAAATACTTTTTCAAGCTTGTTTACATTCCAAATATTTTGTCAAACATTTTATTTGTGATGCATTTTGAAAGACGATTTTCTTATTTAAGAAAATTTTTATTTTTTCACAAATTTAAGTAGTTCAAAATATGGTACGTCTCAGTTGGTATCAGAGCGATGTTCTTGTAAAGGGTTATGCCTATTGTCAGTTTCGAGAAGCTCACGAAGCCACACCTCAAGTCTGTAAGTTTTAAGATTTTAAATTATTTTACGTAGTAAGCATCAAGTCTCGATTTCAGCATATGCATGTTTGAGTTCAAGTTATGTGCATCTTATGATATTAGTAGTATGTTCATGTATGTTGGGTTTACGTGTTGGGCAAATTTTGGAATAGTATGCCTCCTAGACGCATGATTAACCGGGAAGCAAGGGATGAGGACAGAGAGGCTCGAGAGGAGGGGGGAGACGCTCCTCCTCCTCCACCGCCAAATATGCAGGCACAGATGCTTGCAGGTATTACTCAGTTCTTCGCACAGTTTGCGTGGGACCAGACAAAGTGGACACAGGGGCGAGGCCCAGACCAGAGGCAGTGTATAAGAGGTTCAGGAGGATGGACCCAAAAGAGTTCTCGGGGACTACTGACCCGATGGTAGCTGAGGGATGGATTAAGTCCATCGAGGTGATTTTCGCTTTCATGGAGCTGCATGATGCAGACAGAGTTAGATGTGCCACTTTCCTGTTAAGAGGAGATGCCACAATGTGGTGGGAGAGCGCATCTGTGTCGATGAATTTGCAAACACGGACTTGGGATGGTTTCAAGGAGGTCTTCTACTCCAAGTACTTCACTGAAGAAGTACACTCCCGGCTGACTAGGGAGTTTATGACTTTGCGACAAGAAGACAACAGCGTCGCAGAGTTTGTCAGGAAGTTTGAGAGGTGGTGTCACTTTGTGCCCCTAATTGGTAATGACGCTCGGGAGAAGCTGAGGAACTTCATTGATGGGTTACGGCCGATCTTACGCCGTGATGGAGAGTTGCTGGTCCTACCACCTATGCCATTGCCGTTTCGAGAGCCCTGGCGGCGGAGCATGACCAGAGGGACATTGAGAATGATAGACAGGGCAAGAGGCCCTATCAAGCACGTCAGCTGCACCAGCAGCAGCGACCCCAGTTTAAGAGGTCTTTCCAAGGACAACTAGGTAAGAGGCCATTTCAGGGACCGCGGAAGGGCAAGGGTCCTATTCCACAATAGAAGGCTCCTCAGAGGCCGGAGTACCCAGTGTGTCTGAAGTGCAACCGTCAACACATGGGCCAGTGTTTATGGGGTTCTGGAAAATGCTTCAAGTGTGGAGCCAATGATCATATGCTGAAGGACTGCCCGCAATGAAGGCAGCCTACCCACGGGAGAGTGTTCGCCATTCAGGCTGAGGAGGCAAACCCCAATACGACTCTTCTGACGAGTAACCTATATAATTCAGCACCGTATTATTTTTGCTATGCATGTTTCAAATTTGAGTTGGGATTATTAGTATGCTTGTTATTATTTTTTGTTACTCGTGTAGAGATTTTCTATTATGCTTGAGGGTAAGATTAGTATTTTGGGATATAAGTTTGGTGTGTTGTGTTACGTCTCTCAGAAAATATTTTCATAAAGAGAGTAGCCACGAAGGCCTTCATAGATTCCGTGGTCACTCACTCTTTTATCTCGGAGACATTCGCTAATCATTTGGACGTCAAGTCCATTGGACTCGACGTGAACTATTCAGTGACAGTCCCATCAGGGGAAGAGTTATCAGCTACTAGCGTGGTCAGAGACATCGATCTCGAACTGTAAGGTCACCTAGTGTATGCCGATCTTATTTTGTTGCCGATGCCTGAGTTTGACATTATCTTGGGAATGGACTGGCTAACAAAGAACAGAGTTCTTATTGACTCTCAGAAAAGGTCAGTGCTGGTAAGACCGTTGGGCATGGAGCAGTTTCTCTTTGAGCCGGATAGATGGAGGAGTTTCCCTCGCATGATCTCTTGCATGCGGGAACGAAAACTTATTCATGAGGGTTGTCAGGCTTTCTTGGCCAGCATTGTTTCAGCGCCTGACGCACGTACTCCGTCGATATCTGATTTACCAATAGTAAGAATTTTCCTGACATGTTTCTTGATGACGTCACAAGACTTCCACCAGAGAGAGAGGTGGAGTTTTCCATTGACCTTATGCCAGGCACTGTGCCAATCTCTAAGACACCATACCGTTTAGCTCCAACTGAGATGTTAGAGCTCAAACAGCAGATTCAGGAGCTCCTAAATAAAGAATTTATCCGCCCTAGTTTCTCACCATGGGGCGCGCCAGTGCTCTTCGTAAAGAAGAAGGATGGAAGCATGAGGTTGTGTATCGATTACCGAGAACTGAACAAGGTAACGATAAAAAACTAATACCCACTTCCAAGGATCGAGGACTTGTTTGATCCGTTGCAGGGAGCCACAATGTTCTCTAAGATAGATCTGCGATCTGGGTATCATCAGCTGAAGGTAAAAGATGCAGATGTTCATAAGACAGCCTTCAGAACTAGATATGAGCATTACGAGTTCTTAGTGATGCCATTCGGATTGACGAATGCTCCAGCAATTTTTATGGACTTGATGAATCGAGTATTTAATCCCTACCTAGATCAGTTCGTCATAGTGTTCATCGACGACATTCTTATCTACTCAAAGAGCCATGAGGAGCACGGTTAGTATTTGGGTACAGTTTTGCAGGTCTTGCAGAGTCGCAAGTTGTTTGTAAAATTTAGTAATTGTGAATTCTGGTTGGAGAAAGTATCTTTTTTGGGTCATATAATATCTAGCAGTGGTATTGAGGTGGATCCAGCTAAGGTTGCAGCAGTTAAGGAATGGGTTGAGCCGAAGAATGCGTCAGAGATTCGCAGTTTCCTAGGCTTGGCAGGCTACTATAGGATATTTATTCAGGGGTTTTCCTCAATTGCAGTGCCACTCACTTCATTGACTAAGAAAAATGCTAAATTCATATGGAATGGAGAGTGTCAGAAGAGCTTTGATACTTTGAAGCAAGCTCTTATCACAGCACCAGTGTTAGGTGCTATACACCGATGCATCTAAGCTCGGTTTAGGTGCAGTATTGATGCGGCACGGTCGAGTTATAGCTTATGCCTCCAGACAGATGAAAGTGCATGAGAATAACTACCCGACTCATGATCTTGAGTTAGATGTCGTTGTCTTTGCGTTGAAAATTTGGAGACATTATTTGTACGGTGAGAAATGCAAGATATTCACTGATCACAAGAGTCTCAAGTATTTCTTCACACAGAAAGAACTGAATATTAGACAAAGATGGTGGTTGGAATTAGTGAAAGAATACGATTGCGAAATTATCTACTATCCAGGGAAAGCTAATGTTGTGGCAGATGCCTTGAGCAGAAAATTTGCATTCGTAGCACAGCTGTCAGGCAGAGATCTCTTCAGTCAGAGATTCAGAAGTTTGGACTGGAAGTTTATCCTAAGAGCAAAGCTCCTAAGCTATCTAATCTGAAAATCCAGTCCTCTTTGCTAGACCGAATTCTAGAGGTCATCCTTCGGATGAGAGGTTACAGAAATAGAGACTGAAGGATGAGGCCAAGGGCAGCGTACTCTACACAATGTCCGATGGTATTGTGAAGTACAGAGGAAGGATGTGGGTGCCTACTGTTGATTCGATCAGAGAGATATTCCGATAGAGGCACATGCATCTCCGTATTCCGTTCATCCAAGGGATACAAAGATGTACAAGGATTTGCAGATGCTGTATTGGTGGCCAGGTATGAAGGGAGACATCCACCGATTTGTATCTGAATGTCTCACTTGTCAGCAAGTGAAAGCAGAGCATTAGAGGCCAGCAGGAATGCTTAAGCCGCTCCCTATCCCCGAGTGGAAATGGGAGAATATCACCATGGATTTTGTTATTTGTTTGCCGAGGTAAGTCAGAGGATCCAATGCCATTTGGGTTATAGTGGATCGACTTACTAAATCGGCGCAATTCTTGCCAGTGAAGACGACTTTCTCCATGACTCAGTATGCACAGCTCTATATCAGGGATATAGTTCGATTGAACGGGATCCCAGTTTCTATTGTGTCGGACAGAGACCCGAGATTCACATCGTCTTTCTGGAAAAGTTTACATGCAGCCATGGGGACAAAGTTGCTATTCAGTACTGCATTTCACCCTCAGACAGATGGCCAGTCTGAGCGAGTGATTCAGATATTGGAAGATTTGTTGCGAGCTTGTGTGATCGATTTCCATGGGAATTGGGAATCCAAGCTACCTCTAGTAGAGTTTACCTACAACAACAGTTTCCAATCATCTATAGGTATGGCTCCCTACGAGGCACTGAATGGGAGGAAGTGCAGATCGCCGATTCATTGGGATGAAGTCGGTGAGAGATCGGAACTTGGTCCAGAGATTGTTCAGTAGACTGAAGATGTGGTGGTCAAGATCCGTGACAGGATGAAGACCGCTCAGAGTCGTCAAAAGAGTTATGCTGACAAGAGAAGAAGGGATCTTGAGTTTGCTGTAGGAGATCACGTATTCGTTAAGATAGCACCTATGAACGGTGTTATGAGACTTGGGAAAAGAGGCAAGCTGAGTCCGGGATTTATTGGGCCATTCGAAATTCTTGACAAAGTTGGGACACTAGCCTATCGTGTAGCCCTACCGCCGAATCTAGCCGGTGTACACAACGTATTCCACGTTTCAATGCTGAGAAAGTATATAGCAAATCTTTCGCATGTCTTGAGTTTTGAGCCGTTGCAGTTGGCTCCAAATCTGTCGTATGAGGAAAGACCTGTTCAAATTCTGGATAGACAAGAGCGGAGGCTTCGGAACAAGGTGATCAAGTTGATCAAAGTCCCGTGGCTGAATCAATTAGTGGATGAGGCCACTTGGGAGGCCAAAGCAGACATGAGAAGCCGCTATCCGGAGTTGTTTGGTAAGATTTAATTTCGAGGACGAAATTTATTTAAGTGAGAGAGGAATTGTAGAACTCAAAATCAGTACACGTAAAATACATGCATTTATTTAAATTGTTACTTATTTAATTAATTTTAAAATGATTTTAGCCACGAATGATTTATGAAATTGTATTATTTTGAATTATTACAAGTTTATGTGATGCACAATAAAATATTTTTCGAGTTTCATGTTTTAGGCGAATATTCGATGCGTGATCGAGGAAAAGAGAACAGCGACGATTTAGACGATTTGTAAAATGTGGTATTTTATTTCAAGTCAAGAAAGTGTCATTTTAAATGATTTATGAAGTTTTAAGTATTTTAAAGCCTAATTTAATTATTAGGTGATTTTTAAGATTTTAAAGTCTCAAAGTTTATGACTTGAGTATTTTATTCTAAATTATGGGATTTTTATTAAAGTTAATAGTGGGTTAGTAGTCTTAATAGCAAGTTAATTATTAATTAAAGCCCTTAATCCCCACTAACCCACTAACTCACACACACACATGCACATATACACACACACTTGGCCTTTGCACACAAACACATCTCTTGCACCCTTTCATATTTTTTGGAGAGAATTTGGAGGATTCTTAGGCTTTTTCTTCCGCAGCCCGATCTCCACCTTTCTCCTTCAAAATTTCAGCAACCACACATTGATTTTAGTAGAAAAATCGTGCCTCAAGTCGTTCGGATCGTTTCCCGCACCAGGTCGCTTCGTTATTCGTCGTATCGTGAGTTTTAAAGATCAAAGGCATGTATATTCTTTCGTTTTTGCATCGTTCTTGTCATAGTAATTATTTTGATGTATATTGTATGAAAAACATGTATATGTTATGCAAATATTTGAGCAAAAATGTTTGAAACAATTTTGGATCAAAATTTTGGATCTCAAAAACCGAGTCTTCTGTATTTTTGAATACTAGGAATTTTCGGTCTATTTTCTGGAAACACTTTCAACATATAAAACGTAGGAGTTTTTGATACCTTTGATTTGACAGTAAATTCGTAATTTTTGGATGAGAAACGAGTGAGTTATGATCATTTTTGTGGGACTCCACAAGTTGTGAAATTTTTGTGTCACAAAATCCGTCACCCTCTGTTATTTCGAATTCTGAGACTTATGTGAGTTATGAACATTTTTGTGGGACTGCACAAGTTGTGAAATTTTTGTATCACAAAATCCGTCACCCTCTGTTATTTCGAATTCTGAGACTTAGGTTTGTTTTCTGGAAATGTTTTCAACATATGAATTGTAGTACTCGGTGTTATCTTTCTTTGACTGTAAATTTGAAATTGTTTGATAAGAAATGAAAGAGATATGGATTTTATCGTAAAACCGCTCAAGCTCTGAAAATTTGTGCATGTTCTTCACGTTTTCTCAAGTTTTGGTTGATGGATTTTATCGTAAAACCGCTCAAGCTCTGAAAATTTGTGCATGTTCTTCACGTTTTCTCAAGTTTTGGTTGCAGGCTTCGTTGGGATCTCCTGAATCTTTGCTGCTTTGGTTAGGGCAGCATGTCCAAAGCATTCCAACAAAGTCGTCGACGTTTTTAAGTATGTTTGACATGCAAAAAAAATTTTATTTTTGAGGTATGCTAAATGACTTGTGACCAAATATGAATGGGTTTGGAAGTCGGTGAACGTGACCGAGTACCTCTCCACCCCGGTAAAGTATGACCGGGTTTGATCTGTATTGGAAAGCGGTAAAGTATGAGCAGGGACCAATCCACCCGGTAAAGTATGATCGGGGATCTTATGTATGTGGTAGTGGACATCACTGCCAGCCCAGTACTGTGGTTTAGTCTGATCAGGCGCATTTATGTATGAGTCACTTGCTTTGAAACATATCTGTAAGAAAAATGATGTTATGCATGTTCAAGTATGTATGATGCAAGTATGTTAATGTAAAGTTTTACGATATGGTGGCACGTCTACGCTTATGTAAGTACGTTAAGGTTCAAGTATGTATGTCCTACTTTAAAATGCATGTGGTTTTATTATGTATTACTTGTTATTCTCAGTTTATACATGTTGAGTCTTTATACTCACTAGACTTGATTGGAGCAGGTGAGGATGAGGTGGAGGAGAGGAGAGGTAGGGACCAATGAGCCGGCTCGGACTACGCAGAGGCTAAACCCGAGGACCGCCTATGTTTCAAGAATTTCTTTATGCATTTTAAACTCATTTACTCTGATGTTTTGGAAAAACATTTTATGTTGTTTAAAACAAATACTTTTTCAAGCCTGTTTACATTCAAAATATTTTGTCAAACATTTTATTTGTGATGTATTTTGAAAGACGATTTTCTTATTTAAGAAATTTTTTATTTTTCCGCAAATTTATGTAGTTCAAAATATGGTACATTACACTAAGTGGGCAGAAACTGACAGTGATGAGTTAGAAGCTGAAAGCCCAAGCAGTTCAAGTGAAGATGAAGAGGAAGTTAAGTGCCTAATGGCAGATTATGCTGAACTGGAGTCAGCAAGTGAACATATATTTAACTTTAGCTTTACCGATTCACTCGTGAGGAAATCATTACCACATTGCATGGCATGGTAAATGAGTATCAAAAACTTGCTCGATCATTTGAGAAGGTTAAAAGACAGAAACTGATAAGTCATTTGAATTGTTGAGTCTAAAAAGGGAGATTGCACAACAAAAAGCTGAAATGATCGAAAATTAAGCTTTGATATGCCAGTTAAAAACATAAATTTCAAAACATACTGAACTGATTCAAGCTTGGAACAAATCTTCAATTGCATTGACTGAAATGCAAAATTCTCAAAAAACAGTTGATGATAAAACTGGTTTAGGTTTTAACAGTTATGATGAAAATTATGCAAGTGAGACAAAGCAAAGGTTGTATGAAAACAAAGGAAAGTACATTACCTTTATAAAATCAACCATGGTAAGTCAATTCTCAGAACCTAGTAAACCAGCCGTTCAATTGATTGAAAGAAAGAACAAAGGCAAACGGTATAGTATTGGATATAGCTCTGAGTGTGAGAACCCGGATTTTTCAAAGCAAAACACATCAAAAAGCTCAGAAAGTAGCTCAAAAAGAAACCGATGCAATGCAAAACCTTGAGAATTTAGGGTACGTCACTTGGAAAAGAAACCCTCGGCCCATAAGCTAAAACCCTCAGCTCAAGGAAGCTCCAAGATTCTTGGACAAGAAACCCTCAGCTCAAAAGCTAAAACCCTCAGCTCAAGGAAGTTCATTTATTCTTGGGGAGAAAACCCCTAGCTCATGAGCTCGATCTTTCAGCTCAAAGAAGCTCAACCATGCTTGTCCTAAAAAGGCCAAAAAGAGAGCTAAAGGAGGAGCTAAAGGTTTGGACACACTTATTATGCAAGAAATGACCATTGAGATAACCAATGAAGGATCTAAGGGAGGAGCTAAGAGGCTAGGACAAATTTATGGTGCAGGAAATGACCCTTTAGAAAATCAAGGTGACAATTAAGGAGTGCGTGAGATTTTGAGCCACATTCATGATTAATCTAGAACTTGAAGAATGCATGGGATTTTGGAGATTTATGCATGGAATTTTGGACCAACATTATGATTACATTCAAGCCTTTCTTGATGGCCAAGAATTCGGCCAAGGGGGTGGCAAGGTGGAGAGTTTTTTTTGTGCCTATAAATACTACTCAAATGGTTGAGAGAAAGCACACCATCAAACCTCTAAAATTTCGGTCCTCTCTTCCCCTCACTCTCCAAAATTTCGGCCAAGCAAGCAAGGAAGAAAGAAAGGAAGTTCGTTCAGTCCAGTACAAGAACCTTGCGTCGAAGTGCTGCTCGATCAACAACAGCATTCGTTAAAGTTACACCTAAGTGCTGCCCGATTTTTGAGAAGACGTGTTGTATCAAAATCTGCAAATACAGTAAATGGGCTCTTGTTATATATTCGTTTGTATTTTTAAATTTGAATATATATTATGACATGCATGATTGTGTGTCTACATTTTCGAAAATATGAAGTCTGTCCATTTAAAATTTCGATCGATTATATGCTCAGTCTGTTATTCGAAATTCTTTGGTTCCGCTGAATCCGTCTGAAACTCTGATATCTGAAAACTCTGATACGTTCTGTCTGGTAAAATCTGATTCTGTGTTGCACTGTTACGATTCGAATTTGAAATGGGACGAGAATTGTAATTCTGTCTGGCCCCATTGGTGGGTATAAAACCATGTTCTGTTCTGGCCCCCATTGGTGGGTATAAAACCATGTTCTGGCTTCACCCCTTAGAGGACTAACATATTGGGGACAATTTGACCATGGAAATGAGATGAGTAATAGTGTTCTGTCTGTTCCGATCTGTTCTGTTCTGATATGTTCTGTTCTGAATTGCTTCTGTTTTGTTATGAATCATTTGATAAATTTTGTCTCTTATTCGATTCGTTTCCGTTTTGTTAAGTTAAGAATATTAAGTTTTGAAAGTCTGTTAAAAGAACGTTTTAAGAAAACTAAGTTCTATATGTATCTTTGGAATCGATCGACCCAAATTGCTGAGTGTTTCCCAAAACACTCACCCCTTACAAATTTCAGATAAAAATGAGGAGCAATTGGATGAGGAAGAGCAAGATGCTTTCTGGGGTTGGTGAACCGGAGATCAAGATCAGAACTCAAGATTTTACTTTTCTTTCGTTTCCGTTATTTGAAACTCTGATGTATTTTATTCCATTGTCATTGTAAGACAATATTTTATTTATGAAAAAGACTGGCTTGATTTGATACGAGGCTTTATTGTTTTCCATTTAATTGTTAAACAATGCCGGATGTCACCGATGCTTCGGACTCGGGGCGTGACATTTAAGTGGTATCAGAGCCGCCAGGTTCATAATCCCGCTGGGATTTTGACAGACAAAATTTGAAGAAGTCAAATTTTTGCAAAAGCCTAGTACATTCTGAAACAAACTCTCATTCTTTCCAAAAATTATTTGAGAAATTCGAAATCTATTTCCTTCAATCATTCTGCAAATTCTTAGTATCGAAAATCCCACGACAACATTGTTTATGCCTTTCCATCCTTTATTTGATTCTGAAATTTTACCTCAACGGATGCCTTCGTGCTCGTGCTCAATCCGTCTTTCGCAAGCATCAACATACCATTGAAAACCAAACACGAAAGATTGCAACCCTAAAGGATCAACTCGCTATAGAGAAACAAGAGAACAAGAACTCGTGAAGATTAAGAACCTACTTCAAACTGATATATAACGTCTCACCTATCGCCTTGATAGATCAAAGAGCCATCTCGCTCTAACACTACGTAACCCAACTCACGTGATACGACCCTTAATCGAAAGTTGATAGTAAAGATTGAAACTGAGAAGGATTTTGCTCACCGCTCTCTTTATCAACACGAAGACCTTTCTAGCAAGCAAGAACGTTACATCTCCAAGCTTCATGATGATATGGATAGAATGCAAGAACAACATAACTATATGCAGCTTGTCATGGAAAACATAGAAGAAGAAGAAGAAGAAGAAGAAGCACCTATGGAAGTAGTGGAAAAAAAGAACAGTGATGATAAAGAGATGATAAGGTAGGCTGGACTGGTATTATGGTTAAATGATATGAAAGAAAGAAGTGTAACATTTCTTTGAGAATGTACAGAGATAAGTTGAATTATATTTTTGGGAACATACCTATCAAAGATAATTTGACTTATATTTTTGGGAATACAAATACTCTGATATAAGTTGACTTATATTTGGGAATTTACTTTTCGAAGAAAAGCTTTCGACTTAAGATGAAATGTTTGATTCGGGGATAATAAATTATTTATGAAAATATGAGATAAGAATTATATAAGTTTTGATATTCAGATATAAAAGTTTATTTTTATGTCAATAATTAACGGTATGGACATTTAAATTTGGGATATTAAGCGATAAATTTAATTATGTAAGATTTTGGAATATTTAATAAAGGTAAGAAACAATAACTTAAGTTAAGAAATTAAGGTCATTACCTTAGATAAATAAAGAGAGTTATGAGATATTGGTGGACATCGAGGGAAATGTAGCATGCATAATAGGTTCTGACTCTTCTTATAGTAAAAAGAAAAATAGGGGAAAGATTTGTGGAGAAAGACATCCAACGAAACTTGTTTGTATTAAAGCATGTTAGGCTCATAGTTTTAATTAAAGACAGATTTAGTAAAAGAAGAATTGTTTGAGGATTTAGTTTCTTCCGTACAAGGTTGAAAGAAATTTTAACTAGGTTATTGGGACTTAAGTCAATAGGCTGATAAGGAGTTATGTTCTAAGACTCTATATTGGTTTTAAGTTTTAAGATATTAATCGTGATAATTTTAAGATAGAATAAAATAAGTATGAATACGCATATATTCAGTGCCGATTTTATTTAGTGTACTATGGTAAATTTCAACGTCATTCTGAGAATTGGTTGGTTGGACAATAATCATGCAATGGTAAATGGTCGGGTTAAGAATGCCAAACTCCAATCCAAGAATAAATCATAATTTATGGCAAGGATAAGGAACAGAAATCCTTTCTTTTTGCTTCTCAGATCTAGAAATGCATGGAGTATGGCGAAGAAGTCTAACTGACAATAATGAGAGAAGCAAAAGAAGGAATTAAGCTCAAGATATAAAATATTCCTGTGGTAGCGAGCTTCGGAAAGGTTACTTTGAATTATCTCAGACAGTGAAGTAGAATTCGAAAATAACTTGATAGCTCGTGCTACACTAAAATCTAAGGAACCCTAGCAAATGGCTTCAGTTGAACTCAAGAAGCTAAAAGATCAATTCCAAGATTTGTTAGTCAAAAACAAATTAGACTAAGTGCCTCTCCTTTGGAAGCTTCAGTCTTATTGACACAAAAGAATGGTGAAAGCACAAGATAGTGTGTTGATCTACAAAGAACTCAATAAGATCAAGAACAAATGTAATTTTTCAAGAATAGATGACCTTTTCTATCAGTTAAAAGGAGCTAAGATCTTTTCAAAGCTATATCTAAGGTCAGACTACCACAATTGAAGGCCAAGGCAGAGAATATTCCTAAAACAGCCTTAAAATGAAAAGGGTATGGACACTATGAGTTCACGATAATACCTTTTGGCCTAACCAATGCTCCAGCAACATTCATAGAACTCATGAGCAGAGTGTTCAAGAAAATTCCTTGACAAGTTTGTGGTAGCATTTATTGATGACATTCTTGCATATTCAACAAGTAAGTAAGACCGCAAGGAAGATCTTCGTCTTGTTCTACCGATGCTCAGAGGAAAATAAATAAATACTAAATTTAAGAAATGTGAATTATGATTAAAACATGTCACATTCTTCGGTCATATAATCTCTGAAATGGGCATATCAGTGGATCACCAATACGGTGGGGGCAATCATAGAATGGCCTTGATCGAATACTGGAATAGAAATTTAAAGTTTTTGAAATTAGTTGGCTATTAAAAAAATGTGTTGAAGGATTTTCTTCCGCTCACCAAGCTCACTCAGAAGAACTCTAAATTCAATTAGAGAGAAGAATGTGAGAAGAGTTTTTAGATCTTGAAAAAGAAACTCGTTTCTACGCTATACTTCCCGAAGAAGACAAGAATTTCACAATTTATAATGATGCATCAAAAGAGGATTGTGATGTGTTCTCATTCAAGAGGGCAAGTAATTGCCTATGCAAAGATGAAATTAAAATCATGTGAGCAAAATTATCCAACACATGATAGTGAATTAGCCACAATTATATTTGAGCCAAAGATCCAGATAATCAATTTCTTTGGTGGCAAATGTGTGAAATTTATCGATCATCAAAGCCTCAAATACTGTTCACACAAAAGAAATTAAACATGAGGCAAAGATGGTGGATCAAATTATTGAAGATATTTTAGGGCGTGTGCCATGGACCTCGGAGGAATTAAATAAACACCCCCCTTGGTTGAATTTGCCGGTAACAATAATTATCATGGAAGTATTGAAATCAGAGAGAAAGCTATCATGGTACTTGAATTGTTGATAAAGTAGCTATTATCAAGGAAAAACGCAAGGCAGCTCATGATCTACAAAAGAGCTGGGGTGATTTAAGTGAAGACCATTGGAATTTGAAAATAATGTGAAAGCTTACGATAAAGTTTCCCCTATGAAAGGAGTGGTTCGATTCAGCAAATCTAGAAAGATAACTCCAAGATATGTCGGACCCTTTGAAATACTGAGAAAAATGGGAAACCTAGCTTATCAGCGGGCTTTACCACCAGGCATGTCAAGGATTGACAACGTCTTCCACGTCTCACAACTAAGGAAGTATGTCTCAGATCCAAGTCAGAATTTTAAAGTTGCATCGCTACTAAACGAAGGAAGGAAGTCCCTATTCGAATAGTGGACACCAAAGACCAAGTGCTGAGACGCTAAAAAATTCCATATGTCAAGATACAATGGTCAAATCATATGGAATGAGAAGCAACTTGGGAATTTGAAGAAAGTATGCGCACTCGGCACCCTCATCACTTTATTGATCTAGATAACTAAAGTTTCGAGGACGAAATTTCCAATAAGGAGGGTGGGATGTGAGAACCCGGATTTTTCGAAGCAAAACACCTCAAAAAGCTCGGAAAGTAGCTCAAAAAGAAACCGAGGCAATGCAAAACCTTGAGAATTTAGGGTACGTCACTTGGAAAAGAAACCCTCAGCTCATAAGCTAAAACTCTCAGCTCAAGGAAGCTCCAAGATTCTTGGACAAGAAACCCTCAGCTCAAAAGCTAAAACCCTCAGCTCTAGGAAGTTAATTTATTCTAGGCGAGAAAACCCCTAGCTCATGAGCTCGATCTTTCAGCTCAAAGAAGCTCAACCATGCTTGTCCTAAAAAGGCCAAAAAGAGAGCTAAAGGAGGAGCTAAAGGTTTGGACACACTTATTATGCAAGAAATGACCATTGAGATAACCAATGAAGGAGCTAAGGGAGGAGCTAAGAGGCTAGGACAAATTTATGGTGCAGGAAATGACCCTTTAGAAAATCAAGGTGACAATTAAGGAGTGCGTGAGATTTTGAGCCACATTCATGACTAATCTAAAACTTGAAGAATGCATGGGATTTTGGAGATTTATGCATGGAATTTTGGACCAACATTATGATTACATTCAAGCCTTTCTTGATGGCCCAGAATTCGGCCAAGGGGGTGGCAAGGTGGAGAGTTTTTTTTGTGCCTATAAATACTATTCAAATGGTTGAGAGAAGGCACACCATCAAACCTCTAAAATTTCGGTCCTCTCTTCCCCTCACTCTCCAAAATTTCAGCCAAGCAAGCAAGGAAGAAAGAAGGGAAGTTCGTGCAGTCCAGTACAAGAACCTTGCGTCGAAGTGCTACTCGATCAACAACAGCATTCGTTAAAGTTACGCCGAAGTGCTGCCCGATTTTTGAGAAGACGTGTTGTATCAAAATCTGCAAATACAGTAAGTGGGCTCTTGTTATATATTCGTTTGTATTTTTAAACTTGAATATATATTATGACATGCATGATTGTGTGTCTCCATTTTCGAAAATATGAAGTCTGTCCGTTTAAAATTTCGATCGATTATATGCTTAGTCTGTTATTCGAAATTCTTTGGTTCCGCTGAATCCGTCTGAAACTCTGATATCTGAAAACTCTGATACGTTCTGTCTGGTAAAATCTGATTCTATGTTGCACTGTTACGATTCGAATTTGAAATGGGATGAGAATTGTAATTCTGTCTGGCCCCCATTGGTGGGTATAAAATCATGTTCTGTTCTGGCCCCCATTGGTGGGTATAAAACCATGTTCTGTTCTGGCCCCCATTGGTGGGTATAAAACCATGTTCTGGCCTCACCCCTTAGAGGACTAACATATTGGGGACAATTTGACCATGGAAATGAGATGAGTAACAGTGTTCTGTCTGTTCCGATCTGTTCTGTTATGTCTGTTCTGATATGTTATGTTCTGAATTGAAATGATCTGAATTGCTTCTGTTTTGTTCTGAATCATTTGATAAGTTTTGTCTCTTATTCGATTCGTTTCCGTTTTGTTAAGTTAAGAATATTAAGTTTTGAAAGTCTGTTAAAAGAACGTTTTAAGAAAACTAAGTTCTATATGTATCTTTGGAATCGATCGACCCCCACTTGCTGAGTGTTTCCCAAAACACTCACCCCTTACAAATTTCAGATAAAAATGAGGAGCAATTGGATGAGGAAGAGAAAGATGCTTTTTGGGGTTGGTGAACCGGAGATCAAGATCAGAACTAAAGATTTTACTTTTCTTTCGTTTCCGCTATTTGAAACTCTGATGTATTTTATTCCATTGTCATTGTAAGACAATATTTTATTTATGAAAAAGACTGGTTTGATTTGATACGAGGCTTTATTGTTTTCCATTTAATTGTTAAACAATGCCGGATGTCACCGATGCTTCGGACTCGGGGCGTGACACTGAGAGTTCAATTGATACAAGAAACTAGTCACCTAAACGGTTCAGTCACAAAAATCAGTACTCAAGGAATGACTATTACAATTACTACAATTGTAAGCCAGTTCAAAAACGATAGCTAAAGAATAGCCAATTGAAAAAGGATACAAATCATACTGTTTCATCCTCACATCACACACGTACTGCCAAAAATTCGAGAAAAACAATTTGGAACACAGTAACTGGGAAATCAGTTAGACTGATTCAAGTCTGGGTTCTTAAAGGACTAATCAGTTTAGGACCCAAATGAATATGAGTACCAAAATTATATATTGTGTGTGATTGTAGGTAACAAGAACAAGCAAGGAATCAACTTGGTATCTAGACAGTGGCTGTTCGCGACATATGACAGGAGATGCAAATTTGCTATCTCAACTGATCAAATATACTGGACCAAACATCAGTTTTGGAGACAACTCCAAAGGTAAAATTGTGGGTAAGAGTAAGCTTATCCATGGTAACTTTACAATTAAAGATGGTTTTCTATTTGAGAATTTGAACTATTACTTGATAAGCATCAGTCGGTTATGCGACAATAATTTCTCAGTACAGTTTGACAGACACACGTGTTCAGTTAGAGACTTAACTGATGAGGTCATCCTAACTGGAAATTGTAGTGGTAGTACTTACAAAGTCATTTGGAATGAACAACCTTATGCACCAGTTTGTTTCATTGCTTCAAAATCTTCTAAAAACTGGTTGTGGCATAAGAGATTGAACCACTTAAACTTTAAATCTATTGCCTATCTGAGTAACCATGATCTTGTAACTGGTTTGCCCAAAATATATTTTTCAAAAGACAAAATTTGTTCGGCATGTCAGTTTGGAAAACAAGTAAGATCTTCATTCAAGAACAGAGGTTGTAAATCATCTTTCTGATGCTTAGAACTGTTGCATATGGATCTTTTTGGTCCAATACCATTCATGAGTTTAGGGTGAATGAAATACACCTTAATAGTTGTGGATGATTTTTCAAAATTTATATAATGGCCCGAAAATTCGTGTTTGAAAATTTGCGGAAAAATTTAAAATTTTCTTTTTAAAATAATTAAAATGCCTCATTCATAAAATAAACTGATAAATCAAGTTTAATATTCAAAATAGCAGCGGAAGAAATTATTGTTCGCAAAATATCAAGTTAAAGTAATCCAACAACTGATAAAAATGTTTGAGCATAAAAATTGTAACGCCCCGAAAATTTAAAGGTCCACACGAACCACATGCATATGATTTATTAAATTCCCTTGTATTTAATTAAATATTTTAATTGCATTAATTAAATATGTTGTGCATATTTACATGTTTAAAAATATATTTTCTACATGGTTACATTAAAATGTATTTTTAAAGGTTATTCGAGTTGCGGTCGAGGAATGGAGACCGAGGGCTGAAAAATAGAAAATTTTTTTGTTGGTTAATTGTTTTTAATTATTTAAAATAAGGGTGATGCTTTTTCTTATTTTGAAAATAAGGGGTTTTGAGGTGATTTTATACGTCGGGACGTAAATTTTATCGGTGTTGGTTTTTCAACTAAAACTCAAACTTTTTGGTAACCCGGCTATTAAATTCACAAATTTATTTAAACAAAAACTTTGATAATATTTTATTAAATTCTAATTAAAACTAATGGGCCTTAATTGTTGACTTATTAGGACTAAGCCTTATTTAGTAAATTAATTAGTATTTAAAATGTATTTCTCCCAAACCCTTCACACAACCTCACGGCCACACAATTTTAAATTCTGAAAACTCTCTCCACCTTGACACACCACACACACGACACTTCACACAAAATTTTGAAGAGCAATTCGAAGGGTTCAAGGGACTTCAAGCCAAGGTTTCGATCCGTTCTTCGTCGTCAACGGTTTTTCGTGCGTTTAAAACGCAAAGGCACGCCATATTCTCCTTTTACTCATCATCACATCATAATATGTTTTATGCATGAAAAATATGGAAAACAAGTGACACTTTTGTGTATTTTCGTTTTTGTATATCACATGAAATTTCAAGCAAGGTTTTTGATTCCCAATTCATGTTATTATGTGTTTAAGAGGGCTGCCATGACTAGGACACAATTAAGCATTGTTTTTCATGAATTTAGAGTCCTAGCACATCACCTAAACACCACACACGATCATGAAGCAACCGGAAAAGCAACTTGTTGTCACATGTGATCATGGGTTCGGTTCTATGGGATTGTTGGCTGGGCTTGGGTTCGGTTGGGACCAGGGCTTGGCTAGGGTCTGTGAGGGGTCAAGGGAAGAGTCCTAGCCACGCTAGGATGCGAGTCAAGAGGCTGGGAAGGAGTCCTAGCAAGCTAGGACTCCAACCCGTGAAGCCCATGAAAGCTGCGCAGGTACAGCAGCTGGTGCAGAGAAGGGATGGCTCGGCCTGGGGGCTCTGGGCTGGGATAGGTCAAGTCATTAGGGTCCTAAGAGGGTACACAAGGGTCAGGGGCTAGCTCGATTGGTTGGAATCCTAGCAAGTTCGAAGAGTCCTTTGTCAAGTGAAACTCTCGGCCATGGCATGCTACTGGTGTATGGCTGCGGTTTTCAAGCTTGGGTTTGAGTGTGTTGGTTTTAAGGGTCCAGGAGGGTGCCTAGAGGGTCTGGTTCGGGGTTGGATCATGATGGTTCGAGCATGGCTCAATGAAAATTCAAGTTGGCTCAAGGGTAGTCTAGGTGGGTTTGGTGGCTGTTTCTGTAGCTCATGTTTTGCTTCGTTTTTGGAGCTTAAGGTCATGCCCAATGGGTTCTAATGGTTCAGTAGGGTTCCTAGATGGGTTGGCTAGGTTTTGGTTCAAGGCGGCTCGGGCGTGGCTCTAGTGAATTGGGATATGGCTCGGTGTGTTCGAATAGGGGTCAAAAACGAGATGTTAAGAACTAAAAATGAATCCATGGGTCCACGGGTGTGGATCATGACTTGGAAGGGTAGAATAAATCATAAAAAGGTTATGGTAAAAATTTGGGATCAAAATAACAAATTTTGGATTTAATCGGGATTTAATCGCCTCACGAAACGCTAATTAACGAGTTTATTGAAACGCTAGTTTTAAGCTTCATAAAATTATGAAAAATTAGGTTTAAGCTTAAATAATTATTAAAAGTCTAAATTTTTAATTTGGGAATTTTATATTAAGGTTTGGTTTAATTCGGGATTAAAACGCATTAATACGTCACATTTAAAGATTAATTTAAAAGTCATCGAATTAAGCTAAATAAAAATGTGAGAAAATTCATGTAGATTTAAATAATTATTTGGGACATGTTAGAGTCAATGGAATTAAGAAAAAGTCAAAAACGTGAAATTTTACGTCTATGGGTAAAACGGTCTTTTTATACCTAAAAATTAGTAAACGTCATGGCAGTGCCCTATTTGCTGTTTTATATGTTAATATGATTATGTAACATGTTTATGAATTGTTATATGTTGAAATATGATTTTTAAATGTCCATGGATTATTAAGGATTAAATTGGTCATTTAAAAGATATGTTGCATGCTTGGTTTCAAAATAAAAATGATATTATATGCATATTTTTATAAGTGATGGAAATACGACATGTTGAAGGATGTGAAGGGATTGTGACTACTGAATATGTTGGAAATATCGTGAGGGTTATGGTCCCAGTGGGAGCCCGACGATCGTGTTTCCTTGGATACGGATACGAATACGTGATACAAATACGAATACGTGATACGAATACTAATATGTTAATACGTTGGCCAAGGCCCAGTTGACGGGTGAGAGTGTCGCTGGTGTCCCCGCCGCCCAGTACTGTGGTTACATGTAGATGGATCCATCGCCCAATACGTTTAAGAATACGAGTCACAATCACGATCTGAATTCAACAAACACGAACACGAACATGAATATGAATATGAATATGGACACAATATGGATATGAATATGAATATGTTTATGTGATATGTTTATGTTTTTATGAAAATGTTTTTATGCATCATGAAAATGTTTACGAAAATGTTTAAGTTTAAATTTATGCATCTTCATGAAAATGATATTTTAATACAAGTATTTTTCACTGTTATATATTAACTGTATTACGTATTACTCGTTATCAAGAATATGACGTGTTGAGTCTTTAGACTCACTAGGTGTGTATGATGCAGGTGATTATGATAATATGTTAATGGAGGTCTTGATGGTTGGTTTGACTGGACTGAAGGTGCACATAACCCGAGGACCGACGCTAGTTTTCCGCACTAGTTATGATTTATGATTTTAAGTAATGTTAAAGATATTTTTACGACGTTTTATTTGCGAGTGGTTTTTGAGAGGTTATAGTATGGGCTATACTTTTCAAATATTAGTTGGTTGATTTATTTTAAAATGATGTCAAAAATATTTTATGCTTGTGTATGCAATTCGGCCGATGCTATGTGAGGTTTAAAAAAAAAAAATTTTCTAGTACTTTTTAAGAAAACGAATAGCAGACGTTTCAAAAATGATAAATGTTGTAAGTGAGGTCCTCGGGTTCCACTACTGCCGACCCAAGCTAGCTCACTGGTCCCCGCCCTCGGTCCCGAACTCACCAGTACCTACAACAATCAAGTCTAGTGAGTCTAAAGACTCAGCATGCATATATCGTAAATAACGAGTAAATAATATAATAAAATCGCATGGAAATAAAGATATCATGTCATAAGGCATAACGTGAAAATAACTTATCATAAGCAATTATAATACGTGCATAACTGAACTGAGAATCATAAGTGAAATGTTTGCTCAATAGAGTCCTGTAATGAAATAGCATATAATAATTTTCTGTTGAGATTATGTTCTACGCAAGTGGCCCCTGCACTGAACTGAACTGAACTGAACTGACCGGTAAGTGACCACCGGGTGAAGTAATGAACGTCTGATCAGACTAATGCCACAGTATACTGGGTGAAACTGAACTGAACCGTTAAGTGACCACCGGATGATACAATGATCCCATGATAGTGAAATGGTCACAAGCAATATCGCATAAATCTCAAAAAAGAATATTTTATATTTTTATGCACGTAATATAATTAAATGACATAATTAAATATCCTGTATTATTTTACCACATGGGTTGGATCGTTCCCAGGCTCGCTGCGATCTAAATTTAACATGAAAAATATGCAACTGATTTTCTTTACCAAATTTTGTAATTGAATCAAAAAACGAGACAATTACGCCCAATGACTTGGTATTTAATCATGACTTCGTGCCAACCCAAACCAACACCGAACCATTGGAGCATTATTTTATCATTTTAGGTGTATTTTAATCATGACTTCGTGCCAACCCAAACCAACACCGAACCATCATTTAGTCATGATTAAAATACACCTAAAATGATAAAATAATGCTCCAAAAATGATGCATGTCGAAATTTTAGTGAATGGAAGCCAAAACATGAAACGCTCTTTCGAGAGTCAATTTGGCACGTCGCACCGTAAATTCTTGTACGACCTATAAACTTAACCGAATTACAAACGGCCAAAAACACGGCCTTCCTAACTCAATGAGGTACTGTACAGTCCAAGGCCATAGGCTAAAAGCCAACCAAGAACTCAAACGAGCCTCTGAACCGACGCAGCAAGTTGCTGTCCAGAAATTCCAGCAACCGCACTTGTGCTTACATCGCTTTGTTTGCGAGACTATTGGTCATTGGGGCTTGAACCACCGACCAGAGCCTCTTACCAACATTCTAGGGTATGGTTTGAACCATGGCTAAGGGCCTTAGGCCAACCACGATCCACGCCACTCCCTAAAACCGAAACATCACATGCAGTAGGGAAATGGCCGAGGGGCTGTTCTTGTTTTTTTCTTTAAAAACCGATTCAACCATGGACCAAGCCTCAAAGGGGCGACTTGGTCACATCTTAGACATAACAAGGAGATGTTCTAACCATGGCTATATCCCATAGGGCAGCCAAGATCAGATTCATTTCCCTTTGACAGCAACATGAGAAAATCAAATGCAAAGGGGACATGCTTGGGGAGTTGCTGTCATTTCTGGTTTCCAGCGGGTATGGGGCTTGAATGAATGGACCAATATGATCCTAACATGTCCTAGTACATGTCTAGATGTAGCCTTGGGAGCCTAGGGTCGAACCAATACCTGAAACAATGTAAAAAATCCAACCCGTGAGGTAGCAAATGAAATCCGAAAAATTCTGCATGTGCATTTTCTGAAAATATGTTGATGTATTTCGGTTTTCTTGTATTAAAATCATGAGTATGTTGTTTCAAAATACTAATATGGCTTGATTGAAGGGCAAATAAAAATATATACATGCCTTGGTTTCGTTTTGAAAAGAAAACGAACGAAACAATGACGCGGCGCGGGGGAGGTGGAGTGATCTTCTTGTTCTAGCTTCTACTCGATTTTTCTCTCCTATTTTCTATGGCTACCTCATGATTTCTCTCTGGTTTTTTCCTCTGAATTTTGGTGGTGAGGAGGGGGAATGATGGTTAGGAGAGATGGAGGGAGTTGCAATATAAAAGGGATGGCAAGACCAAGTCTTGCTCTCTTTTGAATTTGAAATGGTTTGATATCAAAATGATTGTTGGAGGGATAGTTGGGGTATGGCCGATTCTTCATGTCCACCAAGGCTAGGATAATGATTTATTATTAATTAATGGTGATTAAATGTGAAAGGATTATCATGCCAAGAAATAATAAAGAAAGAGTCAAAGGTGGTGAGTTGTCAAAGAAATGTTATCTCACTTAAGGGGTGACCGAAATTAATCTAATAAATGGAGGGGAAATATTGTTTAGTTAGTGTATTTTAAATCTTTAGAGCCTTGCCTATAATTTAGTGAATTAACACATTAATTATTGAACCTAAATAAACTTATTTTCTACTTACCTCAAGTTACTTAAATAATTCCTTAAACCTTCTTTTAATTTAAATTAACTTATTAGCTAGTTAAAATAAATTCTGGAAATTTTTTCTTGCTATTAAATTTTATCTCAAAACTCCAACTCCAGTCCGGCCTCACTGAATTAACTGAAAAGATAAAAATTAAACTACTGCATAAAATAATTAAATTTAAAGGAAAGAATAAATACTCATGCAATAATAATAAAAATCATTTTACTTTAAATGCTAGAAATTATGCATGACTTATACGTAGTCTGGTTTACGGGTTCTACAATTTACTTGGGTCATTTTTCTCAAATCAAAAGACCAAACTGCTGCACAACTGATTAAGCTCTTCAAAAGACTTTTAAATGAAAAATCAGTTGAGATTGATCGAATAAGGTCTGACAGAGTGACTGAATTCATCAATCAAAATCTTTCAACTTTTTTAGAGAATACTGGAATCAACCATGAGCTCTCATCAGCTAGAACACCTCAGCAAAATGATGTAGCAGAGAGAAGAAATCGGACCCGTAAAGAAGCTGCTAGAACAATGCCTGCTGATTCTGGTATTTCTCAAAGGTTTTGGGCAGAGGCAGTAAACACTGCATGTTACACTCAGAACAGATCAATGATTAATAAGAATCATGTGAAAACACTTTATGAGATCTGGCATGGAAGAAAAAGTGTGGTTTTCTTATTTCAAGATATTTGGCTGCAGATATTTTATTCTTGATAATGGTAAAAATAATTTATAGCCTTTGATGCTAAATCTGCAGAGGGAATATTTCTTGGGTATTCTTCAGTTAGAAAAGCATATAGAGTTTTTAATAAATGTTTTTTAAATGTTGAAGAATCTATCCATGTTTTTTTTTATGAAACTGTATTAACTGATAAGCCAACTGATCAAGTTGAGCTAGTTGACCGTTTTACAGAGATCAGTTTAGAGGATGATAATGAAGAAGAAAATCATATCAATAGAAATATCCTTGAAACACCTGAACCAGAAATACTAGATCAATCAGGGGAACAGGAACCTATTCCTACTAATCAGTTGGTGGAGCAAACAAATGATATTCAGTTACCAACTGATACAGCTCCAACTGAAATTGAAAACATTCAGTTGCCAACAGAAGCAGTTGCTGATATGGAAACAGAAAACACTGAACTCAGATGGAAGAAATCACATCCTCTAGAATTGGTGATATGTAATCCATCTGACCCGGTAAGAACGAGAAATCAAATGCTTAATTCGTTCATTCATTTTGCTTTTGTCTCACAACTAGAACGAAAGAAAATTGATGAGGATCTTGCTGATCCTAACTGGATAAATGCAATGCAAAAGGAGCTAAATCAGTTTACCCATAACAATGTATGGGGGTTAGCAACAAAGCAAGATTGGTAGCAAAAGGATATAGGCATGAAGAAGGAATTGACTATGATGAAACGTATGCACCAGTTGCAAGACTGGATGCAATCAGAATGTTCCTCGCCTATGCATCATTCGAGAACTTTAAGGTCTACCAAATGGATGTAAAAAGTGCATTTCTGAATGGTCAGTTGCAAGAAGAAGTTTATGTTGAACAACCTCAGGTTTTATCAATCACTCTTTTTCTGATCATATCTATCATTTGAACAAAGCTTTATATGGTCTTAAACAAGGTTCAAGAGCTTGGTATGAGACACTTTCAAAATTATTAATTGATCATGATTTTACTGTTGGATCAGTTGACAAGACCTTGTTCAAATTTTCTAAGAATGATCATATTTTACTTGTGCAAATTTATGTTGATGATATTGTATTTGGGTCAACTAACCCCAAATTATGTGAGAAGTTTGCCAAGTTAATGCAGGAGAAATTTGAGATGAGTATGATGGGTGAACTAACATTCTTTCTCGGACTGCAAATGAAGCAATTGGAGACTGGTATTTTTATCAGTCAGACCAAATACACGAAAGAATTGCTCAAGAAATTTGGCATGGAAACATGCTCAGCTGCAAGCACTCCCATGAGTTCATCAATCAAACTAGACAATGATCAAGGGAGAATATCAGTTGAGACGACACTATACAGAGGTTTAATAGGTTCATTATTGTACCTAACTGCTAATCGTCCTGATATTGTATTTGTCGTTTGCATGTGTGCCAGATTTCAAGCAAATTCTAAGCAATTGCATTTTTAAGTTGCCAAAAGAATTTCAAAACATTTAAATGGCACTCAAAATGTGGGATTATGGTACGCTAAAAACTTTTCTTTCAATTTAGTTGGATATTCAGATGCAGATTATGCAGAATGTAAGCTAGATCTTAAAAGCACCAGTGGATCTTGTCAGTTTCTCCGAGATAGACTGATCTCTTGGTCCAGCAAGAAGCAAACATCCATAGCTACTTCCACAACTGAAGCAGAATACTTTACTGCTGGAAGCTGCTGTGCCCAACTGCTCTGGATTCAGCAACAACTGAAATATTATGGAGTTGATGCTAAAGAATCTCCCATATTTTGTGACAATACAAGAACGATTGCAATAACTTACAATCCAGTTCTTCACTCAAGGACCAAGCATATTGATGTCAGGCATCACTTCATCAGAGATCATGCTCTGAAGAAAGCTATCATACTGGAATACGTGTCAACTGAACAACAAGCTGCTGACATCTTCACCAAACCATTGCCAGAGACTAAGTTTTCTCACTTTCGCAATATACTTGGTTTAATTGATTTATCTTAATTATATCAGTTTTATTGTTACTTTGTCAGTTTTTGTTCATTCAGTTTGTCATTTATACATTTGTCAACTGATGTCAGTTGGTCATTTATCAGTTATGATATTCAGTTCGTTCACTGGCTGTCAACTGATGTCAGTTATTAATTTATCAGTTCATGTATTCAGTTAGTTAATTATTTATCAACTGATGAATGTTAAGTTTTTGCAGAAAGTAAAGAGAACAATGATACAAATCAAGATTTTATTAAGCATAAAATCGGAACCATACAACATCATTCAATTGTCTTCCTACAGCTTCTTGCCAATCATTTAACCAATTTACAAGTTCTTGGCTATGCAGCTCTCTGAAGAATTCAAAATTAGAGACCTTCTCAAGATGATGCCATTCTTTCCACAGCATCACATGCCATAGAACTAGTGACAAGCTGTGAAATGTGACGGACGTTAAAACGCCTGAAGAAATTTCTTGCTACAGCTCTTTTTTGAGTAGTGGGAACTGAACAGTGTCTTCGAATAGACTGAAGATCTTGGACTTTAATCCAAGAAGACATCACCTTCAACCAGACATATTCTTCGATGTCTTTCTTCACGTCTTCCAGTTCTTGTGTTCTTTGTGTCACAATTTGATGATTGCTTTTGCAGGCATCTGAAATGATCGAATCAGACTCACTAGACAAACCAGACACACTCGACATATTGAACTGTTGTTATCTAACATTGTTTTCATCTTTCTTATAGACATGTCTCATTTAATATTGAAGAAGATGAAGAGACTCAAGTCAATTGAACCGTCTTTTGACTCACACAGACTGAGTCTTTATTAAGGGAGAGTGTAGATTTGAAAAGTTAAGTGAGAAGACAATAGTTAGTTGGTCTTCAACTGAACTGACTAAGTTCTCAACTGGTCATTCAGATTCTGATCTAATTGATCTTCTCCTTATGTTAACTGATAAATCGAATAATATTGTATATTAAATGATTTGACTGTTTTTCGAAGCATTAATTGCTGTCTTTCAATGAATAGTATTTTGGAACGTGGACCCACGTAATCCATTAATACCTTACACACATTTTTATCACACGTACACACGTTTTTAATTCAAATTTTTCTGGACTGACGCGTGTCCAAAAATTTGAAGAGTCACCTACTTCAGTACTATACCCGCTCCAATTCAGTTTTTCTTATTACGCACACATTCAAGCATTCAGAGCAAATTTCTACTCAAAGCATACTCTTTTTCACCGATTTCACTCAATCAAATGGCAAATCAAATCCCAGCTCATGTCATGAACACTATGGCGATCGACTTTGATTTTTGACTATAAAAGAGAAGGAGTCAAGAATGTCTTTCTGAAACTGGAAGCAGCTGGATTGAAACAATTTCTGGAATTATCTTCCCAAGAAATCTATGTCAAAGAGGTTCAGGAACTCTATGCCAACGGAAATGTTACTACAACTGGCACTATCGCTGCTACTGTAAATGGTCAGTTGCTGATCATTGATGAGGAGTTCTTCTGTAACCATTTCCAACTGCCTACTGATGGGCTAGTTAACCTTTCTGAAGTGAAGGCATCCGATATTGAGGAGATGCAAACTACTCTATCTGCTGCTGATCAAAAAATCAAAGTTTTTGATCCCAAAAATGAGCTGAAGCCAGAAGTACAATTGATGGCTGATATTGTAGCGAAGGGACCCTTGGCAAAGACAGGATCATTTGCTGCCCTCACTCTTGAGAAGTTTTAAGTTATGACTGCAGTCATGGCTAAAAGGAAGATGAACTGGAGGAACATTATCTTCAATATTCTGAGGAATATGTTTCAGTTGTCCAAGCAGTCAAAGGGCTTTGCGGTGCAGCTCAGCCATGTGCTGAAAGTAAAAGGACTGCTGGCTGATGATTCTGAAAATTCATCAAAAATAAAGATTTTCAATTCCAAGAATGTCCAGCAACCAAGCCAAAACTGGAATTATCTCCTGAGCAATTCTTAAAGGTCAAGAATGAGATTGGAACGCAGGAGGCTCTTCAATCAGTTCAAAAGAAGAAGACCCTTCAAAAGAAGACAATCAAGCAAAAATTGATTGTCAGTGAAACTGATTCAAAGAGGACTTCTTCTCCTAAAGTCAGCAAGAAACCGAGGACCTTGATGACCAAACCTGCTGCTGCAATTGGAACCATCCCAATTGAACGACTGATGCAGTCAGGAGCTCAACATCCTATCAAGGCTATTCTAACTGAACCCTCCACTGAGGATCAGTTGCCTTTATCTACAATTCTACCAAAGAAGAAAGTCACTGAATCTGGTGACAAGAAGAAGCTTGCTGGAGTTAAGGCTCCATTGATTAATATTACTGGCTACTCTTCCCTACCTACTGCCAGACCTAAGTTAATAATGATCAGAGAGAAGATTGATGCAACTACATCAGGGTTGAGCATCCCTCATGCCCTGACTGATTCTAAGGGCAAAGGCAAGATGTAAGAAGAGCCCAGGCCAACTAATGTGATCCAAACACACATTGATCTAATTTGACAAGAGATCAATGAATTTGCAGAGAATAAGCTCAAGGCCTACAATGAATGGGTGAAGTTCATAACAGAAGTCTTTGCCAAACAGCTTTAGAAGAAATCTAAACTGCAGAAATTTAGTAATCTGGAGTGTGTTGTTCTAAGGGTAGTCAAGGATTCTCCAATTGTTCAGGCTCAAGAGAGAGAGAATTATTTCTTTAATCAGCTGAGAGCCAAGAAGCTTCAAAAGATAGTTGCTGAACTGCGACTGATTTTTTATCCATCCAGTCCAACTGCATTCATTGATACAACTGTGCATAACCAGCTGGACACGGATCTTCTCTCATTGCAGATGGAAATCAAGAACTGGGAAATGGATCAAGAACTGATCATTCCAGTGACTCCACAAGATTTATCAATTGAAGAAGAGCTAGCTGAACAGTCGGTTCAAGAGCAATCAAAGGAAACAATTGCTGAAACTACTCAGCAAGCAACTGAACCTACCTCATCAGTTGCTCAACCTACATCATCTGTTGATCCAACGCCTTATTCTGAAGCAGAGTTATCATTGGCCAATCTCGATAAGGTCATCAAATCTGTAACCTCTGATATTCAGCTGGAAAATTCAAGATTAATTGAAGATGTTGTCATGACTGAAGAACTAGCTGTTCGTTCAAGCTGTCAATTTTGAAGAACCGGTCGAGGAGCCCATTTTTGTACAAACTGAAGAGCCAGTTCAGCCAGAAGTTATGACTGAACAGGCAGTTTTGGAACATACTAAACATGCAGTTTCTCAACCAACTAAAGAGGCTCAGCTGCACTCAGTCTCAACTGAAGAAGTGCTAGCTGAAGATCCAGTTCATCAACAAATTGAAGAACTAGTTGTTGAATCAACTGAAGAACCTTCTTCTACTTCTGTTCTTCCAACTTTCTCGTCTCCTCCCCAGGACCCTACAGCTAAAGATATTTCAGAAATAGTAGCGCATGAAACAGAACCAACGACGATGAGATGGTTGTATTTACTCAATAGGAAAAAGAACAGATTCCAGAAACTTCCAGAGCCATGTCTCCTGGGATTTCAGACAATGTTGCCCTATTTTAAAAACTTCAAACCGTTTAGTATAACCTTGTCAATATGATGAG
This sequence comes from Primulina tabacum, assembly GCF_025594145.1. Classification (NCBI taxonomy): domain Eukaryota; kingdom Viridiplantae; phylum Streptophyta; class Magnoliopsida; order Lamiales; family Gesneriaceae; genus Primulina; species Primulina tabacum. The sequence goes on along the minus strand of NC_134562.1, from coordinate 18,523,168 downwards.
TGTTATTTCAGCAATACAGTCTACTCAGCTCGCACACACTTTGAAGCTCAACTCGAACTATGAGTTTACAACGGATAGACTGAATCAACTCAATCAGAGTGTGACTTCTCTCTATCTCTAGATGGAAGAAATCAAGAAAGATAGACTGTCGATTGCATCTCATTTACAAACTCAAGCATTAGTCGGCAGGCGATTTGACTTTCTGGAAGAAACAGTCACTAAAAAGATTGAAATGCTGCAGAATATGCCGTATCAGATATTGCAGCAGATGTTCGAATATCATCAAAGAAAGTGGATGTGCTTGACAAAAAGGGGGAAATTATTAGAGAGACAGAAGAAGACAAAGGGAAGAAGAAGATATGAAGATCAACTGACTGACTTCAGTTAATGGTTGAAGATTCTAAGATTCTTTATTCTTTATTCTTTGTACGAATCTGTACATAGATTAGATCCTTATTTCATTCTTTATACGAATCTTTAAATTATAAGAGTTATTTTATCTACAATGAATTCGAAGAATTTTATTAAGTTCAGTTGATCAGTTCATAGTTTACAAGTTTTGTCAAACACCAAAAAAGAGGAAATTGTTGGAAACTTAATTTTGGTTGTTTGACAAACTAAGAAATTAATTTATTGGACTAAACTGATCACACATAAATCAACTGACAGTAACCTAACTAAAGATTAATGCGCAGTTTATAGAAGGCAACTGAAACCAGCCGAACTGAACTTACGAAGACAACTGACTGATCAGTTGGAAACTGATCAGTTGACATATTCAGTTATGAGCTTACCAGCAAATCAGTTGATCATTCAGCTGTAAACGTCATCAATTGTTGAAAAGGACATTCAACCGACAACAGTACAAAGTAGACTGCAACACGTAGTGGAACGCCGCATTTTAGATTTTACAGTGTACGAATGTCAGAAGAATATTGACCTGACAATCAACGGATATAAAGATTCAAATATTATTTAATGTTACCGTTGAAGAGAAGCCTATAAATAGGTGAGAAGAGAAGTTGAGAACCAACTCTTATCAACACGATCTATCTATTCTCTCAATATTGCTATTACTCTGTTGAATTTATTTGAGAATCAAAAAAGCTCACACTTATCAGAGCTATTCGTAGCATTTGAGGCTACTTTTTGAGCATATAAGCACAAACTGTTTTATTGATTATTTGATATTTAACTAAATCAGTTGTGCTAAGTTCAGTCGAAGAACTGTGATATTTAGTAAACTAAGAGTTTCAGTTTTGGCAGTGTTAAGTGCAAACTGAAGTGGGTCTGTACAAGTTTTGTATTGATCAAAGTCTTTTAGTGCATATCCTATCCTTGTGATAGAAGGGGTGACGTAGAAGTTATTCAATCTCCGAACATCCATAAATATTCGTGTTATTACTTCGGTTATTTATTTTATCTTTCATTCAGTTTATTTCCGCAACTGTTATCAGTTAAATTGATTGTTATTGACTGAAAAGAATCCTAGTTTCAATTTGTCACAAAACTGACACCTCATTTGTAAAAGGTTATAAAATTCGTGAGTATTTATTCAACCCCCCTCATTCTAAACACTTTTCAACCATTAAACTGATCCTAACACATGGTAATGTTGTACCATTTCAACTCAAGAATAGAGAGTAGTCTCAGCTTTCCTGCAGATCTCTGATATTCGGCTTTGACCTGCTAACATGTCAAACACCCGGAGATGAAACGCAAAATATCTCTCTTCATGCCCGGCCACCAGTTCAGAGTCTGTAGATCCTTATACATCTTCGTACTCCCTGGATGAATGGAGTACGGGGTGCTGTGGGCCTCACTCAAGATATATGTCCTCAGGGAATCACTGCTCGGAACTCACAGTCAGTCACAATATCTGACTAGGCCATCCACAACTGTGTACTACCTCTGGCCCTTAGCCTCATCCCTCTGTCTCCACTTCTGTAACTGCTCGTCAGAAGTCTGCCCTGCTCGGATCCTGTCTCACAATGTCGACTCCACTGCCAGGGTAGAAAGACTAGGGCACTGTCCCTGGCATAAGCTGGAAGCTCAAACTGCTAAATCTCTGCCGCAACGATCTATGTACTAACAACTGAGCTATCACTGCATTCTTCCTGCTCAGGGCATCTGCAACTACATTAGCCTTACCCTGATGGTAGCTAATATCACAGTCATAATCCTTCACTAGCTCTAGTCACCTCCGTTGTCTCATGTTCAGCTCTTTCTATGTGAAGAAGTACTTCAGGCTCTTGTGGTCAGTGAAAATTCTGCACTTCTCCCCATAAAGATAATACTTCCATATCTTCATAGCAAACACCACTGCTGCTAGCTCGAGGTCATGAGTCGGATAATTATTCTCGTGGACCTTCAACTGTCTGGACGCATATGCTATAACTCTGTCATGCTGCATCAGAACTGCGCCCAAACCAAGCTTTGAAGCATCCATATAAAGCACAAATTCTCCTTTCCCTGATGGCATAGCTAGCATTGGCGCTAAAATCAAAGCCTGATTCAATCTGTCGAAACTCTCCTGGCATTCAGGTCCCCGCAAAAATTTCACATTCATCTTCGTCAGCTCAGTCTGAAACAACCACAATATATACCACAAGTATCTAAACAATGATATATGATATGGAAGTATCTGGTCAAATGCCCATCCACTGAGCACGTGTCAGAATCAAACGAATCGCTATCAAATCAATGTTAGAGCTGGCACACCGGCCTCAATTAGGGATACTCGTACGATAGCATCGACAAAGCGCCATCAAATCTCAAATCTCAATCAATCATCGGGGCTACTAATGACTATGCTTTAAGGGCCCTATATTGCAATACATAGCATCGTGTTCACAAACCCCAGAATCAAATCCAATCATATCAAGGTATCCAAGGATCATAGCTCAACGTGTATGTCATGTATGCTGTGAGAACCCGAGATTTTACGATCCCAAGTAAATAAGGTAAGAAATATACGAGCTTAAAACTTAGTTTAATCTAAGATCAAAATACTTTCATTGTACCTATAAAACTTAAATATGAACTTAGATTTTCAGCTAGGAACTCGTGGAAGTAACTTCAAAGCTCGGGAATGAGCTCAACCGGAAGCCGAGCTGCAAGTAACCACATCCATCGAAGTATTGTCACGAGAGGAGTAAAACCCCAGCTCAAGGACTCGATCTTTCAGCTCAAAGCAGCTCAACCAAGCTTGTCCTAACAAGACCAAAAAGGGAGCTAAAAGATGAGCTAAAGGCTTGGACAAATTAAGTATGCAAGAAATAACCTTTGCGTTAACCCATGATGGAGCTGCGGGAGAAGCTAAGGGTTAGGACATATTGATGATGCAAGAAATGACTCTTTAGAAAATCAAGGTCACATTTAAGGAGTGCATGAGATTTTGAACCACATTCATGACTAATCTTGGAAGTTTGGACTACAATTATGGCCATTCTTGAAGGCCAAGATTTCGGCCAAGGGCTATGTGAAGAACCTTGAGTTGGCCTATAAATAACACATCTAGGTTGAAAGAAAGACACTCCAAAAGCAAGCAAGAAATTTTGGTTCCCTCTCCCCTTCACTCTCAAAGTTTCGGCCACTCTCCTCCACCAAAATCTCCAAGTTTTCGGCCTAGGCTAGCAAGGAGGAAGGAAGGAATTTTCATATAGTCGATTGCGGAAATCTTACGTCGAAGTGCTGTCTAAGTAAAGACTGCAATTGCTAAAGTCGCGCCAAAGTGCTGTCGAATTTTCAGAAGAAAGCTTCGTTCAAAAATCTACAAGTGTAAGTGGGCTTTTGTTATATATTCGTTTGTATTTTTAAACTTGAATATATATTATGACATGCATGATTGTGTGTCTCCATTTTCGAAAATATGAAGTCTGTCCGTTTAAAATTACGATCGATTATATGCTCAGTCTGTTATTCGAAATTCTATGATTCCGCTGAATCCGTTGAAACTCTGATATCTGAAACTTCTGATAAGTTCTGTCCGATAAGTTCTGTTTGTTAATTCTGAAATCTTTGTTACACTGTTACGATTCAATTTGAAATGGGACGAGAATTGTGATTCTGTCTGGCCCCCAATGGTGGGTATAAAACCATTTCTGTTTGACCCCCAATGGTGGGTATAAAACCATTTCTGTCTGGCCCCCACCAGTGGTTATAAAATCGAGTTCTGGCCTCACCCCTTAGAGGACTAACATATTGGAGACAATTTGACCATGGAAATGAAATGAGTAAAAGTGTTCTGTCTGTTCTGATCTGTTCTGTTCTGTCTGTTCCGATTTGTTCTGTTCTGAATTGTTCTGATCTGTTTCTGAATTGCTCTGAATCGTCCGATAACCTCTGTCTCATATTTGTTTCGTTTCTGTTATGAGGAGTTAAAAGTAATAAGATTTGAAAGTTTGTTAAAGAAATGTTTTAAACATTAAGTTCTATATGTATCATTGGAAATCGATCGACCCCCACTTGCTGAGTGTTTCCCAAAACACTCACCCCTTACAAATTTCAGATAAAAATGAGGAGCAACTGGATGAGGAAGAGCAAGATGCTTTCTGGGGTTGGTGAACCGGAGATCAAGATCAGAACTCAAGATTTTACTTTTCTTTTGTTTCCGCTATTTGAAACTCTGATGTATTTTATTCCATTGTCATTGTAAGACAATACTTTATTTATGAAAAAGACTGGTTTGATTTGATACGAGGCTTTATTGTTTTCAATTTAATTGTTAAACAATGCCGGATGTCACCGATGCTTCGGACTCGGGGCGTGATATTTAAGTGGTATCAGAGCTACCAGGCTCATAATCCCGCTGGGATTTTTATAGAAAAAATTTGGCGAAGTCAAATTTTGGCAAAAGCCTAGTGTATCCCAATTTGAGTCCAACTTTCACCCGTTCTTGAAGTCTAACTTTCATCTGTTTCCTAAATTTCGAATAGACTTCAAAAATCTATCCCTTCGATCATTCCACAAACTCTGAATATCGAAAATTTTCCACGACAACTTTGTTTCTACTATTTTGCCTTTCTATCCTTTATACGATTCTGATGCTTTGCTTTCGATTTTTATCCTATGAAATGGCTGCTCCACGTACTCGCGCTCAGGCTGCCCTTCGCATGCGTCAGCTCACGATTGATAATCAGACTAGGGAAATCGCGACTTTGAAAGCGCAACTAGCCAAGGAAAGATTGGAGAAACAAGAGCTTAGCGAGGTTAGCCACATACTTGAGACTGATGTACAGCGATTGACTCATCATCTGGACTTGGCAGAGAGCCAGCTGTTGCAGATACCGACCGATTTCGTTCGCATCACACGCTTAGTTGCACTTAACAAGGATTTATTGGAGAGAGTGGAGATTGAGCGTGGACGTGCTGCTCAGGCCCGTCAGCGCTAGGAGGAGTACAACGCCAGGAAGGATCGGTACATTTCGAAGCTCCACAGCGCTATGGACAGACTTCAAGATCAGAATAACTGCCTACATTTGGTGATAGAGAACATGGAGGAAGAGGAGGTAGCACCGATGGAAGTGGCCGGAGACGACAGTGCCAGCGACAGTGACGGCGGAGAGATGATCGATTAGATTAGCATTATAATAAAGTATCTGGATTGTAGTAAACTTGTGACTAAGAAAATAATATGTGTACCAAACTATTTTGAAACTTTCTATTATCTTATTGCATATTTAAGAATGGATGAGTATCTTATTTAAATGTTTTTATAGGAAACCAACATGTACTTTCAAAGCATTATAAATGAACTTCAGGAACAACTTCAGGAAAAGGAGTCAGAAATTAAAACACTGAAAGAAAAGAATGATAAACTTGAGAGATATAACTATCAGTTGGACGGAAATAACGTGTGCATGATGGAGGATCTTCATGAGGCCAGAGTGGAAGAGAAGAAACTACGCGAAGACGTTAGACGTTACGCAGCTTATCATCTAGAGTCAGAGCGTCAGCACGAGATCACCAAGCAAGAGTTGAAGAAAGTGCAAGATAAGATTTTTACGCTCGAAATTCGGGAAAATTGTCTTCTCAAAACCCAACGTCGTCTTCAGGAGCGGATTGAAGAGCAAGAAATCGATGAAAAAGTGAGCCAATCAACAATACAAGAACTACAGAATCAAGTAAACAACCTCGATCACCACAACACACAACTGCAGAATTACATTGAGCACCTACAAAATGAGATGGTCAATATGGAAGAACTCATAGAACAACTGGAAGAGAACCCTGTGGAGGAAGAAATTAACGAGGCAGTAGGAGACGGAGAAGTAATAGATGAGTAGAGAGAGAGAATCCGAGAATAGGCTTCGATTGTATCTAGAAATATTTGATTAATCATTTGTTTTGAAAAATATTTGGTTGTAAGAAAAAGTTTACAATTTAATGAAATTATTTCTTTGATTAAATATTGTGGCAAACAAATTAATAAAATACCTGTTTATAGGAAATGGCAGGTAGACCACCCCGAAACAACCGTAACCCTCGTGGCGCCAACCAAGATGAAAACCCACCACCACCACAACCAAGAGTGAATCTCAGTCAAGAGGATATGATGGCAATAGCCACTATCGTAGCTGCGACGTTGCAAGGATTCGTGAACCCATTGGCTAACGCCATCCAACCACCACCTGAACCGCAACCGCGTGGGATTAAGTACCATTACGAATCTCTCAGAAGGAATCGAGTTCCAACTTTTGATGGGAACCCAGACCCAGAGGTCAGCCACAACTGGCTCAAGAACGTCGAAACACAACTACATTTACTGGAGATACCTGAAGAACTGAGGGTGGAGGTTGTAACACCGTTTTTGGAAGGCCGAGCTAGGAAATGGTGGGAAACTGTGTCGCCATCCTTGGCAGAAGTGGAAGAAATCACATGGCAGATTTTTAAGAGAGAATTTTTGAAACAATATTATCCAGCTCAGTTTCGACTACAGAAGTTGAGTGAGTTCGAGAATTTCAAACAGGCTTCGGACATGTTAGTAATGGAATACACTTCCCGGTTCAACGATCTAGGAACCTATGTCCCAACGATCATGTCGGATGAGACGTTAAAAATGCATCGTTTCAAAAAGGGACTCAAAAGTCGAATTCAGTCAGCATTGGCGGTATTCAAGCCAAACAATTTTGCGGATCTGATGGGCGCTGCAATGAGCGCAGAAACTGATATCAAGCGACGCGAGGAAGAAAACAAGAACAAAAGACCGATGAGCAGTCAATCTACTCAGAATGGTCCCAAGTTTAAGAAACCAAACTATTCAGGTGGGTCTTTCAAAGGAAGTGCTGGCAACACCGAAGGAAAATGGTGTGATACATGTCGACAGAAACATGTTGGAGAATGTTATCAGAAGACAGGTGCTTGTTTCAAATGCGGAAAAGTGGGCCATAGGATTAAAGATTGTCCGGACAACAAGGACAAAGGGACGGGGCCCAGCAAGCAACATGAAAACAAGACTAATGCTCGGGTTTATGCAATAACCCAAGAGGAAGCTGATAACACCAATGAAGTGGTGGCAGGTACCATCTTACTCAACAAAATGCCTGCATATGCTTTGTTTGATTGTGGTGCCACACATTCATTTGTGTCTAGAAGATTTGCTAAAAAGCTTAAACTTGAGCATGATATTCTTAGTGAACCGTTAAGAGTAGCAACACCTGCCAGCAAAACAATTGAAACACACAAAGTGTATCGAAACTGTAAAATTTGTATCAGCAATCAAACTTTTGAAGTGGAATTAATTCAACTCAATATGGTTGAGTTTGACATCATCCTTGGAATGGACTGGTTAGCTAAAAACCATGCCATGGTAGACTGTCAAAAGAAAGATATTAGACTTCAGACTTCGACTAAGGAGGAAGTCATATACCATGGGAAGTCCAAAGAAAGGAAATCTCTGTTATCTGCCTCACAAGCCTGGAAAATCATAAAAGGAGGAGAAGAGATTTATCTGGCAATGATCAATGAAGTCAAGGGAGAAGAAATTCCAAAGATGGAAGCTATACCGATTGTTCAAGAATTTTCAGACGTTTTCCCCGAGGAACTACCGAGAGAGATACCAGATAGGGAAGTAGAATTTGAAATCAATTTGGTCCCTGGTGATGCACCAATATCAAAGGCACCATACCGAATGGCTCCAGCTGAATTAAAGGAGCTAAAGGAGCAACTGCAGGAATTATTAGACAAGAAGCAGATTCGCCCCAGTGCATCCCCATGGGGAGCCCCAGTGCTTTTTGTAAAGAAAAAGGACGGAAGCATGAGGCTATGTATTGACTACCGGGAGTTGAATAAGATCACCATAAAGAATAAGTACCCACTCCCAAGAATAGATGATCTTTTCGATCAGTTAAAGGGAGCCAAGGTCTTCTCAAAATTAGATCTGAGATCTGGTTACCATCAGTTGAAGGTCAAAGCGGAAGACATCCCTAAAACTGCTTTTAGGACAAGATATGGACATTACGAATTCACGGTAATTCCTTTTGGCCTAAAGAATGCTCCTGCAGCATTCATGGACCTCATGAATCGGGTATTCAAACCATATCTCGACAAGTTTGTGGTTGTCTTTATAGATGATATCCTTGTGTACTCACGAAGTGAAGAAGAACACAGAGTACATCTGTGTCTCACTTTGCAGACACTTCGAGAAAAGGAACTATACGCCAAATTCAAGAAAGGTGAATTTTGGTTAAAAAGTGTGGCGTTATTAGGGCATATAATTTCTGAATTAGGAATGTCAGTAGACCCTAAGAAGGTAGAGGCAATCAAGGATTGGCCACAACCAAAGACAGTGACTGAAGTAAGAAATTTTCTGGGATTAGCAGGCTACTATAGAAAATTTGTGGAATGATTTTCTTCAATAGCCATTCCACTCACCAAACTTACTCAGAAAAATTCGAAATTCATTTGGAATGAAGCTTGTGAAAAGAGTTTCAAAACCCTAAAGATAAAACTCGCATCCACACCAGTACTCATTCTTCCCGAGGAAGGTAAGAATTTCACTGTATACAGCGACACATCAAAGGAAGGATTGGGTTGTGTGCTTATGCAAGAGGGTCAGGTAATCGCTTATGCCTCACGGCAATTGAAACCATATGAGCAGAATTACCCCACTCATGACTTGGAGTTAGCCGCAGTAGTATTTGCGCTTAAAATCTGGAGGCACTATTTTTATGGAGTAAAATGCGAAGTGTTTACCGATCACCAGAGCCTCAAGTATATTTTCACTCAAAAGGAATTAAATATGAGGCAAAGAAGGTGGATGGAACTTCTCAAGGACTATGATTTGTCAATTAATTACCATCCGGGTAAGGCAAATAAGGTGGCAGATGCGTTGAGTCGAAGGAACCCTGGGAAGGTGAACTTAAATTCCCTATCAGTGAAACCAAATCTCCGAGAGACCATCAAATTGAGGCAGAGTCAAGACACCTCCATCCTTAAAATAAAAGAACAGATCCAAGAAGGAAAAGCTCCAGAATTTCAAATTGATGAAAATGGAATACTCTGGATGAAAGGACGATTGTATGTGCCAAACGTCGATGGAATTCGAGAAGAAGTAATGGCCGAGGCACATAAATCGAGATTTTCAGTACATCCAGGAAGCACCAAGATGTACCGGGATTTGAAAAATAATTACTGGTGGAACGGTATGAAGAAAGATGTAGCTGTCTTTGTTGCTAAGTGTTAGTCTGTCAACAAGTCAAGGCGGAACATCAAAGGCCTGGAGGACTTTTACAGCCATTGCAGATACCAGAATGGAAGTGGGATAACATCTCCATGGATTTTGTAGTAGGGCTACCACGACCAAGACAGGGTCACGATGGGATCTGGGTGATCATTGACAGATTGACCAAGTCCGCCCATTTCTTGCCAGTACGAATGAATTATAATTTGGATAAATTAGCCACTTTGTATGTGGACAACATAGTGAGGCTACATGGAGTTCCAGGGAGTATACTGTCTGACCGAGATCCGAGATTTGTGTCAAGATTTTGGAAAAGTTTCCAAAAGGCTTTGGGAACCAATGTCACTCTCAGCACGGCCTATCATCCCCAGACTGATGGCCAAACCAAAAGGACAATTCAAACCCTCGAAGATATTCTGTGGGCATGTGCACTGGATTTTTCTGGAAATTGGAGTGAACAAATACCGTTAATAGAGTTCGCCTATAACAACAGCTACCATAGTAGTAACGAGATGGCTCCATATGAGGCTTTGTATGGTCGGAAGTGTCGGTCGCCTCTATATTGGGACGAAGTTGGAGAAAAAGCTGTTACCGGACCAGAACTCATTCAGTTAACCGTTGATAAAGTAGTCATAATCAAGGAGAGACTCAAGGCAGCCTAGGATAGACAGAAGAACTGGGCCGATCTAAAAAAAAAGACCGTTAGAATTAGAGATTGGTGAGAAAGCTTACGTCAAGGTCTCCCCTATGAAAAGAGTAGTTCGATTCAGTAAATCCGGAAAGTTGAATCCGAGATACGTGGGACCGTTCGAGATACTGGAAAAGGTAGGAACCTTAGTCTACCGATTAGCGTTACCACCAGACATGGCCAGGATACATAACGTTTTCCACATCTCACAACTGAGGAAGTATGTCCCAGACCCGAGTCATGTACTCAAAGTTGCACCACTGATGATTGAAGGAAACCTCAACGAAGAACTCAAATCTGAAGAAGTCCCTATTCGAATAGTGAACACAAAAGATCAAGTATTGAGGCACAGGACAATACCTTATGTCAGGGTACAGTGGTCAAATCATACTGAAAGGGAGGCAACTTGGGAACTCGAGGAGAAGATGCGGTCACAATATCCTCACCTATTAGAATGATCAAGCTAATGCAAGTTTCGGGGACAAAACTTTTAATAAGGAGGGAGGGATGTGAGAACCCGAGATTTTACGATCCCAAGTAAATAAGGTAAGAAATATACGAGCTTAAAACTTAGTTTAATCTAAGATCAAAATACTTTCATTCTAATTATAAAACTTAAATATGAACTTAGATTTTCAGCTAGTAACTCGTGGAAGTAACTTCAAAGCTCGGGAATGAGCTCAACCGGAAGCCGAGCTGCAAGTAACCACATCCATCGAAGTATTGTCACGAGAGGAGTAAAACCCCAGCTCAAGGACTCGATCTTTCAGCTCAAAGCAGCTCAACCAAGCTTGTCCTAACAAGACCAAAAATGGAGCTAAAAGATGAGCTAAAGGCTTGGACAAATTAAGTATGCAAGAAATAACCTTTGCGTTAACCCATGAAGGAGCTGCGGGAGAAGCTAAGGGTTAGGACATATTGATGATGCAGGAAATGACTCTTTAGAAAATCAAGGTCACATTTAAGGAGTGCATGAGATTTTGAACCACGTTCATGACTAATCTTGGAAGTTTGGACTACAATTATGGCCATTCTTGAAGGCCAAGATTTCGGCCAAGGGCTATGTGAAGAGCCTTGAGTTTGCCTATAAATAACACATCTAGGTTGAAAGAAAGACACTCCAAAAGCAAGCAAAAAAATTTCGGTTCCCTCTCCCCTTCACTCTCAAAGTTTCGGCCACTCCCCTCCACCAAAATCTCCAAGTTTTCGGCCTAGGCTAGCAAGGAGGAAGGAAGGAATTTTCGTATAGTCGATTGCGGAAATCTTACGTCGAAGTGTTGTCTAAGTGAAGACTACAATTGCTATAGTCGCGCCGAAGTGCTGTCGAATTTTCAGAAGAAAGCTTCGTTCAAAAATCTACAAGTGTAAGTAGGCTTTTGTTATATATTCGTTTGTATTTTTAAACTTGAATATATTTTGTGACATGCATGATTGTGTGTCTCCATTTTCGAAAATATGAAGTCTGTCCGTTTAAAATTACGATCGATTATATGCTTAGTCTGTTATTCGAAATTCTTTGATTCCGCTGAATCCGTTGAAACTCTGATATCTGAAACTTCTGATAAGTTCTGTCATATAAGTTCTGTCTGTTAATTCTGAAATCTTTGTTACACTGTTACGATTCAATTTGAAATGGGACGAGAATTGTGATTCTGTCTGGCCCCCAATAATGGGTATAAAACCATTTCCGTTTGGCCCCCAATGGTGGGTATAAAACCATTTCTGTCTAGCCCCCACCGGTGGGTATAAAACCGAGTTCTGGCCTCACCCCTTAGAGGACTAACATATTGGAGACAATTTGACCATGGAAATGAGATGAGTAACAGTGTTCTGTCTGTTCCGATATGTTCTGTTCTGTCTGTTCCGATTTGTTCTGTTCTGAATTGTTCTGATATGTTTCTGAATTGCTCTGAATCGTCTGATAACCTCTGTCTCATAAATTCTGTTATGAGGAGTTAAAAGTAATAAGATTTGAAAGTTTGTTAAAGAAATGTTTTAAAGATTAAGTTCTATATGTATCATTGGAAATCGATCGACCCCCACTTGCTGAGTGTTTCCCAAAACACTCACCCCTTACAAATTTTAGATAAAAATGAGGAGCAACTGGATGAGGAAGAGCAAGATGCTTTCTGGGGTTGGTGAACCGGAGATCAAGATCAGAACTCAAGATTTTACTTTTCTTTCGTTTCCGCTATTTGAAACTCTGATGTATTTTATTCCATTGTCATTGTAAGACAATACTTTATTTATGAAAAAGACTGGTTTGATTTGATACGAGGCTTTATTGTTTTCAATTTAATTGTTAAACAATGCCGGATGTCACCGATGCTTCGGACTTGGGGCGTGACATATGCCACATCAACTCAACAAATAAGGCATATAGACATGTATTCTCAATCACATTAATCAAACGTATATCATATGATACAGATACATGTCGTATGTTACTCGGTCGCAACATACCTCAATTCTTCGTTCTAGTTGATGTAGCTTGAAAATATCAGTATAAAAATCTATCTACATCAATACATATTCATTTCAATTAATAACATCATTCAAAATCAACAATATAAGTTTCAAATATCTTTTGAAACTTTGAAAATTCATATCAAATCAAAATCATAACATAATTCAATTCCAACTTCAAAACTTAGTTTCTTGTCGGTTATTCCACTACATATTTGATTTTCGACTTCAAATACATGATATTCCAGTACTTCGATAAATAAAGGTGCTGAAACTAGAAGAAACTTACCTCAAAAGAAAGCTCTCGACGCGATGATTCCGAATCTATAATTGTTTCGCGTTTGGATAACGTTTCGAGGTAGATTCTGACGATATAAATCAAGTTTCTCTCAATATTCTCGAAGTTGCATTGAAGGAAATGAAGAAAACGAAGAAGAAACTTCGTTCTTATCACTCCACCGCTCTCACGCTCGGGCGGTAACATCTCGCGCCCGAGCACGAGACGTTCTGTCCCCCGCGTGTCATTTGTACCACGCTCGGGCGGTAACATCTCGCGCCCTAGCGCGAGACGTTCTGCCCCCGAGTGCTGGCTGTGCCGCGCTCAGGCGGTAAATTATCGCGCTCGAGCGCAAACTATTCTGCCCAACATACTTAGGGTCCAAATTAACAAAATAATCAACATAAAAGTTATAGATATATGTCTTAGTTTTTCAATGAAATTGGGTTCATTTCATTTGGACCAACACTCAAACAATCATGCTAAAAACCGTAACATGTGTCACTTTTCTACTGTGGTCCAGCACATCATTCAAACACAATCAATTATATACATCATTTACGTAATAACATGACAAGTGCATGAATTATCGATAAAAAATATAGGATTTACGATAATACATACACGGTCCTTACATTTCTCCCCCACTTAAAAGATTTCATCCTCGAAATCTCAAACATCTCTATATACATAATATTGGCAAACATATAATATGTCACCAGTTATAGTACATATAAAAACTAAAATCAATAAATGGATCATTGTACATGGAATACAATGGAACAGGTGGCATAAAATCGAATAAATGCGGATAATGATTCTCGCATCTTTCTTTCCAATTCCCACGTTGATTCTTCAACACCATGTCGTGTCCATTCTACTCGAACTAGTGGAATCGATTTGTTACGCAATATGTTCTCCTTCCGATCCATAATGCAAACAGGTTGTTCAACATAGGAAAGAGAAGGATCAAGCTCAACTTCATCAGGTTGAAGTACATGTGAGGGATCTAGTTCATACTTTCTCAACATATAAACATGAAATACATCGTGAATGGCAGATAATGTTGGTGGTAATGTCAATCAGTAAGCAAGATCCCCAACACATTCAAGAATCTCATATGGACCAACATATCGAGGAGATAATTTTCCTCGCATGCCAAATCGAATAGTGCCTTTAAAGGGATATATTTTCAAAAACACTTTATCATCTTTCTGGAATTCTAAGTGTCGTCTTCGTTTATTCGCATAACTCGTTTGACGATCCTGAGTAGCTTTCATCTGCTGTCGAATCAACTGAACCTTATCATTCATTTCCTGTAACGTCCGAAAAACCAACCTACATAAACCACTTGCATGCAAAAATATTTTAATTGCTTAATTATTTTATTTAATTGATTTTAAATGTTAGCATGATATTTATTATATGATTAAATGTATGATGACAAGATTAAATGTATGATGACAAGATTAAATGATTACATGACATGTTTACATGAAATTAAGGATTTTACCTGAATATTCGATAATAGGCAGGGAAAAAGAGACCGGGAACGACCAAGACAAGAATATGTATTTTTCAATAATTAATGACAAGGCTTCCTAATATGATTTAAAAATGATTTGATTTTCCTAAAAATGTTGGAGTTCGAATTATTTTGCGAGTCAAGTTCGATTTTTCCCGGGAAGCCGGTTTTAGGCAAACAAGAAGTTTTAAAATATCAAAAATATTGTTTTATGGAAACTAAATTTACAAACTTTTATGTTTTAATTAATTAAGTATTATTGGGTCCAATTTAATTATTTTAATTAGGCCAAATTACCCTTAAGTTGCAAGTCCAAAACCAAAGCCCATATAACTTGTTAATTAAATTATAAATAGGTGTATTAGGTCTTCAAAACCACACAATCACCATCAATCAGCCGATTTCAACCTCAAGCACACACCACAATTTTCGAAAAATAGGAGGAAGAAAAGGCTAGGAGTTCTTCGTCGTCCGGTCGTCCAACGTCGCACCCTCGCCAAAGATCGAATAATCGAGCGTTTAAAACGCAAATGCACGTTTTCTAAACCTTTTAAAACATCATACAAATCATAATATGTTTGTTTTAATTGATTATGCATGAAAAATACGTGGGTTTGATTATTTCACGGTACGTTGCGTATTTTCAAAGTTTCAACGATTTCGCGCTTATATTGAAAACTTTTTTGAATCCAACGGACACAATGTCAATACATGATAAATTATGAATGGTTTATAGCCCAAACATGATAAATTAATAGAGAAATAAGCTGGAAAACCATGGGTCAAATTCAAGAAGGAGCCGTGGGGTATGTTGGCTTGTTCTTAATGCTACGGCTTGATTTCTATGCATGGGGTCATAGGGCTCGTCCAGGGGAAGTTGTGGTCTTGGTCTAGGACTGGGTATGGTCCTAGGGCGGCTAGGGCTCGAGCCTTGGGCTGGGGAAGAGTCCATGTGAAGAGGGACTCTCCCCCAAGCATGCTCGCGGCTGGTGTGCTTCGGGAGAGGGTGCAACGCGGCTAGGGGCTAGCCAAGCTGGTCAAGTAGGGTCCATCGTAGAGGGGTATGGTTCGGAACTCGGTCTGGAGTGGCTGGGCTGGGCGCTGGCTCGAGAGATCGTGAGGGAAGAAAAAGGCGAGAGCAGGTTCCCGGAGTGTCTGATAAAAGGTGCTCGCGGCTGGCCTCGGGACGAGCCATGTGGGTCCTACAGGGTCTAAGTATGATGGCTAAGGTATGGACTAGGGTCTGGTGCGGGTGGGTCGCTGCTGGCTCGAGGGAAAAGATGGAACCATGAGAGAGCAACTAGCGCGCAGGATGGCTATGCTTGGTTCAGAGCTTTGTGTTTGGGGTTCCAGGGCTTGGGCTGGTCTGGGTAGGGTCTGGGCGTGGTCCAGGGTCGGTGAGGGTCCAAGGTGATTGTTGGTTAGATGGCTAGAGAAGTCCTAGTTGGCTAGGAGTTTTGGTGAAGTGGTAATAATCACGCACAAAACAAACAGATTTTGGGTTCGATTCAAGCATGGTTTGAGCGAGCTAGGGCTAGGTTCTATGGGTCAAAGTTGGTCAGTAGGGTCCCTAGGTGGGTTGGCTAGAGTTTGGCTTGAGGTGGCTCGGCGTGGCTCGAGTATTTTAAGAGATGGCTCGGGGTGTTCGATTATGTGTCAATTTCAAAAATTAAAGAACTAAAATTGAATCCATGGCTCCATGGGTGTGGCTCATGACTTGGAAGGGTAGAATAAATAATAAAAATGTTATGTTTAAGATTTGGGATCAAAATAATGAGTTTTTGATTTATCCAGAATTTTATCGCCGCACAAAACGCTAATGAAAGAATTAATTGAAACGCATAGTTTTAAGCTTTATAAAATTATGAAAAAAAATATATTTAAGCTTAAATAATTATTTAAAATATTCCGATGTCATTAAAAGTGAGAAAAAGATAAATTCGAGAATTTTTACGTCCAGGGGCAAACAGTAATTTTACACTTAAGAAAATACGAAAATGCTTGGCAGCGTCCCAAAGGATCATAAGGCTTGTAAAATGATATTTTATGATTTAAATATGATTTATGGTAAAAAATGTGCAATATTTACTGTTTAAAATGTTATTTTTGGAAAGATGTGTTATTTTATGATTTTTAAAGAAAATGAAAAATATTTTGAGGGATGTGAATTGACTGTGACAAAATATATGATTTATGATATATGATTTTATGGGGATGTCGTGAGGAAAAAAAGCCCCAGAGGGAACCCATTTACGGGAAAAGACCCCCCGAGAGAAACCATTTATGGGAAAAGGTCTTAGACGGAACCTGTCTTTGGGAAGAGGCTCCCGAGAGAACCCCGACGATCGTATTTTCATTGTGGAGCCTAGTGCACACCCCCATGGGTCATGTGGAGCTAAGACTGCAGTCGACCAAAGGATAAAACCTAGTCACTTTCAAGGTTCAAACTTCACCCAAAATGATATATGATTGAAAGCTTATGATAAAAATGGTTTTATGATATATGATTTATAATGGTGATTAAAGCTAATTTTAAAAAAAAAATGATTTAGTTATGCTCAAAGCTTATTTAAAATGATTTTTAAGGATTCGTTTATGCTTAAAGTTATTTTAAAATAATTTTACGATTTATGATTTAATTATACTTAAATGATTTTAAATGATTTATTTATGTTCCGAAGATTATTTTAAATAAAAATATGATTTTTAAATGCATATGAAGGTATATGTATTATTTGCTATCCATGTTTAGAACGTGCTGATTCTTTAGACTCACTAGGTTTATGTGATGCAGGATTAGATGATTTATGGTAGGCGGTGACACTTGAGTGTATCGAGTGCGGCAGTACACACCCGAGGGCATTTATGTTTTCACACTAGCCAGATATATACATGATTTAAGGATTTATTTTAATGATATTTATTAGAGATCATTTTTATTCTTTATTTTTATTGTTTGTAATCTTTTCAAATGTCAATTTAGGAAGTTTTGGTTAGGTGATGATTTATGATTTATTTTATGCACTTGAGATTTAAATTGTTAAGTTATTTTATTTAGTTTAGTATTTTAGAATTTATGATTAGGAAAAAAAATCGAGGTCGTTTCAGTTAGTATCATAGCAAGGTTTTCCCCAAAGGGTTGTGTATTGTCACTTCGAGAAGCTCAAGAAGTCACGCCTCAAATATGTGTTTACTGCTATATATTTTATATGATAAAATTCTTTTAAATGCTGATATGATGCATGATATAAATGTTAGTTTCATGCTGCATGAAAAATTTTAAATGCATGTTGGGTACTAAAATTGATTGGGGTATTGAAGAAATTATAGGAAAATAGGCTACATGCACTACTTGAGTCGGATTTAGGAGTCAACTTTGGGAAAATTTTGGGTTAGAATTGCAATTTTCAAGATTTTGAGGACCGAATTGAAGAGTGAGATTTAAGTTAGAGGTTAAGTTTGATATGGGTAAGGGAATTTAAGCTTGCAGTCATCAAGTCAAGTAAAATTTCGAGGATGAAATTCGATTTAAGGGGGGAATAATTGTAACATCCGAAAAACCAACATACATAAACCACATGCATGCAAAATTATTTTAATTGCTTAATTATTTTATTTAATTGATTTTAAATGCTAGCATGATATTTATTATATG
This sequence comes from Primulina tabacum, assembly GCF_025594145.1. NCBI lineage: Eukaryota > Viridiplantae > Streptophyta > Magnoliopsida > Lamiales > Gesneriaceae > Primulina > Primulina tabacum. The sequence continues at coordinate 18,504,875 of NC_134562.1, read as the reverse complement.
ATAAAATGTATGATGACATGATTAAATTTATGATGACATGATTACATGACATTTTTACATGAAATTAAGGATTTTACCCGAATATTCGATAATAGGCAGGGAAAAAGAGACCGGGAACGACCAAGACAAGAATATGTATTTTTCAATAATTAATGAAAATGCTTCCTAATATGATTTAAAAATGATTTGATTTTCCTAAAAATGTTGGAGTTCGAATTATTTTGCGAGTCGAGCTCGATTTTTCCCGGGATGCCGATTTTGGGCAAACAAGGAGTTTTAAAATATCAAAAATATTATTTTATGGAAACTAAATTTATAAAATTTTATGTTTTAATTAATTAAGTGTTATTTGGCCCAATTTAATTATTTTAAATAGGCCCAATTACCCTTAAGTTGCAAGCCCATTTAACTTGTTAATTAAATTATAAATAGGTGTGTCTGATTCAGTTTCCCAGGTAGCTTCTTCAATGCCATGGCGACTCCACTGGACTTTCACAAGCAGAATTGTCTTCGTTCTGAGCTGTTTTTCCTTTAGGTCGAGGATCTGAATCGGCCTTTCAAAATAGCTCAATGTCTCGTCAAATTCGACCTCTGCTGGCTGAATAACATGTGAAGCATCAGGCAGGTATTTTCGCAATAATTATACATGAAAGACATCATGTATCCCAGATAGAGAAGGCGGTAAGGCGAGTCGATAGGTACGATCTCTTATCTTCTCGAGAATGTCATATGGCCCAATATATCGTGGAGACAACTTTCTTTTCTTGCCAAATCTGACAACTCCTCTGAAAGGTGAAATCTTCAAAAATACCCGGTCTCCTGCCTCAAATACCAACGGTCGTCGTCTGATGTTGGCATATTTGGCCTGTCTATCTTGAGCTGCCTTCATTTTCTTCTGAATCAGCTTCACTTTTTCTGTCACATCTCTGATCATATCAGGTCCAATCTCAGGAACTTCAGAGATATCATCCCAATAAAGAGGGGATTTGCATTTCTTGCCGTACAACACTTCAAACGATGCCATCTCAATACTCGTCTGATAGCTATTGTTGTACGAAAATTCACAAAGTGGCAATGCATCTTGCCAGTTAGTTCTAAAATCAAGCACTACAGCTCTCAGCATATCTTCCAGTGTCTGGATCGTCCGCTCTGACTGTCCGTCAGTTTGTGGATGATATGCGGTACTCAGATGTAATTTCGTACCTAGAGCGCTGCAAACTTTGCCAGAAGTGCGAAGTAAACCGAGGATCACGATCTGATACAATCGACTTCGGCACTCCATGTAATCTGACCACTTCTCTGACATAAATATCGGTCATCTGGTCATGTCTATATGTCATCTTGTATGGAATAAAACATGCGGATTTGGTCAATCTTTCAATCACAACCCAAATCGCATCACAACCTCTGGAGGAACGCGGTAACTGCGTCACAAAATCCATGGAAATGTGATCTCATTTCCATTCAGGAATAGATAAATTGTGCAGTAGACCTCCTGGTTTCTTTCTCTCGGCTTTCACCTATTGGCAATTCAGACATTTGGATACAAATGTAGCAATATCAGCTTTCATCTGTTTCCACCAGTATTTTGTCTTCAGATCATTGTACATCTTCCTGCCATCAGGATGAATGCTAAAACGACTGCTGTGCGCTTTTGCCAGTATCCGCTGTCTCAAATCTGAAACATTCGGCACAACAATACGGTTATTCACATACAAAACACTGTCATGAACCTGATATTCCGATTGATGTCCAGCTCTGACCATAGCAATCGAATTCTGTACATTCTGATCAACTTTCTGTGCTTCTTTGATTCTCGATATCAGTTCTGGTTCGACTCGAATAGCACATAATCTCAGAGGCTGACAATCTGTTTCAAAGGCTAATCCAGACAAACAGCAATCTTCTATCAAATTCGAAACACCAATCGTTGATAAGGATAAAGAACATACCTTTCGACTCAGTGCATCAGCTGCTGCATTGGACTTTCCAGGATAGTATTTGATTTCACAATCAAAATCCTTCAATAAATCAAGCCATCTTCGCTGCCTCATATTCAACTCGGACTGTGAAAACAGATACTTCAGGCTCTTTTGATCAGAATAAATTTCAAACTTCTCACTGTAAAGGTAGTGTCGCCATATCTTCAAAGCAAATACAATGGCAGCCAATTCAAGATCATGAATTGGGTAACGAGTCTCGTGTGGCTTCAGCTGTCTCGAGGCATAAGCAATAACATGTCCTCGCTGCATCAGAACACAACCCAAACCTCGGTGAGATGCATCACAATAGACCACAAAATCACCAGTACCTGATGAAATAGTAAGTATCGGTGCACTGGTCAGTCTTTTCTTCAATTCAAGAAAGTTGGTCTCACATTCTTCAGACCAAACAAATGGAGCATTCTTCTGAGTCAACTGAGTAATCGGCTTGGCAATGCTGGAAAAATCTTTGATGAATCTTTTGTAATATCCGGCCAAACCCATAAAGCTACGAATCACGGGTACTGATGTCGGTTTTGGCCAACTGATCACAGCCTCAACTTTATTGGGATCAACAGAAATACCATCTCCGGATATAATGTGACCAAAGAATACAACCTGTCTCAACCAAAATTCGCATTTCGACAGTTTAGCATATAATTTCTCAGCCCTGAGAATTTTCAATACAGTTCTCAAATGCTCAGCATGCTCAATCATATTTTTCGAATAAATCAAAATATCATATGATAACGAAATCATCAAGATATCTCTGGAATATACGGTTCATCAGACCCATAAATACAGCTGGAGCATTAGTCAACCCAAACGGCATGACAATAAATTCATAATGTCCATACCTGGTTCTAAATGCTGTCTTCGATATATCAGAATCTCTGACTCTCAGCTGATGATATCCAGATCTCAGATCGATCTTGGACTATACTGAAGAACCCTGCAACTGATCAAACAAGTCATCAATGCGAGGCAAGGGATATTTATTCTTTACCGTTGCTTTATTCAGTTGTCGGTAGTCGATGCAGAGTCTCATTGAACTGTCTTTTTTTCTCACAAACAATATTGGAGCACCCCAAGGAGACACGCTCAGTTTGATATACCCCTTGGCCAGTAAATCCTCCAACTGTTCTTTCAACTCTTTCAATTCAATCGATGCCATTCTGTACGGAGCTCTAGAAATCGGAACTGTACCTGGCATCAATTCAATGCTGAAGTCGATCTCTCGAATCGGAGGTAAACCAGGAATCTCATCTGGGAAGACATCAGCAAACTCACATACCACTGGCAAATCAGCCAATGATGGACTCGATTTCAGTAGATCAACTAAATAGTCAAGGAATTCCTCCGCTCCTTTCTGTAACAATCGAGTCATATTCATAGCAGATATCAAAGAAATTCTGGCTCGAGAACCCTTACCATAGAATTTCCACTCAACAGCCATCTCAGGTCCGAATCTCACAATCTTGTGGAAACAATCAACAGTAGCTCTGTACTTGGTCAACATATCGATACCGATAATACAGTCAAAATCAGACAAGACAATACCGTCTAACTCAACCTCATGCCCATCATATCGTAACATACAATGTTTCACAGACTTCACTGATTTCAAACTTGTCCCCAAAGGAGAAGAGACAGACACTACAGCAGATAATGACTCAATGGGCAATGAATGCATCAATGCAAATCGCTCAGATATGAATGTATGCGATGCACCAGTATCTATCAATACATATGCAAGAGAACCAAAAATAAAACAGTTACCTGCAACAACATCATCTGGTGCGTCCTGAGCCTGCTCTTCAGTCAAGGCGAACACTCTGGCCTGCTGTCTAGGAGGTTGGCTAACTGTCTGGCTTCCTCCTGGCCTCGGCTGTGACTGGGCTGGTGCTGGCTGGAAAGAGTGAATTGCAGATGGTGGTCGTCTACTAGTCTAAGCTACTGATCCAGATGATTCGGCACCCTGTGATCTCTGAGAATCTCTCTGGGGACAAACTCTAGCAAAATGTCCCTGCTGTCTACAAATACGGCAACTGCCAAACACTCCTCGGCACTGCTCTGTGGCATGTTTTCCTCCACAAGTGTTGCAATAGGCTCCTGTATAACTCTGGCCCTGACCAATCTGTTTCGAGCCACTAGAACTGGATGAACTGCTTCAAGATCTCTTAAACTGCTTCCCTCTGGCTTTTAGGTAATCTTTCTTTCCACCACTGCTGCTGTCACTCTCAAATCGGGGAGGTGGTTGATGTGGTCTCGGTGCTGGAGGCACAAATGAAGCTCCTTTCTGTCTCATCAGACCGGCTTCGGCTCCCTTAGCTCTATTCAAGGCATCAGTAAAATTGTTTGGTCGCCCTGTATTCACCAATGTAAATATTTCAGGATTCAGGTCATTAATGAACTGATCGGCAACAGCTTCGTCGTTCTCGGCCACATGTGGAGCAAAGCGCAGTAATGTAGAGAACTTGGCCACATATTCCTCAATGTTTAGCTGACCCTATCTCAGATTGACAAATTCGGCCCCTTTGTCCATCATGCAATTGGTGCCCGTTCAGTTTCACTCTCCGCTCATCAGTGTAATCCAAGGACTCAAACAGCATCTCAATGTCATCCAGCCAACTCTCACAATCCACTGCTGTCTCAGTACCCTTCAGAGTCGGTGGATGGAACGACTGAAATCTCTTCAGCAATGTTTCCATCGGTGTTGCTGTCACATCCATTGGGGGATTCGAAGTGCAACCCTGTTCTGGTACTCTTCGAGGAGGCATATCTGATTACCAAAAGGGTTAGCAACCAAATACAACAAATCTGTTTCAGTCCTCCTCCGATCATCTTACTGCTGATCAAGAATCGGTTTTGATTCATTCTCAATAACACATGTTTCCAAATCAAATCAGATAAACAGATAAACATACATTATAAAGCAGTAGAGCATGTTAGCAATCAAAAGCAAGGAAAGAAAACTCATTCTACCCCGCTCACTAGCTCCTATCTCAGTCTAAAGGATCTATCGTTCTGATACCATCTGTTGTTGGGACCCGGACGCTAATTCATTTCTTAATCATTTGTGGGAATAATTAAATTAATTATAATAAACAGGGTCTAAATTTTTTTATGCAAGTATCAAATGCGTAACGTAATGGAATTCATTCGAATATATACATTGAAAACAAAGTACAAGTCTTGTACCATATACAGTCATTTAAAACTAAGGTTTAACGACTACATATCAAGTGTTCAAACCCTATCTACAAACCAAGTCCGTAGTCTCCGCTCTAATCACGATCTCTCTTCATCTCCTCGACCCTGATCCTGTCCCACCTGTTGCCATGCACACATACAAACACGACAACAGTCGGATAAATCCGGTGAGAAATACATCCCAGTATAAATCAACGATACATGGAATCATATAATCAATATAAAGCATGAAACAGATATCAGTAATATGTATCAAAATCTGAAAACATAATTCAATTCATGACTCTATATCTCAGACTATACTCCTTCCTAGTCTAGGGATCCCGGTTTCCAGACGTTGGCATACTATATCGAATCTCAGTAATAGAAGTAAATCCACCTCTAATCAAACATCGATATAAACCAAACATCCAATGTCTTGACCTATCCGTCAAAGACTTTGGCACCTCCGCCAATCACTATTCGGTGACAATGAACAATGGGTCAGTGACGATTCAATCACCATCTGGCTCTTCTGTCACAAGACCAATCGTCTAATACATTCTATCTATAAATCAATAGAACAAGCATATCAATCCAAATCAATGCACATAATAACAATAAGTATGTGGTTTAGGGAAACTCAAGTATATCACACTCGAGTCATTCTCCCGGTTCGACATTGACTTATACCTTTCTTTAGTTGCAGTTCTGACAACGTTCAAGTCTGGAATTCGAAGTTTGTCAATACACAATCTGGCAATAACAATATCAAGAAGTATAATATCAATATACTGCTCAAATCAATACCAAATCTGATCAATCTGAATCTAACTCAAAATCAACGGCATAACGGAACAATCTGAATATACCCAGCAATACAAATCAATACATATCAATTCCTGCAACTCCCAATCGATACAACCCAAATCTGATATCAAATTTCAATCATATCTAATCAGAAATTCATAACAATTTCATACGGTAACCGTTCTTCGATCCGGTTTTGATTATACGACGTCTAACATGTCAAGAACATCATATATTAATCATATCCGATTCTGGGAATATCATAATTTCAAGACATATCAAAACTTAGTAAAACTTACGTCCAGTTGAAGTCCTTGTCGATAGGAACACAGTATTGAAGTCGGATTGAAATTCTGACGGACGGATTTCTTGCAGCTTGGCATGAAGTCCTCGGCATCATTTTACTCGGCAGCTCGCGCATATGCGCGCCCCACCACCGCGCATATACGCGAGGTTCTCTGGACTCGCAATTTTTTCTTGCACACACTGGCGCATATGCGCGCACTCAATTCGCGCATATGCGCGAGGCCCTCTGCCCATCTAGCGCATATGCGCGCCTCCTGGTCGCGCATATGTGCGAGGTGTACTGTCCTCGCACATACAACCTTTCATGCTGAATCAAATCTTGTCCCGATTAATCCTCTCATATTAATATCAATTCACAATAAATCATTTCGCAGATTAACAGATAAAAATCCCGGGCATTACAATGAATCAGAACCGACTCTTGATCGGAGGTAAGATGATTAGAAGAGGACTGAGACAGATTTGTTAACTTGATTACTAATCCTTTTGATAATCAGATATGCCTCCTCGAAGAATCCCAGAACAGGGTAGCACCTCGACCAATCCGATGGATGTTACAGCCACACCTATGGAAACATTGTTAAAGAGATTTCAGTCGTTTAAACCGTCGACTTTGAAAGGCACTGAGACGTTTGTTGACTGTGAGAGTTGGCTTGATGACATTGAGATGCTATTTGATTCACTTGACTATACAGATGAGCGTAGAGTCAGACTGATTGGGCACAATTTGCATGATGTTGCAAAGAATTGGTGGCTTACAACTAAAAGAGATTTGGAGCATCGAGATACAGTTATTACTTGGAAGATCTTTAAACTGAATTCTATAAACGATTCTTCCCAGTATCGTACAAAAAAGACAAGGGTGCAGAGTTTGCCAACCTGAAACAGGGACAATTGAATACTGAAGAATATGTGGCCAAATTCTCTACCTTGCTACGATTTGCTCCACACGTTGCTGAGAATGACGAAGCAGTGACTGATCAGTTTATCAATGGGCTGAATCCTGATATTTTTACACTGGTAAATACAGGAAGGGCGAATAATTTTGCTGATGCTTTGAATAGAGCAAAAGGAGCGGAAGCATGCCTGATTAGGCAGAAAGGAGCTTCGTATGTTGCACCAGCACCGAAACAGCAACAACCCTCAACTCAGTTCCACTAACCACCTCCCAAATTTCGAGAGTGGCAGTAGCAACAGCGGGAAGAAAGATCAATTGAAAGCCAGAGGAAAACAGTTTAAGAAGTCTGGTAGTAGTTCATCTAGCTCCACTGGTTCACGACAGAGCCAGAATTATACAGGGGTATATTGCAGAACTTGTGGAGGAAGACATCACACAGAGCAATGCAAAGGAGTATTTGGTAGTTGCAACATCTGCAGACAGTAGAGACACTTTGCCAGAGTTTGTCCACAGCGAGGTTCTCAACGATCCCAGGGAGCAGAATCATCTGGATCAGTGGCTCAGACTGATAGGCGATCATCTGCTGTTCACTCATTCCAGCCAGCACCTACTCAGTCACAACCGAGGCAGGAGAAATCCAGACTGTTAGCCAGCCTCCGAGACAGCAAGCCGGAGTATTTGCACTGACTGAAGAACAGGCACATGAAGCACCTGATGATGTAGTTACAGGTAACTGTTCTCTTTGTGGTTACCCTGCTTATGTATTGATGGATACGGGTGCATCGCATACTTTTATTTCTGAGTGATTTGCATTGATACATGCTTTGCCTGTTGAGTCATTATCTGCTGTAGTATATGTCTTGTAGAACCCGTAAATCAGACTACGTATAAGTCATGCATAATTTCTAGCATTTAAAGTAAAATGATTTTTATTATTATTGCATGAGGATTTAAATTCATTCCTTTAAAGTTAATTATTTTATTGCAGTAGTTTAACTGTTATCTTTTCAGTTAATTCAGTGAGGCCGGACTGGAGTTGGAGTTTTGAGATAAAATTCAATATTAAGAAAACATTCCCAGAATTTATTTTAGCTAACTAGTAAGTTAATTTAAGGTAAAAGAGTGTTTAAGCAATTATTTAAGTAACTTGAGGTGAGTAGGAAATAAGTTCATTTGGGTTCCATAATTAATGTGTTAATTCACTAAATTATTTAAAGGATAGGTAACGCTCTAAAGATTTAAAATACACTAACTAAGCAATATTTTCCCTCCACTTCATAGCATGATTTGGCCACCCCCTTAGGTGATTAAACAATTCTTTGACAACTCACCACCTTTGACCCTTTCCTTGTCATTTCTTAGCATGATAATCCTTTCATTTATTAACCACCATTAATTAATATTAGATCATTATCCTAGCCTTGTTTGATAGGAAGAATCGGTCCTTGTTGCACCCCATTATCCCTCCAACAATCTCTTGGATATCAAACCATTTCAAATTCAAAGAGAGCAAGACTTGGTCTTGCCATCCCTTCTATATTGCAACTCCCCTTCATCACTCCTAACATTCCCTCCCTCTCCATTATTTCGAAATTTCAGAGCCTACATTGAGAGAAAAATTGAGAGTGAGCAAGGGAATTAATAGAGAAAAAAAATCGAGTAGAAGGAAGGAAGATCACTCCATCTCCGCCGCGCCACGTCGTCGTTTCATTCGTTTTCTTTTCAAAACGAAACCAAGGCATGTCTATATTTCTTTCACTCCTCAATCAAGCCATATTAATATTTTAAAAACATCATACTCATGATTTTTTTGAAACAAAAACCGAAATACATAAGAAGCATTTTTCGAAAATTCATGTGCAGATTTTCTGATTTCTTTCATACTTCACGGGTTCTGTGTTTGTGTGGTTTCAGGCGGTTGGCTCATGTCCAGGCTCCCAAGGCTGCATCTAGACATGTACTAAGACATGTTAGGATCATATTGTTCCAATAGTTTAAGCCCATGCATGCTGGAAATCGGATATGACAGCAACTCCCTCCTAGTGTCACTTGTGGTTCGATTTTTTTGTCACCTTGCTGTCAAGGGGAGAGTTTCTGATCTTGGCTGCCCTAAGGGCCTATAGCCATGGTTAGAACACCGACCTATCATGTCTAAGACGTGACCAAGTCGCCATTTCGAGTCTTGGTCCATGGTGGAATCGGTTTTCAAATAAAAGAAAACAAGAACAGCCCCTCCCCTTCGGCCCTTTTGAATCCTGCTTGTGTCCCTCGGTTTTTGGTGGTTTGGAGTGGACCTTGGTTGGCCTCTGGCCCTTAGCCCTGCTTCACACCATATCCCATGATGTCTAGATCAAGCCATGGTCAACCATATGGCCACTGGTATGATGCATGATAGCAACAAAATAAAATTTCAGAAACATCATTGTACAGATTTTGAGTTCTCGGTTGAAGCTTGGTGTTGACCTAGGTGTTGGATTGGATTGTGGTTGGCCTAGGGCCCTTAGCCATGGTTCAAACCATACCCTAGGATGTTGGTAAGAGGCTCTGGTCGGTGGTTCAAGCCCCAATGACCAATAGTCTCGCAAACAAAGCGATGTAAGCACAAGTGCGGTTGCTGGAATTTCTGGACAGCAACTTGCTGTGTCGGTTCAGAGGCTTGTTTGAGTTCTTGGTTGGCTTTTAGCCTATGGCCTTGGACTGGACAGTACCTCATTGAGTTAGGAAGGCCGTGTTTTTGGCCGTTTGTAATTCGGTTAAGTTTAGAGGTCGTACAAGAATTTACGGTGCGACGTGCCAAATTGACTCTCGAAAGAGCGTTTCATGTTTTGGCCTCCATTCACCAAAATTTCGACATGCATCATTTTTGGAGCATTATTTTATCATTTTAGGTGTATTTTAATCATGACTAAATGATGGTTCGGTGTTGGTTCGGGTTGGCACAGAGTCATGATTAAATACCAAGTCATTGGGCGTAATTGTCTCGTTTTTGGATTCAATTACAAAGTTCGATCAAGAAAACCATTTGCATATTTTTCATGTTAAATTTAGGTCGCAGCGAGCCAGGGAACGATCCAACCCATGTGGTAAAATAATACAGGATATTTAATTATGTCATTTAATTATATTACGTGCATAAAAATATAAAATATTCATTTTTGAGATTTATGCGATATTGCTTGTGGCCATTTCACTATCATGGGATTATTGTATCACCCGGTGGTCACTTACCGGTTCAGTTCAGTTCCACCCAGTATACTCTGGCATTAGTCTGATCAGACGATTATTACATCACCCGGTGGTCACTTACCGGTCAGTTCAGTTCAGTGCAGTGCATGGGCCACTTGCGTAAAACATAATCTCAACAGAAAATTATTATATGCTATTTCATTACAGGGCTCTATTGAGCAAACATTTCACTTATGATTCTCAATTCAGTTATGCACGTATTATAATTGCTTATGATAAGTTATTTTCACGTTATGCCTCATGACATGATATTTTTACTCCCATGAAATTTTATTATATTATTTACTCGTTATTTACGATATTTTCATGCTGAGTCTTTAGACTCACTAGACTTAATTGTTGAAGGTACTGATGAGCTCGGGATCGAGGGCGGGGACCAGTGAGCTAGCTTGGGTCAACAGTAGTGGAACCCGAGGACCTCATTTACAACATTTACCATTTTTATGCTTAAACATTTCTATCAGTTGTTGGATTACTTTAACTTGTTATTTTGCGAACAATAATTTCTTCCGCTGTTATTTTGAATATTAAACTTGATTTATCAGTTTATTTTATGAATGAGGCATTTTAATTATTTTAATAAGAAAATTTTAAATTTTTCCGCAAATTTTCAAACACGAATTTTCAGGCCATTATAGCTGTATTATATGTCTCATCACCTTTGGGGACATGTTTGATATCAGTGAAGTCTGTGAAACATTGTATGTTATAGTATGATGGGCATGAGGTTGAGTTAGACTGTATTGTACTTGGGTTGTCTGATTTTGACTGCATTATTCGTATCGATATGCTGACCAAGTACAGAGCTACCGTAGATTATTTCCAGAAAATTGTGAGATTCAGATCTGAAATGGCTGATGAATGGAAATTTTACGGTAAGGGTTCCAGATCGTGAATTCCTTTGATATCTGCATTATCTATGACTCGATTATTACAGAAAGGAGCAGAGGGATTCCTTGTGTATTCAATAGATGTACTGAATCGAGCCCATCATTGGCAGATTTGCCAGTGGTATGTGAGTTTGCTGACGTCTTCCCAGATGAGATTTCGGGTTTGCCGCCAGTTCGAGAAATAGATTTCAGCATTGAATTGATACCAGGTACTGTTCCTATTTCAAAAAATCCATACAGAATGGCACCAATTGAATTGAAAGAGTTGAAAGATCACTTAAAAGATTTACTGACCAAGGGTTACATCAGACCAAGTGTTTCTCCTTGGGGTGCTCTAGTAGTATTTGTCAGAAAGAAAGACGGTTCAATGAGACTATGCATTGATTATCGATAGTTGAACAAGGCTACGGTGAAGAATAAGTATCCTTTGCCTCGTATCGATGATTTATTTGATCAGTTGCAGGATTCTTCTGTTATTCCAAGATCGATCTGAGATCTACATATCATCATCTGAGAGTCAGAGATTCTGATATACCGAAGATAACTTTCAGAACCAGGTATGGCCATTATGAGTTTATAGTCATGTCGTTTTGTTTAACGAATGCTCCAGCTGTATTTATGGGTTTGATGAACTGTGTATTTCAGAAGTATCTTGATGATTCTGTGATTATCTTCATTGATGATATTCTGATTTATTCGAAGAATATGATTGATCATGCTGAGCATTTGAGAATTTTTTTGAAAACTCTGAGAACTGAAAAACTGTATGCAAAGATGTCGAAATGTGAGTTTTGGCTAAGACAGGTTGTGTTTTTGGGACACATTATGTCTGGAGATGGTATTTCTGTCGATCCTAGTAAGGTTGAGGCCGTGATCGATTTTCCTAGACCGACATCAGTGCCAGAGATACGCAGTTTTATGGGTTTAGCAGGCTATTATCGTCGATTCATTAAAGATTTCTCCAGTATTGCTAAGCCGATTACTCAGCTGACTCAGAAGAATACTCCATTTGTTTGGTCAGAAGAGTGTGAATCCAGTTTTCTGGAGTTGAAGAAGAGATTAACCAGTGCTCCGGTGTTGACTATTTCGTCAAGTACTGGTGATTTTATTGTTTATTGTGATGCTTTTCACAGAGGATTAGGTTGTGTTCTGATGCAGCGAGGACATGTGATTGCTTATGCCTCGAGACAATTAAAGCCGCATGAGACTCGCTACCCGATTCATGATCTTGAATTGGCTGCCATTGTATTTGCATTGAAGAGCTGGTGACAATATCTATATGGTGAGAAGTTTGAGATTTATTCTGATCACAAGAGTCTGGAATACCTATTTTCATAGTCAGAATTGAATATGAGGCAGCAAAGATGGCTTGATTTAATGAAAGATTTGATTGTGAAATCAAATTTTATTCGGGAAAATCCAATGCAGCAGCTGATGCACTGAGTCGAAAGGTATGTTCTTTATCCTTATCAACGAGTGGTGTTTTAAATTTGATTGAAGATTGCTGTTTGTCTGGATTAGTATTTGAAACAGATTGTAAACCTTTGAGACTCTATGACATTCAAGTTGAACCAGAGCTGATTTTTAGAATTAAAGAAGTACAGAAAGCTGATCAGAATTTTCAGAAATCGATTGCGATGGTCAGATCAGGGCATCAATCAGAATATCAGGTTCGTGATGATGTGTTATATGTGAATAATCGTCTTGTTGTACCAGATGTTTCAGATTTGAAACAGCAGATCTTGTCCGAGGCACACAGTAGTCGATTCAGTATTCATCCTGGTGGCAGAAAGATCTATAATGATTTGAAGAAATAGTTTTGGTGGAAACAGATAAAAGAAGATATTGCCGATTTTGTATCCAAATGTCTGAATTGCCAACAGGTGAAAGCCGAAAGAAAGAAACCAGGAGGTCTGTTGCATAGCTTATCTATTCCTGAATGGAAATGGGATCACATGTCCATGGATTTTGTGACAAAGCTACCACGTTCCTCCCGAGGTTGCGATGCGATTTGGGTCGTTATTGACATATTGACCAAATCAGCATGTTTTATTCCGTACAAGATGACGTACAGACATGACCAGATGCCAGAGATTTATGTTAGAGAAGTGGTCAGATTGCATGGAGTGACGAAGTCGATTGTATCAGACCGTGATCCTCGATTTACTTCGTACTTTTGGCACAGTTTGCAGCAAGCTCTAGGTACGAAATTGCATTTGAGTACCGCATATCATCCTCAGACTGACAGACAGTCAGAGCGAACTATCAAGACATTAGAGGATATGCTTAGAGCTATAGTGCTAGATTTTGGCACTAGTTGGCAAGATTCTTTACCACTTTGTGAGTTTTCGTACAACAACAGCTATCAGACGAGTATAGAGATGGCTTCGTTTGAAACGTTGTATGGCAAAAAGTGCAGATCCCCTTTGTAATGGGATGATATTTCTGAGGTACCTGAACTTGGGCCTGATATGATTCGAGATATGACTGAGAAAGTGAAACTGATTCGGCAAAGAATGAAGACAGCTCAGGATAGACAGGCCAAATACGCCAATGTTCGACGACGACCGTTGGTATTTGAGGTAGGAGACAGAGTATTTTTGAAGATTTCTCCTTTCAGAGGCATTGTCAGATTTGGAAAAAGAGGAAAGTTATCTCTACGATATATTGGTCCGTACGAGATTCTCGAGAAGATAGGTGATAGTGCATATCGACTCGCTCTACCTCCATCTTTATCTGGAATATATGATGTCTTTCATGTATCTTTATTGCGGAAATATCTTCCCGATGCTTCTCATATTATTCAGCCAGACGAGGCTGAACTTGATGAAACTCTGAGTTATTTCGAGAAGCCGATTCAGATTCTCGATTGTAAAGAAAAGCAGCTCAGAATGAAGACTATTCCGCTTGTGAAAGTTCAGTGGTTCGAAAATATATTGTTGGGACAATCATGATTTGATTTATATTATGTATTCCTGAGATTATGGTGATCGTATAATCGAAACCGGATTGAGAACGGATACTGTATGTAATTGTTATCATTTTCAGTTAGATTTGATTGAGAATATACAAATTTGGTATTAGAATTGTGTTTATTGATTGAGTATGAGTTGGTGAAATTGGTATCTGTTGATATTGAGTTGCCGGGATATATCGAGATTGCGATGTTATGCCGTCGAAACAGAATTAGATTGAGTTTTGATCATATCCAGTATTGGTTTGAGTTGTATAATGACAATGTCCTTCTCGAATGTCATTCCAGATTGGTATTGAAGATTTCAAAGACATAACAAAGCCAAACCCCAAGAAAAGAAAGGTATAAATCAATGTTAACCGGGATATGTAACTCGAGTTAGATACGACTTGAGTTTCCCAAAACCACATACTTATTCGTTATTGTTTTGATATATTTGAATTCTTTGAATGTTTGAGCTTATTCTATTGATTTAAAGAAAAGCAGAGAATAGAAGATATATATTGAGAACGAGTCTTTGGCAGAGGTGCCAAGACACTAGATGTTTGGTTTATATCGATGTGTTTAGGAGTAGATCGACTCCTGTTGCAGAGATTCGATATAATGTGCCAACATCCGGGAACCGGGATCCCTAGACTAGAGAAGAGTCGAGTCAGAGATTTAAGAGTCAAAGAGTTTGATGTACAGTTTTATATCGATTCATGTCTTTCAGATTATGATACATGCTATTGATAACTGTTATATGCTTTTGTAATTGTTTATATGAAATGAATGTATTCATTGTTTATATTGGGAATTATATTCTCACCGGAGTTATCTAGCTGTTGTTGTGTTTGTATGTATGCATGACAACAGGTTGGACAGGATCAGGGTCGAGAAGAGGATGAGAGATCAAGATTAGAGTAGAGATCCGGACTTAGAAGTAGAATTGGCTTTCAACACTTGATGTATAGTTGTTGAACCCTAGTTTAATATGAATGTATTTTGTACAAGACATGTAATTTCGATCAGATTGTAGATATTAAACTTGATCTTGTAAATGAAGTAAGATTGATTATCATATGTTGCACACTTATGTATTTAAAAAAAAAAATTAGACCCATATTATGTAATTGATCCATTTAATCCCAAAAACGATTTAAGAAAATGAATTAGGTTCGGATCCCTACACTGTTATTTTAAATTGGTGAAGCGTGCTTCACGACCCATGGGTCGTGAAGACTTGTGCTTCACGACCCTGGGTCGTGCTCTTCACCCTGGTATCTTCACACTGAATATTTCATATTTGAAAATAAATTTTCTTATCAATACGTGGTTTTTTCGTTGGATTTGTTGTAGAGGAATACCTTGTAGACTCATGGTTAATTGTTAGCCAAAAAATCAGAACAATGTATGCAGGATGGAAGGTTGAGAAGAAAATGAGTTTTTGTGAAGATAAGGAATGAAATGAGAACTAGAGTTGAGTCGAGAAAGATAGAAAAATTGAGTTGAGTAAGTTTTTTTTATTTAATTAAATTATAAATTTTATTATATATAAAATTAAAATAAAAAAATTAAAGACTCTCGTTTTCCTCATTTTCCCATAACCACAGAACAGAGGACGAAGCAGAAACCCTCATTTGCTCCGCGATGAGAGCTCTTCAACGATTACTTCCGCAACTCTCAATCTTGCAACCATGCGTTCAGCTTTCACCCGCATTTCAGAAACTATTTTCGACGCAAAATTGTAGTGGACTCGATGGGGCGGCCCATTTTGGAGGATCCGGGTCGTTGGAACCCGACCCGTTAGGATGGGACGCGGGTGTTTCGTCTTGGTCAACTGGGCTGACGAAGGAGCACTTCGATGGGGAAGCAGTGGGGCATCAAATCAGTCTGCCGGTGGCTGTTGAGCCGAGTCTGGGCCAGTTCGAAAGGAAGTCTGCTGGGTGGGCGGATGATGTAACGGAAAAGGTGAGGGAATTGAACAATGAGAATCGAAGAGGGAAGGCGTTTGTGGACAGCTGGGATGACAAGATGAAGGAAATGGCTGTATTGATGAAGCAGGTTAGATTGCTTTTTGGGACATGAAATTATTGTTTCTTTCTTCATTTTCACCTAATTTCATAGTTGGAGAAAGGTCCCAAATTTTCATTTTGATTTTATAGGTGTGGTTTCGAGAGTTTCTTGAAGTAGTTGTTGCCTGAGGAAATGACTTTCGATGAAGCGGAGTAGTTTTTTCTTTTTGGGACATGAAATTAGCTTTTCTTCCCCTTAATTTGATTGTTGGAGGAAGGCCTGAAATTTGCATTTTGATGCAATCTGTGTGGTCTCAGAGTTTCTTCAAGTAATTGTTGTGTATGACATTTGGATCTACGATTTAGTGGAGGAAATCATTAGGAAAAATAAAGATTTCAACGGCTTTGTTTCATCACCAAAAACTTTGGTTCATCATGGAGATAGTACATATCAGTTTGTTTTTTTCAATCTAGTTGAATGCTTTGAAGTGAATAAATTAAATTCATGAATAAGTGATACACGATGCTCAGGATGAATCAGGCAACATCACTCCCGTACACCGGAAATTTAAGACAGAAGAAAGAATTGAGCATGATATTAATTATACAATGCATAAAAGAGAACACATAATTGGTTCTAACTACTATAAGACCTCTTGGCACACAGCTTTGTTAAGGCTTTGTAACTAGGTTTCTCATATTGTATATTTTATACATGCATTTCACTTGTAAAAAGCAAAGTCAAGATAAAAGCTTTCGTTGGTAATTTTGCTGCTGATCAAATGTCCCAAACTTTTTGTGCAAATTTCTGGTGACTTGATTTCAGTTTTCATCATTCATTCAGTTTAATTCTGGAAAAGAGGAGAAAACATTGTGTTTGGGATATCGTTGTTCTCTCTACAGAGAGACTCGCTCGGGAAATCGTTTTGTTTCTTGCCCGAGTTGGATTCCTTTTATTTTGGTTCTTTGTCCATTGAGGTTCAATCTTCAAAGATTTAACATTTTTCAAGAATGAGGCAGCAATTGTGCTTTATTTGTTTAGTCTTTATTATTTTTAATTTTTTTTGTGCTACACTTCTCTGTTTTTAGGATATCAGATTTGAGAAAGCATAGTTCATGAATATACACACACACACATAAATTGAGTATCCAGTTTTCTGAATGAGTCATGATTTCAATTCGATAGAAGTACATAGTTCATGAATCAGATATGAACTATGTACTTCTATCGAATTGAAATCATGACTCATTCAGAAAACTGGATACTCAATTTTGTGTGTGTGTGTATCTCATGCTATTTTCAATCATCTCACTTCTCTGGGTAATTGACAATTAGAAAGGGATATTCATCATTGGATATAAATTAAATGGTAATTATTCCTTATAACTTGTAAATTTAGGTGCGAGAGCCAGGTGCCAGAGGATTGTATTTGAAAGATTCAGAAAAAGCTGAAATGTATAAAAAGCACAAGGAGAATCCAGAGGTGTACACTGTGGAGGCCTTAGCAAAAGAATACAGGGTCATGAGGCAAAGGGTACACGCGATTTTATGGCTGAAGGGGGATGAAGAAGAGGAAGAGACGAAACTTGGACATCCATTGGATGACACCATTGAGCGCTTGATAGACGGTTTTCCCGAGTAAGTGGATCTTATGCATTTATTTAGCTTCTTTTTATTTTGCACTTTGGCTGGTGCGTGACCCATGAAACTCCACGATTGTGGAAAACTAGGTAGATGGATTCTGTGTTAGTAGCTTTCTCTCGGAGTTCGTATCATTGAGGAACAAAAGGCAAAATTAAGGCACAATTATCTCTAAAGACATAATACACATTTTTGTGACAGAATATTCTTTGACTGTGTTGTTACTTGAGACAAATTCTTAAACCAAGAGATATCAAAGCCATCAAATTTCTTTCCCTCATATGCTAAGTTCCAAGGAGCGGAGTCTTGGAAATGGATTAGAAGGAATGGAATTTGGGTTGTTGGTATTTTGCTGGAGCAAACATCATTGAGGAAACGGATTAGCAGTCAAACGTAGCAATCATTAAAAGAGTAATTCGTATTACTGTATTGTGCAATTTCATTTGTGGGAATAAATCTGTCTTGGCTTTTGTAAATACTGAGTTTTTGCATGAAGGGAAGTCGTGTAGCGTACTTACATGAACCACTACTAAAAAGACTAAAAGACGTGCATAATTAAACTTGATAACAACAATTAAACAGCAGAAACCAAATAACTTAGTCATCTCACAACCCGAACAAAAACAAAACAATAATCTCGGTCTTAATCATTAATACAATCAATTCGAAAGCATAACATGCACGAGAATACGAGAAACCAAATAAAACCTCCACTGGATCACCACAGAAAAGCCAATTGCTCTAGCCACTGCTCTGGCTGTCCGAACCGTTCAACCTAAGACCTGGCCCATGGAATGAGGTGTCCAAGATGAAAATGAGGACATGAGTGACATTAATCCAATACGAGAATGTATGAGGATACAAACAGATATAATGCATGTCAAATACAATATGTTCGGATATCAAGGATCAAGTCAATAATCTCATCCTCTGTCTAGAGACGCCTGAGTATGTGGTCTCTGATCTGCCCTAGAGATGTTTTGGCTCCCACACTCATCATCAAAACGTAGACCTACAATGTCTAGGGTCATCAGAGCTCGCGGGTCCCATCTGACATTATAGATCTCGATATCCAATCGTCCACAATACAGAACATGGCTGAGTGACTTCAATAAACGAGGTATATCTCAAAAGATATCATGCTCAACGTGATATGTCACGCATAATATGTCTAAGCAGTTAAAAATGTACCATGCAACATAAATATGCAGCATATAATTGTGTATACTACGCTTGGATTTCAGTCCGTACATCATGTACCTCACTAAAACAATATGACAGAAAGTTTACTTGTCTGAAGCTAAACAATACCAACATATTGAAATTGCTGTCATGCTGGATCCAGAATTACTAAATATACTTCAAAGTTCTTGTTAATAATCTTTAAATAACTATTTAAGGCTTTAGGATTATATCCGCGTCTTTTTGTCTAATAAACATTTTATTCCGGGGGTTAATCTTTTCATCGGCTTTTGTTATCCTCCTCCCGCGATGACAGTGAGCATTTCAGCTCGTTGATGACCTCTCGCTCTGCGTGTCCCGGTTCACCAACTCTTTCTCGAGTCGACAGTAGCTCCGAAGCTTCTCGACACTAAAATGCCCTAGAAACTAGCTAGAAAACCTAAGGTATATGGCTAGAACTCGAGAGATAGTAGCTGAGGGAAAGTGGTGTATGAAACAAATGAAATTAGCTTCCATTCATAGGCTGCATCCGGACTAGTTCAAAAAATTCGAACTCGACCTTATCTGCCACATATTATAATCTCATTCGTCTAGTTGGATTTCTCAGGGGATAATGTAATCTGAAGTAGAATATGTGGTTTATTTTAAATTCGGTGGATCCCAACATATTGATTTTCAATTAATTTATAACTTTTTAATCATTTCTTAATTAGTAATTCATTCAAAAGAATGATTCGCGTCATTACATCCTCCTCTCCTTACAAAGATTTCGTCATCGAAATCAGAACTGATGTACAAATACTACTGAATAAAATACAAATCATGATTACAATGGTACAACCCAAAACAAATGCGGACACTCTGAGCGCATACGGCTCTCTAACTCCCAAGTCACCTTTGCTGTATCTGGGCATTGCCATTGTACTAGAACAAGTTGAATGGTCTTGTTTATGAACTTCATCTCTTTCCTACCCAGGATTAAGAGTGGTTGATCTACATAAGTCCAGTTTTCTTCAAGTTGAACATCTGTCGGACCAATAACGTGTGATTCATCTGTTACATACCTTCGTAGCAACGATACATAAAAGACATTGTAAATGCTGGGTGGATACGGCAATAAAGCCAATCGATATGCCAATTTCCAACATTCCAAGATTTTGAAAAGTCCGATGAATCTTGGGGCTAATTCTTCCTTAAGTCCAAATCTCTCCGAGGAATCTTGGGGCTAATTCTTCCAAATCTCTATCGTCTTGCGGAATGGAAACTTTTTTATCTCCGATGGTGCCAAGCTATAAGGCGGTTTGGAGGTGCGGTTCTTGGTGTCAATTCTATCTTAGTTTCAACTTCCGTTTCCGTAGGAAATCCAGGTATTTCCGAAAATTCATTGACAACTGGAATGTTCTTCACTTCGATAAGTCTACAGCATAGATGAGGTATCTCTCTCTTCCTTTCGCTAAAGCCCGATGTGCCTTTATAGCTAACACTACTAGCATTGGAGGTCGAGCTCCTCGCCGTAAAAGAACCAATTCTTTTCCCTTTCTGGAAGAAACTGAACGAGACATTGATAACTATCTACCGTCGCTCTATGCTTAGTCAACATGTTGATTCCTATAATACAATCAAAATCTTCCACAGCCAGTATCATAAAATTGGCAGACAAGTATTTCCTTTAACTCTAACAAACTGTCTACTACTGGTCGCCTTAGCTAAAATCTCTTGTCCCATAGGTGTAGACATAGACATTAAAATATCTAATGACACGTAAGATAGTTTATATTTCTTAAATAGCATTGATGTTATGAATAAATGAGATGTCTCAGTGTCAATTCATACATATGCAGGAATACCACATAAAAAGAAATTATCTGCAATGACTCTCGTTTTACTCCTTAGCTTGCTCTTGGTTTAGGTCAAACACTTGTCCCTGGACTCGTGGGAGTTGCTGAGATCTTTGTCATATCCCTCCACGACGGAAACCTTGAGCGGGAAAACCTTTCTGCTGCACAGTGGCCTCAAACTATTTTCCACTGTAAGACCCTACCATAGAACCTCTGCCTCCACTCTGATCCTCTAAGTTAGAGGCAATCCTTCTTCATGTGACCAAAACCACCACAATTGAAACAAGCACTTGTCACCCTTCGATATTTTTCCGTATGGTGATTGCCTCCACTCCTACCAATATTGTGCACTCTTCCAGAACTGAAAGAAGAAGAAAATAGAGACTTCTTGAAAGACTGACCCCTTGGTCCCAACGAACTAGAAATTTTGCTAGCTTGCATAGCATTTCTCCTAGCAATACTGATCTCGGCTTGACGACAACGATTCACTAATCCTTCGTACAAAGTCAGATTGTCACAGACAGAAACTCGATAAAAAAATCACCTCGTTCAAACCATTCAAAAAATGAGAATATTTTGCCGTAGAATTCTCACTTATATGAGGAGCATACGGCAACAGATTCGTAAAACGCTTCTGGTAATCCTCAATGCTCGAATCTCCTTGCTTAATGGTCAACAGTTTCATCTCATTCTCCTGACGAAGAGCTGGTGGGAAGTGATGATTGTTGAAGGCCTGACGGAAATGTTGCCAACGAATCCGCCCATATTGCTGAACTAGAATGGCAAAAACAGATTTTCATCATTCCCGATATTTTCCTTGGATCATAAAATCGGATACCTCCATCTCATAGTACAGCACTCGAAAACACTGCTCATCTTTATGAAATCCATAACGTTGACGCGGGTCCTGCGTCTCCTTTCATCGTGGTCTCGGTGTCACCTTCCCTCACGATCTGTACGACGATGTTCTCTGCATGTCTCATTGTCGCCATAACGGCCATGTCTCACACTTCCGTGACTGCTTCCATCTCCCGACATCTGGAAGGAAACCAAAATCAACCTCTAAATTCTCGAAACAAAATTACTAACGTCCCAAAAATCTTTGCATGCTTTGATACCTCTAAACGTAGTGTCTTACCTAAGCCACTAAAAAGCATGCATAATTAAACTTGATAACAAAATTTAAACAGCGGAAACCAAATAACTTCTCACAACCCAAATGAAAACAAAACAATAATCTTAGTTCTAATCGTTAATACAACTAAATCGAAATCATAATCATGTCTGAGAATACGAGAAACCAAATAAAACCTCCACTGGATCACCACAGAAAACCCAACTGCTCTAGCCACTGTCCTAGCCGTCCGAACCGTCCAACCTAAGATCTGCCCCGTGGAATGGGGTGTCCAAGATGAAAACAAGAACGTGAGCGACAATCGTCCAATACGAGAATATAAGAGTATACAAATATATGATGCATATGAAATGCAATATGCTTGGATATCAAGGATCAAGTCAAGAATCTCATGCTCAGTCTAGAGGCCCCTGAATGTGCAGTCTTTGATCTGTCCTAGGCATGTTTTAGCTCCTACACTCATAACCAAAGCGTGAACCTACAATGTCCAGGGTCATCAGAGCTTGTGGATCTCGTCGGACACTGTAGCTCTCAATACCCAACTGTCCACAATACAGAACAGGGTCGAGCGGCCCTACAAACGAGATATATCTCAAAAGTTATTAGGCCCAACGTGATATGTCATTCATAATATGTCAAAGCATTAAAACATGTATCATGCAACAGATAAATATACAGCATATAAGTTTGTATACTACGCTTGGATATCTCAGTCAGTACATCACGAACCTCACTAAAACAATCTGATAGAAAGTTTACTTGTCTGAACATAAACAATACCAGCATATTGAAATTGCTATCATGACAGATCCATAATTACTATAAGCATGCTTCAAAGTTCTTCCTAATGATCTTTAAATCACTATTTAGGGCTTTAGGTTTATACTTGCGTCCATCGTCGTCCCGCTGATGACGTCTCGATATGCGTGTCTCGGTTCACCGACTCCTTCTCGAGTCGACAGGAGCTCCGAAGCTTCCAGAAAACCTAAGGTATAATATGGCTAGAACTCGATATAGAGTAGCTGAGGGAAAGTGGTGTAGGAAACAAATTAAATCAACTTCCATTTATAGGTTAGATCCGGACTAGTTCAGAAGATCCGAACTCAATCTTATCTGCCACCTGTTATAATCTCATTCGTCTAGTTGGATTTCTCGAGATAATGTGATCTGAAGTAGATTGGGTGGTTCATTTTATATTTGGTGTATTCTCAACTAATGAATTCCTTAATAATGCTTAATTAACAACTATTTAATCATGTCTTAATTTGTACTTCATTCAAAATAAGGATTCGGGTCATTACCAGACGGTAGTCCAATGAGATGCTTATATAGTTGGAAGCAGATTTTTCAGTTGGATTATTTTATCGGATTGGATTTCTTGAATAGTTGGAAGCAGATTTTTCAGTTGGATTATTTTATCGGATTGGATTTCTTGAAACTTTCAATTTAGCTTCAAAGTTTTATGTTGTCATGAATGCTTAGAAAACTCAAAATTGATATGTAGATATCTGCCTTGTGATTCTGCTCTATATGTATGAAGTACAAATTTTGCGAAACGAGTGTGGTCGTTTTGCTTCCCACAAATGAGCTCCAAAAACTGCATATGCTGTTTGTTTGTGCTTCATGATCTACCAAGGGATCTAAACTATTCGTTATGTGTATATACAGCCGTTTTTTTGGTGTGCAAAATTTTTAGTGTGTATGAACTCGTCAGTACAGATTATACAATGTATTGAGAAATTTCCTGTGTTTTTATCACACTATACAAAAGGCTGTTTTCTCTTATTTCCCTTTTAATTAATGACAGAGAGTGTGCGATCTTTCCTTGTCGTAATATTCGACAATATTTTCACTCATAAATTAAGGATATGCATTCATTTGCTGATGGACTTTTTGTCCTCGTGATAGCTTGTTTTGCTTATTTCTGTAAATACATCATCCAAAATATGAGTCAAGATTTTTTACGAATAAGAAAATTCCCTGTATGTATATGATGAGAACAAGATTTTTCCTTCAATATTATGAATATTTCACAAGAGATTTGTGTCATCTTCACATGGTAATTTTTTGTGCTTCATTAAACCATATTTGCTAGTGAATTACATGTTATTGTCATTTATTCGGATGCAAATTGTGAAATCGGGAAACCGAACGTGCCTTTAACGAGCCATCTTTCTTATTTTACTTCATATTATTATTCTCGATGGTATCCAGAATGTATTTGATAAATAGTTCAAATGACATATTCTGGGTAAAGTGTCCATTTGTCGATGCTTCTGAAAATTAGTAAAAATGACAGTTATTGCTTATTGTTCCGTTGCTTCACTACGGCCTACGATATCATATTTCAGAGTTCAAATGACGCCAGTGATGTAAATATGTTTCTTATGAAGACTTCTATGTGTCTCAGCTTTTCCTCGTTAACTTCTACTCTGCAGACTTTTCAATTCCCATGATAGAGAATTCCATATCGCGTCTCTCGCATATAAGCCAGATTTTAAAGTCATGCCTGAGGGCTGGGACGGGACGACTCGAGACCCTGATGAGGTGCACTATGAGATCTCAATGAAAGAGGATGAAATGATGTATCAAGAGTTTGTTCAACGTATGAACTTCAACAAAATGAAGGTAAAATAGACACACACTCGGTTAAGATTGTAGACTAATTAGTATCACGGGTACCGATGATAATGTATATGGAAAACCAATGTTATGTTCAAATTTTAGATGGCAAAGAAGGTGAAATGCCACAAGTACAGCAGGAGGCGTCCCGCCGAAGGATGGAACTTGACGGTGGAAAAACTCGGTTCCAAAGACAAGCGTGGCAATGGGGGTGGCTGGAAGTTTGTTAGTGAGGCAGATGGCTCGACGAGGCCTTTGAATGAGTTTGAAAAGATGTTCGTGAAACGGGAGACTCCTCGTAGACGACGGAAGATATTGCCATGACCTTGAGTGAGCTATCAATGAAAATGAAAGAAGGTACAAACGATAGGGTGATTTTCTTGAAGTTGCTTATGATGGGATTGTCATGGATTTTGTTACATGAGCAGATGTCTGAAAACCTAGGATCGAATATAAAAGCTAATAAAATTATTGTTTTTATTGTTCGTCTAGTAATTTTTTTCCCTTGTGAAAGAATTAAGGTTATATTTGCACAACTTTCACTCTCTTATATGGAAATAGGAAACATGGTTTGATAGCATTTGCTTGGTTCTTTCTGCAAAAATGTGGTAATGTCCGTCCGCACTTCAATAAATAAATTTCGCTATTAAAATGAACATATTGATCTATCAGTCCTCTCAGCAATGCGTATGAATAACGAAATCTAAGCCGACACGATTTTACAACCACGTAATAATATAAGAAATAAGGAAAACTTTTGTAGAGAATTTTAAACACGTGCATCCCTTGAATAAATTCATCTTTAGTTATAAATAACCAAAATGGTTTGAATTATTAACAAAAACGGCATCAAAATGATTTTAATCCCAAATAACATAATACCAAAAAATATATTTATCTACTCATCTTGACCAGACAATTACCCAATTTTGGGTGGAAATTTCAGCACGTGCACCTTTTTTTTAGTTTTAACAATATAATCGATATATAGAGCCAATTCATAAATCGAGGAGCATTTGACACATCACAAGCAATGACCAAAATGATTTACACTACTCCCAAAGTCTTAACACAAAACAAAAAATTCAGAAAATTATTTCACATAAGCTCAATATTTTTTCTTATTGCATGTTCTTGTGCCGACTCAAAAATTTCAACAATAATTTGTCAAGTTGGTTTGCATGGAATTTGCATAGTTAAATAACTTGCCACAATCTAGATCGACCCCTTCCACAAAACATAAGAGCATATCTGCGAAGAGCCAAAATCTAAAATCACAATTCAACAATCATCTTCAAATCTATCAAAGGTAATTTCATCTTTCACAAAATGGGGGCCTACTTCATAGGACTTGGGACCCAAAAAAGGGGTTCTGCAAAAACAAAATTGGATTGTGCTGAATTACATCAAAATATAATTTACCCCTAAACCAATAATAACGAACAAAACGGAGATAATTCCATGGTTGTAGCTACCGAATATGTTTTACTAAGTGTACGCGATAGCTAGGACTCGCTATTGCACGAAAACCCAGCTAGCTTTTCTTCCTCTTCATATTAATTGTGATTAGTTTTCGAAAGGTGGAAGGAGCCGAAAGCCTATCTCTGACGTCTCCAGGAAATCATAACTTACTGGTTGATATTGAACAAAACTGAGAGCTTATTCCAATCCCATGAATCGACACTTGGGAACATAACAGCAGCTCCCAAGGCCAAAACAACGATAGTAAACACCACAGTTTTTACGCAGCCACCACCGCTAGATAACTTTCCTGATATCAACTTACAATACTTGTCAGCATCTTTAAATAAAGGTTGTCGAACATCGTCGACTCCACCACTTAATGCTTTCTCGTTCTGTAAAATGAAGTTGAAATGAATGAGCCGAAACTTCCAACTTATAGACGAGGCAATATACAATGAGAGTTCAGGAGAGCTGAAACATAAAAACCCTCAACTCTGAACAAACCAAAACTGACGATATAAAGGGCCTACCTTTTGCCTGAAACTCTTCAGTGTCTCCCCAAGTGCTTGAAGAGAAGATTGTTTTGAAGAAAATTCTTTCCAGTCCTCTGCAAGCTTCCTCAGGATGACAACACTAGCTTCTATGTTATCCAAATATATCTTGTCCTGTTGAAATCGATTTTATAGCATCAATTCTAACAAAAGGTACGCACATCAATAGCAGTAGCTGGTATCCACGGAAAACTTCCATATTACAGGAAATGAATCAGTGCAGAGAAAAGTATAGCCAAGTTCAAGACACCGACTCGAGAAACCTACCCACTGTTGGTAACAATCAGGGCTCTGAGTCAAACTCCATATGAAGATGCTAGTTGCTTCTCGAGATAGCTCAGGGAACCCTGCATAGCATGATTTGCCAAATGCATTTCACATTCGTAACTACTTGCAGCATACCATATAGATTAAGTGGTATCATCCTACAGTACTCGAGTATAAAAGATAAAAAAGAATTAATAAAAGACAAAACAAGTAGAGCATCTCCAAGATCAAAATACCTTCTCCAACTGCTTTCACAGCTAAAGCTTGTATTTTGAGCGACACTTGCCTCATGGCCTTGCTCCCAGGAGAACCAGCAAGAGCAACCTCTTTGAGAATTGGGTACACTGCTTCAAACCTTTCAGTTGCCTGACACAAACAGCTACAAATGTTAAAATTGGTACGAGGATGGAGCAAAGAGGCTGAACAAATACTATATAGAACTACTTTTAAGGATATTGTTGATGTAAAATCAAAGACCTTAACTCGAATGGAGGATGCAGGGAAAGTTAAATGTAATAGTAGGTCAAGTGCTGCAGGTGGCACCAAGCGTTCCCCCTTCCTAACAGCACCATTTACTAATATACCCCGAGCCTTAGGTGCAGACACAATTCTGATACACGGACTTAGCATGTTAATGGGAAATAGTCAGATAACATGTTGAAACATGAAGTACAGCAACTGTAACCCCAAACCTTTCCACTATCTGCAAGACCAGATCCCTAGATTGTGGATTAGACCCGGACTTTCCTCCAAGTGTTGGCAAAATATGATGTGCCCACAAGTACAATCCAACAGCAAGATCTCCTTGACAAGCCTACAGAAAAGGTCAAACGTCGGCTTAAAATACAAGATTCAACAAAGATTAACAAGTTCTTATGATCAGAGTTGATTCCAAAGTGAATAAGCATCTATTAAACTAGCCTGAACTGCCATCCATATGATAACTAGACGCTTATCTTGTCCTTGGTATTTTGAGTTTTCACTCAATTTTGGCAACACGTTGATTAAAGCATCTGGTTTCCGACGTAATACCATTGCTAACACTACAAAGATAGCAACCTGCCATATCAGCAACAAAAAAAAACAGTTCAGACTACTATGCATAAAAATTATAAAATTGACTATATTTTAGTAGCTCTGCATTCGACAACTTATCAACCAACATTTGTCTTGAAATAAGAGAATCAAAGGACATAAAAACATTAACAAAACAAATCACTGTAACTTTATTTTACATATCTATCTTCAACTGCAATAGCCAGAAAGGTGAAATATTGTATCTCCGCTATCACATTCTTTCCTTTTAAAATAGCAAAAATGTTTCACAAAAAATCAGTATTAAAAGCTTAGAGTTTCCAAAAAAAAATTATTAGAAACGAAATTTTATTAGAATAGGAAAACAAAGTACGAGTAGGCGGATGAGAAAACTACTACACTTTTGTCAATAACATAGAAATTTCCAATCCTCGCTACGTCTGAGATAAGTAAATGGTTAAACACTGCCAACTTTGTTGTCGAACTAGCAACCCTAAATTTGATCTTCTCCCAAACCTCTACAGACTCAGCTATGTCGGTGAAAATTCTTCTGCTCCGCTACCACATACCAAAAACACCGACTTTTCCTCCCGCTAGGTAATCCTGGCTCCAAAAGAAATATAACATGCACCGTTCTTAGAAAGATCCCTCCAAACCCAATTCCTGCAATACTTTGTTCCATATTCCGCTCGTGAACGAACAATGCAAAAGTAAATGATCTTGATCCTCTTTGTTCCGACATAGGCTACACCAGCTCGGACATAAAGCACAATTATGCCATCTTTTTTGCAACGAATAAAAAGTCGGCAATTTTCCCAAAACTACAATCCACGAGAAAACATGAACCTTATATGGCATAGGTACTTTCCAGATATTAGTAAAATACAGGAAATAAGGGAAGTTGCTGATTGGAAAAAAATATTCATAAAAAGAACTAATAGAAAAAGACCTTGAAGAGTCTCCCGTCCAAACAATATCTAAGACCCCTTAGTAGAGCGTTGAACTCAACAATTTCGACCTCATTTAAAGCCCTGCTGAAACGCACATCCCAAGCAAAGTTGGAATTAACCAGAAGGTCCATGACATTGATGAAATTGCTGATAGGTTTGTTAAGAATCAAAGAGATGAAACAGAGATGGAAACCCCTCATAATTTTTTCCACTCATGTGGCACTTTAAAGAGAGACATGAAGTATGTTGGTGAGAGTGACTTTGATGAGTATGAACACGGACGAACACTTAGGCTTTTTGGTGAGAGTTTTGAAGGAGTTTTGTGACATGTCAGGATTGAGGATCAACTGGGATAAGAGTGCTTTATTGGGTTTGAATCAAGAACAAAGGAAGGAGGAAGATATAGCGAAGGGGATCGAGTGCCGCAGGGAACAATGGCCAATAAAATACTTGGGAGTTCCTTAGGGGGTAATCCTCTACAAGTGTCTTTTTGGGAGCCTATCAAGATTAAGATCATTCGAAAATTGGCAACTTGGAAAAAGGCTTTCTTGTCTAAACGGGGTAGAGTGACTTCGATTGCTTCGGTATTGAATGCTCTACCTATATATTTCTTATCTCTCTTCAAGCTACCAAAAGGAGTAGCGGGGGAGATGGAGAGAGTGATGAGAAACTTTTTGTGGGATGGGAACGAGAGAGATTTACATTGTCATATGATTAGATGGGAAAAAGTTTGTCGACCGAAAGAGAAAGTTGGATTAGGTCTTGGGAATATATGCTTGAGAAATACAGCTTTAATGGGAAAATGGTGGTGGAGGTTCAACGTTGAAAGTGATACGCTGTGGAAAAGAGTAATAAAGAGTATGGGTTACAAGACAATGGATGGGATGCGGGGTTGGCTAAGAATGTGACTTTTAGATGTCCGTGGAAGTTCATTTCTACATCGTACCCGACTTATCACCGACTACTGAGACTAGTGGTTCGAGGGGGGACTAAAATCATGTTTTGGGAGGATATTTGGTTGGGGGAAACTTCTCTCCGGGATTTATTCCCTTCTTTGTTTCAGCTATCTTTGGTTCGTAATTTGCCTATTTCATATTTTACTTCTTTTGATTCTTCGTCACATAAATTTTCTTGGGACTTGCATTTCCGTAGATCTCTCCGTGAGGAGGAGATTACTCAGTTATCTTCGCTTTTACTCGTTCTTGAGGGAGTTAGATTGGTCGAAGGGGTTGATGATTTTCGACAGTGGGAGGGGGATCCATCCGGTAGGTTCACAGTCAAATCTTTTTTCAATTCATTCTTCACGAATAGTAATGGTCCACAAGATTTCAAATTTTTCAATATCATTTGGAAAATACCAATTCCGTCAAAGATTCAAATTTTTTCATGGAAAGCAATCCTTGCAAAATTACCGACATCCGAGGTGATGCAAAAGAGATATCCTAATTGTTCGCTTTGTCCGAACTGGTGTGTGTTGTGTCGTAAGCATGGGGAAACACAAGATCATTTGTTTATTCACTGCAAGTTCACTCATGCGTTGTGGGCCAGGGCTTTGAAAGAGATGAGACTGGTTTGGGTTGTGCCGAAGACAACACAAGATTTGTTTACTACGGATCTGGGATATATGCTTGGCAAAAGAGGTAAAATATTTTGGAAAGTAGTGATCCATGGAATTAGTTGGGCTGTTTGGTTGGAGAGAAATAGAAGAATTTTTGAAGAATTAGAAGAAACAGCGGAAGAATGTTGGGGAAAAATCAAATTCACAACAGCGAACTGGATTCGGACAGATAAAAACTTTCAGGGATTGTCTACATCAGATATTTTGAGAGATTGGTCATATGTGTATTGTTAGAACTAACTAGTTTATGGCAGTGGATCACTAGTCCACTTCTTGTACTATAAACTTCTCATATTAATAATATTATTATGTTTCTTATCAAAAAAAAATATGTTGGCATTGCACTCAACACTAACGCTATCAATGTTAGACGACTCCTCCTTGATAAAACGCTTTTTTCCAGCTTGCTAGCTTCTTAGACATCTAGGAAACCACGGGTTCCCAAAAGTCAAATTAATGGGTTTGCCTCCCAACAGTACCCCAAGATATTTAATTGGTCACTCCTCTTTTTTACACTCAATCTCTGAAGCCAACCCTTCGACTTCCACTTCTGAACAAACAATCCCAAAAAAAGGCTTTTTTTCCAAGTTAATCTTCAATCCCGACTTCTAGCTGAATGAGTTGAGTATCTCCACCAAACAACGCAAATGCCCATCAGATTTGACAAAAAAATGTTTCATCCGCAAATTGGATATGATGGATCTCTATTTTATATCTCCCAACTTTTAACCCATTTAATTCATTCACAACATTAGCCCTATTCATCAATCGCCCCAATCCATCGATCACGAGATTAAAAAGGAAAGGGGATAATGGACCCTTGGCCTAAGACTTCGCTCCATTTTTATTTTGCCCCATGGTCTTCTATTAATAAAAATCGAGAAGGAGACATTCGATACACAACCTTTAATCCACCTTCGCTCAAAACTTTTTTCAACCTAGTTAAGACTTTAGCCAAGATCTTATAGATACACGTTATCAGACTAATTGGTCTAAAGTCTTTAACCTTGACCGCATCCTGTTTCTTTGGGATCAGACAAATGTAAGCCTTATTGGTAATATCGTTAATGATGCCTCCTTAGAAGAATTCGGCAAACACCTTCAGTAAATCCTCTTTGATCGTATCCCAACAGTTTTGATAAAAAGACGAGGTAAACAAGTCCGGCCCTAAAGCTTTCGATCCATTGCTTTCAAACATTGCTTTTTTAATCCCTAGGTTAACTTCCCCATCAATACTTAACATTAAAACACCAGGACTATATAAAATCGTCCTTGTAATTTATCCCTCTTGTGGCTTCAATCCCTCAAATTTGTTTGTGTTAATTTAGTCCCTCAAGTACATTTGATCCATTGAATATTGACGAGAAAATTAACGCCGAGCACATAACTAGGGCAACTTGACATATTTGAGGGACTAAATTATCATTCGAATAAATTAAGGGACTGAACTGGAAAGACAAAAAGTATAAAGATGATCTTATGGTCTGTCACACAACTAACAAAACATTCATATGGTCTGTCAAACAACTCAACCTTAAATTCTAAGACTTGAACAAATGTAATGGAACAGTAAAGCTCGACTCCTACGTTTCCCTCATAAGAAGAGAGGTTTTTAGTCAAAACAACTTATTCGAATTTATAGGCGATCATATTAAGATGAAAGTTTAGTCAGAACTTCAAATAGTATATCACACACATCACGACTTGGCCAACATAGATACAACTTCAACTTTTCTCATGCATGAGAAACCACATTGCATACCACTATTGCTCATGAATAGAATAAATTATGAATCAGTAAACAATTTGATATTAAAGAACTTAGCATTGCAAAGTTTTTCACGAAAATAAGAAAGGTGTTGGGACAAGCAGACCAGTAATTACATGAGAATAAGAAGAAACTCTCTTACTACTAACATACTCATAGAAAAGGTTGTCACTGTGTTTGTTTTTAAAAATAGCCCTTCCCTATGTATTTCAGTACATAGGAGAGGCCTGTTTTTTTAAAAAAAACACATAGTAGGGCTTTTAAAAAACTGCCCCTTGAATAGGTATAGAATTTGGTACTTTTAAAAGAAACATGGAGCGAGGAAGGCCGAGGACGATCGTGATCGTATAAACTATGAAGTGTATGTCCAACATGTCAAATTTTCTTCATAAAACTTCTACTCTTCAGCAAACACTAGAAAATGAATGAGATGAGAGATGTTCATGAAAATGCATAGAGGGGACAAGTTAAGGTACCGCATACAACTATCAGAGAAAAATAATCGGCATCCCACAATTCGAAGTATTATGTAATTATAGGTAACCTACCAGCTCCAATGTATAAAAAAGAAGGGTATAGGACTTCAAAGTAAAACACAGTCCCCATATCAGAATTCTTCATCAAAAAGTACAATTGACTTCCCACTGATACTGTACTTAACATTGAAAGTAAACCCTAGGGACATAAAAGAAATGAGAACAAAATGAAAATTGATCATATTTACCTGAGACTTCGAGGATGGTGGTAGCCCTCCTTTCTTTGTGCCCTTAGAAGCCGGTTGTTGGATTGCCAAATCCTGAAGAATGCTGTCCAATGACCACAATAAAAAATTTTCCAGCGCCTCGTATGAGTGATGGTTGATCCAGTCAACTGAAGTCTTGTAAACAGCCTCCGGTACATAGGACACTGGGATCTGTTAAAAAAGAGCAAACAAGAAGTAGATTCAGGCATTAATGAAGGTCACAAAAAATGACCAAAACCATGCATACCAAGAACAGGCATGGATATAATCATAGAGGTTTTATGATCCTAACAGACAGAGTTGAGACAGTACAACGAAGGCTAGAAAAGGTATATGCATGCAGAATTAATTTTACAAAATCAACGGTAATTTCAGTTAGAGAATGAGAAAATACATCAGCGTATTACTTTTCCAAAAAGAGAGAAGAACGATGTCCAAATCAGATATGATATCTGGCCGCTGTTTACAGATAAGGGAATGTAATGGGCACAAAAGCCCGAATTAGGGCAAATAACGATCCACACCAGCAGCCCAACAAGGAGGATGGTAACTGTTGTGCTCTCCAAATAAACATGCTCTCCGAATAAACGAACAGAAATATGAAGAACACAAAGGCAACTGAAATCGTATTGCAAATCCTGTACAATGGTTTTCTCCCTAGCTAAGTGCTAGTCACTCTTTCCACGCGAATGTCTAACGTAATGCTCGCGTATACAATTCCTCTCTATTAATATACCCCCACCCACTTCACGTGTATATCTTCTTTGATCTCCTAACATACACATTAACAATGTTGGGCTTCCCATCTCCACTTCCATTTGGGCTCTCATAACTTGATATCCCCGGACCCAATGACTCCCTGTTTTTCTCAATTGGATCTGAATTCATAACATCTCTGGCCTCCTCAAAAACCATCCTCAAAAATCTCCTCGTCCTCAAGGCGAAAATCAGAGAACTGTGCAACAACATCAAGTAAGTTTTCCCACATAGCATCCTCCTCCAATCTCCCTTTCCACTTGACCAATAGTTGCTTAGCAGGCTCCCCCTTGATCCATTTAATTCGCTCTGCTACCATGTAATCCGGTTCAAACGTCATAAGCATGTCAGAATCCAGCCCCTCTGGCAATCCCACAGCTCTTTTCAAACACGAAACATGAAAAACGGGATGCACCTTAGACTCCTCAGGTAACTGTAATCGATAGGCCAAAAGGGACCATAAAACTTGGCTGCCAATTTCTGAAAGACCCGCGTACAAACTGATGTTTGTCGATGCGGTCGCAAGTCGCAACTTTAAATAAACCATATCCCCCACATGAAAATGAACCTCTCTTCTACGCCAATTAGCATGCTTCGACATATGTTGTTGAGCCCGCTCAAGATTGAATTTTAGCTGCTTCAGAAGCTCATCTCTGTCCCACAGCGCTTGTGAGACAGCAGCTAACACAGTTTCTCCAGGGAGAAAACGGATTATAGGTAGTGGTTTGCGCCCGTAGACCACCTCGAAAGGACATAAACCCGCAGAAGTCTGATAAGAAGTGTTATACCAGAATTCTGCACAATGCAACCACTCTGCCCAATTCTTTGGTTGCTCCGAACAAAAACACCTCGAATACGCCTCAACGCACTCATTCAATGCTTCACTTTGGCCATCGGTTTCAGGGTGGTACGTTGTACTCATTTTAAGTTGTGTGCCTTGTAGATGAAAAAGTTCCAACCAAAAGAAACTCATAAACACAGGAATCGGTTATTTATCCGCTACTGTAATCTCCTTCAATAAGCTGTAATCCACACAGAACCGCCAACTCCCATCCTTCTTTTTGATTAAATAACTGGGATCGAATAAAAGCTATTGTTGGGCTGTATCACACCTGACTTCAGCATATCCCCTACCATGTGCTCAATCTCATCCTTCTGCCGGTAACCGTATCGATAGGGGCGAACTGACACTGGCCCACAACCCTCTCGGATAATTATTGCATGATCCTTGCTGCGATTCGGAGGTAGTCCTTGGGGTTCACGGAATACCCCTGCATAGGTATCAAGAATTCAATGCGGGGCCTTATTAGGGCTGGTGCATCGGCCTTCAATTCAACACCGCCCCACTGAATTCAAAATCAGTCATCTTGACTACTGATTTGAGGGACACCACCGATCGATTGAGTGATGGATCCCCATGCAATATCACCGTACGGGTCGGGTTGAAGGATGGGACCAGCACTCTTGGAGGAGGACATTGCTACAGGGACCACTCGCTTTCTTCCCTTTGTGTTTTGAGGACAAACAAGATCTCCACAGGGGAACCTGATGTAATGGGCACAAAAGCCCGAATTAGGGCAAATAAAGATCCAAACCATCAGCCCAACAAAGAGGATAATAACCTAAGGGTGTCAATTCGGGTAGGTTCGGGTCGGGTCGAAGGATGTGTGCTACAAAAGTTTTCTCAACACGAACACGACCCTACCTGAAAACTATAAACCCGAACCAACCCGACTAACCCGAAAAGTTATTTTCAAAAAAAATATATGATCTTTTTAATATGCAAGTATGCAACATTATTATTTTACGATTTAACAAAATAGTTAAGGATTCAAAACACATAATAAATATTTTAATTAAAAACATAAAACAAAATATTGCTTAAATAAATGATAATTATGTTTTGTGGATTTAAATATTTAAATTTAAGAGTACAAGTTGTGTAAACCATAATTACTTTATGAAAGAACAAGTATTTAGGAAATATAAATATTTCACAAAATAAATATTACATGATAAAAATTAATGAGATCAATAACAATAAAAAAATGTCCAAGCATGTCAAAATAACTTTCAATAAATTGTTTCAAAAATAAATATTTTACAACATAAATATTTGTGCATCCTCATTTATGAATAAATTCAAAAATTTGAAAGTCAACTTGTAGAAATTTTAAAGTAAACTTGCTATAAAAAATAAACAATTGTTTAAACAATCAATATTTTACAAAATCAATATTATATGATGAAAATATATGATATCGATATACAATAAAAAAAATTCAAACATACAATATAAAAATGTAGCCAATATTTCTTATTTCTATAAAAAATTATTTTTTTAAAAAATCAGGTAAACCCAGGTTGAGCTGAATCCGACCCAATCCAACTAATTTTTTCAGGTTTAATTTCGTGTCCAACAAGATTTGACCCGAACCCAAAAAAACCCGACCCTAACCTGATTTTTTAGGTTGACTCGAGTCGGGTTCGTTTTTTAAACCCCTAACAGTAACCAGCTTCAGTCAAGGGACAACGATGAGAACAATTAGGGATGTCAACCAGCTTCAGTCAAGGAATAAATATTTCAATCATCTTTAAGACTATAGGATTCTAGTTTCATAATTTATTGTGCTTTCTTATTTTTGTTGCATGATTACTCGTTGGTTTCCTTATTCAAATAGCATCCTATTTGTATTCAAGGGATAAATTCAGTGGAATAAAATACCAAATTATTATTCCAAATTCTTGAGCAACAAGATCTTGAGGTTCTCTTCATGAAAAGAATCCTCTAAACTTAATTCATCCAAAGTAGGTGGGAAAGGCAGAAAAAGCCACAACACATCAATGAGCTTAACGATCAACCACTCAATTGCCCTATAAGTAGATCCTTACCAAGGGTCATAACAGGGAACCCCTAACTATCGACAAATGGAAGATGTGGGCAGGCTGATGAAAACCATTAAATGTGGATTGATTATTGGAAAGCACAACCATACAGACTACCACCAGGTCCATGAACTAAAACATTTGTCAAGGCGTTATAGGAATCAAAACAGGAACGGCTTCCAGGATTGGTCAAAAGAAATGGATGGCAGGCAATAAAGGTAGTTTTCCCATGCTAGATGTAACGAGGGATGATAAACATTTAAGGACGTTAAGTTTATCAGTTTTCCATGCAAACAAAATATAGACAAGATCACAATGTCAAATATCGAGTGTTCAAACATTGAAGTAAAAATCAGAATTCCAAAATCACCATCAAATACTGCCAAAACATCCGTTAGCACATCTCAGAGGAAATGCTGTTCACTCAAAAACTACTATATGGCTTTGGCAAAGAAAAATCAGAAATTACTACATGATGTACTTTCTCCTTGAATCCCCAAAACATACTACAGATGCTCGCATAAAAGTGACATACCACCCGCCAATTTAGAACATTTACACGCTAAAAAAATTGTAGATAAAAAAAGTATGGGATGCTACACAACGTTCTAACCAACTCACGTCAGCATATTTTGCCACAGCAGACTCTCTAAGAAGCTTCATCCATGGAAACTGTGAGGCGCTCACAGCCGAAAATGCACGCCCAAAGTAATCCGCAAACCTCATCAATTGAATATCTTGTTTCCCTTCATAAGATTCCTATCACCAAAACACCAAAAAAATCCAATAACGCTTAAAATCAAGCACAGAATATTAACAAGGAAAACCAAAAAATGAAAAAGGAGACAGATAATTACCGAAACGCCAGAAAGAAACGAGGCAAGATCAGAATCGTCGATCTTCGCGGCAGCCTCCGCCACCGTAACCTTAGGCTTCTTAACTTTCTTCGGCTTCTCCTTATACGCCTCAGCGGCATTATTCTCCTTCGCATCAACATCCGCGTCGCTGCTGACGTCCCCGTCCTCTTCATCTCCCCATTTCTTCCTCGATCGCACCGGAATCTCATCGTCGTAAATCGCCGAAGAGGCGCGCTGAGCCTCCAATTTCCGCCGCCTCTCCGCCGCGTGCTTCTCCAAGCTATTGAAGACACCGTTTTTCTCGGCGGATTCGTTCGGCAGCGCCGCCGTGGCATGATCGGACACCATCTTGGGCTGATTCTTGCGCTGTTTCTTCGCGTACGTCACCTTCTGCCAGCCATGGTTGTTCTCCTCGGCGGATTCGGCGGGGAGGGAAATTGATCTATCATCTTCCATTGAAACTGCGGAGATCGCCAAAGGGAAATTGGGAGAGAAAAAGAGATCGAAGAAATGACGGGCATTGAATTGGAGAAAGGGAAGAAGAGTGTATTTATAGTAGTTTGACTCTAGCAGAATTTAACCTTGTTCATACCTAAAATTACGGGAATGCCATTAAGAAATTTTAATTTAATAGGAAAAAATTGCCAATTTTATTACGTAATTCTTGCAAACGAAAATGCGTTATGCCTAGCTAATTTTGTGACTTGAATTAACATTGGGAAAATTGTTTTTCGTTTTCTTCTTCCTCTGTTGTAATTATTATAAGATCCAAAATACGATAACTAATCAAACTTTACGTAAATCTAAGAAAAATAAAATGTTTAATTAAATTATTTTAATTGCATTTATAAAATGTTGTATGCATGTTTATATGTTTAAAACATAGTTTTATATTAGAATGGATAACATTATGTTTTAAAGGTTATTCGAGACGCGATCGAGAAACGGAGACCGATGACCATAAAAGAAAAATATTTTACTCATCGTTCATACTATATTATGTACATTTAACATGATTGTATGAAAAATATGCTACACTTTCTTATATTTTCGTTTTTATGGCAATACATGATCAAAACTTGAGTTTTTATACTTTTAAATTCATGTTTAAGATTCACAAAGGGGCTGCCATGATAGAGCTGTGGGAAGGGATGTTTTTCAGTAGGTTTAAGGGTCATAAAGGGCATGGCTAAGGGCTGGAAAAGAGGGGAAACAAGCAGCACATTTTTGGGTTCAAAAAAGAAGTTAGGGTTTTCGGCTTTGGGTTCCTAGAAGGGCACTGCTCTGGACTGCTGTTGGGACATGTCCAGGGGTCCTAATGGGGTCTAGTGGCGGTCCTAGCCGACTAGTACTGTACCTAGTGCGAGGGGAGAGGCTGTAGGTGTGAATATGGAGGAGTCGCGCAAGGCTTCAAGCACACGGGTGAGGGTTGTGCTTGCGTGGGCTGTAGGGCTGGTCCAGTAGGGTCTAATGGGTTTGGTTAGGATCCTAGGATGGTCAGCTAGGGTCTGATTAGGTCAGCCATGGGCTAGGGTAGAAGGAATTTAGGGTTTGTTCAAGTTATGATTTCGAAACTAGGACAGAATTTTCCAGCAAGGTTCTAGGTGTCCTTAAGGGTTTAATTGGCTTGATTTGGGTTGCATAGGGTGTAAGATCCAAAATTAAGACGACGTAATCCAACTGCATGCAAATCTAGGAAATATGAAATTAAGTAATTAATTGATTTAGTTGCTAAATTATTTGGGCAACATGCATGATTTCATATTAAATATGATTTAATTGTCATTTGCATAAAACTATATTTCTAAGGAAAATTTAAGTTGCGATCGAAGAACGGAGACCGAGGGCTGAAAAACGTAAAATATTTTTATTAAAGAATTATTTTTAATTATTTAAATATGGTTGATGGTTTTTCTTATTTTGAAAATAAGGGGTTTTGAGGTGACTTTATACGCCAGGACGTAACCTTTATCGGCGTTGGCTTTTCAACAAAATATAAACTTTTTGGCAACCCGACTATTAAATTCACAAACTTATTTTTACCAAAATTATTTTAAAATGTTAATTAAACTCTAATCTAGCACTGATGGGCCTAAACCTTTCTTATTTGGCCTAAGCTTTAATTGGTGAGTTAATTAATGTATAAATATATGTAACCCTCCCCACACCATCACACGTACACGCCGCTTTTCTGAAATCTGCACACACCGAAAGCACTCATCAAACACACGACACCCACCTCCACAATTTGAAGAGGAAATATTCGGTAAAGCTCAAGGGAATTCAAGCCAAGGTTCTTGCTCCGTTCTTCGTCATCGTCAACGGTTTTTCGTGCGTAAATTACGCAAAGACACGCCTATTCTTTCCTTCAAAACATCATCACATCATATTATATTTTATGCATGAAAAGATTTAAAACAAGTGACACTTTTATTTCAAGTTCGTTTTTGTATGTATCATGAAATTTTCAAGTAGAATTTTTAATACAAATTGTGTTGTTTATGTGCATAAAGGGGCTGCCATGACTAGGAAGTGTTATGGTACTGTTTTACACGAGTGTAAGGTGTCTTAGAACCACACAACACGCAACATCAAGCACAGAACACAAGCTAGAGACGTGTTGCTGTCATGGAGGCTTGGTTCTCTTGTTTAAGGACTGGGCTTGCTTCGGCTGCAGGTTTGCGCAGGCTCGCAGGGGTCATGTAGCTCGGCCTGAGGGCTTGGGGCTGGGCTAGGGTAATGCCATGGGGTCCTAGGTAAGTACACGAGAGGCTGGTTCAGGGGCTGGGTTGGTTGGCTAAATCCTAAGAAAGCTAGAAGAGTCCTTGCACCATTGGATTTCTCGGCCATGATTGAGGGCTAGGCTTGGGTCTTCGTTTTTCTGTTTAAGGCGTTTTCCGTGAGTTCCTTGGGTCCAGTAGGGTACTCTAGGGTGTTGGTCAGGGTTTGGATTAACATGGCTCGGGGGTGACTCGATAAAATCAAGAGATGGCTCGGGGTCGAAGATATTGTGTCATATTAGGGTGTCCTAAGCTTATAAAATTGAAAAAATGGTTCACGGGGGTCGAGTCGTGGTTCATAAGGACTAAAATAATATAAAAATACTAAATTTATAATTTAGGAATTTTATATTAAAGTATGGGATTTTTCGGAATTAAAACGCCTTCAAAAACGTCCAATTACGAATTAATTAAAAAGCCTAGTTTTTTTTAAGCTAAATAAAATTATGGAAATTTTAATTTAGGCTTAAATAATTATTTGGGACATGTTAGAGTCAAGAAAATTAAGAAAACGTCAAAAACGTAAAATGTCACGTCCAGGGGTAAAACGATCTTTTCACACCGAAAATTAGTAAACGTCATGGCAGTGCCCTATTTGCTGTTTTATATGTTAATATGATTATGTGACATGTTTATGAATTTTTATATGTTGAAATATGATTTTTAAATGTTCATGGATTATTAAGGGTTAAATTGGTCATTTAAAAGATATGTTGCATGCTTGGTTTCAAAATAAAAAGATAT
Source organism: Primulina tabacum (assembly GCF_025594145.1). NCBI lineage: Eukaryota > Viridiplantae > Streptophyta > Magnoliopsida > Lamiales > Gesneriaceae > Primulina > Primulina tabacum. The sequence goes on along the minus strand of NC_134562.1, from coordinate 18,463,746 downwards.
TATATGCATATTTTTATAAGTTATGGAAATAAGACATGTTGATGGATGTGAAGGGATTGTGACTACTGAATATGTTGGAAATATCGTGAGGTTTATGGTCCAGTGGGAGCCCGACGATCGAGTTTCCTTGGATACGGATACGAATACGAATATGTTAATACGTTGGCCAGGACCCAGTTGGCCGGTGAGAGTGTTGCTGGTGTCTCCCGCCGCCCAGTACTGTGGTTTTTTTAGATGGATCCATCGCCCAATACGATCAAGAATACGAGTCACAATCACGATCTGAATTCAACAAACACGAACATGAATATGAATATGAATACGAATATGGACATGGACATGAATATGGATATGATTTGAATAGGTGTATGTGATATGTTTATGGTTTTTTTTTTTTTTTGAAAATGTTTAAGTTAAAGTTAATGCATTATGAAGAAAAATGATATTTTAAGTATAAGTATTTTTCACTGTTATATGTTAACTGTATTACGTATTACTTGTTATCAAAGATAGTACGTGTTGAGTCTTTAGACTCACTAGGTGTGTTGATGCAGGTGATATAAATAGCAATGATATTGGAGGTCTTGATGAGTGACTTGCTGGATTGTCGGTGCACATAACCCGAGGACTAGCGCTTCTATTTCCGCATTTAAGTTTATGACTTTAAGTTAAAGATTTTTACGACATTTTACTTTATGCTTTTGAGAGATTTTTGAGAGGTAGTATGTGCTACACTTTTCAAATATTTATTGCTTTTTAGGTTTGGTAAAACGCTTTACGATTTATTGTCTTGACTATTTCTCCTTGCATTTTCAAATAGTAGTTGGGTGTTTATTTTAAAAAGGGTGCAAAAGTATTTTATGAATATGTAGGTGTATAACCGAAAGTGTGAGGAATTAAAAAAAAAATTCTACTACTTTTTAAGAAAACGAATAAGCAGACGTTTCAGTTGGTATCAGAGCAAAGATCCTGTAAAGGGTTGTGCCACCATCAGTGCCGGGAAGTTCAGTCGCCACGCCTCAATTTGTAAGTTTTACATGCTTTATATGATTTAATATGATGTTACCTGCTTGATAACATGAATAATATGTTTACGTTACATGTTTACTAGCTTTTGAATATTTATTTCTTTATATTCTTAAATTGCTAAATGAGCTAGGATATGACTCATGATTAGAAGACTTGGATTAAATGCATGTTGGTTAAGTTAGAATTTGGAAAACGTTCAGATAAAATGCCTCCTAGAGGTGCACCCGTTATCGAGAATCAAGAAGAGAACAGTGTTAATCGTCGAGGGAATAGTCAAAGAAATGCACCACCACCACCCCTTCCTCCAGGGGATCCTGCTACTCGTGCATTAGAGGGTATGGCTCGTCTCTTCGAGCAATAGTTACAGCAGCAACAGCTACAGCTGCAGTTACAGCAGATACAACAGCAGCAGCTACAGCAGCCACCTAGGCCACACCATGATATTTATGATCAGTTCCGAAGGCTAGGGCCGAAGGAATTTTCTGGCACTACTAATCCCTTTGCTGCTGAGAGTTGGATTCGTTCACTCGAGGTACACTTTCGCTATCTAGACATGGGAGACGCTGACCGTGTGAGGTGTACCACTTATCTGTTTCGAGATGACGCTTCTTTATGGTGGGAAGGAGCCGAGCATGGTGTGGACCTTGCTACACTCACTTGGGCACAGTTCAAGACAAAATTCTATGAGAAATACTTTACTGCTGATGTGAGAGGCCGGATAAAGAGGGAATTTATGACTCTCCGTCAGGGAGACGTATCTGTTGCTGATTTTGTGAAAAAGTTTGATAGGGGTTTTCACTTTGTACCCCTTATTGCTAGGAATGCGGAAGAAAAGCTTAGACATTTCATGGATGGCCTACGACCTACCATTCGGGATAAGGTTATGATGATGCGTCCTGGGGATTATGCTACAGCAATTACCTATGCATATCAGGCGGAGAAATCCTTGAAGGACATCGATTTTGAGTTACAATGTAAGAGACAACAGCATCAGAATAACAATCAGCCTAACAAGAAGCCATATACTGGGTCCTCCTAGACCTCAAGGGCCTCAAAAGCCCCAAGGTCAAGTCAAGAAGCAAGGACAGCAAAACCCACCACCGGTAGCACCAAAACCAGCAGAAGGGCAGACCTGCAATAAGTGCAATCGCCTACACTATGGGCCATGTGTGTGGGTACTTCTAGGTGTTTCATATGCAAGGAAGAAGGGCACAAAGCAGCTGATTGCCCAAAGAAGAATGCACCTACCATGGGACGAGCATATGTGATGAATGCCGAGGAAGCTGAAGAAGAGGCAGACACTACGCTCATCACGGGTAACCTAGTCATTTATCATTTTTTTTATTGCTTTCATTTGCATGAAATGTCAAATTGGTTATTTGAGTTGAATTGGGAACAAGATTTAATTTAGTAGAAATTAAGTTGCATGTTCTACCTTAGGCGATTAAGTTATGATTTTAGAAACCATAAAAAATTATATGAATTTTGTGCCTTATTTTATATGGAGATGAAACAATTCCAAATAAAAAGTTTTAGGGCCAAAATTAAAGAAAATCATAATTAAGGTGTGGGGAAAATTTCGAATTTGGAAGGATCAACATGCAATTACCGAAATTTAAGGGACCGAAATGCAATAAATCGAAATATACGTGACCTAAGTGCAATTTCTGAATGTTGATAGATCAATAATGAAATTCTCGAAACATGAAGGGCTGAATCAGAATTTTCGAAAATAATATGATGGATCGTGTGTGTTAGTGCCTTCGAAGGCATTTTGAACACAACAACCTTCAATGAGCTTCAATAGCTCGTGTTCTAAGAATATTAACACCGATGAATTAAATCGAGTTTGGTTTTAAACCAAGCGGAAGAAACTCGAAGTAATCCTTCATAAAGAAAACTGAAATGTTAATAACAATATTTTAACTTGTGTAAACTGACTAACTGAAAGAACACATATTAGTTTTTGCATTCTTGTATTTCAGTTATGGTAACAACTGAACACACAAACACTTTAACTAATCAAAACAAGTTTAAAGCGATAGATAATCAGTTAAATACACAAGATATGTTTATGGATGTTCGGAGACTTCAACTGCTCCTACATCACCCCTTCTATCTCCACGGATAGGTACAATAGAAGACTTTGATTTATACAACTACGTGTACAAGCCCACTTAGCTAGGACTTATCTACTGCCTAAACTGAACTTCTAGCTACAACTGAAAACAACACTTTCAGTCAATACTTATTTAACGTCTATGTGAGAAAGACTACATACACAAGTTTTACGTCTTTGTGCAAGACTGTTTTGGGTGGTTTTTGAGAGTGAATGTGTGTGAGAACTGAACAGAAATGTTCTCACACATAGAGGGATAACAGGCTTCTAATCTAAGCAGATATCACGATGATAATTCCCTCTGGGCTTAAGTGCTTCTGAAAGCTGATATGCAACTGAGTGTGCCATTTTCTCTCTAGTATTGTATATGTGCTCTCTCTGTTTTGATTCTTCACCGATCTTCTCTTTATATAGGCGAAGGAAGCTGATCGTACAGTGAGACTCATTTATTGTATCCGTTGCATTTGAATTGCCTTCTTGGACTATGTGTCTCGTCTTTTTGACTGTCCCTCTGAAGTGTTTTTGTCTTTAATGCTCTGATACAATGTCCATTATTATCCTTTGACTGGACAATGGCTTTGTACCTTTTCGCACAGCTGGAATCCACAAGAAGGAATCTATCATCGTCCGTAACTAAAGGATTCTAACTGATGCTTCGAACTAGTCAGTTTGAACTGATCTTTCAGTTGGGCTGGTGAAATCAGTTGACTCGTCAGTGAAACTGATTTCACACTCGTTCAGTTGGACTGATCAGCTGGGTTTCTTCATCAGTTGAACACTCTTTCGGCTGGCCAGGCTTCTGAGGTTTTCCTGTTGAATTACCTATCAACTGGTCAATCAGCTCTACTGCTCAAATGATGTAGTCAGTTGAACTGATTCATTTTGAGCGATCAGTTGGGTCTTTAGTTTTGCGATGTAAACAACTCGTAGATGATCCTAGATGCTGCACAACTAAGGTAGATCATTAGTAACACAATTAACAAGTTTTGTTACCATCAAAATCAAGATTGCGAACTTGAAAAGTTCCAACATAATATCAGGATTTATTGGCAATAATTCGATAATATGAGGTCAAGAATGCAAATTTCGGAAAATTGAAGGACTAAGTTGCAATTTTTCAAGAAATACCTAAGTTCAACATGAATCTTCACCTAACCTTTGGGAAATTAATGATAGTAAATCCTTAAGTTTCGACACGAAAAGATTTAAAAGACGTTTTCCCCGCAGGGAGGATAATCATCCTAGGTGTAGCTACCTACGCATTGTTAGATTCAGGGGCTACACATTCTTTTATATCTGAAACCTTCATCAAAAGACTGAAAATTACTCCTCAAGATATGGGTTTGGGTTTCAAAGTTTCTATTCCTTCCGGTGATCAGATGCTCAAGTCTAAAATTGTCAAGAATCTGGAGCTTCGTTTATTCAAGGATGTTGTTCGGGCAGATCTTATTGTACTCCCTATGCCCGAATTTGACATTATACTTGGGATGGATTGGCTATCAGCTAATGGAGCTTCGATTGATTTTCGTCAGCGATCAGTATCTATTAGACCACCTAATGGTAAATCTTTTGTCTTCGAGGCAGCAAGGAACAAGCAAATGCCGCACATCATCTCTTGTCTATATGCGAGGAAACTTATTAAGCGGGGATGCCAAGCTTTTCTAGCATGTGTCACAGCCATACATGCTCCTATCAGTCAAAAATTGGAGGATGTCGATATTGTTAGGGATTTTCCTAGCGTCTTTTCCGAAGACGTTTCTGGTATTCCACCCGATCGTGAAGTGGAATTCTCTATTGATCTAATGTCGGGCACTGTTCCTATATCTAAAGCACCTTATCGTCTAGCACCCGCTGAAATGAAAGAACTAAAAGATCAAATCCAAGAATTTCTAGACAAGGGTTTCATTCGCCCTAGTTATTCTCCATGGGGCGCGCCTGTATTATTTGTGAAAAAGAAGGATGGTAGTATGCGTCTTTGCATTGATTATCGAGAGCTCAATAGAGTCACTATCAAGTATAAGTACCCACTGCCAAGAATCGAAGATTTATTTGACCAGTTGCAAGGAGTATCGATATTTTCCAAGATTGATCTGTGATCTGGATACCATCAATTGAAAGTAAAGGAGTCAGATGTTCATAAGACGACATTCCGCACGAGATATGGACACTATGAGTTTATGGTCATGCCATTCGGGTTGACCAATGCGCCAGCGATCTTCATGGATCTCATGAATCGCGTATTTCAGCCGTACCTAGATCAGTTTATTATAGTCTTCATTGATGACATATTGATCTATTCCAAGAGTAGGGAGGAGCATAGTCGACATTTGAGGACAGCACTGCAAGTTCTACAAGATAGAAAGCTTTTTGCGAAATTCAGCAAGTGCGAGTTTTGGCTCGATAGAGTGGCATTCTTAGGCCACATCATTTCTAGTAGTGGAGTGGAGGTCGATCCAAGTAAATTTGAGGCAGTGAAAGAGTGGTCAGTACCGAAGAGTGTTACCGAGATTCGCAGTTTCTTGGGACTAGCTGGCTATTATCGCAAATTCATCAAGGGATTCTCATCTATTGCAGTGCCCTTGACATCTTTGACTAAGAAGAATGCGAAGTTTATTTGGGGATCCGAGTGTCAAGACAGTTTTGATAAGCTGAAGCAAGCCTTGATTACAGCGCCAGTATTGTCTATGCCATCAGGGCAAGGAGAGTATGTTCTTTATACCGACGCTTATAAACTTGGTTTGGGCGCAGTTCTTATGCAAAATAACCGAGTTATCACCTATGCGTCGAGACAGCTGAAAATTCACGAGAAGAACTACCCTACTCATGATCTTGAGCTAGCAGCAGTAGTTTTTGCTTTGAAAATATGGAGACACTACCTTTATGGGGAGAAGTGCAAAATTTTCACCGACCATAAAAGTTTGAAATACTTCTTCACCCAAAAGGAATTGAATATGAGACAGAACAGATGGCTTGAGTTAGTGAAAGACTACGACTGTGAGATTAACTACCATCCGGGGAAAGCTAATGTTGTGGCAGATGCATTGAGTAGAAAAGCAGCAGTTATCACTCAATTATCACTCCAAGGACCGTTGCAGTCCGAGATACAGCGGTTCGAGCTTACAGTCTATGCTAGGGGCGAGGCCCCTAATCTTGCCACACTATCAGTACAGTCGACGTTGAGAGATAGAATTCGTGATGGGCAGTCCACTGATGAGCAGTTGCAAAAGTGGAGAGCTAGAGATGAAGCCAAGGGTCGGAAATTATATTCAGAGGTGGATGGTATAGTTCGTTATCGAGATCGGTTATGGGTTCCTAGTGACGATGCTTTGAGAGATCTTATTATGAAGGAAGCCCATGACACACCTTATTCATCCATCCGGGAAGTACCAAGATGTACAGAGATTTGCAGCTATTATATTGGTGGCCAGGCATGAAGAGAGACATCCTGAGATTTGTATCTGAATGCTTGACTTGTCAACAAGTCAAGGCAGAGTATCAAAGACCAGCGGGGAAATTAAAACACTCCCTATTCCCGAGTGAAAATGGGAAAATATCACTATTGACTTTGTTGTGGGATTTCCAAAGACTGTTAATGGATTCAATGCTATATGGGTATTAGTTGATCGTCTTAATAAATCAGCGCATTTTCTACCTATTAAGACGACTTTCACCATGATATAGTACGCCGACTTGTACATCCGAGAGATAGTTCGTCTGCATTGGATTCCAGTATCTATTGTTTCTGACAGGGATCCGAGATTCACGTCGTCTTTTTGGAAAAGTCTGCATGCAGCAATGGGGACCAAGTTATTATTCAGTACAACATTCCATCCTCAAACCGATGGTCAGTCCGAAAGAGTTATACAGATTTTGGAAGATCTACTGCGAGCATGTATTATCGATTTCCAAGGCAGTTGGGAACCAAAGTTACCTCTAGTGGAGTTCACCTACAATAATAGTTTCCAATCATCTATCGGGATGGCTCCTTTTGAGGCACTTTATGGAAGAAAATGTAGATCTCCTATTCATTGGGACGAGGTTGGGGAAAGAAGAGAGATTGGTCCGGATGTGATTGAAGAGACTGCCGAGCTTGTAGTCAAAATTCGGGATAGAATGAAGACTGCGCAAAGCCGACAAAAGAGTTATGCGGACAAAAGATGAAGGGACTTGGAGTTTGCAGTGGGCGACCATGTATTTGTGAAAATAGCACCCATGAAGGGTGTTATGCGATTTGGCAAGAAGGGCAAGCTAAGTCCAAGATTTATCGGTCCATTCGAAATTTTGGAGAGAATTGGGACACTAGCTTATAGAGTGGCATTGCCACCAGCGCTTTCAGGAGTTCACAATGTGTTCCATATTTCATTGCTGTGGAAGTACATGTCGAACCCGTCACATGTACTTAATTATGAACCTCTTCAATTAACTCCAAACATTACCTATGAAGAAAGACCTGTCCAAATCTTGGCAAGGTAAGAAAGAAGATTGCGAAATAAAGTCATTCCAATGGTCAAAGTCAAGTGGCTGAATCACTCTGAAGAAGAAGCTACTTGGGAAACCGAGAGGGACCTAAAGAGTCGCTATCCAGATCTATTCGGTAAGTTCTAATTTCGAGGACGAAATTTAATTTAAGAGGGGGAGGAATTGTAAGGTCCAAAATTAAGACGACGTAATCCAACTGCATGCAAATCTAGGAAATATGAAATTAAGTAATTAATTGATTTAGTTGCTAAATTATTTGGGTGAAATGCATGATTTCATATTAAATATGATTTAATTGTCATTTGCATAAAACTATATTTCTAAGGAAAATTCAAGTTGCGATCGAAGAACGGAGACCGAGGGCTGAAAAACGTAAAATGTTTTTATTAAAGAATTATTTTTAATTATTTAAAATATGGTTGATGGTTTTACTTATTTTGAAAATAAGAGGTTTTGAGGTGACTTTATACGCCGGGACGTAAGCTTTATCGGCGTTGGCTTTTCAACAAAATATAAGCTTTTTGGCAACCCGACTATTAAATTTACAAACTTATTTTTACCAAAATTATTTTAAAATGTTAATTAAACTCTAATCTAGCACTGATGGGCCTAAACCTTGCTTATTTGGCCTAAGCTTTAATTGGTGAGTTAATTAATGTATAAATATATGTAACCCTCCCCACACCATCACACGTACACGCCGTTTTTCTAAAATCTGCACACAATGGAAGCACTCATCAAACACACGGCACCCACCTCCACAATTTGAAGAGGAAATATTCGGTAAAGCTCAAGGGAATTCAAGCCAAGGTTCTTGCTCCATTCTTCGTCATCGTCAACGGTTTTTCGTGCGTAAATTACGTAAAGGCACGTCTATTCTTTCCTTCAAAACATCATCACATCATATTATATTTTATGCATGAAAAGATTTAAAACAAGTGACATTTTTGTTTCAAGTTCGTTTTTGTATGTATCATGAAATTTTCAAGTAGAATTTTTTATCCAAATTGTGTTGTTTATGTGCATAAAGGGGCTGCCATGACTAGGAAGTGTTATGGTACTGTTTTACACGAGTGTAAGGTGTCTTAGAACCACACAACACGCAACATCAAGCACAGAACATAAGCTAGAGACGTGTTGCTGTCATGGAGGCTTGGTTCGTTTGTTTAAGGACTGGGTGTAATGTCCGAGATTTTATATCATGTTAATATGAGATTCTTGATTATGATTTGATATAATTATAGACGGGCTATTAGGAGACCAGATTGGCCAAAACATATGAAGGGTGCAATTTTGAGACAGAATTATTGGCGCCCGAGCGGTAGAAAATAACCGCCCGAGCGCCAATGTGCAACGGGAGCATGCTTCGGGCAGAAGATGTGGTGCCCGGGCGGTAGTTTGTGACCGCCCGAGCGCCAATGTGTAATCCGAAGGAGCTCGGACAGAGAATGCCGCGCCCGAGCGGTAGTTTAGCACCGCCCGAGCGCCGACTGAAATTCATGAAAAATAGACACGTATCATTAACCGAGCAACTTGATATATATATATACGTATATCTTGCTATATTCTTCAAAAACCAGAAGAAGGAATCGAGAAAAGGTTTCTGTGAAAGAGTGAAAAATCCCTACGCCTTTATACTTCAATCCGTCCGTCCGAATTGTAATCTGACTTCAGTACTGTAATCCTATCAACGTAGACTATAACTTGACGTAAGTTTTGCTACGTTTTGACATGCTTTGAAATTATGTCATTGTCAGAATTGAATAGGATTCATATATGATGTTCTTGACATGTTAGACATCATAGAATCGAAGTCAGATTGAGAAACAGACTGATTATGGAATTGTTATGATTTTCTGATTATATTGATTTGAAATCGGACAGATTTAGATTATGAATGAGTTACAGACTATATCGGATATGAGTTATGATTTGTAATTGATGTCTGTTGATATGGTAGTGACGAGGATACTGAGATTGTGTCGTTCTGTCGTAAATTGGATTGAATCCAGATTAATCAGATTCAATGTTGAACTGAGAATAGAATATTGATATTATGATTCTCGACATGTCGTTTCAGATTTACAAAGATAGTCTTGAGTTCAGAACTGAGATTGCGGCAGACCGAGACTACAAACGGAAGGTATAATTCAATGTGGTATTGGGAGATTGACTTGAGTCGGTTTAGACTTGAGTTTCCCTAAAGCACATACTTTACTTTATTGCAGTGATATTGCATTGATTTGATTGATATACTTGTTCTCTTGATTTATAGATAGCAGGTATCAGATGGGAAATCTTGTGACAGAAGTGCCTGATAGTGGTGGGATCGCCACGGGCACATTGCACGATGTTACAGGATAGTGTAGACATCTTGGGACGGAAGTGCCTGACAGTGGCGGGATCGCCACGGGCACATTGCACGATGTCTCAAGATGGGATATTAGCGATAGAGCTACAGTCCATGACGGATAGGTCAGGACACCGGATGTTGGTTATATCGAGTAATAGGATTGGAATTCTTCTATTACGGAATTCGATATAGGAACACCATATTTGGTTATATGGAATTCTTCTATTACGGAATTCGATATAGGAACACCATATTTGGTTATATCGAGTAATAGGAACAGAGTTCCTTCTATTACGGAATTCGATATAGGAATACCACATTTGGAAACCGGGATCCCTAGACTAGGATGGAGTCTAGTCTGAAACGTGGAGTCACGTATATGTTTGACAGTCTACGATTGTTTATGTTTCAGATTTTGATACATATATCTGTTACCTGATTACATGCTTTATATTTGTTTATATGATTGCATGTTTCGTTGATTTATACTGGGATTTATTCTCACCGGAATTATCCGGCTATTGTCTTGTCTGTATGTGTACATGACAACATGTGGGACAGGATCAGGGTCCAGGAGATGAGGAGAGATCGTGATAGAGTGGAGACTTCGGACTTGGATGTATATAGGGTTTTGACACTTGATATTTAGATGTTGAACCTTAGTTTTACTGATTTGTAGACCGTACAGGACATGTACTTTATTTTATACTGAGTTGTATATTAGTTGATTTCACTACGTTCCGCATTTTAAAAAGAAAAAAATTTTAGACCCTGTTTTATAATTGATTAATTAGTCCCAATGATGATTAAGAACTTGATTAGCGTCCGGGTCCCCACACTGGGCTTGCTTCGGCTGCAACCAGGGGCTAGCCACGTCCGTGAGTGAGTCCAGGGTAGAGTCCTAGCCATGTTAGGACTCGAGCCAAGTGGGCTAGGAGGAGTCCTTGTTGACAAGGACTCCTACCCGAGAGTGAACAAACTAGCGCAGTTTTGCGCAGGCTTGCAGGGGTCATGTAGCTCGGCCTGGGGGCTTGGGGCTGGGCTAGGGTGATGCCGTGGGGTCCTAGGTAAGTACACGAGAGGTTGGTTCAGGGGCTGGGTTGGTTGGCTAAATCCTAAGAAAGCTAGAAGAGTCCTTGCACCATTGGGTTTCTCGGCCATGATTGAGGGCTAGGCTTGGGTCTTCGTTTTTCTGTTTAGGGCGTTTTCCGTGAGTTCCTTGGGTCCAGTAAGGTACTCTAGGGTGTTGGTCAGGGTTTGATTTAACATGGCTTGGGGGTGACTCGATAAAATCAAGAGATGGCTCGGGGTCGAAGATATTGTGTCATATTAGGGTGTCCTAAGCTTATAAAATTGAAAAAATGGTTCACTGGGGTCGAGTCGTGGTTCTAAGGGCTAAAATAACATAAAAATACAAAATTTATAATTTAGGAATTTTATATTAAAGTATGAGATTTTTCGGAATTAAAACGCCTTCAAAAACGTCCAATTACGAATTAATTAAAAAGCCTAGTTTTTTTTAAGCTAAATAAAATTATGGAAATTTTAATTTAGGCTTAAATAATTATTTGGGACATGTTAGAGTCAAGAAAATTAAGAAAACGTCAAAAATGTAAAATGTCACGTCCAGAGGTAAAACTGTCTTTTTACACCGGAAAATTAGTAAACGTCATGACAGTGCCCTATTTGCTGTTTTATATGTTAATATGTGTTGCGACTTTGATTGTTGCACTACCAAGAGCAGGTTGTCCACAAGTAGTATAATTCGGTGAGTTCGAATATCGTATCCACAGGGAAGCTAAGGTAATTACAAGTCCACTACAATGTCTTTTTGTTTTGTTTTTGTTTTTGTTTTTTTTTAATTTTAATTGTTTGAATCTTTAATGGGTAAATTTTAATTGTTCAAATTTTAATTTAAGTAGTTGAGATTAAAGGATCCACTCTTGGTATTTTAATAAAGTTAACGTTAACGAACATTATTGAAATCCACTTAATAAAATGGTTCCAATATATTAAATAATCATATTTATATTATGTTATATATTATTATCTTATAAGTATATAATATATACCAAAACTTATAAATGTGGTCAAGTATTTATTGTGCTATATAAATTTGTAAACACTGAATCAAGGTTCTCACTTTAAATGGTTGGTAAAACCAAACTAACATTTAAATGGTACCAAGAAATTAATATTATGATATATTTATATATAGTAAATCAAGGTTCCCACTTTAAATGGTTGGTAAAACCAAACAAACATTTAAATGGTTCCAAGAATTTAATATTATAATATATTCATATATAAATCAAGGCATCCACTTTAAATGGTTGGTAACACCAAACTAACATTTAAATGGTTCCAAGAATTTAGTGTAACATATAGCAACAATAAATCAAAACTTCCACTTATAAGTAGGGTATAAAAATGCTTAAAGAAATAAATATAACATAAACAATAAATAATGATTAAATAATATAAAACATAGATTCTTACCTTTTAGTAACCTTATTATCATGCCAAGAGTTTCACCTTTTCATCTCAACTTTAGGAAGTTAGCTATTCATTATTCAAAGTGTAAAACTTTGAATATGAAATTAACATGCTAATTATATTTAAATGAAGAAATAAAGGAAAAATATAGAGAGAAATATTATGAACTCAAAGGTTTGTTCATAGAATGAGGGATATCTCAATACATTACAATGCACCCCTATTTATAGCCAAATTTGGGGAGACAACTACAAATAAAATATTATTTTTTGACACAAAAGTCTTCATTGGTGTTCCAAGATATTATATTATATTACACATCACTTTTGAAAATCTTCTTTTTGGAATTTGCTTCTTCACATAAAAAGAAACATGTGGATAATTGAGTTGTATAGTTGTGGTATTTTTTTCAAATCATTTGACCAAGTAATTTGAGAGATATGGTCAAAATACTAGAGCATGGTAAAACTGCCACTCCTTTGGTAACTTTATTTGTTGCTTAATTTCATCCCAATCGTGAGAGGATTTTTATCTCATGCTTGACACCAATATTGTAGATATTAACATCAACTTTCTACAGGTCCAAGAATCATCTTAATCTCATTTGCAACGCCAAGTTTATTCTTGTTTTATCGAACCTGTAAAAAATAGTAAAAACTTGTAATTACGCAACAACTTATATTTTATACAATTTATTATAAAATATATAATATTTAAACATTTAATAAAACAAAAACTATATATTTATATTATAAAACATTTAATTAATGTACAATTTTTATGTTTATCAATATGATTATGTGACATGTTTATGAATTTTTATATGTTGAAATATGATTTTTAAATGTTCATGGATTATTAAGGGTTAAATTGATCATTTAAAAGATGTGTTGCATGCTTGGTTTCAAAATAAAAATGATATTATATGCATATTTTTATAAGTGATAGAAATACGACATGTTTAAGGATGTGAAGGGATTGTGACTACTGAATATGTTGGAAATATCGTGAGGGTTATGGTCCAGTGGGAGCCCGATGATCGTGTTTCCTTGGATACGGATACGAATACGAATACGAATATGTTAATACGTTGGCCAGGGCCCAGTTGACCGATGAGAGTGTTGCTGGTGTCTCCCGCCGCCCAGTACTGTGGTTTTTTTAGATGGATCCATTGCCCAATACGATCTAGAATACGAGTCACAATCACGATCTGAATTCAACAAACACGAACTAAATATGAATATGAATACGAATATGGACATGGACATGAATATGGATATGATTTGAATAGGTGTATGTGATATGTTTATGTTTTTTTTTTTGAAAATGTTAAGTTAAAGTTTATGCATTATTAAGAAAAATGATATTTTAAGTATAAGTATTTTTCACTGTTATATGTTAACTGTATTACGTATTACTTGTTATCAAAGATAGGACGTGTTGAGTCTTTAGACTCACTAGGTGTGTTGATGCAGGTGATATAAATAGCAATGATATTGGAGGTCTTGATGAGTGACTTGCTGGATTGTCGGTGCACATAACCCGAGGACTAGCGCTTCTATTTCCGCATTTAAGTTTATGACTTTAAGTTAAAGATTTTTACGACATTTTACTTTATGCTTTTGAGAGATTTTTGAGAGGTAGTATGAGCTACACTTTTCAAATATTTATTTCTTTTTAGGTTTGGTAAAACGCTTTACGATTTATTATCTTGACTATTTCTCCTTGCATTTTCAAATAGTAGTTGGGTGTTTATTTTAAAAAGAGTGCAAAAGTATTTTATGAATATGTAGGTGTATAATCGAAAGTGTGAGGAAATTAAAAAAAAATTCTAGTACTTTTAAGAAAACAAATAAGCAGACGTTTCAGTCATGTGAGGCCCGGGGCCGAAGAGAGCGGGGGGTGATCGCTGGTGCCATGAGGTTGCACGGACAATGAGCGGCTCCTGGCAGGCTTCTAGGTGGAGGGAACATAATTGAACCGATCCCACACCGGAATGAGAGGGATTCTGAGACTGTTCAATGTAATGGACTGTACAGTTGAAGATGGCTTAAAAGATTTGATATGTACTACTCATATCAAGAATATGCATCTTCTTTTTGGTAGCTCATCACATAAGAACTCTAAAGTTACGCGTGCTTGACTTGGGGCAATTTTGAGATGGGTGACCCCCTGGGAAGTTTCCTAGGGTGCGTGTGAGTGAGGAAATAAGCACCCTGAAAAGACTCGTCTTGGTACAGTGAGGACAGTCGTCGAATCTGGGGCATTACAAGTGGTATCAGAGCCGACCTCCCTTAGTACGGTGTGGTTTGGGGACGAACCAAGCGGAAGCTGGTGGGCATGTGAGGCCCGGAGCCGAAGAGGGCGGGGGGTGATCGCCGGTGCCATGAGGTTGCACGGACAATGAGCGGCTCCTGGCAGGCTTCTAGGTGGAGGGAACATGAATGAACCGATCCCACATCGGAATGAGAGGGATTCTGAGACTGTTCAATGTAATGGACTGTACAGTTGAAAAGGGCTTAAAAGATTTGATATGTACTACTCATATCAAGAAGGTGCATCTTCTTTTTGGTAGCTCATCACATAAGAACTCTAAAGTTAAGCGTGCTTGACTTGGGGCAATTTTGGGATGGGTGACCCCCTGGGAAGTTTCCTAGGGTGCGTGTGAGTGAGGACATAAACACGCTGAAAAGACTCGTCTTGGTACAGTGAGGACAGTCGTCGAATCTGGGGCGTTACATATGGCATGGTTAGGTGTTAATAAGCTATGATTCAAGTTTGGTAAAGTTTGGTTAAGTTTCGAGTTGATTTAGGTTAAAACCGAGACGTAGGTTCAAGTTATAAAACGAATTGGGAAATTAGTTGATGAGCTTAATTTTACGCCTAAGTAATGCTTATGGGTGTATTTTAAGGTGTTATATTAAGTTTTCATGGATTTGGATCGTCGTTTTAAGGTCCAAGGGTAATTTGAGAAAGTTAGGGTTTCAGGGGCAAAACGATCATTTTACACCTGAAAAATGTTAGACGTCCTAAAGCCCCGAATGATGTAATGAATGATAAAATGTTTATTTTAAAAGATTATGGATTTTTAAACGATAATGCTAAAAGATGTGTTGCATGCTTGGTTTAAAGGAAAAATGATATATATGCATGAATTTTATAAGTGATGAATACATGGAAGGTTGAATAAGGTGACTTGATTGTGACTAATATTAAATGATTTGATGTTATGTAAGACTAAGGCTCAGTTGACGGGTGAGAGTGTCGCTGATGTTCCCGCCTCCTGGTACCATTGTTATACGTAGATGGATCAATCGATCAAAAGCTGAAACGAATGTCACAAATAATGATCTGAATTCAATAAAAGGAAAATGTATACGTATATAATGAAAGGAAAAAGGTTTAAAATTTATTTATGTTCATGAAAAGCTATTTTATTAAAAGTATCTTTCACTGTTGCTTGCGAGTGTATGTGTGTATATATATATATATATATACTACTTGTTAACATGGTTAAGGTTTGCTGAGTCAATAGATTCACTAGGTATGAATGATACAAATGATAATAATTTTGATGATGATGGAGGACTTGATGATTGAACTAACTGGACTGATGGTGCACATAACCCGATGACATTTGCTAGTTTTCCGCATTAGTATGATTTTAAAGATTTTATGACTTTAATGCTTTTGAGAGGTTTTGAGATAATTTAAGAGTTTTTGTATTTTGAAAATTGCTAGTTTTAGGTTTGATTTGACGGTTTACGATTTTACGTTGTGCACTGCGTTCTTTTGGATTTTCAAATAATAGGTTGGTTTGTTTGTTTTAAATGGCAAAAATTATATATGTGTGTGTGCATATTTGCCGAAGACAGAGAGAAAAAAAATCTAGTATATTTTAAAGAAAATGAGTAGTAAACGTTTCAATTATCCATTCACGATTTTATACCATATGGTACAAAAAATTGAGTGTATTCTCATATTTTCATTTTAGACAAGTTTGTCTTTTTCATCGTAATTTTTAATCATTTTTTGTAAAATATATATGTGACATCTTAATGTCATGTTAACATCAAACGAAAAAATAATTAAAATTTATATATATATATATATATATATATATATAAAAGATACTTAAATTTAAATTTGACAATCATAGAACCAAAATTTAAATTTTGTTTAAAATATTAGTACCTCTTGTTATATAATACATGTCAATCTATTTAAATGTGTTGATACTAAGTAATTTTTTGTATAAAAATCTACATATCGTATAAACTTAAACAAGATGAGATAAATTTTAAATTTCATAATAATTGATTAGAATTTTTACTTAAATATTATCGTTTAAGTTAGTTTTTAATTTATGGTTTTTATAATAGTTTTTTGAATTGGAAGATATGATTATTTAAACATGCATAATGTGACGTCTACTAATTTAAAATGCTGCTATTTTTTTTTTTTTTTTGTAAAAGCTCACATTTCGAAAATGAACATCTATATGTTTTACATGCATGCAACCATACTGAAAAATATGTCGTCTAAAAATAGTCGTGAACAATCGACAAATAAAATACTGTAGTTTAAAATTGCCAACTCGGCCTCAATCATGCATAATTAAATAAAACGAGTAATATCCTGAAAATCAATAGCATATCGTAAAAAACATATAACACTGATCATGTCTACTGAAGGCTCATAAAAACGTGATGTGCGAAAAAGTGTGGTCCTCAGGTCGTGCGCGCACATCCAACCCCGCCTACTCAGAGTTCGGCGCCTCCCGTGTCCTCATCCAAGTGCTCATCTGCATCACACACGCCTAGTGAGTCTAAAGACTAAACACCTGTACTGTTAATAGCAAATACATATACATAGCACATAGCAGTGAAAATACTGTAATCAACATACATTTCATGAACTTAAAAGCATAAACGTAGATGTGTCGTATAAAATCATAACGTGTCAAAACATGTCTCGACATATCATCATATACGTATACATTTTCTTTTATTGAATTCTATTCATTAGTTATGACTTTCATATCAGCTCTATCATATCATGTCTATTCGATGGATCCATCTAATACAACCGCGGTACCCGCGGCAGAGACATCAGGAACAACATTATCCGTTCACTGAGCCTTGGCCTCAGCTCATAATATCTCATATAATCTTATTGGTAACAACCAACTCTCATCCTTCAAAACGTGTCATTATATTCATCACTTAATAAAAACATGCATATAAAAATTTTTTCCTTAAAAGAAAGCATGCATCGTATTTTTCATAATTACGTAAAAATCATATTGAAACGACCTCGATTTTTTTCCTAATCTTAAATCATAAATTCTAAATTACTAAATAAAATAATTTAACATAATCATGAATCATAATAATTTAACAATTTAAATCTCAAGCGCATAAAATAAATTATAAATCATCAACTAACAAAATATCCTAAATCGACTTTTAGAAGATCAACTAACAATAAAAATAAAGCATAAAATATCTCTAATAAAAATCATTAACATAATCTTTAAATCCTTAATCTAATAAGCTAGTGCAGAAACATAAAGGTCCTTCTGTGTGTAATTCTGCACTCGATCCACTCAATCGTCACCGCCTCTCATAAAATCATCAAATCCTACATAATACAAACCTAGTGAGTCTAAAGACTCAGTACGTTCTAAACATGGATAGAAAATAATACATATACATTCACATGCATTAAAATCATATTTTTATTTAAAATAATTTTTTGAACATAAATAAATCATTTAAAATCATTTAAGCATAATTAAATCATAAATCGTAAAATCATTTTAAAATAACTTTTAAGCATAAATAAATCATTTAAAAATCATTTAAAATAAGCTTTGAGCATAAATAAATCATTTTAAAAATGACTTTAATAATCATCATGAATCGTATATCATAAAATCATTTTTATCATAAGCTTTCAATCATATATCATTTTGGGTGAAGTTTGATCCTTGAAAGTGACTAGCATTTATACTTTGGCCGACTGATCGGTCTTCAGCTCCACATGGCCCATGGGGGTGTTCACTAGGCTCCACCGTGAAAATACGATCGTCGGGGTACTCTGGGGCCTTGTCCCATAAACGGGGTCCCTCTGGGGCCTTGGCCCGTAAACGGGTTCCCTCTGGGCCTTGGCCCTCATGACATCTCCACAAAATCATATATAATAAAATCATATATTTTTTCACAGTCAATTCACATCCCTCAAAACATTTTTTATTTCCTTTTAAAATCATAAAATATCGTACATTTTCAAAAATATCATTTTAAATAGTAGAAATTGCACAATTTTTCCAAAAATCATAAAATAACATATTATCATCAAAATCATCATTTTAAATAATAGAATATCATTTTACAAGCATTATGATCCTTCGGGACACTGTGAAGCGTTTACGTATTTTCTTAAGTGTAAAATTATCGTTTTGCCCCTGGACATAAAATTTATTTATTTTATCTTTTTCTCACTTTTAATGACATGGAATTATTCTAAATAATTATTTAAGCTTAAATCTAATTTTCCATAATTTTATAATGCTTAAAACTAGGCTTTTCAATTAATTCTTTAATTAGCGTTTCGTGAGGCAATTAAATCCTGGATAAATTCAAAACTCATTAATTTGATCCCAAATTTTAAACATAACATTTTTATTATTTATTCTACCCTTGTGAGCCATGAACCATACCCATGGACCCATGGTTCCAATTTTCCTTATTAAATTCAAAATAATGACCCTCATTCGAACAAACCGAGCCAACGCCCAAAATACTCGAGCCACGGTCGAGCTACCTCGAGCCTAACCAAAGCCAACCCACCTAGGCACCCTCCTGACCAAGCCCAGCCCAAAGAACCAGACCCTAGCTTGCTCAATCACTCTTGGACAGAAGACCAGAAACTGCTCATGGTTGCTACTCACGTCTATAGACTCCTAGCTAACCTAAGACACTTCCAGCCGAGCCACCTCCGAGCCCACTTGACCATAACCATCCCTGGACCATGCCCACACCCAACCCAGACCAGCCCAAGCCCTTGAATCCGCGTGACAGCCTCCTGCCCGAAGACACAAGCTGCGCGTTCCCTTGATGCCATGCGGTTCCCTCGTTTTGCTCGATCCAGCAGCGAGCCCACCACTCCAGCCCCTGGCCCGACCCTTGACCATCATCCTAGGACCCTGACGAATCTACCTTGAGCCACCCAGCCCCAGCAGCGAGCCGTCATGGCCGCCGCTGCATATACACGAGCGTGGGGGAGAGTCCCACTTCACGTGGACTCTTCCCCAGCCCATTGCTCGAACCATAGCCGCCTTAGGACCCAACCCAGCCCTATACCAAGACCACCACTGCCTTTGAACCAGCCCTGGATGAGCCCCCAAGCCCCGTGCAAAGCAACCGCACCTAGCATCTTGTACAAGCCAACCCAACTAACGGTTCCTTCTTTGATTCTTTGCCTACGGTTTCCAGCTTATTTCCCTTCAATATTTATCATGTTTTGTCCATAATTTATCATATTTCATCATGTTTTGGCAGCATGTCCATTGGGTTCATAACGATTCTTTTAAAACAAACATAAAATCGTAAAAACGTTGAAAATATTTATCATACCGTAAAATAATCGAACACACGTATTTTTCATGCATAATAAATTAAAACACACATATTATGATTCGTATGATATTTAAAATAGTTTAGAAAACATGCATTTGCGTTTATAACGCTCGAATATACGATCTTCGGCAAAGGTACGACGTTGGACGACCGGGCGACGAAGAACACAAGCTTTTCTTTCCTCCTATTTTTTAAATTATTGACGGTGTGTGCAAGGTGTTATACGGCTATTTGGTGGCTGAATTGCGGTGATAAAAGACTTAGGTTTAGTTATTTATAGATTTAATTATATACTAATAGGCTTTGATTTTGGGTTTGCAAGTTTAATGGTAATTGAGCCTAATTAAATTAAATAAATTGGGCCCAATAACACTTAATTAATTAAATAATAAAATTTTATAAAATAAGTTTCCCAAAAATAATATTTTTGATCTTTTAAAACTCTTTCTTTGCCCAAAACTGGCTTCCCGGGAAAAATCGAGCTCGACTCGTTCGAACTCCAACATTTTTAGGAAAATTAAATCATTTTTAATCATATTAGGAAGCCTTGCCATTATTTAATGGAAAATAAATATCCTCTTCTTGGTCGTTCGTGGTCTCCTTTTCCCTAACTATTATCGAATATTCGAGAAAAATCCTTACTTTCATTTAATCATGTCATATTATCATTTAATCATTCCATCACATATTTAATCATATAATAAACATTATGCTAGCATTTAAAATCAATTAAATAAAACAATTAAGCAATTAAAATAATCTTGCATGCATGTGGTTTACGTAGGTTGGTTTTTTCGGACGTTACACATATACATGATGCATACACATTTAAAAACATGATAAATTTGTGCTCAGGGCTCTGCCAGCACTAAAAACTCACCACGGGTACAAAATGACCATTTTGTCCCTGAAAACCCAAAATGACCTTTTTTACCTCTGGACCTTTAAATTTCGACCCGAAGTTTACCAAACTCCTTAAAACATCCCAACACATATTTATAAGAATTCCTTAAGCATAAACTCAAGCCCTATTCAAAACATAACCGATTGGTTTTAAAACTTGGACCGGAGTCCCGGTTTTAACCCGAATCTCAACCAAAACTTTCCCAATTTTTTGCCACACCTTATACCTCTCTTAAACGCCCTTAAACCAACAATACCAGTCCAATTAAGCCTCTCGAACATACCTTGAAATCTGATGGATGTTCGGCACTTCGAAATTCCTACAAACCCTAATGCACCTAGCTGCGAGATTATCGATCCTAGCCAAAAACAGACGTGTCCAGCATCTAACCAGCTATCCTAGAACCATGACCGAACTCAAGAGACCCTCCTTGAACCATCTTAGCTACTCCTACTGCCCAACCAACCAACCCCATGCAGTACACCCGAAACAACTCAACAGACCAACCGAGCCACCCTCGACCTACTCCCTTCGATCGGCTTCTGAACCAAGACCAGCAGTTCACGGTTCTCTCCTAGCCCTGCCAGACCCAAGTGAGTCAGCTTCTTGGCCAGGATCGAACCATGCACCGCTGCACCTACAAATCTCTCGATCCTACCCCTAGACGCGCTATGCGACCCAAAACGCACGTCCCCTGCTACCAGCCGTGAATCGATGAAAACACAGCCCTAGGCATCCACGGTCTGCCCAAGATTCAGCCCCTACAACGCTACACACGCAGCCCCTTGCACCAAAACAATAGAAACGTGAGATGCAACCAAAAACCGTGCGGTTTCATGACAAAACAAAAGAGACATCCATGTAATATGCAAGAATTGAGCCATATATAAACATGACACATAACACAACACATATATGACGTAAATGATGCGAGAATGGAGATACATGGTGTGCCTTAACATGTAGATTTTCAAAAACTCAAGGAGACGCGCGTTGTGGAAGCACCGGAGAATCGGGGAGAAGGCCTTCTCGAAGAAAACACAATGGCCGAAGTGTGATGCTGCTAGGAGGGGGAAAAGCTGATGTGAAACGTGGGGAGTGCCTGCTGAATGTGTGAGGTGGGCGGCCAAGGGGGTTATGTAGGGTTAAGGTTTGATTAAGGGTAGTTTAGGAAAATAAAATGTGTACTAAAGGGCCTAAATTAACAATCAAAAGGGTTTTGAGCCCAATAGGCTTTAAAGTAGACCCAACAAGCCCAAAAACACTCTCGAAAAATATGTCGTCTAGGTAATTTTTTGAAAATATTTCCCAAACCCTCAAAAACCATTTCGATAAAATTTGTGTACCGATTAAAAATTATGCTCCGACGGGTAAAAATACCCAACAAAGCCCATTTCTTGAAAAATACACTTAAAACACATTTTATTAATTAATTAAAATTAATCATTCAGTAAAAATATTTTTCTTGATTTTCCCCAGTCTCCATTTCCTCGTTCGAGCACGAAATGCAGCTTAAAAACCCTAAGGAATGATCTTTTAAAATATCAAGAAATAATTTCTATTCATGCAATATTTATGCACTAACTGCATAAAATAACTAAACACATAATTTAAATAAAACCCTAGATTGCATGCATTCAGGTTACGTAAATTAAATTTTCTGGACCTTACAACTCTCTCCTCCTTAAAATAAAATTTTGTCCTCGAAATTTAAAACAAGCCGAATAACTCCGTAGCGACTCCTCATCTCAGCCTCACTCTCCCAAGTAGCCTCCTCCTCGGAATGATTCAGTCACTTGACTTTGACCATGTGGATCACCTTTTTCCGGAGCCTCCTCTCCTGTCTGTCCAGTATCTGAGTGGGTCTCTACTCGAATGACATATGCGGTGTCAGCTGAAGTGGCTCATAGTTCAACACATGCGAAAGATTCGACATGTACTTCCGCAACATAGAGACGTGGAACACATTATGAGGAATATGACAAAATTACAGGAGGAATCCATTAACAACATTAAATCTAATTATGTTGCTAGGAACTTGATCAACGTTTGTACAAGAAAGTTGAATGAATATGTAAAAAATTCAAATACTTGACTGCTGGAAATTGAAATAACAGACATAGAATTGAAAGAATTCTGCAGAGCTTTGCTGTAGATTTTGTGTTGATTTTTGTCGTCTCTTTTTCCGATTCTTCCTTCATGTTTTTGTTCAACTCCACGGAGCAGTTCCAGCCATATTCCACTATCGTCCATGATGCCGTCATGGATCAACTCCTCCATCGTGGTCTTCACTGACACCTTCTTGGCTCGTCCATTGGCCTCGTCCACATTCTACGGACTTCTTATAGGTTAGTGGGCTTTCAAGATTTGGGCTAAACAACTGCCCCCCTAGCCAATTTGGGCCATGTGCCAATTTGGCGCAATTTGGCTATTTTTAATAATTCAAAATATATTGGAATTGGTCCATTTACAAGTTGCCCAAATTCATAATACGACATATATGAGAAGGGGGATGAGAAAAAGAAAAGAAAGCAGTGTAGTTCATATACCATGCTTCCCAAACTTCTTCCTTGTCTTCTTCACCAAAATCCTCCAATTCTTCACTGCTTTTACAATCGATCCTCCTTCAATTTGAGACAACTACTCACCTCTCATGGGATCCCATGTCCCATATCACCGCCGATTACATCGCCTTTGTGATGTCATCCAAGTTTCTGAAAATTACCATAATCAATCTCCTTTACATCAAGCCACACCTTCTCAAAGTAGGTATATTTCACCATTTTTCCCAATCCTCCATAACAAAACATTGTAGAATATGTTGTTACATTTCATGCTGCACTCAAGATGTTTGTGAATATGTCCGAATGAGTTTTTGATGAGTAACACCTTGTAACACCCACTGCTTGCACCTCAACAGAACGGCTCCCTTGGTATGCATATTTAGAGCTTGGTCTATAGCTTGTGCAACTTATGTAATCTTCAATGTGCTTACAAAAAATACATCAGCACAAGGAATTGTGATGCTCCACCAAATTCACTGAGGATGAGATCCCATTTTTGGAAATTTGGCAAGCCATAAACTCAAAAATGGCAAGATTCATTTCATCTCACAAAGAAGTGACAAGTGACACATCAACGACAACATATAGCGCACACAAAGCATATTTTTGTTGATCAATACTTCATTATTTCTCATGTGGTCCTATTTATTTCGCAGGAACATGATTGGAGAAATCGAGTATTTATCTCAAAGGCCAATGCAAGCAGTACCTTAATACCAATGGAGATGGAAAATCATGCCTCTTGCGAGTGCCGCCGGCTAATCCAAAATAAATTTCCAAGCTTGGATGAATATCTTTGCAAACTGACTGAGCATGTATGTATGGATTGTCATATACATTGAAAGGAAATAAAATAAGTAGGCTAGGGACATTAAGTGTAATTTTTTTCACTTGTTTTGCCATGGTTTGACAAGTGTCTTTCTGATGTGTAGACTTGAAAAAGTGGCTTGAAAGCCAAACGTTGTTATTGGAACAATGTTGTTACCTTATACATGCTGCTTGGGATTTGTTTACATGTATTTTATTTTTGGAATTTCACATTTACAAGGGAAACTCTGCCAAAATTTTCTAAAATCTAAACAAACGACAAAAAGCCTATTTTCTTAAACATTGACGCAAACATGGTGGGTCAACACTGCTTGTTACCAATCAACTGTTAAACAACATTTTTCAAACAATACTCCCCAAGGTTTCAAGATATGCCATTAACCAACTTTACTTTTTCATCAATTTGGCCAACCAACAAAACAATATTCCTCTCAAAATACATCAACTATATCGGATTTCATGAGAAATCATTTTATTTATTCACAATGCTCCATCATTATTTACAAAAAACTTCAGCAAGGAATGACTTAAAAGCATATTCCACACATATTTACAGAAACTTCTTATGAGTCAATATGACAAAAGTAACCAAAGTGGCCGTCCAGCCTACTTTGTACAATACTTTTCATTTATTCCATCTTTATGAACCATCTGTCTCTGGCTGTCGATCTTTCATCTGAGTCGTAGCTAAGATTAAATCCTCCATTTGTAACTTTTCTTCCTCGCTACCTCCACATTCCTCCTCAAATATTACTTCAGCTCCATCGATATCCCACAACTCCGAGACTGCACTTCGTTCACCGAGCTGCTACATTTTGGATTTCCACACGGAAGTTGCAGTGACTTCCATCTCTTTTTTAGCAAACTTCGTTATTGTCCTCCTCGATAATAGGTCGGACCATGGGTCTAGAAGAGACCATGACAGTAGGTTTGAGAACCTTATCAACTGCTTCTTTAACCTTTTGAGAGTCCATGTACACTGCTCCTGGTTGTCCATGTACCTTGTAGTTACGAAACTTAATTGGACCAAAAGCACCATCATAATATCTAGCTTCTACGACATTGAAATTAGATTGATACGGATGTGAATTAACCAGTAATACTTCCACATCCTCCCCTTTCCACATTAACAGTAATTAGTGCATGGATGATGGTACACAATGATTGGTGTGAATCTAATCCCTCCATAACAAAGCATGGAAGCTAGCACAGGAATTGACCACAAAAAAAGCTGACAGTGAAGATCGAAACCCTACAGTAACATTTGCTGGCAACACTCCCAAAGTTTTGTTAGATTCCCCGGTAAAATCAGCCACAGAGACTTCGGTAGGAATTAAATCTTCCACGTTCTTCCCCAACTTCTGAAGGATTCTGTATGGTAAAATATCGATAGCAGACACATTATCTATCAGTACCCTAGACATCGGCTTTCCATTCACATGCACTGTGATATAGATTGTTTTGATATGTTTAGTCATCTCATTGGTAGGTCTCTTCATCAACAATCTCTTCTCTTCATCAACCAGAACACCAACACAATCCTTCAAAATATTGGTTTGAATGGATTTCGTAACACTTTGGTTTCCACTGGAGATATCAGATTCAAACATCCTTTTGTGTTCAAATTCCTCTGGCAACATTAACGAGCCAGTGGCACACTCAAATGAAACGAGAATATGTCCTACCTGAAAAGTATCCTTCTTGACTAGTTCACTATCTTCCTCTGATAACAAGTCATCACCGTCTTCCTTTTTATCTTCAGTAGCCTTTCTTCCGAATTTCTTCTCTTCGAAGGTTTCCTCCATCTTGGACATGCGCTCAGCAGCCTTCTGCCCCAGCAAACTCCTTTTTAGGCCCGATAAAAAGGTTTTGGGAACTTTGGATGTTCTACCCGCTTCCACACGCCTTGGATGTTCTACCCGCTTCCATACGCTGTCGGGGGTTGCTCTAGGAGGAACAACAAAACGGGATTTTCTTTCATATTTTTTATCAATGTCTAGAGGTGGTGGCCTCTATATTACCTTTGGAATGAATGAGGGTCACTTCTTCTCTCGTCACTCACCAACTTAGGAAACAAGCTCCTTCTGAGGTACTGGTTTTCTGGCCTTTTGGCCACAGATTCCCTATCATACCTCATATTCCTCCCACGATAATGCATCCACTCCCACTATAATAGTGGTCTTTTCATGAAAAATTTATATTTTTTTCTCCTTAACCTCAAATATCATTTTCTGAGGCACCCATCACTTCTTTAAAGTAAATCCTGGCCTAATGGACATGTCCTCATCTCCATTCCTTCTCCTCTCATTGATTAAGAAACACAAGTCAATATTGCTCACATTCACGTTGACTACCAGGGGAAAAAGGATCTTCATCCACTATCATTGTTTCTTTTTTCTCGGGAAATTTCAGGACTCCCTTGTTGATTATTTTTTGCAAGTCATTTTAGAAATCCTAACATGCATTAGTATTATGGTTGAAGGAATTGTAATACTTACAGTAATCTCTTACTTTCATCTCCTCCCTGGTGGGTAATTTATGATCTGGGGGAACATTATAAAATTTTATTCCACCAAGTGATCAATGATTTCTTCCGTCTTTGACGCATCAAAAGTATATGGTGTTTGCACTGGAGGAATGTTTTGCTTGGAAAGTTCTTCACTTTTGCGTTCCAAGAAAGGGACAGTACGTGATCCGGAATTTGCCACTTCTGCCAAGGCGACTTTCTCAACTTCTTGGATGTAAGAGCCTACTGTATATTTTCTTTTTTGACTCTCCTAACGCAATACTTCATATTTTGTTACTTCGGCAGTAAGCTCATAAAAATCATGGAATTCCATCCCTGGGAATTTCTATATAAGTTCAAAATCAAGCCCTCGTTGTGCCATCTTCACATTCTTTGATTCAGGAAGGAACACTCGGCATTTACTTCTCACTTTCTTGAATTGACAAATGAAATCATTAGCGGATTCCCCCGGTTTTTGGACTACCCTTGACAATTCCACCATACTAATCTCAGGTACTATTTGGAAGAATTG
This sequence comes from Primulina tabacum, assembly GCF_025594145.1. Lineage (NCBI taxonomy): Eukaryota > Viridiplantae > Streptophyta > Magnoliopsida > Lamiales > Gesneriaceae > Primulina > Primulina tabacum. Next base: position 18,436,293 of record NC_134562.1, on the reverse strand, counting down.
TGTATGGAATTGACGTTCCATATCATGTCAAGTCATAATAGAATTTCGAGGTAGCATCGCATACCAAGTGAAAGCAGTGCTAGTAAAATAATTTTGGAACAATCGTAACTTGTAATTAGAAAAATTCTCCCAATTTGATAACTCCCCACATTGGATTGTAAACCTTGCTATATGTTCCACGCTAGATTGACCATCTTCCCCAGAGTATAAAGTGAAGTCTGGCATGTGGTATCCTCGGGGATAAGGGTTGTCATGATCAACAATGTAAGGATACGGTTTGTGAAACTCTGGTCGGTTGATTGGCCTCACTCCTGGGCTATACAACTCTTGAATAACATCACGTCCCATGTAAAAATCCAACACTGGATTTTGTCATAACTGGTGTGGGGGATAGATTGCCACAAGAGTGTTATTCCCCGAATTTGGTACTGCATACCCACGAAATTTCCCCATCACCATACATCCTCAGATGCAAGTTAGAAGACATCACAGAGGATATATTACCGGCCACTTGTTTATTGTTACGGCAATTTTGGTATTTCAAACCCAAATCCTCGTCCCTTCTGCGCGAAGAAGTATATCTTCCTTCCTTGGTAGATTCAGGAATCGGTGCTTCTCCCAAGCAGTTATTTTCACCTGCTTGAGAAATCTCCGATCCTTGGCCTTAATCTTTAAACAGTTTCGTGTCAGCTTCTTAAAGCTTATCATTTTCTGGTGTAATAATCTCGCCTTTTGAAGACTTTGTCAATTCCTTTACTTCTGCCACAAATTCCATCATGACAGTAGTGAAAGCATTGGTCATTTCTTTGAGATCACTGTGGGTATTTCTCTCCATGGTCAAAATGAAGTTTGTTGAAGCCACATCTCCACTAGAAACTGCAACTCCTTCCTTCGTAACCTCTTCTTTCAACTGGTGTACGAGTATTTCAATTGTTCTTCCATCTGCATCAGTTTTTTCTTCCTGTGAGCGACGACCTTTCTCTTGTGATGGAGGATTTCCTTCATTCTTCTCAATACGCTTTGGAGGCATTGGTCCCACCGTGCATGCCAATTTGTTTCTTATGAAACTTGCGAGGCGTGTCAGGCATGTGATCGTGCCAAATGTGAAATAATCTTACTTCTTCAATCAAACGTTGTAGATCTCGATTTGGTCGTACGTTATAACTCTTTCTAAATGACTCCAAAAACGAAAACATAAAATGAGGAATATGATGAAATTACAGGAGAAATCTATTAACAACATCAAATTTAATTACATTGTTATGAACATGAACGGCATTTTTACAAAAATGTTGGAGGAATATGCAAAATCTGAATAAAATAGGATGCTAGAAACTGAATAAACTGACATAAAATTGAGAGAATTCTGCAGAGTTTTTTCTGTAGATTTTGTATTGATTTTTGTCATCTCTTTTTCTGATTCTTCCTTTCTATTTTTGTTCAACTCCACGGAGCAGTTCCGGTCATATTCCACAATCGTCCATGATGCGTCGTGGATAAACTCCTGCATTGTGGTCTTCAACTGAAACCTTGGGCTCGTCCATTTGGCCTCTCGACATTCTACAGACTTCTTATAATTAGTGGGCTTTCAAGATTTGGGCTAAACAGATACCCATGCATATAACTCATGATTTTATGATTCAAAAACTTGTTTTAATGATTCACCAAGGGGCTTCCATGATAGGGTAACTTGGAAGGATATTTTCAAACGTATTGAGCGTCCATAGAAGCCTAAACAAGGGCTGCACAAGTAGGGTAGATGACTTGAACGAAAAATTCATGCCTTGGGGAACTTGGGTTTTGGCGAGGGCTTGTATGAGCCTGTGGCTCCTTGCAGCTGGTAGGCCACGACCAGAGGGCACCGGGGGGTTGCGTGAGGATCCTAGGGAGGCATCACGGTGGATGGATCGAGGGCTAGGCACAAGCCGTGCCTAAGAGTCCTAGGGCACGGATGAAGGGCTGCGACTTCTAGGAGGGGTTATATGCGTCCGGTAGCATGTTGGGGGTTTCGGTTAGGGTCCTAGGGACGATGGTTAGGGGCTGGACTCACTGGTTTAAGGCCGGAGCCAAGGTGTACTAGGGTTCAAACCCCATAGAACTAGGACTCTTTGTGCAGAAAAGTTTCAGCAGGAACCTAGGGTGTTCGAGGTCTTACGGGCTGACATTGGGTGAAAATAGTTAATTATGTGAATTAAGCGTTGGTCCAAGTTTGGTCAGTTTTGTGGAAGTTTCGAGTCAATACGAGTCAAAATCGGGATGTACGTCTAAGTGGGGAAAACCAATCGAGGAAGGTAAGAAAGCCTAAAATTTTAAACCTAAGGAATATTTAAAGGAGAGTTTTTAAGGTAATAGCTTAAGTTTGGAATGATTTGGACGTCGTTTCGAGGTCTAGGGATAAATAGGAAAAATATGCTTCTAGGGGTAAAACGGTCATTTTACATCTAAAAATGGATAGACGTCCTGGCAGTGCCCTGAATGCTGTAAATATGTTAAAATGTTTATTTTATATGTTTATGGACTTTATGATGAAACGTTAATGCTAAAAGACATGTTGCATGCTGGTTTAAAAGAAAAATGATTTATATATGCATGATTTTTGATAAGTGATGCAAATATGAAAAGTTTAAGGAGGTGAAGTAATTGTGACTAATACGATGATTATGATGATACGATGATATGTAAGGCCAATGCTCAGTTTACATGTGAGTGTGTCGCTGATATCTCTGCCGCCTAATATTTGGTTACACGCAGATGGATTAATGTAAATTGATTCATCGACCTTCAGCTGATACGAAAGTCATGATTAACGATCCAAATTAAATAAAGGAAAACACATACGTATTTATGAAATGAAATATGATATGATATGATGAAAGAAAATTTTCTAAATTTATGCATATTCATGAAAAGCTATTTTAAGAAAACTATTTTCATTGTTGAGTGCGGATGTATATGTATTATTTGCTATCATGGTGAGGTTTGCTGAGTCAATAGACTCACTAGGTGTGATGGATGCAGTGAGCATGTGCATGATGTAGATGTTAGTGGAGGATTTGATGGTTGATCTGGACGGACTGAAGGTGCACTAAACCGAGGACCGTCGTCAGTTTTCCACACATTAAGTCTATGGATATGATTATGATTATTGAGTACTTCAAGATTTTATTTATGATTTATATGATGGTTTTGAGAGGTTTTGGAGAGGACTGTGAGTTAAGTTATTTTGAACTATTGTTGTTTAGGTTTGGAGACGATTTAAGATTTTACGTTGGATTTATGTTCTTTAAGATTTTAAATGGTTAATTGGTAAATTTATTTTAAAGGAGTTGCATATTTATATTTAATATGTGTAGGGCCGAGAGTAGGTTTTTTTTTTTTAAAAAATAGTATATTTTAAAAAAAAACGAGTAGTGGACGTTTCAGTTAGTATCAGAGCAACGATCCTGCAAAGGGTTGTGACACCGCCAGTTCCGAAAAACTCAGTCGTCAAGCCTCAAATTTTTAAGTTTAAATGTTTTATATGATTTACTTGATATCACCTGCATGATCGCATGATTTATAAGTTTAAGATGCCTGCTTATTAAAATTTAATGATACGCATGTTTAAGCTTAACAATAAATGAAATTTACATGTTGCATGATTAGAACCTTTGATTTAAATGTATGTTGGTTACGTTTAAAATTTGGAAAATGTTCTAGTACTGATAGGCAAGTGTAAATGAGGAAGACTTGTCAGGGGAATGCACCCCACCTCCTAATGAGGATGCGCTATTCGTGCACTGGAAGGCATGGCATACTTGTTTGAGCAGCATTTTCAGCA